>NW_027328741.1:46694128-47313793 GCF_048564905.1 Vicugna pacos
TTTTGCTTGTGTTTTGCTGAGAATTTTGGCACATATGTTCATCAGGGATAATGTTCTATATTTTGCATCTAATGTCCTTTTTAGCTTTGTTATGCAAATAAAGCTGGCATCATAAAACAACTTTGGATTCTTTGACACCCTTCAAATTCTTGAAAGTTTTGGGGAAGAATTGGTGAAAAGTAGTCTTCAAATGTATGACAGAATTCACTAGAAAAGTCATCTTGTAAATTTTTTCTGGTTTGGGAGGTTTGGATTACTGATTTACTCATACATACTTTTGCTGTATTTAACTTTCTAATTACTTCTTGATTCAGTATTGGAAGACATATGTGTCTTGGAATGTGTCTTTTGTTCTAGGTCATTCAATTCATTGGCTAGTGGTAATTTCTTATAATGCTATGCATCTCTACAACATCAGTAGTAATATCTGCTCTTTCATTTCTAATTTTATTTGAGTCTTTAATTTCTTAGCCAACCTAAACGTTTGTCCACTTTATGTTTAAAAGAAACAGACTTAGGTATAACGTTTTTATATTTTCAATAGTTTCTCTTATTATGTGCCATGCTCTCATTCATTCAATTTTCTTCTTTATTCTTTCTGTTTTCTCCTAGATTCTTGATGTGTAAAGTTAAGTAGTGTGAATCTCTGTATTTCTTTTATTATTAAATATTATTTATGTATGTATATATTAATTAATTAATTAATTTATTTATTTACATATTTATTCATTTATATATCATTGAAATATGCCATTTACAATGTGTCAGTCTGTGGTATATAGCACAGAGTCCCCGTACATGCATTTATTTTTGTGCCTATTAAATGTTACTTCACAATATTTATCTTACTGCCCTCTGTCATACAAAAGAAATTTTGAAAACATATATTTTTATTTATAGTGGATAACATTTATAATTCTACAGTTCCCAAATATATCCTCTACTAGTCCCTTTCTGCAGTAACCATAAGATTATTAAGTAGATCTGCAAGTGTGTTTCAGTTTTGTAGATGAAATCATAGTGTTCACATCCAAATTTTATTTTAATGTTCTACATATGTCATGTCATCTGTTATTTTTCTTTCTCTTTCTGGCTTACTTCAAGTAGAATGACACTTTTTGGGGACATCCATTTTGCTGCAAATGTCATGGTTTTATCATTTTTTATTGCAGAATATTATTTCATTGTGTAAAAAGAGAAGCATAACTTCTGTTTACTACCATCTGTTGTTGGACAGTTAGATTGCTTCCATGTTGTGACTGTTGTATTTAGCACTAAGAATATTGGGGTGCAGGTGTCTTTTTGAAATAGGGTTCCCTTTGATATATACCAAGAAGTGGGATTGCTGGATCATATGTTAAGTCTATTTTTATACTTTAAAGGAATCCCCATCCTGTTTTCCAGAGTGACTGAACCAATCTACATTCCTACCAACAGTGTAGGAGGGTTACTTTTCCCCACAGCTTCCCCAGCATTTATTGTTTGTGGACTTTTGAATGATGGCCTTTGTGACTATTGTGAAGTGATACTGCATTATAGATTTGAATTGCCCTTCTCTGATAATGATAGTGAGCAATTTTTTTTTTCATATATCTATGTGGCATTTGTATGTCTCTATTGGAGAATTGCTTGTTTAGGGCTTCTGCCCATTTTCAGATTGGGTTTCTTTGTTTTTTTTTTTATTATTATTAGGTTGTATGAAGTCTTTATATTTTGAACATTTAGCCTTTGTCAGTTGCATCATTTCTAAATATTTTCTTTAATCCTGTAGGTTGTCATTTTGCTTTGTTTATGGTTCCATTTTCTGTGCAAAACTTATAAGTTTAATTAGGTCCCATTTATTAATTTTGCTCTTACATCCATTACCTGGATAGGCTGTTCTAGGAGATCATTGCTGAGATTTATCTCAGAGTGTTTTGCCTATGTTTTCTTCTAGGAGATTTACTGTGTATTGACTTACATTGAAGTCTTCAAGCAATTTTGAGTTTATTCTTGTGTATGGAGTGAAGGATTTTTGTAATTCCATTGCTGTGATGCTGCTATCCAGTTTTCTCAACACCAGTTGGTGAAGAGGTGGTCTTGTCTCTGTCATATTCTTGGCTACTCTTTCAAATATTAATTGAACATAGACCTTTAGATTTATTCCTAGGCTCTCTATTCTGTTCCATTGGTCCATATGCCTGTTTTTGTACCAATATCATGTCATTTTGATTATTGTAGCTCTGCAATAGTGTATGGAGACCAGGCGGGTTATTGCTCCAGCCTCTTTATTTGTCTTCAATATTTTTGTGGAAATTATGGATCTTTTTTGATTCTATATAAATCTTATGATCATTTGTTT
The DNA here is from genome assembly GCF_048564905.1 of Vicugna pacos. Classification (NCBI taxonomy): domain Eukaryota; kingdom Metazoa; phylum Chordata; class Mammalia; order Artiodactyla; family Camelidae; genus Vicugna; species Vicugna pacos. The sequence goes on from NW_027328741.1 coordinate 46,696,470, forward strand.
CAGTCCTTAAAAAAATGCTTTGCATAATTTGATAGGAACTCAGTTTAACTCTGTGGATTGCCTTGGGCATTATGGTCATTTTAACAATATTATTTCTTCCATTACGAGACCATTGGTTATCTTTCCAATTCTTCAAATCTTTCTTGATTTCCTCAATCAATGTTTTCCTGTTCTCAATGTATAAGTCATTCACCACCTTGGTCAAAGTTATTTTTAAGCATTTTATAGTTTTGGGTGCAGTTATAAAAGGGGTTGTTTCTATGCTTTGTTTTCCTGTTGATTCAATGGTAGTGTAAAGAAATGTGGTTGGTATTTGTAGATTAAACTTGCTACATTGCCCAGTTCCTTTTTTAGCCTAAGTATTTTTTTGTGAAACGTTTACAGTTTTCTATATATAGTGTCATGTCTGCATATCGTGACAATTTTACATCTTTTTTTTCCAGTCTGAATAGTTTTATTTATTTTCCTAGCCTGATCGTTGTGGCTAGGAATTCTAAGGCAATATTGAATTGAAGTTTTGGAAATGGGCATACTTGTCTTTTCTCAGGTTTTTGTGGGTAGGGTTTCAGTTTTTCACCTTTGAGTATTTCGCTGGCTATGTTTGCCATAAGTAGCTTTCATTATGTTGAGATATGGTCCCTCTATGCCCACTGTGATAAGAACTTTTATTGCAAATAGATGTCAAATTTTATCAAATGCTTTTTCTGCATCTTCTGAGATGATCATTTCGCTTTTGTCTTCTCTTTTGTTGATATGGTGTATCACAATTTATTGATGGATTTGCATATGTTAAACCATCCTTGTGTTCCTGGGATGAACCTAACTTGACCATGGTGTATGATTTTTTTTTACATGATGTTGGATTCTGTTTGTTAATAATTTCTTAAGGACTTTTACATCTAAGTTTATTAATGATAATGTCCTATATTTTTCTTTTTGAGGTAGTGCCTTTGTCTGGTTTTGTTATCAGGTTGATGTTGGCCTTATGGTGTGAGTTTTGGAGTACTCCCTCCATAGCAATCTTTTGGAAGAGTTTGAGGAGTTCTGGTATGGATATTTCTTTGTATTTTTGGTCGAATTCCACAGTGAAGCTATTTGTGTTTGAATTTTGTTTGCAGAGATTTTTTATTTTATTGATAATTCTATTCCATTTCTGGTGATCTGTGTGTTCAAATGGTTAATTTCTTCTTAATGTAATTTTGGTGGGTTGAATGTTTCCAAAAACTTCTCCATTTATTCCTGGTTATCCAGTTTGTTTCCATGCATTTGCTCGTGGTTTTACCTTATGATATTTTGTAAATTTGTTGTACGCTTTGTAGTTTCTCCATTTTCATTTCTTATATTATTTGTGTTCTCTCTCTTTTCTTCTTGGTGATCCTGTCAAGAGATTTGTCAATTTAGTTTAAAATTTCAAAAAAGAGTTTAATTAATTTTTTCTATTTTTTAAACTCTATTTCAATTATTTCCTCCTTGATCTTAATTTTTTCCCGCTTTCTGCTACCTTTTGGTTTTGTTTGCTCCTCTTTTCGTGATTAATTTACATAGAAAGTTAGATTATTCATATGAAATTGTACTTCTATTTGAGGAGGGCTTTGTCACAATGAACTTCCCTCTTAAGTCTTCTTTAACTGTATTCCATTGTATTTGTGTAGTGTTTTGTCATATTTCTCAAGATATTTTTAATTTCTTCTTTTAATTCATCAACTCCCCCTTTTGTTATAATACCATGTTTTTTAATTTGAATGCTGTCACTTTTTCTCCCTGTATTTCTGTGATTGATTTCTAATTTCATGGTATTATACTCAGAAAATATGCTTGAAATAATTTTTTTCTTCTCAAATTTGTTGAGGCTTCTTCTGTGCCTGAGTTCATAATCTTTCCTTGAAAATATTCCATGTGCACTGGAAAAGAATGTATATTCTGTTTTGGGGAGAAATACTGAATTGGAAGTATCAACCATCTCCAATTATTTTATCATGACTTTTAGTATCTTTGTTCCCTTATTAATTTTCTGTGTGAAAGACCAATCCAGTGATGTTAGTGGGGTGTTATTGTCTCCTACTGTGATTGTGTTCCAAGCGATTTCTCTCTTTTATCTATTAGTATTTGCTTTATGAATTTAGGTGCTCCTATATTGAATCCATATATCTTAATGTGTATAAAACCCTCATTTTGTATTGCTACTTTAATCATTATATCATGTCCTTGTTTATCTTTCTCTATGGCCTTTCATGTAAAGTCTATTTTGTGTGAAGTCAGTACTGCTAATCCTGCATTCTTGTCATGTGCATTTGCATGGAATATATTCTTCCATCTTCTGACTTTCAATTAATGTGTTTTCCTCTTAGTAAAATGGGTCCCTTGTATGCTTCTTAATGTAGGATCTCCTTATATAATCCCATCTGACAATATATATCTTTTGATTGAAGCACTAAGTCCATTAACATTTGTGATAAGTATTGATAGACTGATGTTTATTTCCATTTTGTACTTCATTTTCCAGTTGATTTGGTATTTCCTTTTTGTTCATTTCTTTTTCTATTTGTGGCTTGATAAGTTGTCTTTTATTATTTTGGTTTCTTTTTGGTTTTGTGACTTCATTGTATGCTTTTGACTTATGGTTACCTTGTTTTGCATTTATATTTTTCCATACTATATCTGCTTGTTTTAACTGATAAGAATACATAATCATACCCATCCTACAGAGAAGAGAAACAAGAACAAAATACTCTGCATTGTTCTGTTTCACTCTGTGACCCTTAAAAATTTTGATATCCTGTTTTACAACATCATATTTATTCTGTTATAAGTCATTATAGATATTGCCTTTCTAATTATGCCTTTCCATTTTCTATAGCATCCTGCTTCTATTTTATTTAGAGTAGATCGTTCATAATTTGTTTTTCTCTTGCTAAGTTCTTTTAGTATTTACTTGTGTGGAAGTTATTTATCTCTCCTTCTATTCTCAAAGATTGCCTTGCTTGATAAAATATCTTATATTACAGCTTTCTTTCATTCAGGAATTTGAATATATCTTGCCACTGCTTACTGCCTGCTGTATTTGTGTAGGAAACGAGTTTACAAATATTATGTATATAATTATATATATATGTAAAGAACCCCTAGAAATGAAGTTAACATATAAGATGAAAACCTATACATTAAAAAACAGAAAACTTTGTTGAAGGAAATTAAAACTGATTCAAAGAATTGAAAAGATCTCTTATGTTAATGATGTGAAACAATGTGGTTGAAACAACCATTCTACCAAAGGGAATCTACATTTAGTGTGATTCATGTCAAAATACCTATGAGATTTTCCATTAAATAGAAGAAATAATTTCAAAATTTATATGAAACCACAAAGATAATGAGTTGCAAATATAATCTTGAAAAAGAGTATTAAATGTAATGTTGGAAAGTTATCTGATGTTAAAGAGTCCTACAAAGCTTTAGTAATTAAAACAACATGATACTGGCTCAAAAAAAGAGACACAAATCAGTAGAAGAGAATAGAACAACCAGATATAATCTCTCACACCTATGATCAATTAACCCATGAAAAAGAAAGCTAGAGTATAAAATAAAGAAAAGACATTCTCCTCAATAATTACTGCTGGGAAGATTTAACATTTAAAAGATAGATTAAAATATTTCCTCACATTGTATACAATTCATGAGAAGAGAATATCTTTCTGTTTAATTTATTTACTTATATTTCTTGCACCTTTAATTTATAGATCTATGTCTAGATCTTTAATTTCACTTAACAAATGTATTCCTATTTTATTCTTTTTCATATAAATTTACACACAAATGTTTTCCTAATTTCTCTTTTGGATAATGTGTTGTAACTGTATAAAATTGTAAAGGAAATTTATATAATGATTTTGTATTCTGCAAGTTTACTTAATTTGTTCATTATTTCTAACACTCACTGACGGAGTGTATTGAGTTTTCTATCTATGTATAATTATGTCATCTGTAAATACTTTCCTGCATTTTTCAAGTTGGATATCTTTTATATTTCTTCTTGACTTGAAGTTCTGGTAGGACTTCTAGTAGTGTAATTCAGGACTTGTTTTTTCTTATTATTGGACCAGAGGAAAATATTCCCATATGTTAACGTTGAACTGGATGTTAGTCATGGGTTTTTCATATATGGCATTTTTTATGTTTATTTGCATTCTATCTAGAGCGAATTTGTAAAGAATATTTTTATAAAAAAGTTAAGATCACATCTGTTAATAATTTTCCTGCATTTTTTAAGAGTTATTTTTCAAATCTTTGTTTTTTAAGTGATGATGTCACATATAGGAATTTGTATATGTTAAATAATGTTTATGAATAAGGACTAAATCCAACTTGACTATAGTTTATAGTACTTATAATATGCCATGAATTCAGGTTGCTAATGTTTTTTAAGAAAGGAATTTAGAGATATTGTATGAAAAATTTACATTGTAGCTTGCTTTTACATTTATTTATTTAAAAATTTTATCTCTCATTTTGAAATTGGCTTATCCTTAATGGAATTTATTTCTAAATAAAGAATATAACTTTTTGTAGAACTGGATTTACTATAGTGTACAGATACCGAACATAGCTATTATTTACAATTATTGAACAAAACACTTGCCTTAAAATGTCGTATTATATAAACAATGCCAACTGCTCCAGGACTTAGAAACATATTTCTTCCTAAAATGCATTACCTTGTTTTTTCCACCGCAACCCACATAAACTGTTATTTCTTTGTTTTTTGATTGTTTGTTTGCCCCTTAATGGAGGCAATGCTTATTGAAACCAGGATCTTGTGCATAAGTGTGTTTATCAACATCATTTTGGAACACATATCAGAAGCCACAAGAGTATGGATTATAAAGATGACAAGAAAATGTATTGTTTCTAGGGACTGAAAAACTCTGAGTGAAAGAATGGCAAAAATAAACATTTGTAAATACACAATAAGTTTGTCTCTTTTGTAATTTCTGTAGTAGAATATTAAATTACATTTGTTTTAATTATACAACTTAATTACAATTTAAATAAAAAATTCCCCCCTTTGGGATTTCTTAAATTTAATTTCTTAAATTAGATTATTTTAATCTAATTTTATTCTATAAATATTTACCATTTATTTATAAATGTACCAAATAAACTGATATTTATTCTTCTCATGTTTTTTATATAGAGCTACTTATTGTAAAGTACACAGATAAATACCTACTTCCATTTACAAATCAAATTATATTTCACTTTAATTGTAAATGATCATGAGATTGTTATCCAATATCTGTACAGGTTTTACACAAATTTCACTTTAAATTATAAAACATTAAAATTATTTTATATATTTTTTGGATTATTTATACTATGTTTACAAATTTAGTATAAATTTGTGTACAAAAGTATGGGGATTTGTTTTATTTCATAGACCCCAAAATTAAAATATTTAAAAAGATTTTGTGGGGATAATATTTGCAGATCACACTATAAAAATAAGCATCATATATTTGTCATTTTAACTGGATGAATGTGAAGAAAACACTGGCTGAAAGTTACATTTGAGTGGCTAGGAGACCAGTTGTTTTGTGATGTCACAACTGCTCAGGTGGAGAACCATTTTGATGGCCCAGCAGTTTATCTGTGCAGGACTGCCAAAGCAGCATTTGAAGCTGCAGTGCTCAAAATCATGCAGATTTGAAAAGTAGCTGTAGAAAAAGTTATTTGAGATGGCACATGTTTCTTCAGAAATTCAAGATGTGTCTCGTAAAGATTGACCAACTGGTTCAGGAAACTCCTGTAGATCTCTATTGTGTGATCAAACATTCTCTGGGGACTTGGACTTGAGTTCTATGATTGAAGAAAATGCTTTTCAGAATTTGTCTGAAGAATCCTTGATAAAAACACCATGTTACACACATTGTGTCTCTAAACCAGACGAAGATAATTATTTTCATTCTCTGACATTTCCAAGAAAACTCTGGGAAATGGCTGGGAGTGACCAATATAAATCCATTTGATGGGATGATAATGGAGCTTCAATAGTGATTGATGAATATGTCTTGAAGAAGGAAGTTTTGGACAGAAAGTTCCCTTTCAGAATATTTGAACCTGGAAGTATGAAAAGTTTAGTTAGACAGCTTAACCTTAATGGGTTTAGTAAATTACGGCAGCATTTTCAAAGAATGCTTCTCTAGCTGACTTTCTGGCAGAAGAAAAAGAAGTCTCTTTTTTAAGCAAGGTATTCAGAAATTTTAGTTAGCACTTGGTAACTTGTATACAAAATTGAAATTTGTACATCAATCTATGATAATATATATGTAAAGCCAGATTATGAAAATTGTATAAAACTACTAAGGCTAAAATTATTTACCTTTTCCAAAAAAGAGTACAGTGCCTTAAGGATTCAATATTATGAGAAACTTTGCTTGCAACTATGAATCTTATCAGAAATCCAAATAAAGGTATTAAAGCTGCTTGTGAAAATTGGAATTCACCATTATTGCAAATGCTAACTTCTTAAATTTGATGACTATACTACTTAAATATGTATTTTACAAATAAGGAATTTCAAAAAATAGTCAGCAGTGTTCATATTTTGATGATATTATCTTTGCATTGTAAACGTGAAATCTGATGTTTTATAGGTTAGCCTTATTGTAGTCTTCTATTTTGGTTTAAAATTTTACTAAAATTTTTCTCTTTGGTTTTAGCTGCTGTTCTACCATAATCCAAATATAAAGTGAGGCTTTCCGCAGCTTTTGAAAATAAAAATAAGAGTTGGGATTAAAAATTCCTCTCTTGTATCTTCATTGGCTCAAGATTTCAAAAACAAACACTGTAAAGCAGGGGATAATGTGGATAATAATAATTTTTGTTTTGTGGCTGACAGTAGTAGAGAAAGTGCATTTTTACCTTTTGCAAATTTAAACATGCCTCTAATAAGAAAGCCCTCTACTAGCCACATAATTGGTGATACAACTACCCCGATCAGAAGTGATTTTTCTCCTCCATCATCAAGGTCAGTTAGACCACCATAATAAATTGCAGTGGATCAACATGCTATTTTAAATCAGTTGAACTGTGTTCACGGGCACTCTCAAAGCAGCTACCCTGAAGCAAATGGCCATGTTGTGAACTTCATTACAACTACAACATCTACTTCTCAGTACAGCATCTTGTCTCCAATACAGAGAAATTATTTTGGACTTATGGTGGAGACTTCTACTTTTCCAAATAGATATCACAACATATCTGCCAATGAAGGTCATTTTCCTAAACTTCTACCAGGGAGGAACGCATGGTTTCCAGTGCCAGTGAGAGGTGATACATCAGCTACCTCTCTTTCAAAGCTGACTTATCAGCCATTTTCAGTTTATGAACGTCATCCTAAATTCAACTTATCTACCAGAGTTCTACCAGATTATGCAGGATAACAAAGACTAAAATTGATGTCGGCAAATGTCGGCAAATATCTGCAATTTTCCTTTTGAACAATAAACATAGGTGTGTACCTGTATTTACCTTATTTTCTTTAAATAGAGTTAAGTGTTAAATGGAGACTAAGTTAACATTTAAAGAAAAAAGTGATATTTGATTGATGTGATCATTTCATGGAGCAATATGGGAGTAAATTTGAATAATTTCTTGTAAGGAGGAAGAAAAAGTGGAAGAATTTGGAATAAGACTAAAACATGGAGAAAGGGAAAATCACTAAGTGGTTTCTGGCTCATCCTGGAAAGTATGAAAAGTGTTAAGTTAGGAAAGGTTGGAACAGGAAATAAATGCAGGAAGCAGTCCAGGGATTATGGTCTCTATTATGTCATCCCTGGAATCATAAAGGTCACATGATATAGTTTCAAATGGCACATTCAGTTTGTGGCAGAATTTAAAAAGTAATTTTACCTATGATCTTCTTTGTGTTGTTCTCAAAGTATTGAAATTGGTGTTTTCATTTCTTGCCATCAAGAGTCTACACTATATTTTCTAGTCAATAATTTATGTTGCTTTTGTGTTCAAGCCAAAGACATGCTTACGTCCTCAGGGTGGCAATTAATGCCTTTCCAAATGTAAGCAAACAAACTCAACTTAGTTTACTCATTTCTTTATAAATCTGGCATCTGACTACCTTGGCATTTCTTTATGTTTCTCTGTATCTGGAGATACATCCAGGCAAAAGATTGTCAACTATGTAAGCTGCAACCTCACCACTTTTACTCCAGCTCATCCTTGGACTTTGGGTGTCCTCTTATTACCAAATTAGGCTTTCCCAGTCTCAGCACAGAAACCACCTCATCCAGATGTTTTCTGTCTATCCCCCTTTCCTTGTCTAACTTGGATACCAGCACATTAAGCACAGCACATGTCACAGGATGAATTTAAGTATTAAGTGAATGAAAAATACATGTTGACTTTAAGCAAAATCTACTTTCTTGAAACAACAAAACTCTCATGGTTTTCAAACTATTTCGTTATGGTCTTTATTCTTCACCAAATACTAGGTCTTTCATAGCCCAAAGACTAGTCACTCGAGACAGTAAGTGGAGGTAGGTACAGGAGACAAAGTAATATATTCTTCTTCATTCATGCCTCCAGAGGTCTGAAGCATTCCATTCTCATTTGCTGGATTTTTTTATGTCTCTTCATCACCAACCCACCGCAAAACAGCTGAGTCTCTTCCCCATACCGATAACTATACTGCCTTATGATTAATTTACTTCTTAGAATCAGAGCTTTGTCAAGAAGAGACAGTGCCATTGCAAAAATTTAATGTAGGTTTATACACCCCACATAACTTGTGCCCCTTCTAACCATCACAAAGTTTGTATCTAAGTGGTACTAGCTACTTGGTTGGGGTGGTCGAATTCAATAACCAAATTGCAATCTGAAATGTGTGGACTACAAGGAGGTGAGGGTGGTGGAATTAAAAATTTGTCCAACTGCAAGAATACCAAATTTTCTGCAGATATTAGTAAATATAAAATATTCATGGAAGCCTTTGACTATTTCCCATTAATTTAAAATAAAAGGTGAAGCATTTTCAGAATGTGAAATGCCCTGAAATGCTGGAAAAATTGTTGGCAAAGTCAGGGAGCCTAAGTCTTCTTCTCACAACGATGCAGCTTGTGTCTGCTGATAAGACTGGAATGGCAAAATTGAGTCCTGAATATGTGTCACCAGTTGTGAAAAAAGCCTTTGTTACTCTGGAGAATGGGCAATGTCCAGGGTAAGTTCTGACAATATCCCAACAATATGACCTTTACCAAGAGAAGAAAAGAGCTCACATGCAGCAGGTGAACTGTGTCTGGACAGTAGTGGATTTTCCTACAACAGAAACATCAAGCTTTTATGTTTGCCAGCTGAAACCTGATGGTGGCTATGTTTTTGCTTACATTAGCAGTCTAGGGTTGAGATGGGATGGTTCAGCCGCTACTTTCCAGGTCTCTTATCACACAGTGGGTCTTATCGTGATCATCTTAACAAGGTTCTATACTGATAAGTCAAAAGCTACCGTTTACTTTCAAAATCAGAAATTCTAAGGAAGAATATTATTTGTTTGTCCATCGGTAGTTTTCTACCTGGGAAAAGGTAGAATATTGGCAAAACTACAAAAGTTGGCTGGTGCTTTGAAAACTATTCTCTGAGCTCTGCCCACTGAATACTTCCCACTAAATACTACAAACTGTCTACCACTTTGTGTGTATGAAGATGGATTTTTAAGCAGTAACTAAGTTTCTCTTAGTTGAGTCATCAGTGAATTGTTCCCCTTCATCTGTCAGAATCTCTGTGAATTAAGAGTTTCATTGAGCCACCAGATTTTCTTCAGATCAGGGGGAGGTAAATTATATTTCTCCCAATATACTAATTGTTACCTGTTCATTGAATCCCGAGCAGATGCTAGGGCCAAGCCACTGAACCCTTGAAGTGGACTGAGGCTTATACATTCTCCAGTACCCAGAACCCAGCACTGAACTCTGTCTCCTTTTTAATTTAAGCATATGTCTAAGTTTTTTCTTTTAATTCTCATTGTTGACACAACTTTTTTTGGCTTTGAACACCTGTTGACTAATTTATAGAATCTGACACACTGACTTATTCCCGTTCACCTAGAAATTGTAATAACCTTTCTTCCCTTGGACTACCTGGAATAGAGTGAACATAGTCACCATTTTGAAAGCAGTCCTCAGTGCTAATAATGCAGAACCTTTACACCTCTTTGCCCAGCATTGAGGGAGAATGTTTGTTGTGGATCTCAGGGATTATCCTCACATCCCTTAATGCAACCAAGAGAAAACACCACATTGTTATGCAAAATCAAGTCTTTGTCAGTATTGCATTCCCATTGCAAAACAGTTAAGAATTGTAGGAGTTCTGAGATTTTACCATGCTGAGATTTTTAGCAACCTAGCATGTTCTTTTCTTACAGATGCTGTCGGGGAGTTGAGACCATTGGTCAGAGACAGTGAACTTTATCACTCACAGCAAGAGCAGCCAGTTTTAAATTTGTATCCATTCCCTAATCTCAGATGAATACACAGAGTGAAATTTTAATGCCTACAGAAGCAGTGGGGTGTTAACATGTAGAAAGTTTAAGGCATGGTGAAACACTAATTTTATTAGTGTCTTTATGTATAATTTATTAGAATCACTTATTTATTAGTATCTTTACCTAGGATAAGTATATCATGACTCAAGTTTACTTGCTGCAAAAACAATCATGAGAAATGCCTGGGGGAAAAATGACCATTGAATTTCCATTTTTTCTTCTGCTTTTATTGAGATATAATTGACGTAAAACATTGTGTAAGTTTAGGTGCACAGGATAGTGATTTGATTATAAGTATCAAGAAATAAATATCATAGGAACTTTAGGGAGAATTCATTGTCTCATTAGATACAATTTTAAAGAAATACAATTTGTGTTTTGGTCGTGATGAGAAACTTTATGTTCTACTCTCTTAACAACATTCATATAAGACATAAAGCGGTGTTAATTGTAATTTTCATGTTTCTACGGGGCATCCCTAGAACACGTTTATTTTACGGCTGGATGTTTGTAGTATTTGAGTGCAAAATCAAATTCTCCTTTCCCAAACCCTGCCTCTGTTAACTACAAATCTAATTTTTTTTCTATAAGTGTGCTTGTTTGCTTTTGAAGTGTAGTTTATTCTTTAACTCTGTGTTAGTTTCTCTTACATAACCATACTGTTTGCTATTTTTAATACATTTCAAACTGATCACAAGAATAAATCTAGTTATGATATGTTGCTATTTAAAGCTATTTCAAAGTTATTGACTATTCCCCACACATTTCATTTCTTGTCTCTGACTCATTTAGTTTGCAACTGGAAAATTTTCTCTCTAAATTTTCCTCAACTATTTGTTTTTCTTCACCACATTTCCGCCCTTATTGTAAGCAACATGTTTCTATCTATATCAATAACTCGTTTTCTGTTTTATTATGTTCATTTGTTTTAATTCCAAGTATAAGTAAAACAATTCTGCATTTGTCATTCTCTTTCTGACTTATTTCACTTAGCATATTACCCTGTTGGTCTACCTATTTGTTACAAATGACTTAATCTTATTCTATTTAGAGCTGAGTAATAACCCATTGTATTTTTATGTGTGTGTGTGCATATATATATGTGTACATATATACATATGTTTAATGTGTGTATATATATATATGAATATAAATACAGATATATCCGTAGTTAATTGATGGGTAGATATATATAACATAGGCACACATCGTTTTTATCCATCATCAATTGATGAGCAATTAATTTGCTTCTATAGCCTGGCTATTGTATATAACGCCACAGTGAATATAGGGTGAATTTATCTTTTCTGATTTGTGTTTTTATTTCCTTGGAATAAGTATCTAGATATGGAAATGTTGGATCATATTTCATTATTAATTTTTAGATAAAACTCCATACTGTTTTCCAGAGTGGAAACACAAATTTACATTCACTCAAGCAGTGCAGCAGGGTGCTTTTTCTTACATCCTCACCAATATTTATATTTGTTACATTTTTGATAATAGTCATTCTGAAAGGAGGGACATAATATCTCATTGTGTTTTGGAATTGCTTTTTTCTGATGTTTAGTAATGTTAACCATTTTCATTTGCCTGTTAATTACTTTCCCCGACTGTATATTCACTTTTTTGTAATGGGCTAAATGAGCGTAACTGTCTGATTTCACTTTTAGGCATTCTGTTTTGTTCCATTATTCTCTTTGTTCTGTGACACTACCATATTCATTACTGTAGCTTTGTATTATATTTTAAAATCAGGTACAGTGTTACATCCTATTAGGTCTCTGTCAAAGTTGTTTGTGTTTTTAGTTTGTTCGTTTTCTTTTCTTTTCTTTTTTTTAGTGATTTCAACACTTTTGTGTTTACATGTAAATTTAAGAATTATTTTTTGTAAGCGTCTGAAAATGCCATTTGTATTTTCATAGGCACTGAATTTAATTTGTGTTTTTTCTTGGCCTTATACTGCCATTTAAACAATATTTTTTTTCCTAATCTATGAACACAGTATATCCTTTCACTTGTTTGCATTATCTTCAATTTCTGTTATACATATTTTATAGTTTTCTGAGTACACGTCTTTTACCTCCTTGGTTGGATATATTTCTTGATATTTTTTTGTAATGCAACAGTAAATGAGAAAGTTTCCTCACTTTTTCTATCTGTTAGCTTGTTGTTAGTGTGTAGAAATGAAAGATTTCTGTATGTTAATTTTACATTCTGAAATTTTACCAAATGCATTGAAAAGCCCATGTAGTATTGTGGCATCTCCTTTCGGATTTCTGTTTAAAGTATTTCATCTGCAAACAGATTCCTTTACTCCTTTTCTGAAATAGCTATATTTCATTTACTTTCATTTGGATAGCTATGGCTAGAATTTCCAATACGATACTGAATAACAGTGGAAAGTGTGAACAATCTTGTCTTCTTCCTGCTCTTACAGCAGATGTTTTCAGTTTTTCAGTGAGTGTCATGTTAGCTGAATACTTGTCATATGCGACCTTAAATGTGTTGAGGTATGTTTCCTCATACCCAATTTGAGGAGAAATATAATCATAAATAGATATTGAATTTGTCAAAACATTTTATAACCCTTTTGAGGTGACCATATAATTTTTATTTTTCAATTTGTTAGTTTGGTGTATCTTATTGATTAATTTCTGGGTAATGAATCACTTTTGCATACCTGGCATAAAAGGGACTTAATCATACTGTATAATCCTTTTGATGTATAGTTTGCTTTGCTAATATTTATTGATGAATTTTTATGTATGCTTATCAGTATTTAAACAGAAAGTTTATGTGGTATTTGTTCCTGTTTTAGTAGTAGTGTGATACAGAATGGTGGGTTAGGAAGCCTTCATTCCTCTGCAAGTTTTTGTAATTCTCTGAGAAGTATAGGTGATAGCTCTTCTTTCAATGTTTGGCAGAAGTCACCTGTGAAGCTGTCTAGGCCTGGAATTTTATTTCTTGGGAGAAATTGTTTAATTACTTATTCAATTTCATTAGTGATAATCTGTTAATATTTTCTACTTCTCATTCCATTCTGGAGATTATGTCTTTCTAAGAAATTGTCCATTTCTTCTAGAGATTCGATTTTAATTGGCATATAATTTGTTGTATCATCTTATGATGCTTTGTTTTACTTTGATATAAGCTATAACTTCTCATTTATTTTGGAGCTTTTTAAAATGTCCTCTCTTTTTTGCTCATGATTCTCTTTAAATTTTATCAGTTTTATTTATCTTTCAAAGGTCATTATGTAGTTTGTTTAGATGTTTCTATTTTTAATCTTTATTTTATATATTTATGTTTTGACATTTCAGCTGTCTTTCTTTCCACTAACAAGTTTGTTTATTATTTTGCTACATCTTTTGTTTGAAAGATTATGTTATAAGAGAGAGTTGTTTCTTATTTGTATAAGTCGGATTGTTTTGCTATAAACATCCCTATTAATATTGCTTTTGTTATAACACATGGAATTTGTTTTTGTTGTTATATTTCTTTATGTATTTTTTCTTTGATTTATACAGCAATCCTTGGTTGTTTAAGCTTGTATGATTTATCCTCCACACTTTACAATTTTTCTCAGGTTTTCTTCTTTTATTAAATTTCTATTCTCACAGAATCCATATGTTTCTTCACAAAACAAGGTGGAAAATAATAAAATTTTTACTAAATTCTGAAAGACCCAAATTTTTTAAAATTATCTTTGAAAAATGAACAAAGCTACGGTTATTATCCTCCCTGTCTTTAAAACATACTACAAATATACAGTAAGAAAACATCAAAATATTTCACTAAAAGAGTCACATAGATCAATGGAACTAAATAAAGTGTCCTTAAATAAACACACACACATATGGTCAATTAGCCTACAATAAAGGATGCAACAGTATACAATGGAAAAAAGACAGTCTCTTCAACAAGTAGTTCTGGGAAAACTGGACATTACATGTAAAAAGTAGATGTAAGAGCACTTCCTTACATAGTATACAAAATAAAATAGAAATGGATTAATTTCCTAAATGTAAAACCTGAAACTATGCATTTTCTGAACAAGAACAGGAACAAAACTGCTTTTGTGATAAATCATAACAATATTTATTTTTGATCTATCTCCTAATTAATAAAAAAAGGAAAACAAACAAAAACAGTTTTTAATTATACTGAGAAAAAATAGATGTACTATGTGATACAGTGATTCCGCTTCTTGTATAAGTGTGAAATGCAAAACTTTTTGCAGAGCAAAGGAAACCCTCAGTAAGACTTATCACAACATACAGAATAGAAGGAAGAGTTTCAGACTATGAAACCCACAAGGTGTTAATATCCATAATGTATATATAGCATTTTATACTCATTATTTAAAAAACAAAGACCCCAACTTAAAATCAGTAGAAGGATCTTCATGGAAACTTTTCAAAAACAGACATGTGGATGATTTTCATGGACATAAAAAGAAATATAATTTTGCTATTCATTAGGAAAACATAAATCATAACCAGAATGAAATATAATCTCACAGCAACCAAAACTGTTATTAAAAAAAGTCTTCAAATGACAAACATTAATATGAATGTCAAAAAAAGGGAACCCAAATAAACTGTTGGTGGAAATATAAATTGATGCATCCACTATTATAAAAGTGTGGACAGTGCTAAGTAAACTAGAAATAGAAACACTATATGTTGCATCAATTCCAGTTTTTTTATAAACCTAAAAAAATGTAAACATTAAATTTAAAGGATATAGTACCCCCAAATTTCTTAACATCATCATTTATAATAGCCAAGGATAGAAGCACAAATCAACTGCCCATCAAAATATGATTGGCTGAAGTAGATGTGAGATATAGATAACAAAATAAATACTTAGTCATTGTCATATCAAAAAATAAAATTCTGCCATTTGGAACAATGTAACTGGACCCAGATAGTGTTGCACGTTGGAAAATAAGCCATACAGAGAAAAACACTCTATGTTACTACTTTCATGAGGAAACAAAATATATAAGAGAAATAATCATAAAAAAAGGAGCAGAAACACATATATATGTGTAGTGTACCAAGTAGTGGTTTCCACTGGGGATAGGGAAGAAGGATGGGGGAAGACAGAAATATGCAAGCTACTAGTTATAAATTAGAGAACAAACAGGGCTATATTTACAGCACAGAGTAATATTTTAATAATTTAAATGATTTTAAAGAATTTAGAGGCATATATTATACTAAAATATTCATGCATTTGGGAAAAATATTGAAGAAAAGAACCCAGGAAAA
Source organism: Vicugna pacos (assembly GCF_048564905.1). Taxonomy (NCBI): domain Eukaryota; kingdom Metazoa; phylum Chordata; class Mammalia; order Artiodactyla; family Camelidae; genus Vicugna; species Vicugna pacos. The sequence continues at coordinate 46,712,301 of NW_027328741.1, forward strand.
AAAAATATTTTGTAGTACTCTGATATGAAGGGAGGTAATTAGTTCACTTTCTTTACTGTTCTTATAATGTCCTTATTAGAATTTAAGCTTTTAAATGTAAAAGTTTAAACTTTGAATACAGTGACATAAGTTTAAACTTTTTCTGTCTCTGTCTTTAAATCTACAGTCAGTGAAACGATCACATCTCAGCAAAAATAACCACAACACAAAACAATACTCCAGAACACATGTGTACAGCTGAATTTTGGTGGGCTAAAACACATAATGGTGGCTGATCTGAGGGAAGACCAGTTCGTTCCTGTGACCAAGGCCCACTTACTAGGGTATCTGAGCCCAGAGTTTCAGAGTACCCAGTAGAAACAGGGTCTCAGTGGTTCACACAGCTTCAGCCTCCAACTGCACCAGTACTCATGGTCACAGGTAACTAGGAGGGAGAAACAATGCAGACAGAATTTCCGTCCTTTTGACGCTCAGACATTCATGACGCTCTCCCTACTTCCCATTCACAGTGGTGGAGAAAAGGTACCTTGCAACATTGGAGATGGCAAAGGCAGTTGCCTGATTCCAACTACCCACCTGTCTTTACACCTTTCCTCAATGTGTGCACTCAGTCTTAAGGGATATCTGATAAAAGGAAGGGTTCAATGGCCCAGTGACAAAAGTGGCATTAACTTCCAGATTTGTTTAAGAAGTGACAATGTAAGCAATCTTTTATCCAGACAGTAGCGACTAGAAAGTGCCATTTTGAAATATTATCAGAGGTAGCTCAGATAAGTAAAACCAAACAAGGACTCCAAATCACAATCTGTGTTTTAGGGTCATCAGAGCAATAATTTACCAGGATCATGACCAATCACAGTAACATTATAGGGCACACACACACACAGATACACAAACAAAGAAACTGACACAGACACAGACACACACGCACAGGCAAATGCACACATACATGAACACACACACACACACACAATATCAACCCCGCAGCAAACACATTTAAGGTCACGGAATATTACCGTATAACTAACAGTGAATCCAAAGAGTTGTCATACAGAATCTCAGTACAAAAAACAAAACACAGAAAGCAGTTTAGTGAGCTCAGGAATAAAATAAATGTTGGTAAGGAATACATTACCTAAGAGACTGAAACTATGTAACAACCAAACATTATTGGAGGACCAGATGAACTTAATAAATGATATGAAGTATGCAACAGAAAGCATTGGAAGAAGACTGTCTTGTGGAAGAGAGATTAGCAAACTCACCAATACAAAACAAGAAATGATAGGAGAGGGCAGAAATATAAGATATTAAAAAGTGAGGAAATTCTAAAATAGACATCAGACTTCTTCAGGAAGTTCACATTAGAGTGAAATCCTGGAGGGAGGAGAAATTTAGAAGGCAGCTGATGGTTTAATTAAAGTTGTAATAGTTGATAACTTCCTGAACCTGGATAAGGAACTGACATACAATTCCGTGAGCCAACACAACACCAATAACTTTAAGTCAATGAGACCTTCTTCAAGATACATCATATGCAAATTGGGAAGTAAATGCCAGAGAAAAATTTTAAAGGCAGCCAATAAAACTTATGTTAATCTACATAGGAACGCCCATTAGGCTATCAGCAGATTGCTGAGCAGAAAACATACACCAAGGGTAATTAAATGGACATTTTCAAACTACTGAAGTAAGAAATCTCTCACCCAAGGATACTCTAACTTGAACAGTTATCACTTAGGTGTAAAGTAAAAATAAAGTATTTACCAGACAAACAAAATTGAGTGAGATGTAAAAAAGAAAACTGAGACACATTACAAGAGGTTCAGAAAAGTTCTATTATAAGAAAAATAAAATGGCAAATATACACAAAACATTGAACAAAATATTAAGCAGAGACAACGAGAAAGTTGCAACTGTTTCTTTGGGTATGTTTTTAAATGCTACTATTCTATATGAATTAATGAGAGAAAAATAGTAATTCAGTTGCAATAAATATAGGTATCTCATTCTGTTAACATGTTCACAACAGAAATAGAAATAATTTGAGTCAGTAAACATAAAAGGTAATGAGTAAAGGTAAAATAATATTAAAGGAAGATGCTATCAGCAGAAAAAGGACTAAATTATACATGAGATTTTTTATTTTTAATTGAAGTAGAGTAGATGTACTATATTGTGTAGTTTCAGATGAACAGCATAGTGATTCCAACCACTTTTTAGATTATATTGCATTATAAATTATGACAATAATTGTAACATACAATTATTATAAGTTATTGTGTCTAATTCCCTAATCTATACACATTATCCTTGTTGCTTATCTCCTTTATGTATACTATTTTTACCTTGCAGTGTCCTACCATTGAATTGCCTTTCCCTTCCCCTTTGGTAAACATAAATTTTTTCCCATATCTTTCAGTCTGCTTCAGTCTTGTCTATCTAATCTCTCTATCTCTCTACCACGTCTCTATCTATCTATCTATCTTTATATCTATCTATTTATCATGTGCCTATATATCCTTCTATGTATCTACTTATTTGTCATCTATCAATAGATAGCTATAGGTAGATGTACACAAATATTTGTTATTCTTTAGATTCCACATACAGATTATATTATATACTTTTGTCTTTTTCTAAGTTATTTCACTAAGCACAATATTTACTAGGTCCATTCATGATGCTGAAATAGCCATGTGTTATATTATTCATGGCTGAGTATTATTCCATTGCATATTTATAAAACCATCATATCTACTTAAGTCCATACTCTACTGTGGGCTCTTGGATTGCTTCCATGTCTTGCATATTATAAACAGTACTGTTGTGAACATTGGTCCTTCTCAATTTAGGGTTTCTTCCTCAGATTTTTCCTAGGAGAGGGGTTACTGTTTCATATGGTAGTTCTGTTTTAGTTGTTAAAGAAATCTGAATACTGTTTTCCATAGAAATTGTACCAATTTGCATTTCTACCAAGAGAATACAAGACATTTGCTTCCTCCACATCATCTCCAACAGTTTCTATTTGTAGACATTTTCATAATAGCCATTTGACCAGTGTGAAGTGATGACTTATTGTGGTTTTGAACTGCTATTAACTAATAATTATTAATGTTGAGCATTTTTCTCACTTGCCTGTTACTCATCTGTATGTTTTTTTGGAAAAATATTAACTAAGATATTCTGCTATTTTTTGATTGGGTTTTTGTTTTTCACATTGAGTTGTGTAAACTAAATCCATATTACATCTATTAACTTACATATATTTCACCCTGGTCACTTGCATTTTTTGCAAATATGTTCTCCAATTACTTAGGCAGTGTTTTCATTTCATTCAAAGTGTCCTTAGCTGTGCAGAAGTTTTCAAGTTTATTTAGGTCCCACTTGCTTATCTTAACTTTTCTTTCTTTTGCCTTGGGAGACTCATACAAGAAAATATTCCTATGATATATATCTAATAGTGTATCACCTATATCACCTTCTAGCAGTTTTATGCTGTCAGGTTTTACATTTAGGTCCTTAATAAACTTGGAGTTTATTTTTATATATGATGTCAGGGAATGCTCTCATTTCACATTTTTACATGAAGATATCCAGCTTTTCAAAAACCATCCATTGACAAGACTGTCTTTCTCCATTGTGTACTCTTGCCTATTTTATCATTGATTCATTGCTCATAGTTGTGTGGAATTATTTCTAGGCTCTCTATCTGATTTTACTGATTATATCTCTGTGCCAATATCATGCTGTTTTTATTACTGTAGCTTTGTAGTATAGTAAGGAATCCAGGAGGTTTTTACCTCCAGATTTGTTGTTTTTTCTCAAGAACATTTTGACAATTTTTAATGGTTTCATGTAAAACTTACAGTTATTTATTTTCTGCTTCTGTTGGAAATATTACAGCTTCATAACAGGAATTGCACTAAATCTGTGTGTTTCTTTGTGTAGCTCGGCCATGTTAGCAATATTAACTCCTTCAATCCAAGAGCACAAGACATCTTTCCATTTTTTTGAATCATTTTTAATTTCTTTGTGAATGTTTTTTAATTTTCAGTGTTTAGATCTTTCATATATGTGGTTTATTCCAAGGTATTCGGGGTAATGGGATTTTAAATAGTATTGCTTTCAACGTCCAATTTAGAGTATCTCATGAATAACATGTAGAAATGTAAGAGACAACTTTACATTAATCTTGTACCCTGCTCCCTTATTGAAATTATTTATTGTTGCTATTAGTCTGTGTGGAGACATTAGGACTCTATATAGATTGTTATGTCATCAATACTGGTGCCAATTTTGCCTCTTTCTTTCCATTTTGCATTTCTTTTTCTTCTTTTTCTTTTCCTTTTCCTTTCTTCTTTTACTATAGAACAGAAGTGCTGAGAGTAGGAATCCTTGTCTTTTTCCTGAATTTACCCAGAAGGTTTTCAGCTTTTCCCCTAAGTATTATAAATTGTTATAAATGGCCTATAGTGTGTTGATTGATGTTCCCATTATACTCTCTTTCATGAGAGTTCTGATCATGAATGTATGTTGAATTTTGTCTAATGTTTTTTCTGTGTGTATTGACATGGTCCTGTGAACTTTGTCCTTCCTTCATTAAATATATGTCATGCTGATTGACTTGTGTATGTTGAACCATCCATGTGACTCTGGAAGGAATCCAACTAATCATCGTGTATAATCCTTTCCATGTATTGCTGGATTAATTTGTTGATGTTCTGTTGAGGATTTTTTAATGTATATTAACCACGGATATTGGCTTTATATTTTCATTTATTTTTTTGGTAGTGTCTTTGACTGGTTTTGTTATCATGATATTGGAGGCCTCATAGAATAACTTTGGGAATTTTCCTTCCTAATACATTTTTTGAAACAGTTGAGAGGAAAGAGGTTTTAGTGAAGGCATCCAGGCATTTTGTTCAAGGGACATTTCTAAAACTATAGACTTTATTTAAATTATACTGATTGCTCTTTTCAAGTTTTCAGATATCTTTTTATTCATTGATGACAGGCTGTATGTTTCAAGAAATTTGTCTATTTCTTTAAGGTCATCCAGTTGGTTGTCACATAACTGCTCAGAGTGCTTTCATAATCTTTGCATTTCTGTACTGTCAGGTATTATTTCTAATAATTCATTTATTATTTTGTTTGGGTCGACCCTGTATTTCTTGATAAGACTGGCTAAATGCTTATCAATTTGTTAATATTTTTAAGGAAAAAAACCTGTTGATTTTATGAATTTTAACTTATTTTTTAATTTTTATTTTATTTATTTTCAACCTAATCATTAAAGATTTATAATTCTACTGCCTTTGCGTTTTGTTTGTTCTTATATCTAGTTATATCGGGTGGTAAGCTTTTTCCTTCCTGTGAGGTTTTTGTTTTTCCTCATAGAAGGCTTCAATTGTTCTAAACTTCCCCCTAAGATTTGCCATTACTGCATCCCATACATTTGATGAAGCTGTGTTTTCATTGTAATTTGTCTCCAGGTATGATTTTATTACCTCTTTGGTTTCATCATTGACCTAGTTTTATTTTATTTATTTAAAGGATGAGGTTTAATCTCATGTTTGTGCTTTTCCTGTTCTTCTTTCTAGAGTTGATGCATAGTTTCATAATTTTGTGTATGGAAAAATACTTGCTGTAATCTGTATTTGTTTAAAGTCCCTGAGGCTCATTTCATGACATAATATGTGGTTAATTCCTTAGATAACATCCTGTGCACACTTGAGAATTTTATGTGGTCTCCTTTTCTGATGCAGTGTCCAATATCTCAGTTAGGTTCAAATGATCTAATATGCCATTAAGACCTCTGTTCCCTTACAGATACTCTTTCTGGATGATATGGCCATCAGAATAGTGAGGTATTCAACTCATCTACTATTATTGTTTTATAATGAATTAATTCCTTCATTTCTACTAATATTTCTTTTTATACTTAGGATCTATGGTGTTGGGTCCATATATAATTTAATGAGTAAATTATATCTTTTTATATTGATTTCTTTCTCTTAATATAATCTCATATTTATCTTTCATTGTGGCCCTAATTTTAAAATGTATTTTGTATGAGTTGAGCATTGCAAACTGCACTTTCTTGTCAATTCCATGAAATATCTTTCCATCTATTACCTGGTTGTGTTTAACTTCCACCATAAAGTGAGACATTTTGTGGGGGAAGCGAAGATGATGGAGCAGAAGGATGCTCGTAGCTCACCCTTTCCCACAAATGCACCAAGACTCACATCCACAGACCTACTCAGCTAACCAGAGAATCTACAGAACTCTGATAGTACACTGTCCTCTTCAAAAGATAAAAATGCAAAATATCTTGTAGAAAAAAATGAATAAAGAAAGAAGAAAAGGCAAAACAGATTGGGACAGGTCCCACAGGGAGGGAGCAGCAAAGAAGGACTCATGCTCATTCACTGGGTCTCCCCTCTCCAACTGAGAGTTTGGCAGGATGGAGGGGGATCCTCCAAGAATTGGAACTCTATAGAGTATAAGTACTAAGTTAAACAGGCAGTGAGGATCCCTGTGACACCCAGCCCAAGAGGCATCCTGGCAGCTGGGGGCAGGGCCATGCTGCCTGAGCTGGCTGGAAGATGAAGATGGCTGCACTGAGGCAGCCTGGGGAAATGGAGGGGTTGTGCACCATTGCTGTGGGTGCACAGGGCAGAACAACCTGGGCCCTCCATTAAATAACAGGGCAGACTAGCCCTGGGATTGGAAAGGTGCATTCTAAATCTCTGAAATTCCACAAAATAATCTAGGACAAGAGACCTAGGGCTCAGACACAGCCACCATAGCCTCTGGTGCTTTGCACCCTGGCACCAGTGAGAGCAAAAGCTGCATTCACTCCTAAGCACTTAGCAGCCTCAAGTGCCAGAATGGAACTTGTTTACAGCCTGAAGCATATAATATATTTCTGTCCTATTTCTTCAGAGAACTTGCTCTATCAAGGCAAACAAGGAGCTGGGTTTTGGCCCAGATCAGTGACAGGGCACATAACAGTGGAGAGACAGGCACCCTGAGGGGGCTGATGGCCCACCAACTTTGGGATGGAACACAGCCCCTGACAATGTGGCTGGGAGAGGGCTTGATGCCCACTCCAGCCTGGTGAGTCTGAAATATATGACTGAGGCATCAGTCAGGGCAGTGACAAGACAGCCCACAGTAAAGAGAGCTTCTCCATAACCAGTGATGGGAGTAGGAGTGATCTGCTTGCCAATGGGCCCTAGTAGCTGCACACATGTGGGCTTCAATGGAGTGCCTCTGGAAAAAGCAAGGTGAGCTTCAAAAACAGGATGAATACAGAAAGAGTTCACATTAAATTACACAGTCTCCAGGACACACTGACCACCCCCTTGTTTTAATCTGTTTTTACCCGTTCCACTTTCTATTACCCACTTAATTTTTAATTCTTAGGCAATTATATATACCCGCTTTTAAATCCCATTGAAATATTTAAAAAATATTTTTATTATTATTATTTTTCAAAACTCTGCTTCAACTTGCTCTTCTATTATGTATTATACATTGTCTTCAAACATTTATTTCCCCTTCTTACAATTCTTTGTCTCCCTCTCTCTTTTTTTGCTTTTTTAGTTGTATTGCTACATAGGCATTTGGTAGATAAACTCCTTTAGGACCACAGTAGATAACTGATAATCCATAAATCACAGTGCCAGAGAGGAAGGTGCAAGATGATGAAGCAGAGAAACCATTTCCAATTAAAAGGCAAGAGAAATCCTCTGAAAGTACGATCAGTGAAATAGAAAACAATAGCCTACTAGATAAAGATTTCAAAAGAAGTGTGATCAAATTAATGAAGGAAATAAAAGATAGTGTTTAGAGATGTAAAATATGTTAAAAATGAAATGGAAGCTATAAAGAAAAGCCAAATAGAATAGGTAAACCTGTTGACTGAGATGAGGAATGATCTAAAGGGGTCACAAAGCTGACTAGATAATGCAGAGGAATGAATTAGTGACCTAGAAGACAGGACAATAGAAAGCACCCAATCTGAACAGCTATAAGAGAAACAACAAGAAACAAATGAAAATAGCATGAGGTCTTTGGGATAATAGAAAGCATGCCAATCTTGGCATGATAGAAGTCCCAGAATGGGAGGAAATATCAAAGGGGATTGCAAAGGTGTTTGAAGAAATCATGTGTGAGAACTTCCCAAACTGAAAGAAGAAATCAGATATCCAAGTACAGGAATCTCAGACTGTCCCAAACAGGAAGAACTCAAATAAACCCACAACAAGACATATAATTAAGATGGCCAGAGCCAAGGATAAAGAAATGATCCCAAAGGCAGCAGGAGAGTAGCAAAGAGTGAGTTACAAGGGAATCCCCAGAAGGATCACAGCTGATTTCACAACACAAATACTACAGAACAGAAGGGAGTGGCAAGATGTATTCAAAGTCCTGAATGGAAAAAATGATATAACCTAGGATAAATTAACCAGCAAGGCTATTGTCTATGGGAGAAGGAGAGAGAAATATTTTCACAGACAAGAACAACTACAAGAGTTTAGCAACACTAAGTCCATGCTAAAAGAAATATTGAAAGTTCCACTCTAAAAACAAAGCCATCAGGATGCTACAGAATTGTGAATCTCACAGCTGGAAAGTTATAACTCGTGAACTAGAAATAAAATAAACACAAAATTTTAAAACAAGAAATACGTTTCATTGAGCATGGAAATGGAGTTAGAAAAATAGAGAATTTTTTTCTTGGGTGGTCTTTCCTTTTAAAATGTTTTGTTCTCAGAAGGATGTGTTTGAGATCATGTTACTATCAGTTTAATAAAATCAGTTATACTAATGGTCTAATAGACTTATATAAAAGGGTAAAAACAAGACAAAAACATATTCAGGGAGTCAATAAAACTAAATAATTTTCATGATAATACAAAGGAAAAAATAATAATACCAAGCCAAAAAAGGAAGATCAAAAAACAAAGAGGACATAAAAGATCAACTGCAAAGATAAGGTCAAAATGACAATAAACACAATCATATCATCGATTATTGTAAATGTTAATGGACGAAATGCTCCATTCAATGTCATTGAGTGGCAGACTGGATAATAAAGCAAGAACCATCAATATGCTGCATACAACAGACCCACTTGAGCGAGAAGGAAACAAATTGTTTGAGAGTGAAAGGATGGAAAAGGGTATTCCATACAATGGGAAAAGCCAAGAAAGCAGGTGTTACAGTACTGACTTCAGACAAAATAGTCTTTAAAACAAAGGCCATAAAGAAAAATAAGGAAGGACATATTACAATGATTGAAGGACTGATACAAGATGAGGATAGCACGCTTGTTAATACGTAGGCACCAAATAGAGGACTACCTAAGTACATGAAAAAATTACTAACACATATAAATGGGATAGTGATGGGAATCTAAACATAGTTGGAGATTTCAACACTCAATTAACATCAGTGGACAGATCATCAAGATAGAAAGTAAATTAGGCAACAGACAATTTAAATAATACAATAGAAATATTACACTTGGTGAATATTTTTGGAGAGTTGCACCACCCACAAAATATTATATGCATTCTTTTCAAGTGCACATGGGACATTTTCCAGGATTCGTGATATATTTGGGCACAAAAGAAACCTCAGCAACTTTCAGAAGATAGAAATTACCTCAAGCATCTTTACTGACCACAATGCCATGAAGCTTGACATCAACAAAGAGAAACAAAGGAGAACAAAAGGAAAACATGTGGATAAAACAATATATTATTAAAACACATATGAGTCAAAGAAGTAATTTAAGCTGAAATGAAAATGCACCTTGAGACAATAGTAAATGAAAGCAAAACCAAACAACATTTATGGGACACAGCAAAAGCACTGTTGAGAGGGGAGTTTATAGCAATACAGGCCTTCCTCAAACAAGAAGAACAATCACAAATAAACATTTTAACCCATCAAGAGAATGAACTAGAAAAAGAAGAACAAAAAACCCCAAAAGGCAGCAGAAGGAAGGAAATCATAAATATTGGGGAGGAAATAAATAAAATAGAGTTTAAAAAGACCATAGGAAAAAAAATCAACCAATCCAAAGGCTGGTTTTTGAAAAAGTAAGTAAAATCGACAAACCTCTGGCCAAACTCAAAAAGAAGAAAAGAGAGGGAGCACAAATTAGCAAAATAAGATAGGAGAATGGAGAATTTACAACTGATAAACTAGAAATACAGAATATCATATGAGAATATTATGAAAAGTATATTGAACCAAACTGGATAACCTAGAGGAGATGGACAAGTTTCTGGAAACATACTGTCCACCAAGACTGAATCAAGAAGAAACTGACCCCTTGAAGAAACAGAGCACTAGAAATGAAATCAAAATAGCAATACAAAACCTCCCTACAAATAATAGTCCAGGACCGGATGGTGTCACTAGGGATTTCTACCACACATGCATAGAAGAACTCATACCAGTCCTTCTCAAATTCTTCCAGAAGATTGAAAAGGAAGGAATACTCCCAAAGTCATTCTATGAAGCCACAATTACCCTGATACCACAACCAGGCAAAGACAATATCAAACAAGACAATTATAAGCCAATACCAGTGATGAACACAGAAGCCAATATCCTCACCAAAATAGTAGTGAATAGAGGCCAAAAACAGAGAAAAAATATTATACATCATGACCAAGTGGAGATCATGCCAGGGACACAGAGGTGGTTCAACATATGCAAATCAATTAATGTAATAAAGCACATCAACAAGAGAAAGGACCAAAACCGCATGATCATCTGAATAGATGCAGGAAAAGCATTTGATAAAATTCAACACACACTTATGATAAAAACTCTCACCAAATTGGGCATAGAGGCTACATATCCCAGCATCATAAAAGCTATAGATTACAAACCAACAGGCAGCATAATATTGAATGGTGAGAAAGTCAAAATCTTCCCACTAAAGTCTATGACAAGACAAGGATTCACACTATCACCACTCCAACTCAACATAGACTTGGAAGAGCTAGCCACAGCAATCAAACAAGAGAAAGAAGTAAAAGGGATGCATATTGGAAAGGTAGAGTTTAAAGTCTCACTATATGCGGACAATGTTACTATAAATAAAAAACCCTACAAGATCCAGAGAAAAACTGTTACAGCTGATCGAAGAATTCAGCAATGTAGAAGGTTACAAGATTAAAGTTCAAAAATCAGTGGCATTTCTTAACGCTAATGATTCAGATAATACTATAGATCTACAGTCAACATGACAGCACTGTATTGGTTGGAAAATATACATATAGGCCAATGGAACAGATTAGAGAGCCCAGAAATAAACCCACAAACTTTTGGTCAATTAATCTTAGACAAAGGAGGCAAGAAATTACAATGGAAGAGAGACAGTCCCTTCAGCAGCTGGTGTTGGAAAAACTGGACAACAGCATGTAAATCAATGAGGCTAGAACACTCCCAATGAACCTAGAACACCAAACACAAAAATAAACACAGAATGGATCAAAGACTTATACATAAGAAAAGATAGAATAAACTTCCAAGTGGAAAATATAGGTAAAACAGTATCTGACATACGTTTCGTAAATTTTCTTGTAGAAGAAATAAAAGCAAGAATAAACAAATGAGACCTAATGAATCTTACAAGCTTCTGCACAGTAAAGAAACAGGAAGCAAAACAAAAAGACAACCTACGGAATGGGAAAAAAATTTGCATATGAAACCGTCAAAGGCTTGATCTCCAGTGTATATAAGCAGCTAATCCAACTGAAAAAGAAAAAATAAACTACCCAATCCAAAATTGGGCAGAAGACCTAAACAAGCAATTCTCCAAGGAAGACATACAAATGATCAAAAGGCACATCAGAAAATGCTCAATATCACTGATTATCAAAGAAATGCAAATCAAAACTGCAATGAGATATCACCTCACACCAGTCAGAATGGCCATCATTCAAAAATCCACAAATGACAAGTGCTGGAGAGACTGTGGTGAAAAGGGAACCGTCCTTCACTGCTGGTGGCAATGCAGTTTGGTGCAGCCACTGTGGAAAACAGTACGGAGATTCCTCAAAAGCCTAGGAATAGTCATACCATGTAACCCAAGATTCCCGCTCTGGGCATAAATCCAGAAGGAACCCTTCTCAGGAAGACACCTGCACACCAATGTTCATAGCCAGCAATATTTAAAATAGCCAAGAGAAGGAAAGAGCCTAAATATCCATCGACAGTTGACTGGATAAAGAAGAGGTTGCATATTTATACAATGGAATAATAGTCATTCTTATAAACTGACAATATGATGCCATTTTCAGCAACATGGATGGTCCAGGAGAAAATCAGTCTAAGTAAAGTAAGCCACAAAGAGAAAGAAAAATACCATATGAGATGGCTCATGTGTGGAATCAAAAAACAAAACCAAACCAAGCAAAAAACGCATAAATACAAAACAGAAATATACTCGCAGGCAGAGAATACAAAGTTTTGGTTGCCAAGGGGTGGGGTGTGGGAAGAGATAGTCTGGGAGGTCAAAATTGTAAAATACATAAACAGGATTGTACTCTATAGCACAGGGAAATATATAAAATGTTTTAACAGCAACTCACAGGGGAAAAAATGGGACAAAATTTGTATATATGTTCATTGTACCTAAAAAATTGTTCTCTAAAATGGACTTTGAGACAACTTTGCAAAATGATTAAAAATCAATTAAAAAAAGTTAAAAAAAGAAAAAAACATGATCCTAAATATTACAGGTGTTAATATAAATTAGAGAGCAAAAACTATTCAAAAAGTATTAAAACCAAAGATTTTGTTTTTTGTTTTCTTTTAAAGAAAAGCAAAATCAATAAACCTCTAGCCTGGTGCATCATGAAGAAAAGAGAGGTGCTCCAAAGAAATAAATTCAGAAATAAAATTGGAGAAATAACAATTGTTCCCTCAGATATACAAAAAAGGGAACATTTTGTCACCAATTACATGCCAATAAACTGGACAACTTAGAAGAAATAGACAAATGTCTCGAAATAGACAGAGATAAGGAGAAACAAATAATTTGAATAAACTGATTACTAGAAGAAAGATAGAATCTGCATTTAAAAAATTGTTGAATAGAAGTGCAGATATAAACAGCTCCCTTGGAGAACTATAAAAAAATACAAAGCAGAACTTATACTCTTCAAACTATTCAAAAATTGTGAAGGTGTGGGAAACTCCAAAATTATTTCTATGAAGCTTTCATCACCCTGATAGCTAAACCAACAAAAAAAGTACAGGCAAAGGCAAATTGAAGCCATTATATTTGATAGATTTACATGCAAAAATTCTACAAAATATTATTAACAAACTAAATCCAGCAATACCTAAAATATATCATAAAGCATGATCAACTTGGATTCATTGCAGGGTCACAAGAGAGGTTCAACATACACAAATCAATCAGTTTGATACACCACATTAACAAAAGAAAAAGAGAAAACTACATGGTCATCTCAATAAATCCATTAAAACATTTCACCAAATTCAACATTTATTCATTAAGATAGCAACAACAACAACAACAACGGTAGCAACAGCAACAACAACAGAAAACACTTACCAAAGTAGGATTCAAGAAATATATCTCAACATAACCAAAGTCATTAATTACAGACCCACAGACAACACAATATGCAAAAGGGAAAACTGAAAGCCAAATTAAGGAATAAAACAAGGATGCCCACTCTCACCATTTCTATTAAACACAGTATGGGATGACCTAGCAATAGCAATGAGATAAGAAAAAAACTTATTCAACTTGGATTGAATGAAGTAAAACTGTTATTATTTTAGATGACATGATAATCTATATCGTGATCTCTAAAGATTCTCCAAGCCAAAACAACTAAATCTAATAAAGACATTTAGCAAAGTAGCATGATTCATGATTAATATACAAAAACTGTCACATTTTTTACACAAACAATGAAATATTCCAAAATTTTTAAAGATCCATATGAAATCAGATCAAAAAATGAAAAACCTATGAAAAAAACCAACATAATAAAATGAATAGGACACTGATAAATAAATTTGAAGATGATGCAAAGAAATGGAAAGAAATCTCAAGGTCTTAGTTTAGAGGAATTAATACTGTTAAAATATACATACTACAAAAAATGTCTACAGATATAAAGTGATTCAGATAGAACTACATGATATTTTCCACAGAACTTAAAAGAGTCCTAAATTTGTATGGAACAGCAAAAGAACCAGAACTGCAAAAGAAACGATGAGGAAAAAGAACAAAGTTGGAGGCATAACCCATATCCCTCTCAGATCTCAGACTATATTACAAAAACGGTAATCGAAACAGCACAATGCTGGAAAACAAACAAACATCTATATCACTGGAAGAGAACACAGAGGCAGAAATAAAACATCACACCTATGGTCAACTGAACTATGACAAAGGAAACAAAAATATACTATGCCTAAAGACAGTCTTCAGCAAGTGATGTTGAGAAAGCTAGACAGCTACATGTAAATCAATGAAATTAGAACACTCCCTCACACTGTACAAATATAAACTCAAAATGCTTTAAATATCTGAATCTAATACATGACACAATAAAACTCCTGGAAACTAACATAGGCAAAACAAGACATAAATTGTAGCAAAATTTTCTTATGTCACTCTTCCAAGCTGAAAACATTAAGAGCAAAATAATCAAATATATCCAAATTAAACTTAAAAGCTTCTATACAGCAACATAAACAGAATGAAAAGATGAACTTCAAAATGGGAGAAAACATTTGGGAACAATGCAATCAAAAGGGGCTAATTTCTAAAATACACGAATCTTTCATACAACTCCACTTCAACAGTCTACAAACAACCAAGAGAGAAAATGAGCAGAAGGCAATTCTCTAAAGAAGACACACAAATGACAAACAGGAATATAAAACGTGCTCACATTGCTAATTATTATACAAATTCAAGACAAAATTAAAATAATATTTTACCTCAAACTTTTGAGAAGGGCTGTCATCCAAATGTCTTCAAATAATTAATATTCGGGAGGTTGTGGAGAAAAAGGGACTCTCCAACGTTGTTGGTGGGAATGAAAATTGTTGCAACCACTTTGGAAACAGTATGGAAGTTCCTTTAAATAATAAAAATAGACCTATCATATGACACATCAATCCCACTCCTGGGTATATAAAACATAAAACCTGAAAACAAAGAATCCTTGTGTAAAATATAAGTAGTACACTCTGACATTGGACTTAATTTGATTCTACATATGTCTCCTCTGGCAAGAGAAGCAGAAGCAAAACTAACAAAATATGATTGTATCACTCTAAACAGATTTACACTGCATAAGAAATGATCAATAAAATGAAAAGTCAACCAACACAATTGGAGAATATGTTTGCAAGTGATAATTTCCAATCAAGTGTTAATATGCAACTACATGGCAAAATCATACACCACAACAACAAAACAGACCAAAAAAATCCAATTAAAATAAGTGTCCGTAGGAACTGAATAGATAGTTCTGAATCAATTTTCTGTAGAAAACAAACAGTTGGCTAAATGAAACATGAAAATATGTTCAGAGTTATAAATTATTAGGAAATTCATTAACCAAAAATGAGACAAGACCTCACACTGGTCAGAAGACTCTCATCAAAAAGAAAAGAAACAGATTTAGGTGAGATTGTGGAGAAAAAGGAACACCGTGGACACTGTTGATAGGAATGCAAAGTATTGATTCCATTGCATATATACATCAAATTTTCTTCATCCATTTTTCTGTCTAGGGATGTTGTGTTTTTAGGCCCCTGTCTGAAGGCTCTAGAGAATAAGCTCATGGGCTGAACTGATAAACAATCTGTGAGGAATGTCACATATCCAGGCTGGATAAGAAATGGCCTATTCAATATATCCAGTATGGATGGCTGGATAAACTTTGCTGGGTAATATCCTCAGAGGAGGACAACATAAGACAGGGACATCCAGCTAGATAAGTGGTGACCTACTTAATGAATTTCCGTGATGAATTTTAAAACAATCCTTGATAATTTAACATCCTGTGCTTAATGCAGGAGCATGGGGACATAAATAGTTTAAGATTATTAAGATTGTTGTAACTTAGATGATATGTGAGGAATTGTGCATGTCCTACATAATCCCTGTTTCTCAGAATCAATAAACAGTGAACTGCTTCACTTCTGTCCATGCAGTGTTTGTGTCTTCATGCTATCGTGCCAATGACAGGGTTAATTAATTTTTGGGAGTATCTTAAAATGATGTTGCATTATATATAACGCTCTTTCTGCACCTATTGAGATGATTATGTAAGTTTTATTTCTCATTCCATTAGTGTGGCATGTCACCTTTATTGATTTGAATACTTTGAAGTATCCTTAAACCCAGGGATAAATCCCTTCACTCATGTATGTGTATGATACTTTAAATGTGTTGTTGAATTCATTTTGCTTGTGTTTTGTTGAGAATTTTGGCACATATGTTCATCAGGGATTATGTTCTATATTTTGCGTCTAATGTCCTTTGTAGCATTGTTATGCAAATAAAGCTGGCATCATAAAACAACTCTGGAATCTTTCACCCCCTTCAAATTCTTGAAAGTTTTGAGGAAGAATTGGTGAAAAGTTGTCTTCAAATACATGACAGAATTCACCAGTACGTCATCTTGTAAATTTTTTCTGATTTAGGAAGTTTGGATTGTTGATTTACTCATACACACTTTTACTGTATTTAACTTTCTTATATTTTCTTGATTCAGTATTGGAAGACATATGTTTCTGGGAATCTGTCTTTTGTTCTAAGTCACTCAATTCGTTGGCTAGTGGTAATTTCATATGATGCTATGCATCTCTACAACATCAGTGGTAATATCTGCTCTTTTATTTATAATTTTATTTGAGTCTTTATTTTCTTAGCCAACCTAAACTTTTATCCACTTAATGTTGAAAAGAAACATACTTAGGTATAATCTTTTTTTATCTTTTCAATTGTTTCTCTTGTTATTTGCCTGCTCTCATTCATTCAATTTTCTTCTTTATTCTTCCTGTTTTCTGTTAGATACTTGATGTGTAAAGATAAGTAGTGTGAATATTTGTATTTCTTTTATTATTAAGTAATATTTTTTACTTATTTATTTATTTATATATTTACATATTTATTGATTTATTTATCATTGAAATATGCATTTACAATGTGTCAATCTGTGGTGTAAAGCACAGCGTCACATGCATGCATATATTTCTGTGCATATTAAATGTTACTTCATGATATTTAACTTACTGCCCTGTGTCATGCAAAAGAGATTTTGAAAACATCTATTTTTATATATACTGGATAATATTTATAAATCTACAGCTCCCAAATATATCCTCTACCAGTCCCTTTCTGCATTAACCATAAGATTATTAAGTAGATGTGCAAGTGTGATTCAGTTTTGTAGATGAAATCATAGTGTTCACATCCAAATTTTTGTTTTTAAAATTCTATATATGTCATCTCAAGTGTTATTTTTCTTTCTCTTTCTGGCTTACTTCAAGTAGAATAACACTTTTTGGGGACATCCATTTTGCTGCAAATGTCATTGTTTTATCATTTTTTATTGCAGAATTTTATTCCATTGTGTAAATAGAGCATAACTTCTGTATACTTACATCTTTTGTTGGACAATTAGGTTGCTTCCATGTCGTGGCTGTTGTAAATAGCACAACTAAGAATATTGGGGTGCAGTTGTCTTTTTCAAATTGGGTTCCCTTTGATATATACCCAGAAGTGGGATTACTGGATCATATGTTAAGTCAAGTTTTATACTTTAGAGGAATCCCCATCCTGTATTCCACAGTGACTGCACAAAACTACATTCCTACCAACAGTGTAGGAGGGTTCCCTTTCTCCACAGCTTCCCCAGCATTTATTGTCTGTGGACATTGAATGACGGCATTGTTACTATTGTGAAGTGATACTTCATTATAGATTTGAATTGCCCTTCTCTGATAATGATAGGGAGCAATTGTTTTTGCTTTTTCATATATCTGCGTGGCATTTGTATGTCTCTATTGGAGAATTGCTCGTTTAGGGCACCTGCCCATTTTCAGATTGGGTTTCTTTTTTTTATTTTTATTATTATTAGCTTGTATGAAGTCTTTATATTTTGGAAATTTAGCCTTTGTCATTTGCATCACTTCTAAATATTTTCTTAAATCCTGAAGGTTGTCATTTTGATTTTTTTATGGTTTTATTTGCTTTGCAAAAGCTTATAAGTTTAACTAGCTCCCATTTATTAATTTTGCTCTTACATCCATTACCTGTATAGGCTGTTCCAGGAGATTATTGCTGAGAATTATCTCAGAGTGTTTTGCTTATATTTTCTTCTAGGAGATTTACTGTGTCTTGCCTTACATTTAAGTCTTGAGCCATTTTGTGTTTATTCTTGTGTATGGAGTGAAAGATTGTTCTAACTCCATTGCTCTGATGCTGCTATTCAGTTTTCCCAACACCTGTTGGTGAAGAGATGGTCTTTTCTCTGTCATATTCTTGGCTGCTTTGTCAAATATTAATTGAACATAGGACTTTAGATTTATTCCTAGGCTCTCTATTCTGTCCCATTGGCCCATATTTCTGTTTTTGTACTAATATCATGTCATTTTGATTATTGTAGCTCTGCAATAGTGTATGGAGACCAGGCGGGTTATTTCTCCAGCTTCTTTATTTGTCTTCAGTATTGTTTTGGAAATTATGGATCTTTTTTGATTCTATATAAATCTTAGGATCATTTGTTTCCGTCCTAAAAAGAAATGTTTTGCATAATTTGATAGGAACTCAGTTTAAGTTTGTGAATTGCGTTGGGCAGTATGGCCATTTTAACAATATTATTTCTTCCATTATGAGATCATTGGGTATCTTTTCAATTCTTCAAATATTTCTTGATTTCCTCAATCAGTGTTTTCTTTTTCTGCATGTAGAAGTCATTCACCAACTTGGTCAGAGTTATTTTTAAGCATTTAATAGTTTTGGATGCAGTTATAAAAGGGGTTGTTTCTATATATTGTTTTCCTATTGATTCAATGGTAGTGTAAGGAAATGTAATTGGTTTTTGTAGATTAATCTGGCTACCTTGCCCAGTGCCTTTTTTAGACTAATTTTTGTGAAGCTTTTACAGTTTTCTATATATAGTGCAATTTCTGCATATCGTGACAATTTTACCTCCTCTTTTGCAGTCTGAACAGTTATATTTATTTTCCTAGCCTGATTGTTGTGGCTAGGTCTTCCAAGACTATATTGAATTGAAATTTTGAGAATGGGCATCCTTGTCTTGTCTCAGGATTTTGTGGGAAGGGTTTCAGTTTTTCACCTTTGAGTATTTTGCTGACTATATGTTCATCATAAATAGCTTTCATTATGTTGAGATATGGTCCCTCTATGCCCACTGTGATAAGAAGTTTTATTGCAAATAGGTGTTAAATTTTATCAAATGCTTTTTCTGCATCTACTGAGATGATCATTATCATTTTTATCTTCTCTTTTGTTGATATGGTGTATCACAATTTATTGATTCATTTGCGTATGTTCAACCATTCTTGTGTTCCTGGGATGAACCTAATTTGACCATGGTACATGATCTTTTTTATGCATGATGTTGCATTCTGTTAATAATTTCTTAAGGACTTTTACATCTATGTTTATTAATGATATTGGCCTATATATTTCTATTTGGGGTAGTGTATTTGTCTGGTTTTGGTATCAGGTTGATGTTGGCCTTATGGTGTGAGTTTGGGAGTTCTGTCTAAATATCAAACTTTTGGAAGAGTTTAAGGAAGATTGGTATGGATTTTTCTTTGTAGGTTTGGTAAAATTCCCTAGTGAAGCTATTTGGGTTTGAATTTTCTTTGCAGAGATTTTTTATTTTATTGATAATTCTATTCCATTTCCGGTGATCTGTATGTTAAAATTGTTAATTTCTTCTTGATGCAATATTGGTGGGCTGAATGTTTCCTAAAAACTACTCCGTTTCTTCCTGGTTATCAAGTTTGTTTCCATACAGTTGCTCATGGTATTCCCTTATGATATTTTGTAAATTTGTTGTACTCTTTGTACTTTCTTCATTTTCATTTCTTATATTATTTGTGTTCTCTCATTTTTCTTTTTGGTGATACTGTCCAGAGATTTGTCAATTTTGTTTAAAATTTCAAAAAAAAGTCTGATTGATTTCTTCTATTTTTTAATATTTATTTAAATTGTTTGCTCATTTATCTTTATTTTTCCCCCTTTCTGCCTACTTTTGGTTTTGTTTGCTCTTCTTTTCATGATTAGTTTACATAGAAAGTTAGATTATTTATTTTAAATTGTACTTCTACTTTGAGGAGGGATTGTCACTATTAACTTCCCCCTTAAGCCTGCTTTAACTGTATTCAATAGACTTTGTGTAGTGTTTTGTCATATTTCTCAAGATATTTTTTAATTTCTTCTTTTACATCATCAACTACCCCCTTTGTTATAGTACCATGTTTTTTAATCTGGATGCTGTCATTTTTTCTCCCCGTTTTTCTGTGATTGATTTTTGTTTCATGGTATTATACTCAGAAAAGATGCTTGAAATAAATTTTATCTTCTTAAATTTGTTGAGGCTTCTTCTGTGCCTGAGTTCATAATGTTTCCTTGAAAATGTTCCATGTGCATTGGAAAAGAATGTATATTCTGATTTTGGGAGAAGTACTGTTTTGGAATTATCAACCATCTCCAATTATTTTATCATAAATTTTAGTATGTTTGTTCCCTTATTAATTTTGTGTATGAAAGCCCAGTCCAGTGATGGTAACGGGGTGCTAGAATCTCCTACTGTGATTATGTTCCAAGTGATTTCTCTCTTTTTATCTATTAGTATTTGCTTTATATATTTAGGTGCTCCTATATTGAGTGCATATATTTTAATGAGTATAAAACTCTTATATTTTATTGTTCCTTTAATCATTATATCATGTCCTTGTTTATCTTTCTCAGTGGCCTTTCTTGTAAAGTCTATTTTGAATGAAGTCAGTACTGCTAGTCCTGCTTTCTTGTCACGTGCATTTGCATGGAATATATTCTTCCATCTTCTGACTTTCAATTGATTTGTTTTCCTCTTACTAAATTGGGTATCTTGTATGCTTCATAATGTAGGGTCTTGTTATATTATCCCATCTGACAATATATATCTTTTGATTGAAGCACTAAGTCCATTAACTTTTGTGATAATTATTCATAGACTGGTGTTTACTTCCATTTTGAACTTCATTTTCCAGTTGATTAGGTATTTCCTATTTGTTCATTGTTTTTTCTTTTTGTGGCTTGATAAGCTTTCTTTTATTATCTTGGTTTCTTTTTGGCTTAGTATCTTCATTTTTAGCTTTTGACTTATGGTTACCTTGTTTTGTATTTATATTGACCCGTACTATATCAGTTTATTTTAACTGATAAGAATACATACTCATACCCATCCTACAGAGAAGAGAAACAAGAAGAAAATACTGTGTATTGTCCTGTTTCAATCTGTGACCCTTAAAAATTTTAATGTCTTGTTTTACAACAACATATTTATTCTGTTGTAAGTCTTTGTAGATATTGACTTTCTAATTATGCCTTTCTCTTTTCTATAGCATCCTGCTTCTTTTGTATTTAGAGTAGATCTTTCATTATTTCTTTTCCTCTTGCTAAATTCTTTTAGTATTTGCTTGTGTGGAAGTTATTTATCTCTCCTTCTATTCTCAAAGATAGCCTTGCTTGATAAAGTATCTTAGATTACAGTTTTCTTTCAGTCAGGAATTTGTATATGTATTGCCACTGCCTTCTGCCTGCTGTATTTGTGTAGGAAATGAGTTTAAAAATATTAAGTATGTAATTATATATATATGTGAAGACAACCTAGATATGAAGTTAACAAATAAGGTGAAAACCTATACATTAAAAAACAGAAAACATTGGTTAAGGAAATTAAAACTAATCCAAAGAAATGAAAAGATCTCTTATGTTAATGATGTGAAACTATGTAGTTTACACAACCATTGTACACAAGGGAATCTGCATTTAGTGTGATTCATGTCAAAATACATATGAGATTTTTCCATTAAATAGAACAAATAATCTCAAAATTTATATGTAACCACAAAGATTATGGGTTGCTAAAGTAATCTTGAAAAAGAGTATTAAATGTAATGGTGTAAATTTCTCTGATTTTAAACAGTCCTACAAAGCTTTAGTAATTAAAACAACATGATACTGGCTCAAAAAGAGACACCAATTAATAGAAGAGAATAGGGAAACTAGATATAATCCCTCATACTTATGATCAATTAACCCATGAAAAAGAATGCCAGAGTATAAAATGAAGAAAAGACATTGTCCTCAAAAATTAGTGCTGGGGAGATTGAACAGTGAAAAGATATATTAGAATATTTTCTCACATTGTATACAATCCATGAGCACAGAATATCTTTATATTTAATTTATTTACTTATTTTTCTTGCACCTGTAATATATAGATCTATGTTTAGATCTTTTATTTCACTTACCAAATGTATTCCTATTTTATCATTTTTGGTATAAATTTGCACACAAGTGTTTTCCTAATTTCTCTTTCTGATAATGTGTTGTTACTATATAAAAATGCAACCGATATTTGTATATTGATTTTGTATTCTGCAAGTTTACTAAGTTTGTTCATTATTACTAACAATCCCTGGAGGAGTCTATGGAGTTTTCTATCTATATATAATTAAGTCAACTATAAATACTTTCCTGCTTTATTACAAGTTGGATACCTTCTATATTTTTTCTTGACTAGATGTTCTGGCTAGGACTTCTAGTAGTGTAACTTAGGACTTGTGAAAATGAGCTACTTTTTCTTATTACTGGACCAGAGGAAAGCGTTCCTGTATGTTAACATTGAACATGAAGTTAGTCGTGGGTTTTTCATATATGGCTTATTTAATCTTTAGTTATAGTCTATCTAGAGCGAATTTGTAAATAATATTTTTATAAAAATGTTAAGATCGCATTTGTCAATAATTTTCCTACATTTATTGAAATTGTTATTTTTCATTTCTTTGTTTTATAAGGGATGTTATCACATATATAAATTTGCATATGTTAAATAATATTTATGAATCAGGACTAAATCCAACTTAACTATAGTTTATAATACTTATATAATGCCATGAATTCAGCTTGTTAATGTTTATTTAGAATGGAATTTACAGATACTGAAGGAAAAATTTACATTGCTGCTTGATTTTACATTTATTTATTTAAAAATATTATCTCTCATTTTGAATTTGTCTTATCCTTAATGGAATTTATTTGTAAATAAATAATATAACTTTTGGTAGAAATGGATTTACTACAGCTAATTGATACAGAACATAGCTATGATTTACAATTAGTGAACAAAACACTTGCCTTAAAATGCCGTATTATACAAAAAATGCCAACTGTTTCAGGACTGAGAAACATATTGCTTCCTAAAATGCATTACATGTTCTTTCCCACCCCAACCCACATATACTGTAATTTCTGTTTTTTGATTTCTTGTTTGTCCCTTAATGGAGGCACTGCTTATTGAACCCAGGATCTTGTGCATAAGTGTATTTATCGACAACATTTTGGAACACATAAAAGAAGCCACATGAGTATGGATCATAAAAATGACAGGAAAATTTATTCCTTCTAGGGAATGAAAAACCTCTGACTGAAAGAATGGCAAAAACAAACATTTGTAAATATACAATAAAATTGTCTCTTTTGTAATTTTTATTGTAGAATATTCAATAACATTTGTTTTACTTATAGCACTGAATTAAAATTTAAATCAAAATTTCCCCCTTTGGGATTTCAAAAATTTGATTCATTATTTTACTTTAATATTATTTTATAAATATTTAACATTAATTTATAAACATACCAAATAAACTGATATTTATTCTTCCCATGTTTTGTATATAAATCTACTTAGTGTAAAGTACAGAGATAAATACCTACTTCCATTTCCAAACACAATTATGTTTCACTTTAATAACAAATGATCATGAAATAGTTATACATTTTCTGTACAGGTTTTACACAAATTTCACTTTAGATTCCAAAACTTTAAAATTATTTTATATATTTTTGCCTTATTTATACTCTGTTCACAAATGTTGTAAAAATTTGCATACAAAAGTATGGAGATAGGTTTTATTTCATAGACCCCAAAATTAAATTATTTAAAAAGATTTTGTGGGGATAATATTTGCAGATCAAACTATAAAAATAGCATCCCATATGTTTCATTTTAACTAGATGAATGAGAAGTAAACACTGGCTGAATGTTACACTTGAGTGGCTAGGAGACCAGGCGTTTTGTGATGACACAGCGACTCAGTTTGAGAACCATTGTGATGGCCTATCAGTTTATCTGTGCAGGACTGCCAAAGAAGCATCTGAAGCTGCAGTGCTCAAAATCATGCAGATTAGAATAGTAGCTGTTGAAAAAGTTATTTGAGATGGCACATGTTTCTTCAGAAATTCAAGATGTGTCTCCTAAAGATGGACCAACTGGTTAAGGAAAATTCGGTAGATCTCTATTGTGTGATCACTCTCTGGGGACGTGGACTTGAGGTCTATGACTGAAGAAAATGCTTTTCAGACTTTGTCTGAAGAATCCTTGATAAAAAGTCCATGTTACACACATTGTGTCTCTGAACCAGATGAAGATAATGATTTTCGTTCTCTGACATTTCCAAGAAAACCCTGCAAAATGGCTGGGAGTGACCAATATAAATCCATCTGGTGGTATGATAATGGAACATTCATAGTGATTGATGAAGATGTCTTTAAGAAGGAAGTTTTTTTAAGAAAGGCCCCTTTCAGAATATTTGAAACTGGAAATATGAAAAGTTTAGTTAGACAGCTTGACTTTATTGGTTTAGAAAAGTGCGGCAAAATTTTCAAAGTTCTGCTCATCTAGCTGATTTTCTGGCAGAAAAAAGAAGTCTCTGTTTTAAGCATGGTATTCAGAAATTTTAGTTAGCACTTGGTAACTTATAAATAAAATTTTATTTTCTACATCAGTCTATGGTAATATACATGTAAAGCTATATTTTGAAAATTGTATAAAACTACTAAGGCTAAATTTCTTTATTTTTTTCCAAAAATGAGGACAGTGACTTAAGTATTCAAGATTATGAGAAACTCTGCTTGCAACTATGAATGTTATCAGAAATCTAAATAAAGGTATTAAAGCTGCTTGTGAGAAGTGGCATTCACCATTATTGCAAATGCTTACTTCTTAAATTTGATGACTATACTACTTAAATGTGTATTTTACAAATAAGGAATTCCAAAAAAAGTCAGTAATGTTCATATTTTCATCATATTTTCTTTGCATTGTAAATGTGAAATCTGATATTTTATAGGTTAGGCTTATTGTAGTCCTGTATTTTGGTTTAAAATATAACTAAAATTTTACTCTTTGGTTGTAGCTGCAGTTCTACCATAATCCAAATTTAAAACGAGGCTTTCCCGAGGTTTAATGAGAATAAAAAGAAGAGTTGGGGTTCAAAATTCCTCTCTGGTATCTTATTGGCTGAAGATTTCAACAAGAAGCACTTTAAAGCAGCGGGTAATGTGGATAGTCATAATTCTGGTTTTGTGGCTGACAGTAGTGGAGAAAGTGCATTTTTACCTTTGACAATTAAACATGCCTCTAATAAGGAAGCCCTCTACTAGCCACATAATTGGTGATACAACTACCCCGATCAGAGGTGATTTTTCTCCTCCATCATCAAGGTCATTTAGACTACCAGCAAAAATTGCAGTGGATCAAAATGCTATTTTAAATCAGTTGAACATTGTCCATGGGCACTCTCAAAGCAGCTACACTGAAGGAAATGGCCGTGTTGTGAATTTCATTTCAACTACAACTTCTACTTCTCAGTACAGCATCTTGTCTCCCATACAGAGTAATTATTATGGACTGATTGTGGAGACTTCTACTTTTCCAAATAGATATCACAACATATCAGCCAATGAAGGTCGTTTTACTAAACTTCAACCAGGAAAAAACACACGGTTCCCAGTGTCAGTGACAGCTGATAAATCAGCTACCTCTCTTTCAAGGCTAACTCATCAGCCATCTCCAGTTTATGAACGTCATCCTAAATACAACTGATCTACCAGAGGACAACCAGATTATGCAGGATAACAAAGATTAAAATTGATGTTGGCAAATGTCAACAAATATCTGCAATTTTCTTATTTGAACAATAAACATAGATGTGTACCTTTATTTAACTTATTTTTTAAATAGATTTAAGAGTTAAATGGGAGACTAAGTTAACATTTAAAGAAAAAAGATATATTTGAATGACATGATCTTTTGATGGAACAATATGTGAGTAAATTTTAATAATTTCTTGTAAGGAGGAAAAGAAAGTGGAAGAATTTGGAAAAAGACTAAAACATGGAGAGGGGAAAAGTACTAAGTGGTTTCTGGTTCATTCTGGAAAGTATGAAAAGTGTTAAGTTAGGATACGTTGGAACAGGAGATAAATGCAGGAACTGGCCCAGGGATCATGGTCTCTATTATGTCATCCCGGAATCATAAAGTTCACATGATATAGTCTCAGATGGCAAATTCAGATGTGGTAGAATTTAAGAAGTAATTTTACCTATGATCTTCTTTGGGCTGTCCTCAAAGCATTCCAATTGGTGCTTTAATTCCCTGCCCTCAAGAGTCTACATTATATTTTCTAGTCAATACTTTATGTTGCTTTTACGTTCCAGCCAAAGACAAGTTTATGTCCTCAGGGTGGCACTTAACGCCATTCCAACTCTAATCCCACAAACTCAACTTAGTTTAGTGATTTCTTTATAAATCTGGCAACTGTCTACGTTGGCATATCTTTGTGTTTCACTGAATCTGGAGATATATCCAGGCAAATGATTGTCAGCTATGTTAGCTCCAACCTCAACACTTTTACTCCAGCTCATCCTTGGACTTTGGGTGTCCTCCTTTAACCTTCAAAGACTTTCCCAGTCTCAGAACAGAATCCACCTCCTCCAGATGTATTCTGTGTATTCCCCTTTCCTTGTCTAACTTGGATACCAGCACAGTAAGCACAGCACATGCCACAGGATTCATCTCAGAATTAAGTGAATGAAAAATACATGTTGACTTTAAGCAAAATCTACTTTCCTGAAACAACAAAACTCTCATGGTTTTCAAACTATTTCATTATGGTCTTTACTCTGAACCAAAGACTATAGCTTTTATAGCCCAAGGAATAGTCACTCAAGAAAGTAAGTGGAGTTAGGTACAGGAGACAAAGAAGTATTTTCTTCTTAATTCATTCCTCCAGAGGACTAAAGCATTCCATTCTCATTTGCTGGATTTTTTTCCTGTGTCTTCATCACCCACCCACCCCAAAAGAGCTAATTCTCTTCCCCATACCATTAATTATACTGCCTTATGATTAATTTACTTCTTAGAATCAGAGATTTGTCCAGAAGAGACAGTGCCATTGCAAACATTTAATGTAGGTTTATACATCCCACATAACTTGTGCCCCTTCTAACCTTCACAAAGTAAGTATCTAAGTGGTACTCTCCCCTTGGTTGGGATGGTGGTATTCATTATCCAAATTGCAATCTAAAATGTGTGGACTAGAAGGAGGTGAGGGTGGCAGAATTAAAAATTTGTCCAACTGCAAGAATACCAAATTTCTGCAGATATTAGGAAATATAAAATATTCATGGAAGACTTTGACTATTTCCCATAAATTTAAAATAAAAGGTGAAGCATTTTCAGAATGTGAAATGCCCTGAAATGCTGGAAAATTTGTAGGCAAGGTCAGGGAGCCTAAGGCTTCTGCTCACAATGATGCAGCTAGTGTCAGCTGATAAGATTGTAATGGCAAAATTGAGTCCTGAAAATGTGTCACCATTTGAGAAGAAAGCCTTTGATTATCTGGAGAATCGGCAAATCGGCCAGGGAAAGCTCTAACAACATTCCACCAATATGATGTTTACCAAGAGAAGAAAAGTGCCCACTTGCAGCCGGAGAAATGTGTCTGGAGAGCAGTGGTTGTTCCTACAACAGAAACATCAAGCTTTTAAGTTTGTCAGCTGAACTCAGATGGTGGCTATCTTCTTACTTACATTAGCAGTCTGGGGTTGAGATACACTGCTTCAGCAGCTAGTTTCCATCTCTCTTATCAGACAGTGGGTCTTACCGTGATCATCTTAACAAGGTTCTATAGTGATAAGTCAGAAGCTACACTTTATTTTCAAAATTAGAAATTCTAAGGAAGAATATTATTTGATTGTCCATCTGTAGTTTTCTACCTGGGAAAATCTAGACTACTGGCAAAAGTACAAAAGTTGGCTGGTGATTTGAAAACTGCTCTCTGAGCTCTTCCCACTGAATTCTTCCCACTAAATACTACAAATCTGTCTACCACTGTGTGTGTGTGTGAAATGGATTGTTAAGCAGTATCAAAGTTTGTCTTAGTTGAGTCATCAGTGAAGTATTCCTCTGCAACTTTCAGAATCTCTGTGAATTAAGAGTTTCATTGAGCCACCAGATTTTCTTCAGATCAGGGAGAGGTAGATTATATTTCTCCCAGTATGCTAATTGTTACCTGTTCATTGAAACCCTATCTGATGCTAGGGCCAAACCACTGAACCCTTGAATTGGACTGAGGCATACAAATTCTACAGCCCCCAGAGCCCAGCACTGGACTGTGTCTCCTTTTTAATTTAAGCTTATGTCTAAGTTTTTTCTTTTAATCCTCATTGTTGACACAACTTATTTTGGCTTTGAACACCTGTTGACTATTTTATAGAGACTAAAGCACTGACTTATTCCCGTTCAAGTTGAAATTGCAATAAACTTTTTTCCTTGTACTACTTGGAATATAGTGTACATAGTCAACATTTTGAAAGCAGTCCTCAGTCCTAATAATGCAGAACCTTTACACTTCTTTACACAGCACGTGAGCAAGAATGTTTGTTGTGGATCTCAGGGATTATACTCACATACCATAATGAAACCATGAGAAAACACAACATTGTTATCCAAAATCAAGTCTTTGTCAGTATTGCATTTCCATTGCAAAACAGTTAAGAAATCTAGGAGTTCTGATATTTTACCATGCTGAGAATTTCACAAACCAAGCATGTTCATTTCTTACAGATGGTGTCGGGGAAATGAGACTATTGGTCAGAGACAGTGAACTTTATCACTCACAGTAAGAGCAGCCAGTTTTAAATTTGTATCCATTCACTAATCTCAGATGAATACACAGAGTGAAATTTTGATGCCTACAGAAGCAATGGGCTGTTAACATGAAGAAAGTTTAAGCATGGTAAAACACTAATTTTATTAGTATCTTTATGTATAATCTATTAGAATCACATATTTATTAGTATCTTTATGTAGGATAAGTATATCATGATCCAAGTTTTACTTGCTGCAAAAACAGCCATGAACAATGACATGGGAAAATATGATCATTGATTTTCCATTTTTACTTCCGCTTTTATTTGCATATAATTGGCATAAAACACTGTGTAAGTTTAAGTGCACAGGATAGTGATTTGATTTATAAGTATCAAGAAATAAATATCATAGCAACTTTAGGGAGAATTCATTGTCTCATTTAGATACAGTTTTAAAGAAATACAATTTGTATTTTGGTTGTGATGAGAAACCTTATGTTCTACTCTCTTAACAACATTCATATAGAACATAAAACAGTATTAAGTGTAATTTTCATGTTACTACAGGGCATCCCTAGAACACGATTATTTTACGGCTGGAGGTTTGTAGCTTTTGAGTGCATTAATCAAATTCTCCTTTCCCCATCCCTGACTCTGTTATCTACAAATCTGATTTTTTTTCTATAAGTGTGTTTGTTTGTTTTTGAAGTGTACTTTAATCTATAACTCTGTGTTAGTTTCTCTTACATAACATACTGTTTACTATATTTAATACATTTCAAACTGATCACAAGAATAAATCTAGTTATCATATGTTGCTATTTAAATATATTTCATTGTTTTTGACTACACCCCACACAGTACATTATTCTCCCTGACTCATTTAATTTGCAACTGTAAAATTTTCTCTCTTAATTATCCTCAACTCTTTGTTTTTCTTCACCACATTTCCCTCCTTCTTGTGAGCAACATGTTTCTTTCTATATCTATAACTCCTTTTCTGTTTTGTTATGTTCATGTGTTTAAATACCAAATATGAGTAAAACCATTGTGCATTTGTGATTCTCTGTCTCACTTATTTCACATATCATATTACCCTCTTGATCTACCCATTTGTTGCAAATGACAAGAAATTATTCTCCTTAGAGCTGACTAATAACCCATTGTATTTTCATCTGTGTGTGTGCATATATATAAATATACATATATATATGTTTCAGGTGTGTATATATATATATATTAATATAGATAATTCTGTAGTTAATAGATGGGTAGATATATATACTATAAACACACATCTTCTTTATCCATCATCTATTAATGAGCAATTATTTTGCTTCTATAGCCTGGCTATTGTAAATAATGCCACAGAGAATATAGGGTTGAATTTATCTTTTCTGATTTGTGTTTTTATTTTCTTGGTATAATTATGTAGATATGGAAATATTGATTCATATTTCATTTTTAATTTTTAGATAAAACCCCATTCTGTTTTCCACAGTGGCTGCACAAGTTTACATTCACTCAAGTAGTGCAGCAGGGTGCTTTTACTTACATCCTCACCAATATTTATATTTGTTAACTTTTTGATCATAGTCATTCTGACAGGAGTGACATAATATCTCATTGTGTTTTGGACTTGCTTTTTTCTGATGGTTAGTGATGTTGACCATTTTCATTTGCCTGTTGATTACCTTTCCCCCACTGTATATTCATTTTTTTGTTATATACCTAATGACCATAACTGTCTGATTTCATTTTTAGGCATTCTGTTGAGTTCCATTTTTCTATTTGTTCTGTGCCACTACCATATTCATTACTGTAGCTTTGTATTATAGTTTAAAATCAGGGACAGTGATACATCCTCTTTGTTCTTTGTCAAAGTTCTTTGTGTTTTAGTTTGTTCGTTTTCTTTTCTTTTCTTTGTTTTTAGTGATTTCAACTCTTTTGTGTTTACATGTAAATTTAATAATTATTTTTTGTAAGTGTCTGAAAATGCCATTTGTATTTTGATAGGCACTGAATTTAATTTGTGTATTTTCTTGTCTTGTACTGTCATTTAAATAATATTTTCTTCCTCATCTATGAACAAAGTATATCCTTTTACCTGTTTGCATCATTTTCAATTTCTTTTATACATCTTTTATAGTTTTCTGAGTACAGGTCTTTTACCTCCTTAGTTGGATAGATTTCTTGATTTTTTTTATAATTCAACTGTAAATGAGACAGTTCCCTCACATTCTCTATCTGTTAGCTTGTTGTTAGTGTGTAGAAATGCAAGATTTATGTATGTTAATTTTACATTCTGAAATTTTACCAAATGCTTTGAATAGCCCTTGTAGTGTTGTGGCGTCTCCTTTAGGATTTCAGTTTAAAGTATTTCATCTGCAAACACATTCTTTTATTCCTTTTCTGAAATAGCTATATTTAATTTACTTTTATTTTGGATAGCTATGTCTAGAATTTCCAATACGATACTGAATAT
This sequence comes from Vicugna pacos, assembly GCF_048564905.1. Lineage (NCBI taxonomy): Eukaryota > Metazoa > Chordata > Mammalia > Artiodactyla > Camelidae > Vicugna > Vicugna pacos. The sequence goes on from NW_027328741.1 coordinate 46,744,067, forward strand.
CAGTGGTAAGAGTGATCATTCTTGCCTTCTTCCTTCTCATACAGCAGATGATTTCAGCTTTAAATCAGTGAGTGTCATGTTAGATGAGTTCTTGTCATATGCGACTTTAAATGTGTTGAGGTATGTTTCCTCATACCCATTTTGAGGAGAAATATAATCGTAAATAGATACTTAATTTGTCAAAATATTTTATAACCCTTTTGAGGTGACCATATAATTTTTATTTTTCAATTTGTTAGTTTGGTGTATCATATTGATTAATTTGTGGGTAATGAATCACTTTTGTATGCCTGGGATAAAAGGGACTTAATCATACTGCACACTCCTTTTAATGTATTGTTTACTTTGCTAAAATTTTTTGATGATTTTTGCATGTATGCTTATCAGTAGTATTTAAACTGTAATTTTATGAGGTATTTGATCCTGTTTTAGTAGTAGTGTGATACAGAAATGAGGGGTAGGAAGCCTTTCTTCCTCTGCAAATTTTTGGAATTCTCTTAGATGTATTCGTGATAGCTCTTCTCTAAAAGTTTGGCAGAAGTCACCTGTGAACCTGTTTAGGCCTGGAATTTTACTTCTTGGGAGATTTTGTTTAATTACTTATTCAATTTCATTAGTGATAATCTGTTAATATTTTCTATTTCTCATTCCATTCTGGAGATTCCGTCTTTCTAAGAAATTGTCTATTTCTTCTAGGGATTCCATTTTAATTGGCGTATAATTTGTTGTATCATCTTATGATCCTTTGTGTTACTTTGAAATAAGCTGTAACTTCTCATTTATTTTGGAGCTTTTTAATCTGTACTCAATTTTTGCTCATGAGTCTCGTTAAAGTTTATCAGTTTTATTTATCTTTCAAAGGCCATTATATAGTTTGTTTAGATGTTTCTATTTTTAACCTATATTTTATGTATTTATGTTCCTACTTTTCAGCTGTCTTTCTTTCTACTAACAAGTTTGTTTATTATTTTGCTATATCTTTTCTTTGTAAGATTATGTTATGAGAGAGGTGATTCTTATTTGTATAAGTGTATTGTTTAGCTATAAGCATCCATATTAATACTGCTTTTGCCATATCACATGGACTTTGTTTTTCTTGTTATATTTCTTTATGTATTTTTTCTTTGATTTATGCAGCAATTCATTGGTTGTTAAATATTGTATGATTTATCCTCCACACTTTACAATTTTTCTCAGGTTTTCTTCTTTTAGTAAATTTCTGTTCTCTGAGAATCTGTATGTTTCTTCACAAAACAAGGAGAAAAATAATAAAATTTATACTATATTCTGCAAGATCCAAATTTTCTAAAGTTATCTTTGAAAAATAAACAAAGCTGTGGACATTGTCCTCCCTGACTTTAGAACATAATACAAAGCTACAGTAATCAAAACATCAAAATAAATCACTAAAAGAGTCACATAGATCAATGGAACAAAATAAAGAGTCCTAAAATAAACCCACACACATAAGGTCAATTAGTCTACAATGCAGGGGGCAAGAGTATAGAATGGAAAAAAGGCAGTCTCTTCAAAAAGTAGTTCTGGGAAAACTGGACATTACATGTAAAAGGTAGATGTAAGAGCACTTCCTTACATAGTATACAAAATAAAACAGAAATGGATTAATTTCTTAAATGTAAAACCAGAAACTGTTCAATTTCTGAACAAGAACAGGACCAGAAATGCTTTTGTAATAAATCATAGCAATATTTATTTTTGATGTATCTCCTAAGTTAAAAAAATGAAAACTAACAATAACCATTTTTAATTATAGTGAGGAAAAAATAGATGTACAATGTGATACAGTGATTCCACTTCTTATATAAGTGTGAAATGCAAAATCTTTTGCAGAGCAAAGGAAACCTTCAGCAAGACTTATGACAACACATAGAATGGAAGGAAGAGTTTCAGACTATGAAATGAGCAAGGTGTTAATATCCATAATGTATATATAGCATATTAGATTCATTATTTAAAAATCAAATACCCCAACTTAATAACAGTTGAAGGATCTTCATAGAAATTTTTCAAAACAGACATATGGATGATTTTCATGCACATAAAAAGAAACATAACATTGCTATTCGTTAGGAAAACAAATCAAAACCAGAATGAAGTATAATCTCACAGCATCCAAAATGGCTAATAAAAATTCTTCAAATGACAAACATTAATATGAATGTTGATAAAATGGAACCCAAGTACACTGTTGGTGGAAATATAAATTGATGCATCCACTATTATAAAAGTGTGGACAGTGCAAAGAAAACTAGAAATAGAAACATTATATGTTGCAGCAATTCCAGTTTTTGTTATAAATCTGAAAAAAATGAAAACATTATTTTTAAAGGGTATATTACCCCCAATGTCCTTAACATCATCATTTATAATAGCCAAGGTTAGAAGCACAAATCAACTGCCCATCAATAGATGATTGGCTGAAGTAGATATGCGATATAGATAACATAATAAATACTTAGTCATTGTCATATCAAAAAATAAAATTCTACCATTTGGTACAATGTGACTGGACCCAGATATTCTTTCACATAGCAAAATAAGTCATACAGAGAAAAACAATCTACGTTACCACTTTCATGAGGAATCTAAATATATAAGAGAAATAATCATAAAAAAAACAGAAACAGAATCACATATATAAGTTTAGTGTACCAAGTGGTGGTTTCCACTGGGGACACGGAAGGAGGATGGTGAAGACAGAAATATGCAAGCTACTACTTACAAATTATAGAACCAACACTGCTATATTTACAGCACAGAAAAATATTTTCATAATTTAACTGATTTTAAAGAGATTATAGGCATATATTATACTAAAATGTGCATGCATGTGGGAAAAACTTTGAAGAAAAGAACCCAGGAAAATCAAAATATTTTGAAGTACTCTGATATTAAGGGAGCTGATTTGTTCACTTTCTTTACTGTTCTTATAATGTCCTTAGTAGAATCAAGCTTTTAAATGAACAAGTTAATACTTTGGAAAAAGTGACTTAAGTTTAAACTATTTCTGTCTCTCCCCTTAAATCTACAGTCAGTGAAACTTTCACATCTGAACAAAATAACTACAACACAGAACAATACTCCAGAACACCTGTGTGAAGCTGAAGTTTGGTGGGCTAAAGCACATAAAGGTGGCTGACTTGAGGGAAGAGCAGAGTTGGTGCCTGTGACCATGGCTGACTTACTAGGGTAACTGAGCCCACAGTTTCAGATTACCCAGTAGAAACAGGGTCTCAGTGGTTCACAGAGATTCAGCCTCCATCTGCACCAGTATCCATGGTCACAGGTAACTAGGAGGGAACCAAAATGCAGACAGAATTTCCAACATTTTGACACTCAGACATTCATGACACTCTCCCTACTTCCCATTCACAGTGGTTGAGACAAGATACCTTGAAACACTGGACATGACAAAGGCACTTGCCTGATTCCAACTACCCACCTGTTTTTACACCTTTCCTCAATGTGTGTGCTGTGTCATAAGGGATATCAGATAAAAGGAAGGATTCACCAGCCCAGTGACAAAAGTGGCATTAACTACCAGATTTGTCTAAGAAGTGACAATGTAAGCAATCTTTTATCCAGACAGTAGCGACTGGAAAGTGCCATTTTGAAATATTATCAGAGGTAGCTCAGGTAAGTAAAACCAAATATTGTGCAATATTTCAAACTACCAGAAAACAAAAGCAAGGACTCCAAATCCCAATCTGCTTTTTAGTGTCATCAGAGCAATAAATTACCAGGATCATGACCAATCACAGTAACATTATAGGGCATGCATACACACAGATACACACACACAGACACCAACACACATGCACAGGCAAATGTACACACACACACACACACACACACACACACACACAATATCAACCCTGCAGCAAACAATCTTAACATCATGGAATATTGCCGTATAACTAATAGAGAATCCAAAGAGATGTCATACAGACACTCAGTACAAGAAACAAAACTCAGACAGCAGTTTAGTGAGCTCAGGAATAAAATAAATGATGATAAGGTATACATTATCTAAGAGACTGAAACTATGAAACAACCAAACATTATTGGAGGACCAGATGAACTTAATAAATGATATGAAGAATGCAACAGAAAGCATTGAAAGAAGACTGTCTTGTGGAAGTGAGATTTGCAAACTCACCAATACAAAACAAGAAATGATAGGAGAGAGAAGAGATGCATGATATTAAAAAGTGAGGAAATTCTACAATAGCCATCAGAGTTCTTCAGGAAGTGCACATTAGAGTGAAATCCTGGAGGGAGAAGTAATTTAGAAGGCAGCTGATGGTTTATTAAAGTTATAATAGTTGATAACTTCCTGAATCTGGGTAAGGAACTGATATACAATTCTGTGAGCCAACAAAACACCAATAAATTTAAGACAATGAGACCTCCTTCAAGATATGTCATATGCAATTTGGGAAGTCAATGCCAGAGTAAAATTTTAACAGCAGCCAAAAAATGGTATGCTAATCTTCATAGGAAACCACATTAGGCTATCAGCAGATTGCTGAGCAGAAAACATACACCAAGGGTAATTAAAATGACATTTTCAAAATACTGAAATAAATCTCTCACCCAAGAATACTCTACCATGCACAGTTATCACTTAGATGTAAAGTGAAAATAAAGTCTTTACCAGACAAAGAAACCTGAATGAGATGTTAAAAAAAAAAACTGAGACAACATAAAAGAGGTTCAGAAAAGAGCTTTTCTAAGAAAATTAAAATGGCAAATATACACCAAACGTTGATCAAAATACTAAGCAGAGACCACGAGAAGGTTGCAACAGTTTCTTTGGGTATGTTTTTAAATGCTACTATTCTATATGAATTAAGGAGATAAAAACAGTAATTCACTTGCAATAAATATAGGTACATCAAATTGGTAACATGTTCATAACAGAAAGAGAAATAATTTGAGTCAGTAATCATAAAATGTAAAGAGTAAAAATAAAACAATAATAAGGAAGATGATATCAGCGGAAAAAGACTAAATTTTATGTGAGATGTTTTATTTCTACTTGAAGTACAGTAGATGTACTATATTGTGTAGTTTCAGATGTACAGCATAGTGATTCCAACCACATTTTAGATTATATTGCATTAAAAATTATTACAATTATTGTATCATAAAATTATTATGTTATTGTGTGTTATTCCCTTATCTATACAGATTATCCTTGTTGCTTAGCTGTTTATGTATACTACTTTTTACCTGTCAGCGTCATACCATTAAGTTGTCTTTCCCTTCCTCTTTGGTAAACATAAATTTTTTCCCATATCTTTCAGTCTGCTTCAGTCTTGTCTAACTAATCTCTCTATCTCTCTACCATGTCTCTATCAATCTATCTATCTATTTATATATCTATCTATGTATCTCTCTATCTATCTATCCATCTATCTATCTATCTATCAATCATCAATTATGTATCTATGCATCTATCCTTCCATATATCTATTTATCTGTCATCTATCAATAGATAGCTATAGATAGATATACACAGATATTTGTTATGCTTAAGATTCCACATATAGATTATATTATATTCTTTTGTCTTTGTCTAAGTTACTTCACTAAGCACAATATTTACTAAGTCCATTCATGGTGCCGAAATAGCCATGTGTCATAATTTTTCATTGCTGAGTATTATTCCATTGCATATTTATAGCAACGTCATATCATCTTAAGTCCATAGTCTACTGTGGACACTTGGATTGCTTTCCTGTCTTGCATATTACAAAAAGTGCTGTTGTGAACATTGGTTCTTCTCAATTTAGGGTTTCTTCCTCGGATTTTTCCTAGGTCAGTTATTACTGTTTCATATGGTAGTCCTGTTTTAGTTTTTAAACAAATCTGAATACTGTTTTCCATAGAAGTTGTACCAATTTGCATATTTACCAAGAGTATACAATAAATTTGTTTCCTCCACATTGTCTCCAACAGTTTCTATTTGTAGACTTTTTGATAATAGCCATTTGACCAGTGTGAAGTGATAATTCATAGTGGTTTTGAACTGCTATTAACTAATACTTTGTAATGTTGAGCATTTTTATCACTTGCCTGTTACTCATCTGTATGTTTTCTTTGGAAGAATATTAACTAAGGTACTCTGCTCTTTTTTTGATTGGGTTTTTGTTTTTCACATTGAGTTGTGTAACCTAAATCCATGTTACATCTATTAACTTACATCTATTATCCCTTGGTCACTTGCATTATTTGCAAATATGTTCTCCAATTACACAGGCAGTGTATTCATTTCATTCAAAGTATCCTTAGCTGTGCAGAAACATTCAAGTTTACTTATGTCTCACTTGTTTATTTTTGCTTTTATTTCTTTGCCTTAGGAGAGTGATACAAGTAATTATTCCTATGATATATATCCAATAGTGTATCACCTATATACCCTTCTAGCAGTTTTAGAGTATCAGGTCTTACATTTAGGTCCTTAATACACTTGGACTTTATTTTTGTATATGATGTCAGGGAATGCTCTCATTTCACTGTTTTACAAATAGATGTATAGATTTCCCAACACCATCCATTGACAAGACTGTCTTTTTCCATTGTGTACTCTTGCCTCTTTTATCATTGATTCATTGCTCATAGGTGTGTGGAATTATTTCTAGGCTCTCTATCTGATTTTATTGATTATATCTCTGGGCCAATGCCATGCTGTTTTTATTACTGTAGCTTCGTAGTATAGTAAAGAATCCGGGAGGTTTATACCCCATATTTGTTGTTTTTTCTCAGTATCATTTTGACAATTTTTAATGGTTTCATGTAGAACTTAGTTATTTATTTTCAAGTTATGTGGGAAATAGTACAGCTTCATAACAGGATTTGCACTAAATCTGTATGTTTCTTTGTGTAGTTCGGCCATGTTAACAATATTAACTCCTTCAAAACAAGACCACAAGACATCTTTCAATTTTTTGAATCATTTTTAATTTCTTTGTCAATGTTATTTTATTTTCATTTTTTAGACCTTTCATATATGTGGTTACATTTATTCCAAGATATTCGGGGGAATGGGATTTTAAATAGTATTGCTTTCAATGTCCATTTTAGAGTATCTCATGATTAACGTGTGGAAATGCAAGAGACAACTTTACATTAATCTTGCACTCTGCTCCCTTTTTGAAATTATTTATTGTTGATATTAGTCTGTGTGGAGCCATTAGGACTCTATGTAGATTGTTATGACATCAGTACTGGTGCCAATTTTGCCTCTTTCTTTCAATTTTGCATTTCTTTTTCTTCTTTTTCTTCCTTTTTCCTTTCTTCTTTTATTATGAACAGAAGTGCTGAGAGTGGGAATCCTTATCTTGTTCCCAAATTTACCCAGAAGGCTTTCAGCATTTCCCCTAACTATTATAAATTGTTATAAATGGCCTTTAGTATGTTGAGAGATGTTCCCATTATACTCTATTTCAGGAGAGTTTTGATCTAATGATTTTTCTGTGTGTATTGACATGCTCATGTGAATTTTGTCCTTCCTTTTTTAAATATGTGTCATGCTGATTAACTTGTGTATGTTGAACCATTCCTATGACCCTGGAAGTAATCCAACTGATCATCAATTATAATCTTTCTATGAATTGCTGGATTAATTTGTTGATGTTCTGTTGGGGTTTTTTAATGTATATTCATCAAGGATATTGGCTTTACAATTTCATTTCTTTTTTTGGTAGTGTCTTTGACTGGTTTTGTTATCATGCTATTTGTGGCCTCATAGAATAACTTTGGGAATTTTCCTTCCTAATACATTTTTTGAAATAGATGAGAGGAAATAGGTTTTAGTGAAGGCTTCCAGGCATTTTGTTCAAGGGGTGTTTTTAAGATTATAAATATTATTTAAATTATAGTGATTTCTCTTTTCAAGTTTTCAGTTTTCTTTTTATTCAGGTTTGCCCGGCTGTATGTTTCAAGAAATTTGTCCATTGCTTTAAGGTCTGCCAGTTGGTTGTCATGTAACTGCTCAGAGTGCTTACATAATCTTTGTTTGCATTTCTGTACAATCAGAAACTATTTCTAATATTTCATTTCTTATTTTGTATGGGTTGACCCTGTTTTTCTTGATAAGCCTGGCTAAATGCTTATCAATTTGTTAATATTTTTAAGAAAAATAAGCTTTTGATTTTATGAATTTTAATTTAATTTTTAATTTTTATTTTATTTAGTTTCAACCTAATCATTAAAGATTTATAATTCTACTGCTTTTGCATATTGTTTGCTCTTATTTCAAGTTATTTTGGGTGATAAGCTTTATCCTTTGTGTGAGGTTTTTTTTTCCTTGTAGAAGGCCTCAATTGTTGTAAACTTCCCTCTTATATTTCCCTTTACTGCATCCCATACATTTGATGAAGCTGTGTTTTCATTGTAATTTGTCTCCATGTATGATTTTATTACCTCTTTGATTTCATCATTGACCTTGTTTTATTTTTTTTTTTTAAGGATGAGGTTTAATCTCATGTTTGTGCATTTCCTGTTCTTTCTAGAGTTGATGCATAGTTTCATAATTTTGTGTATGGAAAAATACTTGCTGTAATCTGTATTTGCTTAAAGTTCCTGAGGCTCATTTCATGACATAATATGTGGTTAATTCCTTAGATAAAATCCCGTGCACACTTGAGAAGTTTATGTATTCTCCTTTTCTGATGCAGTGTCCAATGTCTCAGTTAGGTTCAAATGATCTAATATGTCATTAAAACCTCTGTTTCCTTACAGATATTCTTTTGAGATGATATGGCCATCAGAATAGTGAGGTGTTCAACTCATCTACTATTATTGTTTTATAATGAATTAATTCCTTCATGTCTACTAATATTTCTTTTTATAATTAGGATCTACGTTTTTGGGTGCATATATAATTTAATGAGTGTAATACTCAATTTTTATATTGAGCTCTTCTTCTTTACATAATCTCATATTTATCTTTCATTGTGGCCCTTATTTTAAAACGTATTTTGTATGAGTTGAGCATTGCAAACTGCACTTTCTTGTCATTTCCATGAAACATCTTTTCCATCTATTTACTGGTTGTGCTTATCTTCCACCATAAAGTGAGACTTTTTGTGGGGGAAACAAAGATGGTGGAGCAGAAGGATGCTTGTAGTTCACCCTTTCCCACAAATGTACCAAGGCTCATATCCACAGACCTACTCAGCTAACCAGAGAAACTGCAGAACTCTGATAGTACATTGTCCTCTTCAAAAGATAACCATACAAATAATCTGGTAAAAGAAAATGAAGAAAGAAAGACTAAAAGGCAAAACAGATTGGGACAGGTCCCACAGGGAGGGAGCAGCAAAGAAGGCCTTGTGCTCATTCACTGCGTCTCCCCTCTACAACTGCGAATTTGGCAGGATGGTGGGGGAGCCTTCAATAATTGGAACCCTATAGAGTATAAGTTGAGTGACAGTACTAAGCTAAACAGGCACAGAGGATCCCTGTGACACCCAGCCCAAGAGGCATCCTGGCAGCTAGGGGCAGGGTCATGCTGCCCGAACTGGTTGGAAGATGAGGACGGTTGCACTGAGGCAGCCCAGGGGAATGGAGCAGGCTGTGTGCCGTTGCTGTGGGTGCACAGGGCAGAACAACCTGGGCCCTCCATTAAACAACAGGGCAGACTAGCCCTGGAGGGGAAAGGAATATTCCGAATCTCTGAAAATCCACAAAAGTATCTAGGACAAGAGAGCTGGGACTCAGACACAGCTACCATAGCCTCTGGTGCTTTGCACCCTGGCAGCAGTGAGAGCAAAACCTGCATTCACTCCTAAGGACTTAGCAGCGTCAAGAGCCAGATGGGGACTTGTCTACAGCCTGAGGCGGATAAGATCTTTCTGTCCTTTTTTCTCAGAGAACTTGCTCTGCCAAGGCAAACAAGGAGCTGGGTTTTGGCCCAGAACAGTGACACGGCACATAAAATTGGAGAGACCAGCACCCTAAGGGGGCTGATGGCCTGCCAAATTTTGGGCTGGAACGCAGCCCCTGACCATGTGGCTGGGAGAGGGCTTGATGCCCACTTGTGCTTGGTTAGTCTGAAACATGTGACTGAGGCATCAGTCAGGGCAGTGACAAGACAGCCCACAGTAAAGAGAGCTTCTCCAGAACCAGTGTTGGGAGTAGGAGTGATCTGCTTGCCGACAGGCCCTGGGAGCTGCACAAATGAGGGCTCCAATAGAGGGCCTCTGGAAAAAGCAAGCTGAGATTCCAAAACAGGATGAATACAGGAAGAGTTCACATTAAAAGTACACAGTCTCCAGGACAAACTGACCACCACTTTGTTTTAATCTGTTTTTACCTGTTTCATTTTCTATTAGCCTCTTAATTTTTACTTCTTAGGGAATTATATATACCCCATTTTAAATTGAATTGAAATTTTTTAAAAATATTTTTATCATTATTATTTTTCAAATCTCTGCTTCAACTTGATCTTCTATTATGTATTATACAATGTCTTCAAACAATTATTTCCACTTCTTAAAAATTCTTTGTCTCACTCTCTCTTTTTTCTCTATTTAAGTTGTAATACTACAAAGGAATTAGGTAGATAAACTCCTTTAGGACCACAGTAGATAACTGATACTCCATAAACCACAGTGCCAGAGAGGTAGGAGCAAGATGAAGAAGCAGACAAACCATTCCCAATTAAAAGAATAAGAGAAACCCCCTGAAAGAATGATCAGTGAAATAGATATCAATTGCATATTAGATCCAGATTTCAAAAGAGGAGTGATCAAATTACTGAAGGAAATAAAAGATACTGTTCAGAGATATAAAATATATTAAAAATGATATGGAAGCTCTAAAGAAGAACCGAGTAGAATAGGTAAACCCATTGACTGAGATGAGGAATGATCTAAAGTGGTCACAAAGCTGACTAGATAAGGCAGAGGATGAATTAGTGACCTAGAAGACAGGACAATAGAAAGCAACCAATCAGAAGAGCTACAAGAGAAACAACGGGAAACAAATGAAAAAAGCATAAGAGACCTATGGGATAATAGAAAACATGCCAAAATTGGCATGATAAAATTCCAAGAAGGGGAGGAAATATCAAAGGTGATTGTAAAGGTGTTTGGAGAAATCATGACTGAGAACTTCCAAACTTAAAGAAGGAATCAGATATCTAATTACAGGAAGCTCAGAATGTCCCAACAGGAAGAATTCAAATAAACCCACACCAAGACATATAATTAAGATGGCCAGAGTCAAAGATAAAGAAATGATCCTAAAGGCAGCAAGAGAATAGCAAAGAGTGAGTTACAAGTGAATCCCCATGAGGCTCACAGCTGATTTCACAACACAAATACTACAGAACAGAAGGGAGTGGAAAGATATATTCAAAGTCCTGAATGAAATAAATGATATACGCTAGGATACTTTAAACAGAAAGGCTATCCTCTACAGTTTAAGGAGACATAAAAAATTTCACAGACAAGAAAAAACTACAAGAGTTTAGCAACAGTAGACCCATGCTAAAAGAAATATTGAAAAGTCTACTCTAAAAAGAAAAGCAGTAGGATCCTACAGAATAGTGAATCTCACAGCTGGAAAGGTGATAACTCATGAACTAGAAATAAAATAAACACAAAATTTGAAAACAAGACATACAATTCATTGAGAGTGGGAAATGGAGGCAGGAAAATAGGAAATTTTTTGGGAGGGTCTTTCTTTTTAAAATATTTTGTTCTCAGTAGGATGGTATTGAGATCATGTTACTATCAGTTTAATATAATCAGTTGTACTAATAGTCTAATTGACTTATTTTAAAGGGTAAAAACAAGACAAAAACATATTCAGGGAGTCACTAAATCTAAATAAATTTCATGATAATACAAAGGAAAATGACCAAACCAAAAAAGGAAGATGAAATGAACAAAGAGGGGATAGCAAATCAACTGCAAAGATAAGGTCAAAATGGCAATAAACACAAACATATCATCGATTATTGTAAATGTTAATGGACTAAATGCTCCAGTCAATGTCATTTAGTGGCAGGCTGGATAATAAAGCAAGAAACTTCAACATGCTGCATACAAGAGACCCTCTTCAGTGGGATGGAAACATATAGATTGAGAGTGAAAGGATGGAAAAGGGTATTCCATACAAATGGAAAAGCCAAAAAATCAGGTGTTGCAGAACTGACTTCATAGAAAATAGTCTTTAAACCAAAGGCGATAAAGAAAGATAAGGAAGGACATTTTATAATGATTGAATGAGTGATAAAAGACGAGGATAGCACAATCGTTAGTACATATGCACCAAATAGAGGACTACCTAAGTACATGAAATTATTACTAACAGATAAAAAAGGGGATAGTGATGGGAATGTAATCATAGTTGGAGATTTCAACACTGCATTAACAACACTGGAAAATCATCGAGATAGAAAATAAATTAGGCAACAGAGAAGTTAAATAATACAATAGAAATATTACACTTGGCGGAAATTTTCAGAGCATTGCACCCCCCACAAAATAGCATATACATTCTTTTCAAGTGCACATGGGATATTTTCCAGGATTCATGAAATACTTGGGCCCAAAAGAAACCTCAGCAACATTAAGAAGATAGGAATTACCTCAAGTGTCTTTATTGAACACAATGCCATCAAGCTAGAAATCATCAACAGAGAAACAAAGGAGAACAAATGGAAAACATGGGGATTAAACAATATGTTATTAAAAAACCTATGGGTCAAAGAAGAAATCAAAGCGGAAATGAAAATGTACCTTGAGACAAAAAATGAAAGCCAAACCACACAAAATTTATGGGACACAGTAAAAGCAGGGTTGAGAGGGGAGTTTATAGTGATACAGGCCTTCCTCAAAAAAGAACAATCACAAATATACAATTTAACCCATCAGTAGAATGAACTAGAAAAAGAAGAACAAAAAACCCCAAAAGGCAGCAGAAGGAAGGAAATTATAAATATTGGGGAGGATATAAGTAAAATAGAGTTTAAAAAGACCATAGGAAAAAAAATCAACCAATCAAATGCTGATTTTTTGAAAAAGTAAGTAAAATAGTATACCTCTGGACAAACTCAAAAAGGAGAAAAGTGAGAGAGCACAAATTAGCAAAATAAGATATGAGAATGGAGAATATGCAACTAATAAAATAGAAATGCAGAATATCATACGAGAATATTATGAAAAGTATATTGAACCAAACTGGATAACCTAGAGGAGATGGACAAGTTACTGGAAACATACTGTCCACCAAGACTGAATCAAGAAGAAACTGACCCCTTGAACATACAGAGCACTAGAAATGAAATCAAAATAGCAATATAAAACCTCCCTACAAATAACAGTCCAGGACCGGAAGGCTTTAATACGGAATTCTACCAAACATGCATAGAAGAACTCATACCAGTCCTTCTCAAACTCTTCCAGAAGACTAAAAAGGAAGGAACACTCCCAAAGTCATTCAATGAAACCCCATTTACCCTGAAACCACAACCAGGCATAGACAATACCTAACAAGACAATTATAAGCCAATATCCCTGATGAACACATATGCCAATATCTTCACAAAAATAGTAGCGAATAGAATCCAAAAGCAGAGAAAAAAGATTATATTCATGACCAAGTGAGTATCATGATAGGGACACAGGGGTGGTTCAACATATGCAAATCAATCAATGTAATACAGCACATCAACATGAGAAAGGACCAAAATCGCATGATCATCTCAATAGATGCAGGAAAAGCATTTCATAAAATTCAGCACCCACTTATGATAAAAACTCTCACCAAATTGGGCATAGAGGCTACATATCCCAGCATCATAAAAGCTATAGATTGCAAACCTACAGCCAGCTTAGTACTCAAAGGTGAGAAAGACAAAATCTTCCCACTAAAATCTGGGACAAGACAAGGATGCACACTATCACCACTCCTACTCAACATAGTCTTGGAAGTCCAGGCCACAGCAATCAAGAGAAAGAAGTAAAAGGGATGCAAATTGGAAATGAAGAGGTAAAAGTCTCACTATATGCAGATAATATGTTACTATATAGAGAAAACCCTACAAGATCCAGACAAAAACTACTAGAGCTGATTGAAGAATTCAGCAATGAAGCAGGTTAAAAGATTAAGGTTCAAAAATCAGTGGCATTTTTTAACACTAACGATTCAGATAATACTAAAGAGTTACAGTCCACATGGCAGCCCTGTATTGGTAGGAAAAGATACATAAAGCCAATGCAACAGAATAGAGAGCCCAGAAATAAACCCAAAAAATTTGGTCAATTAATCTTAGACAAAGGAGGCAAGAAAATAAAATGGAAGAGAGACAGTCACTTCAGCAACTGGTGTTGGGAAAACTGGACAGCAGCATGTAAATCAATGAAACTAGAACACTCCCAATGAAGCTAGAACACCATACACAAAAATAAACTCAGAATAGATCAAAGACTTATACATAAAAGAAGATACAATAAACTTCCAAGTGGAAAATATAGGCAAAACAGTATCTGATATATGTCTTGTAAATTTTTTTGTAGAAAAAATAAAAGCAAGAATAAACAAATGAGACTTAATGAAACATACAACCTTCTGCACAGTAAAGAAACCGGAAGTAAAACAAAAATACAACCTGCGGAATGGGAAAGTATCTGAATATGAAACTGACAAAGGCTTGAGCTCCAGAGTATATGAGCAATGCATCCAACTGAATAAGAAAAAATAGATCACCCAATGCAAAAATTGGCAGAAGACCTAAAGAAGAATTTCTCCAAGGAAGACATACAAATGATCAAAAGACACATCAGAAAATGCTCAATATCACTGATTATCACAGAAATACAAATCAAAACTACAATGAGGAGTCACCTCACACAAGTCAGAATGGCCATTATTCAAAAATCCACAAATGACAAATGCTGGAGAGGCTGTGGAGAAAAGGGAACCATCTTCACTGTTGGTGGTAATGCAGTTTGGTGCAGCTACTGTGGAAAACAGGATGAAAATTCCTCAAAAGCCTAGGAATAGACTTACCTCATGACTCAGGAATCCCGCTCATGGCCATAAATAATGAAGGAACCCTACTTCTGGATGACACCTGCACCCCAATATTTATATCCAGCAATATTTACAATAGCCAAGACATGGAAACAGCCTAAATATCCATCAACAGTTGACTGGATAAAGAAGAGTTGGTATATTTATACAATGGAATACAGGTAAGCCATATAAAGAGAAAACATAATGCCATTTTCAGCAACATGGATGGTCCAGGAGAAAATCAGTCTAAATGAAGTAAGCCAGAAAGAGAAAGAAAAATACCATATAAGATGGCTCATCAGTGGAATCTAAAAACAAAACAAAATAAAACAATAAAAGCACAAATACAAAACAGAAATAGACTCGCAGACATAGAATACAAGGTTTTATTAGCCAAGGGGGTGATGGGTGGGAAGAGATAGACTGGTAGATTTAAATTGTAGAATAGATAAACAGGATTGCACTGTATAGCACAGAGAAATATATAAAAGTTCTTAAGGAAGCCCACAGTGGAAAAAATGGGACAACAAATGTATATTTGCTCAATGTAACAGCAAAATGTGCTCTAAGCTGGCATTGGAGACAACTTTGTAAAATGACTGTAAATCAATAAATAAAACTTAAAAAAAATTAAAAGCATGATCCTAAATATTAGAAGTGAAATATACATTAGAGAGGAAAAGAAAACTCTCAAAAAGAGCAGTAAAACCATAGATTTTTTTTGTTTTCTTTTTAAAATAAGCAAAATCAAAAAAAATTATAGCCAGGTGCATCATGAAGAAACGAGAGATGGTGCAAAGAAGTAAAGTAAGGAATAAAATAAGAGAAATTACAATAGTTACCTCAGATATACAAAAAAGGGATCATTTATTCAACACTTACATTCGAATAAAGTGGACAACTTAGAAGAAACAGACAAATGTCTAGAAAGAGACAGAGATAAGGAGAAACAAATAATTTGAACAAACTGTTTACTAGAAGAAAAATCTGCATTTTAAAAATTCGTTAAATAGAAGTGCAGATTTAAACAAATCATGTGGAGAACTGTACAAAAATACAAAGCAGAACTTATACTCTTCAAATTATTCAAAAATATTGAAGATGTGGGAAACTCCCAAATTAATTCTATGAAGAATTCATCACCCTGAGAGCAAAGCCAACAAACAAACCACAGGCAAAGGGAACTTCAAGCCAATAAATTTGATAGATTTAGATGCAAAAATTCTACAAAATATTATTAGCAAACTAAATCCAGCAATACCAAAAATGAATCATACACCATGATCAACTTGGATTCATTGCAGGGTCACAAGAGTAGTTCAACTTACACAAATCCATCTGTTTGATACACCATATTAACAAAAGGAAAAGAGAAAAAGATGAGGTCCTCCCAATAAATCCATAAAAAGTATTTCACAAAATTCAACATTTATTCATTGAAACAGCAACAACAGCAATAACAGCAACAACAACAACAGCAACAACAACAGAAACCTCTTACCAAAGTAGCATTCAGGAAATATATCTCAACATAACTAAAGTCATTACTTACAAACCCACAGACAACATAATATGCAAAAATGAATAACTGAAAGACAATTTAAGGAATAAGACAAGGATGCTCAATCTCAAAATTTCTGTTAAACACAGTATGGTAAGTCCTAGCAACAGCAATCGGACAAGAAAAAAATGTATTCAAGTTGGACTTAATGAAGTAAAATTGCTATTTTTTAGATGACATGATAATATATAGAGAGATCCCTAAAGATTCTCCACACCAGAACAACTAAAACTAATAAAGACATTTAGAAAACTAGCATGATTCATGATTAATATACAAAAACTGTCACATTTCTATAAACTAACAATGAAATATTCCATAATTTTAAAAAAAATCCAGATGAAATCAGATCAAAAAATGAAAAACCTATGGAAAATCCAAGATACTAAAATCTATAGGACACTGAAAAAGAAATATGAAGATAATGGAAAGAAATCTCAAGGTCTTAGTTTAGAGGAATTAATACTGTTAAAATATACATAATACAAAACATGTCTATAGATATAAATTGATTCATATCGAACAACATGATATTTTCACATAACTGAAAACATTCCTATGAATCGGATGGAACTGCAAAAGAACCAGAACTGCTAAAGAAACAATGAGGAAAAAGAACAGAGTTGGAGGCATAACCGATAACCCTCCCACATCTCAGACTATATTACAAAATTACAGTAATCAAAACAGCACAATACTGGAAAATAAACAAACATCAATATCACTGGAACAGAACACAGAGGCAGAAATAAAACATCTCAACAATGGTCAACTAATCTCTGACAAAGGAAACAAATATATGCAATACCTTAAAGATACTCTTCAGCAAGTGATGTTGAGAAAGCTAGACAGCTACCTGTAAATCAATGAAATTAGAACAATCCCTCTCAATGTACAAGAATAAATTGAAAATGTTTTAAATATCTGAATCTAATACATGACACAATATAACTTCTGGAATCTAACATAGGCAAAACAAAAAAAAAAAGTAGCAAAATTTTCATATATCACACTCCCAAGCTGAAAACAATAAAAGTAAAATAAACAAATAGGTCCTAAATAAACTTAAAAATTTCAACACAGCAAAATAAACAAAATGAAAAGGTGAACTTCCAAATGGGAGAAAACATTAGGAAACAATGCAATCAACAAGAGGCTAATTTCTAAAATGCAAAAATCATTCATACAACACCATTTCAAAAATCTACAAAAAACTCAGCGAGAATATGAGCAGAAGACAATTCTCTAAAAAAGACACACAGATGACAAACAGGAACATAAAAAAGTGCTCACTTTGCTAATCATTATACAAAGGCAAGACAAAAATAAAATAATATTTTACTTCACACTAGTGAGAAGGGCTGTCATCCAAATGCTTACAAATAATAAAGACTGGGGAGATTGTGGAGAAAAAGGGACTCTCCAACGCTGTTGGTGGGAATCAAAATTGGTGAAACCACTTTGGAAACAGTATGTAAGTTCCTTTAAATAATAAAAATAGACCTATCATATGACACAGCAATCCCACTCCTGGGCATAAGAAACATAAATCCTGAAAACAAAGAATCCTAGGGTAAAACATAACAAGTACACTCTGACTTTGGACTTAATTTGATTCTCCATATTTCTCCTCTGGCAAGGGAACCAGAAATAAAACTAACAAAATATGATTGTGTCACACTAAACAGATTTACACTGCAGAAGTAATGATCAATAAAATGAACAGTCAACAAACACAACGGGAGAATATGTTTGCAAGTGATAATTTCTAATCAAGTGTTAATATCCAAAATGTATGGCAAAGTCTTACCCCAAAACAAGAACAAAAAATAGCAAACAATCCAATTAAAAAAGATGTACATAGTAACTGAATAGATAGATCTGAATCAATTTTCTTCAGAACACATACAGTTGGCTATAAAATACATGAAAACGTGTTCAGAGTTATAAATTATTAGCGATGTCATAAACCAAAAATGAGACAAGACCTCACAATTGTCAGAAGGTTTTCATCAAAAAGAAAAGAAATAGATTTTGGTGAGATTATGGAGAAAAAGTAACACCGTGGACACTGTTGATAAGAATGCAAAGTATTGATTCCATTGCATACAAACATCAAATTTTCTTCATCCATTTTTCTGTCAAGGGATGTTGGATTTTTAGGCTCCTGTCTGAAGACTCTAGAGAATGAGCCCATGGGCTGAACTGATAAACAAGCTGTGAGGAATGTCACATATCGAGGCTGGATAAGAAATGCCCTACTCAATGTATCCAGTATGGATGGCTGGATAGCCTATGCTGGGTAAGATCCTCAGAGGAGGACAACCTAAGACAGGCACAGACGGTTGGATAAGAGATGGCCTACTTAATGAAGTTCCGTGATGAATTTTAAAACAATCCTTGATCATTTAACATCCTGTGCTTACTGCAGGAGCATGGGAACATAAATACTTAAGATTATTAACATTGTTATAACTTAGATTATATGTGAGGCATTGTGTAAGTCCTATATAAACCCTTCTTCTAAGAATCAAAAAACGGAGAACTGCTTCGTTTCTCTCCACATATTGTGCGTAAATGATATCGTGCCACTGACAGGGTTAATTTATTTGTTGGGAGTATCTTAAAAGTATGTTGCATTATATACAATGCTATTTCTGAACCTATTGAAATGATTATGTGAGTCCTTTTACTCATTCTATTAGTGTGGCATGTCACCTTTTTTGATTTGAATAGTTTGACGTATCCTTAAACCCAGGGATAAATCCCTTTACTCATGTATGTTTATGATACATTAAATGTGTTGTTGGATTCATTTTGCTTGTGTTTTGTTGAGAATTTTGGTACATATGTTCATCAGGGATAATATTCTATATTTTGCATGTAATGTCCTTTCTAGCCTGTTAAGCAGATAAAGCTCGCATCATAAACATGTTTGGAATCTTTCAAGCCCTTCAAATTCTTGGAAGATTTGGGGAAGAATTGGTGAAAATTGTTTTCAACTGTATGACAGAATTCACCAGTAATGTTGTCCTGTAAATTTTTTCTGGTTTTGGAAGTTTGATTTTTGACTTACTCAAACACACTTTTGCCCTATTATCTTTCCAATTTCTTCTTGATTCAATATTGGAAGACATATGTTTCTGGGAATTGGTCTTTTGTTCTAGGTCATTCAAATCGTTGGCTAGTGGTAATTTCTTATGATGCTTTGCATCTCTACAACATCAGTGGTAATATCTTCTGTTTTATTTCTAATTATATTTGAGTCTTTATTTTCTTAGCCAACCTAAACATTTGCCCAATTTTTGTTTAAAAGAAACATACTTAGGTATTTTTTTTTATCTTTTAAATTGATTCTCTTGTTATTTGCCTTACTCACATTCATTCAATTTTCTTCTTTATCGTTTCTGTTTTCTCCTTGATCCTTGATGTGTAAAGTTAAGTAGTGTGAATCTTTGTATTTCATTTATTTTTAAATATTTTTATTTTTTTATTATTTATTTATATAATTAATTTACCTATGTACATATTTATTCATTTATTTATCAATGAAGTACTGCCATTTACAATGTGTCAATCTGTGGTGTACAGCACAGTGTCCTCTTACATGCATATGTTTTTGTGCCTATTAAACATTACTTCACAATATTTTACTTACTGCCCCGTGTCATACAAGAGAAATTTTGAAAAAAATCTATTTTTATATACAGTGAAAATAATTTATGAATCTACGGCTCCCAAATATATCCTCTCAGAGCCCCCTTCTGCAGTATTCATAAAATTGTTTAGTATATCTGTGACTGTGTTTCAGTTTTGTAGATGAAATCATAGTGTCCTCATCCAAATTTTTTTGAAGATTCCACATATATCATGTCATGTATTAATTTTCTTTCTCTTTCTGGCTTACTTCAATTAGAATGACACTATTTGGGGACATCAATTTTGCTGCAAATGTCATGGTTTTATCATTTTTTATTGCAGAATATTATTCCATTGTGTAAATACAGCATAATTTCTGAATACTGTCATATGTTGTTGGACAATTAGGTTGCTTCCATTTCATGGCTGTTGTATATAGCACTGCTAAGAACATTGGGTTGCAGGTGTCTTGTTGAATTATGGTTCCCTTTCATGTATACCCAGAAGTGGGATTGCTGGATAGTATGTTAAGTCTATTTTTATTCTTTTGAGGAATCCCCATCCTGGTTTCCACAATGACTGCACCAAACTACACTCCTTCCAGCAGTGTAGGAGGGTCCCCTTTCTCCACAGGAATGCCAGCATTTAATATTTGTGGAATTTTGAATAATGGCCATTGTGACTATTGTGAAGTGATACTTCATTACAGTTTTGAATTGCCTTTCTCTGATAATGATATGGAGCAATATTATTTTTCACATATCTATGTGGCATTTGTATGTCTCTATTGGAGAATTGCTTGTTTAGGGCTTCTGCCCAGATTTGGTTTCTTTTTTTATTATTATTATTACGTTGTATGATGTCTTTATATTTTGGATAATAAGACTGTTATTTGCATGAATTCTAAATATTTTCTTTAATATATTAGCTTGTCATTTGGCATTGTTTATGGTTCCCTTTGCTGTGCAAAAGCTTATGTTTAATTAGGTCCCATTTATTAATTTTGCTCTTACATCCATTACCTGGGTAGGCTGTTCTAGGAGATCATTGCTGAGATTTATATCAGAGTGTTTTGCGTATGTTTTCTTCTAGGAGATATACTGTGCCTTGCCTTACATTTAAATCTTCAACCCATTTTGAGTTTATTCTTGTGAATGGAGTGAAGGATTGTTCTAACTCATTGCTCTGATGCTGCTATCCAATTTTTCCAACATTTGGTGAAGAGATATTCTTTTCTCTGTCATATTCCTGGCTACTCTGTCAAAGATTAATAGAACATAGGCCTGTAGATTTATTCCTAGGACCTCTATTCTGTTCCATTGGTCCATATGCCTGTTTCTGTACCAATATCATGTCACTTTCATTATTGTAGCTCTGCAGTAGTGTATGGAGAAATGGTGGTTTATTCCTCCAGCCTCTTTCTTTTTCCTTAATATTTCTTTGGAAATTATGGATGTTTTATGACTCTATGTAAATCTTAGGATCATTTGTTTCAGTCCCAAAAAGAAAAGTTTTGCATAATTTGATAGGAAATCACATTAAGCCTGGGGATTGCCTTGGGCTGTATGACCATTTTAACCAATTTTTCTTCCATTACGAGACCATTGGGTATCTTTTCAAACTTCAAATATTTCTTGAATTCCTCAATCAATGTTTTCTAGTTCTTCATGTATAATTCATTCACCTCCTTGGTCAGATTTATTTGTAAGCATTTTATAGTTTTGGGTGCAGTTATAAAAACGGTTGTCTCTATATTTTGTTTTCCTGTTGATTCAATGGTAGTGTAAAGAAATGCAATTGGTATTTGTACATTAATCTCGGTAACTTGCCCAGTTCCTTTTCTAGCCTAAGTATTTTTTGTGAAACTTTTACAGTTTTCTCTATATAGTGTCATTTCTGCATATCATGACAATTTTAACTCTTCTTTTCCAGTCTCAATACTTTTATTATTTTCCCCGCCTGATCATTGTGGATAGGAATTCCAAGACTATATTGAATTGAAATTGTGACAATGGGCAACCTTGTCTTGTCTCAGGTTTTTGTGGGAAGGCTTTCCGTTTTTCACCATTGAGTATTTTGCTGGCTATATGTTTGTCATAAATAGCTTTCATTATGTTAGGATATTTTCCCTCTATGCTCACTGTGATAAGAACTTTTATTGCTTAGGTGTTAATTTGTATCAACTGCTTTCTCTGCATCTACTGAGATGATCATGTGGTTTTTTGTCCTCTCTGTTATTGATATGGTGTATCACAATTGATTGATTGATTTGCATAAGTGAATCCATCCTTGTGTTCCTGGGATGAACCTAACTTGACCATGGTGTATGATCTTTTTTTACATGCTATTGGATTCTGTTTGTTAATACTTTCTTAAGTATATTTACATCAATGTTTATCAATGATATTGGCCTATAGTTTTCTCTTGGGGTAGGGCCTTTGTCTGGTTTTCGTATCAGGTTGATGTTGGCCTACCATGTGCGTTTGTATGTACTCTCTCCATATCAATATTTTGGAAGAGTTTGAAGAGGACTGGTATGGATTTTTCTTTGTATGTTTGGTCAAATTCCCTAGTGAAGCTATTTGGGTCTGAATTTTTGTTAGCAGATATTTTTTATTTTACTTATAATTCTATTCCATTTCTGGTGATCTGTCTGTTCAAATGGTTAAATTCTCATTGATGCAATATTGGTGGGCTGAATGTTTCCAAAATCTTCTCCTTTTCTTCCTGGTTATCCAGTTTGTTTCCATACAGTTGCTCATGATATTCCCTTATGATATATTGTAAATTTGTTGTACTCTTTGTAGTTTCTCCATTTTCATTTTTATATTATTTGTGTTCTCTCTCTTTTCTTGTTGGTGAGCCTGTCCAGAGTTTTGTCAATTATGTTTACTATTTTAAAAAGGATTTTGTTTGATTTTTTTCTATTTTTTAATGTGTATTTCAATTATTTCTTCCTTGGTCTTTCTTATTTCTCTCTTTCTGCTGACTTTTGGTTTTGTTTGCTCTTCTTTCATGATTAGTTTACATAGAACATTACATTATTTATTTGAAATTGCTCTTCTACTTTGAGGAGTGCCTTGTCACTATGAACTTCCCTCTTAAGCCTGCTTTAA
Organism: Vicugna pacos; assembly: GCF_048564905.1. NCBI lineage: Eukaryota > Metazoa > Chordata > Mammalia > Artiodactyla > Camelidae > Vicugna > Vicugna pacos. The sequence continues at coordinate 46,767,440 of NW_027328741.1, forward strand.
GTGTATTCCATAGACTTTGTGTAGTGTTTTGACATACTTCTCAAGATATTTTTTAATTTCTTCTTTTACTTCTTTACCTGCCCCACTTGTCTTAGTACCATGGTGTTTAATTTACATGAAGTCATTTTTCTCCGTGTTTTTCCTTGAAGGATTTCTAGTTTCATGGTATTATACTCAGAAAAGATGCTTGAAATAATTTTTATCTTCTTAAATTTGTTCAGGCTTCTTCTGTGCCTGAATACATAATCTTTCTTCGAAAATATTCCATTTGAACTGGAAAAGAATGTATATTCTGTTTGGAGAGGAAAACTGTTTTGGAAATATCAACCAACTCCAATTATTTTATTGTATTTTTTTGTATCTTTGTTCCCTTTTTAAATTTCTGTCTGAAAGACAATTCGAGTGATGGTAATGGGGGGTTATAGTCTCCTACTGTGATTGTGTTCCCATCCATTTCTCACTTTTTATCTTTTAGTATTTGCTTTATGTATTTATGTGCTCCTATATTGAGGGCATATATCTTAATTAGTTTAATATGCTCATTTTTTATTGCTCCTTTAAACATTATATCATGTCCTTGTTTATCTTTAGGTCTTTCATGTAAAGTCTATTTTGTGTGAAGTCAGAACTGCTATTCCTGCTTTCTTGTCATGTTCATTTGCATGGAATATGCTTTTCCATCTTCTGACTTTCAAATAATGTGTGTTCCTCTTCCTAAAGTGAGTCTCTTCTATGCTTCATAATGTAGGGACTTGTTATATTATCCCATCTGACAATATATATCTTTTGATTGAAACACTAAATCCATTAACATTTGTGATAATTATTGATTGACTGGTGTTTATTTCCATTTTGAATGTCATTTTCCAGTTGATTCGGTATTTCCTTTTTGTTCATTTCATTTTCTTTGTGTGGCTTGATAAGTTTTCTCTTATTATCTTTGTTTCTTTTGGCTTTGTGGCTTCATTGTAAGCTTTTGACATATGGTTACCATGTTTCGTATGTATATTGTCCCATTAATATATATTTTTATTTTAACTGAAAGGAATGCAACTCTTACCCCTCCTATAGAGAACAGAAACAAGAAGAAAATACTCTGTATTTTCCTGTTTCACTCTTTGACCCTTAAATTTTTGATGTCCTCTTTTACAACATCATGTTTATTCTATTGTCAGACATTGTAGCTATTGCCTTTCTAATTATGCCTTTCTCTTTTCTATAGCATCCTGCTTCTATTTTTTAGAGAAGATCTTTCATTATTTATTTTTCTGTTGCTAAATTCTTTCAGTATTTGCTTGTCTGGAAATTATTTATCTCTCCTTCTATTCTAAAGGATAGCCTTGCTTGATAAATTATCTTAGATTTCAGCTTTCTTTCATTCAGGACTTTGAATATGTCTTGCCACTGCCTTCTGCCTGTTGTATTTGTGTAGGAAATGTGTTTAGAAATATAATATATGTAATTATATATATATGAATAGAATGTGTAGAAATGAAGTTAACAAATAAGAAGAAAACCTATAGATTAAAAAATAGAAAACATTGATGAAGGAAATTAAAACTGATCCAAAGAAATGAAAAGATCTCTTATGTTAATGATGTGAAACAATGTGCTTGAAACAACCATACTACACAAAGCAATCTACATTTAGTGTGATTCATGTCATAGTACCCATGAGAATTTACCATTTAATAGAACAGTTAATTTCAAAATTTATATGTAAACACATAGATCAAGAGTTGCCAAAATAATCTTGAAAAATGTATTAAATCTAATAGTGTAAAGTTCTCTGATGTTAAACAGCCCAACAAAGCTTTAGTAATTTAAACAACATGATACTGGCTCAAAAACAGACAGCAATAAATAGAAGAGAATAGAGCACCCAGATATAATCCTTCACACTTATGATCAATTTACCCATGAAAAAGGAAGCAAGATTATAAAATGAAGAATAGACATTCTCCTCAATAAGTAGTGCAAGGGAGATTGAACATGTAAATTATAGATTAGAATAGTTCCTCACATTGTATACAATCCATAAGCAGAGAATATCTTTCTATTTATTTTGTTTACTTATATTTCTTGAAACTGTAATTTATAGATCTATGTTTAGATCTTTTATTTCACTTATCAAATGTATTCCTAGTTTATTCTGTATTGTATAAATATGCTCACAATTGTTTTCCTGATTTCTCTTTCTGGTAATTTGTTGTTACTATATAAAAAAGCAATGGATATTTGTATATTGATTTTGCATTCTGCAAGTTTACTAAGTTTGTTCATTATTTGTTACATTCACTGGAGGTGTCTATGGAGTTTTCTATCTATGCATAATTAAGTCATCTGTAAAAATTTTACTGATTTTTTACAAGTTGAATGACTTTTATATTTTTTCTTGACTAGTTGTTCTGGCTAGGACTTCAAGTTGTGTAATTTAGTATTTGTGAGAATGAGCTACCTTTTCTTATTACTGGACCAGAGGAAAACCTTCCTGTATGTTAACATTGAACTTGATGTTCGTCATTGGTTTTTCATATATGGCTTTTATTATCTTTAGTTACATTCTGTTTAAAGTGTATTTGTAAAAAATATTTTTATAAAAATGTAAAGATCAGACCTGTGAATAATTTTCTTACATTTATTGAGATTATTGTTTTTGAATTCTCAGCTTTTTAAGGGATTGTATCACATATATAGATTTGCATATGATAAGTAATATTTATGAATCAGGACTAAATCATACATAACTATATTTTATAATACTTATAATATGCAATGTATTCAGGTTGCTAATGTTTATTTAGAATGGAATGAACACATACTGAAAAATAAATTTACATTCTAGCTTGAGTGCACATTTATTTATTTAAAAATTCTATCTCTCATTTTGAATTTGGCTTATGTTTAATGGAATTTATATCTAAAAAATAATATAACTTTTGGTAGAACTGGATTTACTAGAGTTTACTGATACAGAACATAGCTATTTACAATTAGAGAACAAAACACTTGCCTTAAAATGCCATATTTTGCTAACAATATCAACTGTTTCAGGACTGAGATACATATTGCTTCCTAAAACGCATTACCTTGTCTTTTCCACCCAACACACATATAGTGTTATTTCTTTGTTTTTTGATTGTTTCTTTGTTTGCCCCTTAATGGAGGCAGTGCCTATTGAACCCAGGATCTTGTGCATAAGTGTATTTATCAACATCATTTTGGAACAATTAACAGAAGCCACAAGGTTATGGATTATAAAGATGACAAGAAAATTTATTCCTTCTAGGGACTGAAAAACCTCTGAGTGAAAGAAAGTCAAAGATAAAAATTGGTAAATATACAATAAGATTTTCTCGTTTCTAATTTTAAAGTAGAATATTAAATTACATTTGTTTAACTTATAGAACTGAATTACAATTAAAAACAAAATTCCACTCTTTGGGATTTCTAAAATTTGATTCATTATTTCTTTCTAATTTTATTTCATAATTACTTACCATTTATTTTTATACAAAACAAATAAACATATTTATTCTGCTCATGTTATGAATATAGAGATACTTATTATAAGGTACACAGATAAATACCTACTTCCATTTCCAAATTAAATTATGTTTCACTTTAATTACAAATGATTTTGAAATAGATATATATTTTCTGTACAGGTTTTACACAAATTTCACTTTAATTTCCAAAACTTTAAAATTATTTTATATATTATGTGCATTATTTGTACTCTGTTTACAAATCTGTTATAAATTTATGTACAAAAGTTTGGAGATTGGTTTTATTTTATAGACCCCAAAATTAAATTATTTAAAAAGATATTGTTGGATAATATTTGCAGATCAGACTATAAAAATAAGCATCCTATCTGTATCATTTTAACTGGATGAATGAGAAATAAACACTGGCTGAATGTTACACTTGAGTTGCTGGGAGACCAGTCGTTTTGTGATGTCACAGCTACTCAAGTTGAGAACCATGGTGAAGGCCTAGCAGTTTACCTGTGCATCCCTGCCAAAGCAGCATTTGAAGCTGCAGTGCTCAAAACCATGCAGATTAGAAAAGTAGCTGTAGAAAAATTTATTTGAGATGCCACATATTTCTTCAGAAATTCAAGTTGTGTCTCCTAAAGTTGGACAAACTGGTTCAGGAAATTCCGGAAGATCTCTATTGTGTGATCGAACATTCTCTGGGGACTTGGACTTGAGGTCTATGATTGAATAAAATGCTTTTCAGATTTTGTCTGAAGAATCCTTAATAAAAACACCATGTGACACACATTCTGTCTCTGTACCAGATGAAGATAATGAATTTCATTCTCTGAAATTTCCAAGAAAACTCTGGAAAATGGCTGGGGATGGCCAATTGAAATCCATCTGGTGGGGTGATAATGGATCTTCCATAGTGATTGTTGAAGATGTCTTCAAGAAGGAAGTTTTGGAAAGAAAGGCCCCTTTCAGAATATTTGAAACTGGAAGTATGAAAAGTTTATTTAGACATCTTAAACTTTATGGGTTTAGGAAAGTGTGGCAGAATTTTCAAAGGACTCCTTGTCTAGCTGACTTTCTGGCAGAAGAAAATGTAGCCTCTGTTTTAAGAAAGGTATTGACAAATTTTAATTACCACTTGGTAACTTATTTATAAAAATTTATTTTGTATATCAATCAATGGTAATATAAATGTAAAGCTAGATTTTGAAAATTGTAAAACTACTAAGGTTAGAATACTTTATTTTCTCTAAAAAATGAGGACAGTGCCTTAAGTAGTCAAGATTAAGGGAAACTTTGCTTGCAACTATGACTCTTTCCAGAAATCTAAATAAAGCTATTAAAGCTGCTTTTAAAAAGTGCCATTCACCATTAATGCAAATGCTAAGTCATTAAATTTGATGAGCATACTATTTAAATGTGTATATTCCAATTAAGGAACTTCACACTATCCTTAGCAATGTTCATATTTTGATAATATTATCTATGCATAGTAAACGTGGAATCTGAGGCTTAATAGGTTAGCCTTTTTGTAGTCTTGTATTTTGGTTAATAATTACAAAAATGTTTCTCCTTCGGTTGTAGCTGCAGTTGTATCATAATCCAAATTTTAAACGGTGCTGTCCCCAGCTTTTTGTGAGAATAAAAAGAAGAGTTGGGATTAAAAATTCCTCTCTGGTGTCTTCATTGGCTGAAGATTTCAACAAGAAGCACTTTAAAGCAGGGGGTAATATGGATTATCATATTTCTGGTTTTGTGACTGACACTAGTGGAGAAAGTGCATTTTTACCTTCTGCAAATTTAAATATGACTCTAATAAGAAAGCCCTCTAGTAGCCACATAATTGGTGATACAACTATCCCGATCAGAGGTGATTTCTCTCCTCCATCATCAATGTCACTTAGACCACCAGAACAAATTGCAGTGTATCAATGAGGTAATTTAAATCAGTTGAACATTGTCCTCGGGCACTCTCAAAGTAGCTACAATGAAGCAAATGGCCATGTTGTGAACTCCATTACAACTTCAATTTCTACTTCTCAGTACAGCATCTTCTCTTCCATATAGAGCAATTATTTTGGACTGATGGTGGAGCCTTCTGCTTTTCCAAACAGATATCACGACATATCTGCCAATGAAGGTCGTTTTCCTAAATTTCAACCAGGGATCAACCCACACTTTCCAGTGCCAATGATATCAGATACATCAGCTACATCTCTTTCAAGGCCAACTCATCAGCAATTTTCAGTTTATCAACGTCATCCTAATTAGAGCTGATGTACCAGAGGACTACCAGATTATGCAGGATAACAAAGATTAAATTGAGGTTGGCAAACGTTGACAAATATCTGCAATTTTTTGGGGGGGCAATAAAAATAGATGTGCACCTGTATTTTCTTTATTTTTTTTTCAAGTAGAGTAAAGAGTTAAACGAGAGACTAAGTTGCCATATAAAGAAAAAAATAGATACTTGATTGACATGATCATTTGATGGAACAATATGGTAGTAAATTTAAATAATTTCTTGAAAGGAAGAAGAAAAAATGAAGAATTTGGAAAAGGAATAAAACATGGAGAGAGGGAAAAGTACTAAGTGGTTTCTGGTTCATCCTGGAAAGTATGAAAAGTGTTAAATTAAGATAAGTTGGAACAGGAGATAAATGCAGGAACCGGCCCAGGGATCATGGTCTCAATTATGTCATCCCTGGAATCAAAAATGACACATGATGTAGTCTCAGATGGCACATTCAGCATGTAGTAGAATTTAAAACGTAATTTTATCTATCGTCTTCCTTGTGCTGTTCTCAAAGCATTACAATTAGTGGTTTCATTTCCTGCCCTCAAGTGTCTACACTATATTTTCTAGTCATTACTTTATCTTGCTTTTATGTTCCAGCCAAAGACAAGCTTACGTCCTCAGGGTGGCACTTAATGCCTTTTCAAATTTAAGCAAACAAACACAACTTAGTTTAGTTATTACTTTATAAATCTGGCATCTGACTACCTAGGCATATCTTTATGTTTCACTGTATCTGGACATACGTCCAGGCAAATGATTGTCAACAATGTTAGCTCCAAACTCAACACTTTTAACCCAGCTTATCCTTGGACTTTGGGTGTCCTCCTTTTACCTACTTAGACTATCCCCATCTCAGCACAGAAACCAACTCCTACAGATGTTTTCTGTCTATCCCCTTTTCCTCGTCTTTCTTGGATACCAGCACAGAAAACAGCACATGCCACAGGATGCATTTTTGTATTCAGTGAATGAAAAATTCATGTTGACTTTAAGCAAAATCTACTTTCCTGAAACTGCAAAACTCTCATGGTTTTCTAACTATTTCATTATGGTCTTTACTCTTCACCACAAACTAGCTCTTTTCATAGCCCAAGGACTAGTCAATCAAGACAGTTATTGGAGGTAGATACAGGAGACAAAGTATTTTCTTCTTAATTCATACCTCGAGAGGCCTAAGGCATTTCATTCTCATTTGCTGGATATTTTCCTGGCTCTTCATCACCCACCCATCCCAAAAGAGCTGATTCTCTTCCGCATACCAATAACTATACTGCCTTCTAATTAATTTACTTCTTAGAATCAGACCTTTGTCCACAAGAGACAGTGACATTGCAAAGAGTTAATGTAGGTTTTTACACCCCGCATAACTTGTGCCCCTTCTAACCTTCATGCAGGAAGTATCTAGGAGGTACTAGCCCCTTGGTTGGGGTGGTGGTGTTCAGTAACCTAAATGTAATCTAAGATGTGTAGACTAGAAGGAGGTGAGGGTGGTAGAATTAAAAATTTGTCCAACTGCAAGAATACTGAATTTATACAGATATTAGGAAATATAAAATATTCACGGACGTCTTTGACATTTTCCCATTAATTTAAAGTAAAAGGTGAAGCACTTTCATAGTGTGAAATGCCCTGAAATGCTGGAAAAATTGTAGGCAAGGTCAGGGAGCCTAAGGCTACTGCTCACAATGATGTAGCCAGTGTCAGCTGATAAGACTGGAATGGCAGAATTGAGTACTGAAAATTTGTTACCAGTTTTGATGAAAGCATTTGATAATCTGGAGAATGGGCACATGGGCCAGGGTGAACTCTAGAAACATCCCAACAATATGACCTTTACCAAGAGAAGAATAGAGACCACTTGCAGATGGAGAACTGTGTCTGGACAGCATTGGTTCTTCCTACAACAGAAAAATCAAGCTTTTAAGTTTGTCAGCTGAACACTGATGGTGGCTATATTGTTGTTTACATTAGCAGTCTGGGGTAAAAATGGGCTGGTTCAACAGCTAGTTTCCATCTCTCTTATCAGAGAGTGGGTCTTACCGTGATCATCTTAACAAGGTTCAATAATGTTAAGTCTAAAGCAACAGTTTACTTTCAAAATTAGAAATCCTAAAGAAGAATATTGCTTGTCCATCTGTAGATTTCTACCTGGGAAAATCTAGACTATTGGCAAAGGTACAAAAGTTGGCTGGTGTTTGAAAACTATTCTCTGAGCCCTGCCCACTGAATTCTTCCCACTAAATACCACAAATCTCTCTATCACTCTGTGTGTGTGTGAAGTTGGATTGTTAAGCAGTAACTAAGTTTGTCTTAGTTGAGTCATCATTGAATTATTCCTCTGCATCTGGCAGAATCCCTGTGAATTAAGAGTTTCATTGAGCCACCAGATTTTCTTCTGATCTGGGAGAGGTAGATTATATTTCTCCCAGTGTACTAATTGCTACCTGCTCATTGAATCCCGAGCTGATGCTTGGGCCAAGCCTCTCAACCCTTGAATGGGACTGAGGCATATAAATTCTCCAGTCCCCAGAGCCCAGAACAGGACTGTATCACCTTTTTAATTTAAGCTTATGTCTGTGTTTTTTTCTTTTAATTCTCATTGTTGACACAACTTATTTTGGCTTTGGACACCATTTGACTAATTTAGAGTCTGAGTCACTGACTTATTCCCGTTCTCCTAGAAATTGCAACATCCTTTCCTCCCTTGGACTGCCTGGAATTGAGTGAGCATAGTAATCATTTTGAAAGCAGTCCTCATTCCTAATAATGCAGAACTTTTACACTTCTTTGCCCAGCACTAGAGCAAGAATCTTTGTTGTGGATCTCAGGGATTATCCTCACATTCCCGAATGCAAACATGAGAAAACACCACATTTTTATCCAAAATCAAGTCTTTGTCTCTATTGCATTCCCATTGCAGTTAAGAATTGTAGGAGTTCTAAGATTTTACCATGCTGAGATTTTAAGCAACCTAGCATGTTCTTTTCTTACCGATGCTGTTGTGGAGTTGAGACCATCAGTCAGAGTCATTGAACTTTATCACTCACAGCAAGAGCAGCCAGTTTTAAATTTGTATCCATTCCCTAATCTCAGATGAATACACAGAGAGAAATTTTGATGCCTACAGAAGCAGTGGGCTGTTACCATGAAGAAAGTTTAAGGCATGGTAAAACACTAATTTTATTAGTATCTTTATGTATAATTTATTAGAATCACTTATTTATTAGTATCTTTACCTAGGATAAGTATATCATGACTCAAGTTTACTTGCTGCAAAAACAATCATGAGAAATGACATGGGAATAAATGACCATTGAATTTCCATTTTTCCTTCCGCTTTTATAAGATAGAATTAGCATAAAACATTAAGTATTGGTGCATAGGCTAGTGATTTGATTTACAACTATAATGAAATAAATATCATAGCAACTCTAGGGAGAATTAATTATTTCATTTAGATACAATTTTAAAGAAATACAATTTGTCTTTTGGTTGTGATGAGAAAACTTATGGTTAGCCTTCTTAACAACATTCATATAGAACATAAAGCAGTTTTAATTGTAATTTTCATGTTATTACGGGCCATCCCTATAACACGTTTATTTTAAGGCTGGAGGTTTGTAGCTTTTGAGTGCATTAATCAAATACTCCTTTTCCAACCCCTGCCTCTGTTAATTACAAATCCAGTTTCTTTTTCTATAAGTATGTATGTTTGTTCTTGAAGTATACTTTAATCTATAACACTGTGTTAGTGTCTCCTACACAACATACTGTTCACTATTTTTAATACATTTCATACTTTTCACCAGAATATATCTAGTTACGATATGTTGCTATGTAAAGGTATTTCATAGTTATTGAGTATTCCCAATACATTACCATTTCTTGTCCCTGATTCATTTAATTTGCAACTGGAAAATTTTCTCTCTTAATTTTCCTCAAATTTTTCTTTTCCTCACCCCATTTTCCTCCTTCTTGTGAAAATCCTGTTTCTTTCTTTATGTTTAACTCCTTTTTGTGTTGTTATGTTCATTTGTTTAAAATTCCACATGTGAGTAAAATCATTCAGCACTTATCATTCTCCTTCTGAGTTATTTCACTTAGCATATTACCCTCTTGGTCTACCCATTTGTTGCAAATGACAAAAACTTATTCTGCTTAGAACTGAATAATAACCCATTGTATTTTTATCTGTGTGTGTACATATATATACATATAAATACTGCATATATATTTAGTTCCTGTGTGTATATATTTATGTAAATATAGATAAATCTGTAGTTAAGATGGGTATATATATATATATTATAAACACACATCTTTTTTCCGTCATGTATTTATGAGCAATTAATTTGCTTGTATATGCTGTCTATTGTGAATAATGCTGCAATGAATATAGGTATGAATTTATACTTTCTAATTACTGTTTTTATTTTCTTGGAATTAGTATCCAGATATGGAAATGTAGAATTATATTTCATTTTTATTTTTAGATAAATCTCCATGTTGTTTTCTACAATGGCAGCACATATTTCCATTCACTCCAGGAGTGCACCAGGGTTGTTTTTCCTACATCCTCACCAACACTTATTTTTGTTATCTTTTTGATAATAGTTATTCTGATTAGTGTGACATAAAATCTCATTGTGCTTTAGACTTACATTTTTCTGATGGTTCGTGATGTTGATCAGTTTCATGGTTATCTTTCCCCCACTGTATATTCATTTTTTGTAATGGGCTAAATGACCATAACTGTCTGATTTCATTTCTAGGCATTCTTTGTGTTCCATTATTCTGTTTGTTCTGTGCCACTACCATATTATTTTTATTACTGTGGATTTGTATTATATTTTCAAATGAAGGTCAGTGATAAATCCTCTTTGTTCTTTGTCAAAGTTGTTTGTGTTTCTAATTTGTTTGTTTTGTTTTCTTTTTTTTTAGTGATTTCAATTCTTTTGTGTTTACATGAAAATTTTAGAATTATTTATTTTAAGTGTCTGAAAATGCCCTTGGTATTTTGATAGGCACTGAATTTAATTTGTGTATTTTCTTGTCTTGTACTGTCATTTAAATAATATTTTCTTCCTCATCTACTAACACAGTATATCCTTTCATCTGTTTGCATTATCTTCAATTTCTGTTATAAATATTTTATAGTTTTCTGAGTACAGGACTTTTATCTCCTTGGTTGCATATATTTCTTGATTTTTTTTTCTGTAATGCAACTGTAAATGAGACAGTTCCCTCACTTTCTGTATCAGTTAGCTTGTTGTTAGTGTGTAGAAATGCAACACATCTCTCTGTTAATTTTACATTCGGAAATTTTACCAAATGCATTGATAAGCCCTAGTAGTTCTGTGGCACCATTTTTAGGATTTCTGTTTAAATTATGTCATCTGCAAACAGATACTTTTACTCCTTTTCTTAATCAGCTATATTTTATTTACATTTATTTTGAATAGCTATGGCTAGAATTTCCAATACTACAATGAATATAAGTGGTAAGAGTGAGCACCCTTGTCTTCTTCCTGCTCTTATTGGAGATGCTTTAAGCTTTTAATCAGTGAGTGTCATGTTAGCTGAGTTCTTGTCATATAAGACCTTAACTGTTTTGAGGTATGTTTCCTCATGCCCAATTTGAGGAGAAATATATTCATAAATAGATACTGAATTTTTCAAAACATTTTATGACTCTATTGAGGTGACCATATTAATTTTATTCTTCAGGTTCTTAGTGTGGTGTATCATACTGATTAATTTGTGGGTATTGAATCACTTTTGTATCCCTGGAATAAAATTGACTGATTCATAATGTATAATCCTCTTAATGTATTGTTTGAAATGCTAACAATTTAGTGATGAATTTTGAATCTATGCTAATCGCTAGTATGTAACCTGTAATTTTTTGAGGTATTTGTTCCTGTTTTAGCAGTAGTGTGATACAGAAATGTGGGGTAGGAAGCCTCCCTTCCTCTCAAAATTTTTGGAATATGCTGAGAAGTATAGGTGATAGCTCTTCTCTAAATGTTTGGCAGAAATCACCTGTGAAGCTCTCTAGGCCTGGAATTTTGATTCTTGGGAGATTTTGTTTATTTACTTATTCAATTTCATTAGTGTTAATCTGTTAACATTTTCTACTTCTCATTCCATCCTGGAGATTAGTTCTTTCTTAGATATTGTCCATTTCTTCCAGGGTTTCCATTTTATTAGCATATAATAATTTGTTGTATCTTCATATGATGCTTTGTATTTCTTTGATGTAAGCTGTAATTTCTCATTTATTTCAGAGTTAATGAATCTGTACTCTCTTTTTTGCTCATGTGTCTGGCTAAAGTTTATCAACATTATTTATCTTTCAAAAGCAATTACTTTGTTTGATTAAATGATTCTGCTTTTAATCTTTATTTTATTTAATTATGTTCTGACCTTTCAGCTGTTTTTCCTTCTACTAACAAGCTTGCTTATTATTTTGCTACAACTTTTGGTTGTAAGAATATGTTGTAAGAGAGACATGTTTCTTATTTGTATAAGTATGATTATTTTGCTATATGTATCCCTATTAATATTGCTTTTGTTATACCCCATAGATTTTGTTTTTGTTGTCATTTTTCTTTATATATTTTTTCTTTGATTTATACAGCAATCCAGTTGTTGTTAATAATGTATGATTTATCCTTCACACTTTAGAATTTTTCTCAGGTTTTTTCTTTTAGTAAATTTCTATTCTCACAAAATCCATAAGTTTCTTCTCACAACAAGGAGAAAAATAATAAAATTTATGCAAAAACCTTGAAGACAAAAATTTTCCAAAATTATTTTTAAAAATGAGCAAAGCTGTGGGTATTATCCTCCCTGAGTATATAACATACAACAAAGCTACAGTAATAAATGTATCAAAATATGGCACTTCAAGAAACACATAGATAAATGGAACAAAATAAAGAGTACTAAAATAAACCAACACACACATATGGTCAATTAGTCTACAATGAAGGTTGCAAGAGTATACAACTGAAAAAGGCAGTCTCTTGAACAAGTAGTTTTGAGAAAACTGGACAGTACACGTAAAAGGAAGATGTAAGAGCACTTCCTTCCATAGTATGCAACATAAGATAAAAATGGATTGATTTCCTAAATGTAAAACTCGAAACTGTATATTTACTGACAAAGAACAGGAGCAGAAATGAATTTGAGATAAATCATAGCAATGTTTATTTTTGATCTGTCCCCAAATTAAAAAAAAAAGGAAAAGTAACAATTACAGTTTTTAGTTTACTGAGGAAAAAGTAGATATACTTTGCGATACATGGACTCTGTGTCTTATATAAGTGTGAAGTGCAAAATCTTTTGCAGAGCAAAGGAAAACTTCAACAAGAGATATGATAACAGATAGAATATAAGGAAAAATTTCAGACAATGAAACCAACAAAATGTTAATATCCATAATATATATATAATATGATATATATATCATATTAGTCTCAATATTTAAAAATTAAAGACCCCAAATTAAAAACAGTTGAAAGATCTTAATGGAAACTTTTCAAAATCAGACATGTGGATGATTTTCTTCACATACAAAGAAACATAACGTTGCTATCCATTAGGAAAACATAAATCAAAACCAGAATTAAATATAATCTCACAGCAACCAAAATGGCTATTAACAAAATTCTACAAATGATAAACATTAATAAGAAATTTGGGAAGAGGGAACCCAGGTACACTGTTCGTGGAAATATAAATTGATGCATCCACTATTATTAAAGTGTGGACAGTGTTCAGAAAACTAGAAATAGAAGCATTATATGTTGCAGCAATTCCAGTTTTTGGTAGATCTGAAAAAATATGAAAACATTATACTAAAGGACATATTACCCCCAATGTTCTTAACATCATCATTTATAGTAGCCAAGGTTTGAAGCACAACTCAACTGCCCATCAACAGATGATTGGCTGAAGTAGATGTGAGATATAGATAACATAATAAATACTTAGTCATTGTCATATTAAAAAATAAAATTCTGTCACTTGGAACAATGTGACTGGACCCAGAGAGTGCTGCACAAGGGAAAATAAGTCATAAGGAGAAAAACATTCTATGTTGTCACTTAAATGAGGAAAATAAAGATATAAGAGAAATAATCATTAAAAAATTGGAACAGAATCACATATATATGTGTAGTGTACCAAGTTTTGGTTTCCTGTGGGGACACGGAAGAAGGATGGAGAAGACAGAAATGTGCAAGCTACTAGTAATAAATTAGAGAACCAACAGGGCTATATTTACAGCAGTGAGAATTATTTTAAAAATTTAATTGATTTTAAAGAGATTATAGGGATATATTACAGTAAAACGTGCATGTAGGTGGGAAAAACTTTAAAAAAAAAACCAGGAAAATCAAAAGATTTTGTAGTATTCTGACATAAAGGAAGGTGATTTATTCACTTTCTGTACTCTTTTCATAATGTCCTTAGTAGAATTTAAGCTTTTAACTGAAAAAGTATAAACTTTTAAAAGTGACATAAGTTTAAACAATTTCTGTCTCTCCCCTTTCATCTACAGTCAATAAAACGTTCACATCTCAACCAAAAATAATACAACACAAAACAATAATCCGGAACATATGTGAACAGGTAAAGTTTGGTGGACTAAATCACACAAAAGAAGCTGAACTGAGGGAGGAGCAGATTTGGTGTGTGAAACCAAGGCCCCCTGACTAGGATATATGAGTCCTCAAGTTCAGACAACCCAGTAGAAACAGGGTCTCATTGGATTACACTGCATCGGCCTCCAACTGCACCAGTACTCATAGTCACCTGTAACTAGGAGGGAGCCACAAAGGAGACAGAAATTCCATCCTTCAGACACTCAGACATTCATGACACTCTCCCTAATCCCCATTCACAGTGGTGGAGACAAGGTACCTTGCCACACTGGACATATCAAAGGCACTTGTCTGATTCCAAATACCCACCAGTCTTTACACATTTCCTCAATGTGTACACTGAGTCTCAAGTGATATCAGATAAAAGGAAGGGTTCACCGTCCCAGTGACAACAGTGGCTTTAACTACCAAAGAAGTCTAAGAAGTGACAATGAAAGCACATCTTTTATCCAGACAGTAGCGACTGCAAAGTGACAGTTTGAAATATTATCAGAGGTAGCTCAGGTAAGTAAAATAAAAAATTGTGCAATATTGCAAACTACCAGAAAACAAAAGCAAGGACTCCAAATCCCAATTTTTTATAAGTGTCATCAGAGCAATAATTTATCAAGATCATGACCAGTCACAGTAACATTATAGGGCACGCACACATACACATACACACACACAGACACCGACACAGTCACAGAAACACAAGCACACACACCTGCGTGCACACACACGCACACAATGTCAACCCTGCAGCAAACAAACTTAAAGTCATGGTGTATTGCCACATAACTAATAGAGAATCCAAATATGTGCCATACACAATCTCAATACAAAAAACAAAAATAAGAAAGCAGTTTAGTTAGCTCAGGAATAAATGAAATGATGATAAGGAATACATTACCAAAGAGACTGAAACTATAAAATATCCAAACATTATTGGAGGACCAGGAGAACTTAATAAATGAGATGAAAAATGCAACAGAAAGCATTGGAAGTAGAGTGTCTTTCTGTAAGTGAGATTAACATACTCACCAATACAAAACTAGAAATGATAGGAGAGGGCAGATATTCAAGATATTAAAAAGTGAGGAAATTCTAAAGTAGCCATCAGACTTCCTCAGGAAGTGCACATTAGAGTGGAATCCTGGAGGGAGTAGAAAGTTAGAAGGCAGCTGATGGTTTATTTAAAGAAATAATAGTTTATAACTTCCCTAACCTGTGAAAGGAACTGATATACAATTCCATGAGCCAACAAAACACCAATAACTATATGAAAAAGGGACCTCCTTTAGGATATGTCACATGAAAATTGGCAAGTCAATGGCAGAGTAATATTTTAAAGGTAACCAAAAATATTTATGATAATCTACAAAGGATCCCCCATTAGGCTATCAGCAGATTTCTGAGCAGAAAACATAGGCCACAGGTAAATAAAATTACATTTCAAACTACTGAAATAAGAAGTCACTCACCCAATAATACTTAGATAGTTATCACTTAGATATAAAGTGAAAATAAAGACTTTACCAGACAAACAAACCTGAATGTGACAAAAAAACAAAACCGAGACACCTTATAAGAGGTACAGAAAAGAAGTCTTCTAAGAAATATAAATTGGCAAAAATGGGCAAAACATTGACCAAAATGCTAAGGAGAGACCACAAGAAATTTCATCTGTTCCTTTGGGTATGTTTTTAAATGCTACTATACTATATGGATTAAAGAGAGAAAAATAGGAAATCAGGAGAAATAAATATAGATAAGTCAAACTGGTTACATGCTCACAACAATAAAAGAAATAATTTGAAACAGTAATCATAAAAGGTAAAGAGTAAAATTAAAACAATATTAAAGGAAGCTTCTATCAGCGGAAAAAGGACTAAATTATACATGAGATGTTTTATTTTTAATTGAAGTACAGTAGATGTACTATATTGTGTAGTTTCAGATATACAGCATAGTAATTCTAATCACTTTGTAAATTATATTGCATAATGAATTATTACAATAATTTTAACATACAAGTATTTTAAGCTATTGTGTACAATTCCATGCTCTATACAGATTATCCTTGTTGCTTCTCTATTTTATGGATACTATTTTGTATCTGTCAATACACTTCCATTAAAATCTCTTTCCCTTCCACTTTGGTAAACATAAATTTTTCCCATATCTTTGAGTCTGCTTAAGTCTTGTCTATCTTATCTCTTTACCTCTACAACATGTCTCTATCTATCTATCTATCTCTCCATCTCTCTATCTATCTATCAATCATGCATTATCCTTCTATTTATCTGCCATCTATCATTAGATAGCTATAGATAGATGTACACAGATATTTGTTACTTTTTAAATTCCACATATAAATTATATTATATACTTTTGTCTTTGTCTAAGTTAATTCATTAAGCACATTATTTACTAGGTCCATTCAGGATGCTGAAAAACAATGTGTTATACATTTTCATGGCTGAGTATTATTCCATTGCATATTTATAGAAACATCATATCTTCTTAAGTCCATAGTCTACTGTGGACACTTGGATTGCTTTTCTGTCTGCATATTATAAATAGTGCTCTTGTGAACATTGGTTCTTCTCAACTTAGGGTGTTTTCCCCAGATTTTTCCTAGGAGAGGTATTACTGGGTGATATTGTAGTTAACTTTTTAGGCTTTAAACAAATCTGAATACTGTTTTCCAAACAAGTTGTACCAAATCACATTACTACTTAGAGTATACAAGAGATTTCATACCTCCACATCTTCTCCGACACTTAATATTTGTAGAATTTATGATAATAGCCATTTGACCAGTGTGAAGTGATAACTCATTGTGGTTTTGATTTGCAATTACCTAATAATTAGTAATGTTGTGCAAATTTATTACTTGCCTGTTACTCATCTGTAAGTTTTCTTTGGAGAAAAAGAAACTCAGGTACTGTGCTCTTGTTTTTGATTGGGTTTTTTTTTTTCACATTGAGTTGTGAAACCTAAATCCATGTTACATCTATTAACCTACATCTATTAACCAATGGTCACTTACATTGGTTGCAAATATGTTCTCCAATTACACAGGCAGTATTTTCATTTCATTGAGAGTGTCCTTAGCTGTGCAGAAATTTTCAAGTTTGTTTAGGTCCCACTTGCTTATTTTTGCTTTTGTTCTTTTGCCTTAGGAGACTGATATAAGAAAATATTCCTATGATATATATCCAATAGTGTATCACCTATATTCCCTTCTAGCAGTTTTATACTATCAGGTCTTACATTTAGCTCCTTAATAAACTTGGAGTTTATTTTTGTATATGATGTCAGGGAATGCTCTCATTTCACTGTTTTATATGTAGATGTCCAGCTTTCCCAACACCATCCATTGACGTGACTGTCTTTTATCCATTGTGTACTCTTACTTCTTTATCATAGATTCATTGCTCATAGGTGTGTGGAAATATTTCTAGGCTCACTATCTGTTTTTATTGATTATATCTCTGTGCCAATGCCATACTCTTTTTATTACTGTAGGTTTATAGTATAGTAAGGTATCTGGGAGGGTTATGCCTCCAGATTTGTTGTTTTTTCTCAATATCATTTTGGCAATTTTTAATGGTTTCATGTAAAACTTAGAGTTATTTATTTTCTGGTTCTGTGGAAAATACTACAGCTTCGTAACAGGAATTGCACTAAATCTGTAGGTTTCTTTGTGTAGTACGGCCATGTTAACAATATTAACCCTTTCAATCCAAGAACACAAGACATCTTTCCATTTCTTTGAATCATTTTTAATTTCTTAGTAAATGTTTTTTTAATTTTCAGTGTGTAGATCTTTCATATATGTGGTTACATTTATTCCAAGATATTTGGGGGAAAGTGGTATTAAATTTTATTGATTTCAGCGTCCATTTTATGGTATCTCATGATTAATGTGTAGAAATTCAAGAGACTTCTTTACATTAATCTTGTACCCTGCTCCCTTGATGAAATTATTTATTGTTCATAATAGTCAGTTTGGAGCCCTTATGGACTGTGTATGTATATTGTTATGCCTACAGTAATGGTGAGAATTTTGCCTCTTTCTTTCCATTTTGTGTTTCTTTTTCTTCTTTTTCTTTTCCTTTTCCTTTCTTCTTTTAGTATTGAACAGAAATGGTGAGAGTAGGAATCATTGTCTTGTTCACAAATTTACCCAGAAGGCTTTCACCATTTCCCCTGAGTATTATAAATTGTTATAAATAGCCTTTAGTATGTTGAGAGATGTTCTCATTGTACTCACTTTCATGAGAATTCTGATGATGAATGTATGTTGAAGTTTGTCAAATGCTTATATTTTTTGTATTGATATAGTTTTGTGAATTTTGTCCTTCCATTATAAGATATGTGTCATGCTGCTTGACTTGTGTATGTTGAACCATCCTTGTGACTCTGAAAGGAATCCAATTGATCATCGTGTATAATCCTTTCTAAGTATTCCTGGATTCATTTGTTGATGTTTTTCAAGGATTTTTGAATGTATATCCTCATTCATCAAGGATTTTATATTTTCATTTTCTTTTTTTTTTTGGTAATGTCTTTGACTGGTTTTGTTATCAGGGTAATGTTGGCCTCATAGAATAACATTGGGGATTTTCCTTCCAACTTCATTTTTTAAAATAGTTTGGGGGAAAGTTGTTTTGCTGAAGGTATCCAGGCATTTTGTTCAAGGGGTGTTTCTAAAATTACACATTTTATTGAACATATACTGATTGCTCTTTTCGTGTTCTCAGTTTTCTCTTTATTCAGTGTTGATGGGCTGTACATTTCTAGAAATTTGTCCATTTCTTTAGGTCGTCCTGTTTGTTGTCACGTAACAGCTCATAGTGCTTTCATAAATTGTTTTGTATTTGTGTAATATCAGATATTATTTCTACTATTATATTTCTTATTTTGTTTCAGTCCACTCTCTGTATTTCTTGATAAGCCTGGCTAAATGCTTACCAGTTTGTTAATATTTTCAATAAAAATTAAAGCTTTTGATTTTATGATTTGTAATTTATTTTTCAATATTATTTTATATATTTTCAACATAATCATTAAAGATTTCTCATTCTACTGCCTTTGGGTTTTGTTTGTTCTTATTGTTATTTTGGGTGGTATGTTTGGTCCTTTCTATGAGGTTTTTCTTGTTCTATGTAGAAGTCCTGATATGTTGTGAACTTCCCTCTTAGGTTTGTCTTTGCTGCATCACATACGTTTTATGAAGCTGTGTATTCATTGTAATATGTCTCCAAGTTGATTTTATTACCTCTTTGATTTCATCATTGAACGGGTTTTATTTTATTTATTTGTGGATGTGGTTTGACCTCATGTTTGTGCTTTTCCTATACTTCTTTCTAAAGTTGATACAGTTTCTTACTTTTGTGTATGGAAAAATACTTGCTGTAATCTATATTTGCTTAAAGTTCCTGAGGCTCATTTCATGACATAATCTGTCATTTTTTCCTTAGATAACATCCTGTGCACACTTGAAAAGTTTATGTGTTCTGCTTTTCTGATGCAGTGTCCAATAGCTCAGTTCGGTTCAAATGATCTAATATGCTATTAAGATCTCTATTTCCTTACAGATATTCTTTCTGGATAATCTGGCTATCAGAATAGTGAAGTGTTAAACTCACCTACTATTATTGTTTTATAATGAATTAATTCTTTCCTGTCTACTATATTTCATTTTATACTTAGGATCTACGGTGTTGGGTCCATATACAATTTAATGAGTGTAATACACTATTTTTTATTCATCTCTTTTTCTTTATATAATCTCATATTTTTTCATTTTGGCCCCTATTTTAAAACGTATTTTGTATGAGGAGAGCATTGCAATCTGCAATTTTTTTCCACTTCCATGGGATATCTTTTCCATTTATTTCCAGAGTATGTATATCTTCCACCATAAAGTGAGACTTTTGGAGGTTGAGGCAAAGATGTTGGAGTAGAAAGATGCTCGTAGCTAACCCTTTCCCACAAATGCACCAACAATCACATCCACAGAGCCACTCAGCTAACCAGAGAACCTGCAGAACTCTGACAGAATATTGTCCTCTTCAATAGATAAAGATGTGAATAATCTGGTAGGAGAAAAGGAAGAAAGAAAGAAGAAAAGGCAAAACAGAGTGGGACAGGTCTGACAGAGAGGGAGTAGCAAAGAAGGACTTTTGCTCATTCACTGTGTCTCCCTTCTACAACTGAGAGATCAGCAGGACGGAGGGGGAGCCTCCAAGGCTTGGACATGTACATAGTATAAGATGACTGACATAATTAAGTTAAACAGGCACAGAGGATCCCTGTAGTACTCAGCCAAAGATGCAACCCAGAAGTTGGGGGCAGGGACAAGCTGCCCAAGCAGGGAGGTAGTTGGGGATGGCTGCGCTGTGGCAGCTCAGGGGAATGGAGTTGGCTTTGTGTCATGGCTGTGGGTACACAGGGCAGAACAACCTGGGCCCTCCATAAAACAACTGGGCAGATGTGCCCTGTGGGTGAAGGGTGCATCCCCCATCTCTGAAATTTACAAATGTTTCTAGGTGAAGAGAGCTAGGGCTCAGGCACAGCCACCATACCCTCTAGTGCTTTACACCGAGGTGGTAGTGGGTGCAAAACCTGCATCTACACCTAAGGACATAGCAGCCTCAAGGGCAAGACCGAGACTTGTCTACAGACTGAGGCAGATAGGAACATACTGGCTGTTTCCTCAGAGAACTTGTTTGACAAGACAAACAAGGAGCTGGATTTTGGCTCAGTCTTCCCTGAGCCCACTTCTTGTGTGCAAACCCGATGCAGAGTGTATAGTGGCACAGAGCAGCAGAGTGATCGGCAACCTGATGGGGCGGGTGGCCCCTCTAATTTTGGACAGGAATACAGCCCCTGACCATGGTGCTGGAGAGGTCATGATGCTCAGTCCTGCCTGGTCAGTCTGCAACATCAGACTGCAGCATCAGGCAGGGCATTGAAAATTCCGCCCAGAGTAAAGAGATCTTCATCAGGACCAAAGTTGGATGTAGGAGTGATCTGATTGCTGACATACCCTGGGAGCAGCACAGATGAGGGCTCCAATGGAGGGCCTCTGGGAATAACAAGCTGGGCTTCCAAATCAGGATGAATAAAGACTTCACATTAAAAGTTCACAGTCTCCAGGAGAACAATGACCACCCCATTGTATTAATCAGTTTTTACCTGTTCCATTTTATATTACCCTCATAATTTTTACTTCTTCTTGCATTATATATACCCCCATTTTAATCCCTTTGAAATTTTTTAAAATATTTTTATTATTATTATTTTTCCAGACTCTGCTTCAAATTCTTTTTCTTTTATTCATTATAAAATGCCTTCAAACATTCATTTCTCTCTTCTTAAAAATTCTTTATCTCTCTCTCTCTCTTTTTTCTCTTTTCTAAGTTGTATAACTACATAGGCATTAGGTAGATAAACTACTTTAGGACCACAGTAGATAACTGATACTCCATAAACCACAGTGCCAGAGAGTTAGTAGAAAATTGAAGAAGCAGAGAAACCATTCCCAATTTAAGATCAAGAGAAATCCCCTGAAAGAACGATCAGTGAAACAGACATTTATATCCAATTAGATCAAGATTCCAAAAACGGAGTGATCAAAGTACTGAAGTAAATAAAAGTGATAGTGTTTAGAGATACAAAATATGTCAAAAATGAAATAGAAGCTATAAAGATGAGTAAAATAGGTAAACCCGTTGACTGAGATGAGGAATGATTTAAAGGTGTAGCAAAGCTGACTAGATAATGCAGAGGAATGGATTAGTGACTTAGAAGACAGGACAATAGGAAGGACCCAATCAGAAGAGCTATAAGAGAAACAAAGAGAAACAAACAAGATAAACAAAAGGGACCTACGGGATAAATGATAGCATGCCAATCTTGGCATGATAGAAGTCCCAGAATGGGAAGAGTGATCAAAGGGGATTGCAAAGGTTTTTGTAGAAATCACAACTGAGAACTTCCAAAAATTAAAGAAGGAATCAGATATCCAAGTACAGGAAGCTCAGAGTGTCCCAAACAGGAAGAACACAAGTACACCCACACCAAGACATACAATTAAAATGGCCAGAGTAAAGGGTAAATGTATGATCCTAAAGACAGCAAGAGAATAGTAAAGTCTGTGTTACAATGGAATCCCCATAAGCCTACCAGCTGATTTCTCTACACAAGTACTACAGCCCAGGAGGGAGTGACAAGATATATTCAAAGTCCTGAATGAAAAAAAAAATATATACTGTAGGATAGTTTGACCAGCAATACTATACTCTTTGGTAGAAGTAGAAATAAAGGATTTCACAGACAAGAAAAAGTTTCAAGAGTTAGCAACATTAGACCCATGATATAAGAATTATTGAAAGGTCTTCTCTAAAAACAAAAGCAGCAAGATGCTACAGAAATGTGAAAATCACAGCTGGAAATGTGATAACTCATGAATTACAAATAAAATAAACACAAAATTTTAAAACAAGACATACAAATCATTGAGAGTGGGAAAGGGAGGCAGGAAAATAGAGAGTTTATTTTTTTGGTCTTTCATTTTAAAATTTTTTGTTCTTGGTAGGATGGGTTTGAGATCATGTTGCTGTCCGTTTAATAAAAGCAGTTATACTAATGGTCTAATGGATTTATAAAAAGGGTAACAAGAAGAAAATAACTTATCAGGGAGTCACAAAAACAAAATAAATTTCATGATAATACAAAGGAAAATGACCAAACCATAAAAGGAAGATGAAAGGAACAAAGAGGAAATAAAAATTCAACTGCAAAGAAAAGGTCAATTTGGCATTAAACACAAGCCTATCATCAATTATTGTAAATGTTAATGGACTAAATGCTCCAGTCGAAGTCATAGAGTGGCAGGCTGGATAATAAAGCAAGAATCTTCAATATGCTGCACACAAGAGACCCACTTCAGAGAGAAGGACACATATAGATTGAGAGTGAAAGGATGGAAAATGGTATTCCATACAATAGGAAAAGCCAAAAAACAGGTGTTGCATTACTGATTTCAGACAGAATATTCTTTAAAATAAAGGCCATAAAGAAAGATAAAGGCCATTTTATAATGATTGAAAGAGTGATACAATATCAGGATAGCACACTCATTAATACATATGCACCAAATAAAGGAGCACCTAAGTACATAAAATAATTACTAACACATATAAAAAGGGAGTCATATTTGTAGATATCAACACTGCATTAACATCACTGGACAGATCATTAAGACAGAAAATAAATTAGGCAACAGAAAAATCAAATAATACAATAGAAATATTACACTTGGTGGATTTTTCAGAGCATTGCAACCCCCCAAAACAGGATACACATTCTTTTCAAGTGCACGTGGAACATTTACCAGGATTCATGATGTACTTGGGCAAAATAGAAACCTCATCAATTTTAAGAAGTTAGAAATTACCTCAAGCATCTTTAATGACCACAATGCCATGAAGCTAGAAATCAAAAACAGAGAAACAAAGGAGAACAAAGGAAAACATGGGGATTAAACAATATGTTATTAAAAAACCAATGGGTCAAATAAGAAATCAAAGCTGAAATGAAAAAGTACCTTGAGACAAAAGATAATGATAGCAAAATCCCACAAAATTTATGGGACACAGCAAAAGCAGTGCTGAGAGGGGAGTTTATAGTGATACAGGCTTTCCTCAAAAAAGAAGAACAAACACAAATGCACAATTTAACCCACCAGCAGAATGAATTAGAAAAACAAGACAAAAAAAAAGGCAGCAGAAGGAAGGAAATCATCAATATTGGGGAGGAAATAAATAAACTAGGGGTTAAAAAGACCATAGGAAAAAAGTCAACCAATCCAACAGCTGGTTTTTTCAAAAAGTAATTAAAATCGATGAACCTCTGGCCAAACTCAAAAAGAAGAAAAGAGAGAGAGCACAAATTAGCAAAATAAGAAAGGAGAATGGAGAAATTGCACAAAAAAATAGAAATACAGAATATTATATCAGAATATTATGAAGAGTATATGGGACCAAACTGTATAACCTAGAAGAGATGGACAAGTTTCTGGAAAGACACTGTCCACCAAGACTGAATCAAGAAGAAACTGACCCCTTGAACAAACAGAGCACTAGAAATGAAATCAAAATAACAGTGTAAAACCTCCCTACAAATAACTGTCCAGGACCGGATTGATTCATGGAAGAATTCTACCAAACCACCAAAGAAGATCTCATACCAGTTCTTCTCAAAATCTTCCAGAAGATTGAAAAGGAAGGAATACTCCCAAACACATTTTATGAAGCCACAATCACCCTGATACCACAACCAGGCAAAGGCACTACCAAAAAAGAGGATTATAGGCCAATATCACTGATGAACACAGACGCCAAAATCCTCACCAAAATAGTAGCAAATAAAATCCAACAACACAGAAAAAAGATTATATATCATGACCAAGTGGGGATCATGCCAGGGATACAAGGGTGGTTCAACTTATGAAAATCTATCAATGTAAAACAGCACATCATCAAGAGAAAGGACCAAAACCGCATGATCATCTCAATAGATGCAGGAAAAGCATTTGATAAAATTCAACACGCACGTATGATAAAAATTCTTACCATGTGGCATAGAGGGAATATATCTCAGGATCATGAAAGCTATAGATAACAAACATACAGCCAGCATAGTACTCAAAGGTGAGAAAGTCAAATTCATCTTACTAAAATCTGGGACAGTAAAAGGATGCACACTACCATGAATCCTACTCAAGATATACTTGGAAGTCCTAGCCACAGCAATCAAATAAGAGAGATATGAAAAAGGGATGCAAATTGGAAAGGAAGAAATAAAAGTCTAACTATATGCAGATAATATTTTACTATTTATTAAACTCCCTACAAGATCCAGAATTAATTTTCTACTGCTGATCATATAATTTAGCAAGGTAGCATGTTACAAGATTAAGGTGCAATTATCAGTGGCATTTCTTAACGCTAATGATTCAGATAATACTATAGAGCAACAGTCAACATGACAGCACTGTATTGGAAGATAAACATACATATAAGCCAATGGCACAGAATAGAGAGCCCAGATATGGACCCAAAAACGTTTGGTAAATTAATCTTAAAAAAGGAGGCAAGAAATTACAATAGAAAAGAGATAGTCTTTTTAGCAACTGGTGTTTGGAAAACTGGACAGCAGCATGTAATTCAATGAAGCTAGAACACTCCCAATGAAGCTAAAACAACATACACAAAAATAAACTCAGTATGGATCAAAGACTTAAACATAAGACAAGATACAATAAACCACCAAGAGGAAAATATACGGAAAATGTTTTCTGACGAAAGTGTCGAAAAACTTCTCGTGGAAGAAATAAAAGCAAGAAAAAACCAATGAGACCTAATGAAACTTACAAGCTTCTGCACAGTAACGAAACTGGAAGTAAAACAAAAAGACAACCTACGGAGTGGGAAAAATATTTGCAAATGAAACCGTCAAAGACTTGATCTCCAGAGTATATAAGCAGCTCATCCAACTGTATAAGAAAAAATATACCCAATCCAAAATTGGGCAGAAGACCCAAACAAGTGATTCTCCAAGGAAGACATACAAATGATCAAAAGGCACATCAGAAAATGCTCAATATCACTTATTATCAGAGAAATGCAAATCAAAACTGCAATGAGGTATCACCTCACACCATTCAGAATGGCCATCATTCAAAAATCCACAAATGACAAATGCTGGAGAGGCTGTGGAATGAAGGGAACCCTCCTTCACTGCTGGTGGCAATTCAGTTTGGTGCAGCCACTGTGGAAAACAGGATGGAGATTCCTCAAAAGCTTAGGAATAGACTTAACATATAACCCAAGAATCACGCTCCTGGGCATAAATCCAGAAGGAACCCTACTTTAGGATGACACCTGCTCCCCAATGTAATAGCCAACATTATTTACAATAGCCAAGACATGGAAACAGCCTAAATGTCCATCAACAGTTGACTAGATAAAGAAGAGGTGGTATATTTATGCAATGGAATAGTAGTCAGTCTTATCAAGTGACAACATATTGCCATTTTCAGCCATATGGATGCTCTTGGAGAAAATCAGTCTACGTGAAGTAAGCCAGAAAGAGAAAAAAAAATACCATATGAGAAGGCTCATGAGTGGAATTTAAAAACAAAATCAAACCAAACAAAAAACGCATAATTTCAAAACAGAAATAGACTCTTAGGCAGAGTATACAAAGTTTGGTTGCCAAGAGGGTGGGGTGTGGGAAGAGGTAGGCTGGGAGATCAAAATTGTAACATAGATAAGCAGGATTGTACTGTATAGCACAGGGAAATATATAAAAGATCTTAACGGCAGCTCACAGGGGAAAAAATGGGACAAAAAATGTATACATGTTCATTGTAACTAAAAAATTGTGCTCTACAATGGAATTTGAGACAACCTTTTAAAATAAATAAAAATCAATAAAAAAAGTTAAAAAAGAAAAAAACATGATCCATTAACCATGCTAATATATATTGGAGAGAATAACAACTATGCAAAAGAATAGTCAAACCAAAAATTTTGTTTTGGTTTCTTTTTAAGATAAGTAAAATCAAAAAGCCTCTAGCCAGGTGCATCATGAAGAAAAGAGAGATGCTCCAAAGAAAAAAAGTCAGAAATAAATGTGGAGAAATAACAATTGTTTCCTCAGATATATAAAAAAGGGATTATTTTGTCAACACTTACATGCCAGTAAACTGGACAACTTTGAAGAAATAGACAAATATCTAGAAAGAGACAGGGATAAGGAGAAACATATAATTTGAACAAACTGTTTACTAGAACAAAGAAAGAATCTGCATTTAAAAAATCGTTAAATAGGAGTGCAGATTTAAACACTTCCCGTGGAAAACTGTACAAAAATACAAAGCAGAACTTATACTCTTCCAACTATTCAAAACTGGTGAAGATGTGGGAAACTCACAAATTAATTCTTTGAAGCTTTCATCACCCTGATAGCAAAGCAAACATACAAAGTACAGGCAAAGAGAATTTCAAGCCAAAATCTTTGATTGATATAGATGCAAAAATTCTATGAAATATTATTAGCAAACAAAATCCAGCCATACCTAAAATGAATTATACAGCACGATCAACTTTAATTCATTGCAGGGTCATAAGAGAGGTGGAACATACATGAAATCAATCAGTTCGATTCAGCACATTAAAAAAAGAAACAGGGAAAGTGACGTGAACATCCCAATAAATCCATAAAAATCATTTCACAGACTTCAACTTTTATTAATTAAAATAGCAACAACAACAGCAACAAAAAAACAACAGAAAAAACAGCAAAAAAAGAAACCTCTTACCAAAGTAGGATTCAGGAAATATATCTCAACATAACTAAAGTCATTAATAACAGATACACAGACAACATAATATGCAAAAGTGAAAAACTGAAAGCCAAATTAAGGAATAAGAAAAGGATGCCCACTCTCACCATTTCTATTAAACACAGTATGGGAATTCTCTAGCAAAAGCAATGGACAAGAAAAAAGATATTCAACTTGGACTGAATGAAGTAAAACTGTTATTATTTTTGATGACATGATAATCTATATAGATATCCCTATGGATTCTCCACACCAAAACAACTAAAACTAAAAAAGACATTTAGCAAAGTAGTATGATTCATGATTAATGTACAAAAACAGTCAGATTTCTTTACACTAACAATGAAATATTCCATAATTTTAAAAAATCCATATGATATCAGATCAAAAATGAAAAACCTATGAAAAAACCAAGATAATAAAATCTATAGGACACTGATAAAAATTTATAGATGATGCAAATAAATGGAAAGAAATCTCAAGGTCTTAGTTTAGAGGAATTAATATTGTTAAAATATACATACTACAAAAGATGTCTTCAGATATGAAGTGATTCAGACCGATCTACATGATATTTTCCACAGAAATTAAAACAGTCCTAAGATTTGTATGGAACTGCAAAATTACCAGAACTGCAAAAGTAACAATGAGGAAAAACAACAAAGATGGAGTCATAACCCATAACCCTCCCAGATCTCAGACTATATTACAAAAACAGCAATCAAAACAGCACAATACTGGAAAACAAACAAATATCTATGTCACTGGAATGGAACACAGAGGCAGAAATAAAACATCACATCTATGGTCAAATAAACTATGAAAAAGAAAAAAAAATATACAAAGCCTAAAACAAAGTTTTAAGCAAGTGATGTTGAGAAAGCTAGACAGCTACATGTAAATCAGTGAAATTAGAATACTCCCTCGCACTTTACAAAAATAAACTCAAAATGTTTTAAATATCTGAATGTAATACATGACACAATAAAACTACTGGAATCTCAAAAAGTCAAAAGAAGACATAAATTGTAGCGAAACTTTCTTATTTCAATCTCCCAAGCTGAAAACTATAAACGCAAAATAAACAAATAGATCCTAATTAAACTTAAAACCTTCTACACACCAAAATAAACAATATGGAAACATAAAATTCCAAATGGGAGAAAAAGTTAGGAAACAATGCAATCAACAAGAGGCTAATTTCTAAAATACACAAATTGTTCATACAACTCCATTTCAAAAATCTGCAAACTCAGCCAGAAAATGAGCAGAAGGCAATTCTCTAAAAAAGACACACAGATGACAATCAGAAACATAAAAACATGCTTACATAGCTAATCATTATACAAATGCAAGACAAAATTAATGGTTTACCTCACACTAGTGAGAAGGGCTGTCATCCAAATGTCTACAAATAATAAAGACTGGGGAAGTTGTGGAGAAAAAGGGACACTCCAACGCTGTTGGTGGAAATGGAAATTGGTGCAACCACTTTAGAAACAGTATGGAAGTTCCTTTAAATAATTAAAATAGACCTATCATATGACAAAGCAATCCCAGTCCTGGCATATAAAGCATAAAACCTGAAAACAAAGAATCCTAGTGTAAAACATAAGAAGTACACTCTGACAATGGACTTAAGTTGATTCTACATATGTCTCCTCTGGCAAGGGAAGCAGAAGCAAATCTAACAAAATTTGATTGTATCACTCTGAACAGATTTACACTGCAGAAGAAACGATCAATAAAATGAAAAGTCAACCAACATATTGGGACAATATATTTGCAAGTGATATTTTCCAATCAAGTGTTAATATCCAAATATATGTCAAACTCTTACCCCACAACAACAACAAAAAAGGCCAAAGAATCCAATTTTAAAAAATGTCCTTAGGAACTGAATAGATATATCTGAAACAATTATCTGTAGAAAACAAAGAGTTGGCTAAATGACATATGAAAATATGTTTAAAGTTATAAATTATAAGGAAAGTCATAAACCAAAAATGAGACAAGTCCTCACACTTGTCAGAAGGTTCTCATCAAAAAGAAAAGTAATAAATGTTGGTGAGATTGTGGAGAAAAAGTAACACCGTGGACACTGTTGATAAGAATGCAAACTATTGTTTCAATTGCATATAAACATCAAATTTTCTTCATCCATTTTTCTGTCAAGTGATGTTGGATTTTTAGGCTCCTGTCTGAAGACTCTAGAGAATGAGCCCATGGGCTGAACTGATAAACAAGCTGTGAGAAATGTCACATATCGAGGCTGGATAAGAAATGGCCTGCTCATTGTATCCAGTATGAATGGCTGGATAGCCTATGCTGGGTAAGATCCTCAGAGGAGGACAACCTAAGACAGGCACAGACAGCTGGATAAGAGATGGCCTACTTAATGAAGTTCTGTGATGAACTTTAAAACAATGCTTGATCATTTAACATCCTGTGCTTACTGCAGGAGCATGAGGACATAAATAGTTTAAGATTATTAACATTGTTATAACTTAGATGTTATGTGAGTCATTGTGCATGTCCTATATAAACCCTTTTTCTAAGAATCAATAAAAAGAGAACTGCTCTGCTGCTCTCCACACCGTGTTTCTGTGTATATGATACTGTGCCACTGACAGGGTTAATTTAATTTGTTGGGAGTATCTTAAAAGTATGTTGTATTATATACAATGCTCTTTTTGCACTTATTGAAATGATTATGTGAGTTTTATTTCTCATTCCATTAGTGTGGCATGTCACCTTTATTGATTTGAATATTTTGACGTATCCTTAAACCCAGGGATAAATCCCTTTAGTCATTTACGTGTATGATACAATGTGTTGTTGAATTCATTTTCCTTCAGTTTTGTTGAGAATTTTGGCACATATTTTCCTCAGGGATAATATTCAATACTTTGCATCTAATGTCCTTTCTAGCATTTTTATCCAAATACAGCTGGCATCATAAAACAAGTTTGGAATCTTTCACAGCCTTCAAATTCTTGGAAGACTTTTGGAAGAATTGGTGAAAAATTGTCTTCAAATGTATGACAGTATTCGCCAGGAAAGTCATCTTGAAAATTTTTTCTAGTTTGGGGGGTTTGGTTTACTGATTTACTCATACACACTTTTCCTCTATTTAACTTTCTAATTTCTTCTTTATTCAGTATTGGAAGACATATGTTTCTGAGAATTTGTCTTTTGTTCTAGTTCATTCAAATCGTTGGCTAGTGTTAATTTCTTATGATGCTATGCATCTCTACAACATCAGTGGTTATATCGTCTCTATTATTTCTAATTTTATTTGATTTTATTTTCTTAGCCAACCTAAACATTTGTCATCTTTATGTTTAAAGAAACAGACTTTGGTATTTTTTTACCTTTTCAATTGTTTCTCTTTTTATTTGCCTTACTCTCAGTAGTTCAATTTTCTTCTTTATTCTTTCTGTTTTCTCCTAGATTCTTGATGTGTAAATTTAAGTAGTGTGAATATTTGTAATTCTTATATTATTAAATGTTATTTATTTATTTATTTATTTATTTACCTATTTATTCATTTATTTATCATTGAAATATACCATTTACAATGTGTCAATCTGTGGTGTATATCATAGTGTCCCCGTACATGCATATATTTCTGTGCCTATAAAATATTACTTGACAATATTTAACATTCTGCCCTGTGTCATACAAAAGAAATTTTGAAAACATCTGTTTTTATATATAGTGGATAACATTTATAAATCTATAGCTCTCAAATATATCCTCTTGCAGCCCCTTTTCGCAGTAATCATAAAATTGTTTAGTAGATCTGAGAGTGTGTTTCAGTTTTGTAGGTGAAATCATAGTGTTCTCTTCCAAATATTTTTTTAAGCTTCTTCAAATATAATGTCTTGTATTATAATTCTTTCTTTTTCTGGCTTACTTCAATTAGAATGACACTTTTGGAGGACATTCATTTTGCTGCAAATGTCATTGTTTTATCATTTTTATCGTAGAATATTATTCCCTTATATAAATACGGCGTAACTTCTGTATACTGTCATCTGTTGTTGGACAATTGGGTTGCTTCCATGTTGTGGCTGTTGTATACAGCACTGCTAAGGACATTGGAGTTCAGGTGTCTTTTTGAAATAGGGTTCCTTTTGATATATACCCAGAAGTGGGATTGCTGGATCGTATGTTATGTATATATTTATACATTAGAGGAATCTCCATCCTGGTTTCCAAAATGACTGCACCAAACTTCATTCCTACCAACAGTGTAGGAAGTTTCACTTTCTCCACAGCTTCCCCAGCATTTATTGTTTGTGGACTTTTGAATGATGACCATTGTGACTACTGTGAATTGATACTTCATTATAGTTTTGAATTGCCCTTTTCTGATAATGATAGTGAGCATTTTTTTTCATATATCTGTGTGGCATTTGTATGTCTCTATTGGAGAATTGCTTGATTAGGGCTTCTGCCCATTTTGAGGTTGGGTTTGTTTTTTTTTATTATTATTATAAGGTTGTATGAAGTCTTTATATTTTGGAAATTAAGACTTTGTCAGTTGCATCACTTCTTAATATTTTCTTTAATCCTGTAGGTTGTCATTTTAATTTGTTTATGGTTCCATTTGCTGTGCAAAATCTTATAAGTTTTATTAGGTCCTATTTATTAATTTTGATCTTACATCCCTTCCCTGGGTAGTCTATTCTAGGAGATGATTGCTGAGATTTATCTCAGAGTGTTTTGCCTATATTTCCTTCTAGGAGATTTTCTGTGTCTTGCTTATATTTAAGTCTTCAAGCAATTTTGTGTTTATTTCTGTGTATGAATTGAAGGATTGTTCTAACTCCATTACTCTGCATGCTCCTATCCAGTTTCCCACCAGTTGGTGAAGAGATGTTTTTTCTCTGTCATATTACTGGCTACTTTGTCAAGTCTTAATTGAACATAGACCTTTAGATTCATTCCTAGGCTCTCTAATCTGTTCCAATGGTCCATATGCCTGTTTCTGTACCAATATCATGTCATTTTCATTATTGTAGCTCTGCAATATTGTATGGAGAACTGATGGGTTATTCCTCCAGCCTCTTTCTTTTGCTTCAATATTGCTTTAGAAACTATGGATTTTTTATGACTCTATGTAAATCTTGGGATCATTTGTTTCAGACCTAAAAAGAAATGTTTTGCATAATTTGATAGGAAATCAAATTTTCTTGCCTGATCATTGTGGCTAAGAGTTCCAAGTCTCTATTGAATTGAAATTGTGAGAATGGGCAACATTTCCTTGTCTCATGTTTTTGTGAGAAGGGTTTCAGTTTTTCAACATTGAGTGTTTTGCTGGCTGTATATTTGTCAGAAATAGCTATTATTATGTTGAGATATGGTCCCTCTGCACCCACTGTGGTAAGAAATTTTTTTGCAGATAGGTGTTAAAGGTTTTCAAATGTTTTTCCTTTCTGCTGAGATTATCATGTGGTTTTTTGTCCTCTCTTTTTTTGATATGGTGTATCACAATTGATTGATTGATTTGCATATGTTACACCATTATTGTGTTCCTGGGATGAACCTAAATTGATCATGGTGTATGATATTTTTTTACATGCTGTTGGATTCTGTTTGTTAATAATTTCTTAAGCACATTTACATCAATGTTTATCAAGGATATTGGCCTATAGTTTTCCTTTTAGGTAGTGTCTTTGGTTTTGTTATCAAGTTGATGTTGGCCTTATGGTGTGAGTTTGGGTGTACTCTCTCCATATCAAGCTTTTGAAAGTGTTTGAGGAGGACTGGTATGGATTTTTCTTTGTATGTTTGGTCAAATTCCCCAGTGAAGCTATTTGGGTCTGAATTTTTGTTTGCAGAGTTTTTTTATTTTATTGATAATACTATTCCATTTCTTGTGATCTGTCTGTTCAAATGTTCAATTTCCTCTTGATGCAATAATGATGGGCTGAATGTTTCCGGAATCTTCTCCATTTCTTCTAGGTTTTCCAGTTGGTTTCCATGCAGTAGCTCATGGTATACCCTTAAAATATTTTGCAAATTTCATGTACTCTTTGTATTTTCCCCATTTTCATTTCTTATGTTATTTGTGTTCTCTCTCTTTTCTTGTTGGTGAGCCTGTACTGAGTTTTGTCAGATTTGTTGACTATTTCAAGAAACAGTTTGATTGATTTTTTCTATTTTTTAATCTTTACTTCAATTCTTTCTCCCTTGATCTTTATTTTCCCACTTTCTGCTCATTTTTGTTTTTGTTTGCTCTTCTCTTCATGATTAGTTTAAATAGAATGTTAGATTATTTTTTGAAATTGCTCTTCTAACTTGAGGCGGACTTTTTCACTATGAACTTCCCTCTTAAGCCTGCTTTAACTCTATTCCATAGAGTTTGTGTAGTGTTGTGTCATATTTCTCAAGACATTTTTTAATTTTTTCTTTTAATTCATCACATTTCCCCCTTACTTTAGTACCATGTTTTTTAATTTACATGCTGTCATTTTTCTCTCTTTTTTTCTGTGATTGATTTCTAATTTCATGGTATTATACTCAGAAAAGATGCTTGAAATAATTTTTATCTTCTTAAATTTGTTGAGGCTTCTTCTGTGCCTCAGTACATAAACTTTCCTAGAAAATGTTCCATGTGCACCGGAAAAGAATTTATATTCTGTTTTGGGGAGAAGTAGTGTTTTGAAATTATCAACCAAATCCAATTATTTTATCGTTTGTTTTAGTATCTTTGTTCCCTTATTAATTTTCTGTCTGAAAGACCAGTCTAGTGATGGTAATGGGGAGTAATATTCACCTACCGTGATTGTGCTCCTATCGATTTTTCCCTTTTTATCTATTAGTATTTGCTTTATGTATTTAGGTGCTCCTATATTGAGTGCATATATATTAATGACTGTGTTACCCTCATTTTGTATGGCTCCTTTAATCATTATATCATGTCCTTGTTTATCTTTCTCTATGGCCTTCCTGTAAAGTCTATTTTGTGTGAAGTCAGTACTGCTAGTCCTGTTTTCTTGTCATGTGCATTTGCATGGAATAAATTTTCCATCTTCTGGCTTTGAATTGAAGTGTGTTCCTCTTTCTAAATTGGGCCTCTTTTATGCTTCATAATGTAGGGTCTTGTGATATTATCCCATCTGACAATATACATCTTTTGATTGAAGCACTAGGTCCAATAACAATTGTAACAATTATTGTTAAACTGGTGTTTATTTCCATTTTGAACTTCATTTTCCATTTGATTTGGTATTTCCTTTTTGTTCATTTCTTTTTCTTTTTGTGGCTTCGTAAGTTTTCTTTTATTATCTTGCTTTTTTTCTGTCTTTGTGACTTCATTGTAAGATTTTGACTTATGGTTACCCTGTTTTGTATGTATATTCACCCGTTACTATATCTTTTTATATTAACTGAAAGGAATACAAATTCAAACGCATCATACAGAGAACAGAAACAAGGAGAATATTCTGTTTTGCCCTGTTTCACTCTCTGACACTTAAAAATTTTGATGTCCTGTTTTACAACAACATTTGTAAAGTTTTTTAACTATTGCCTTTCTAGTTATGCATTTCCCCTTTCAATAGCATCCTGCTTCTTTATTTTTAGAGATGTTTCATTATTTCTTTTTCTGTTGCTAAATCCTTTAAGTATTTACTTTTGTGGAGAATATTTATCTCTCCTTCTATTCTAAAGGGTAGACTTGCTTGATATATTATCTTAGATAACAGCTTTCTTTCATTCTGGACTTTGAATATGTCTTGCCACTGCCTTCTGACTTTTGTATTTTGTGGGAAACGTGTTTAAAAATATAAAGTATATAATTATATATATGTAAAGAATAACTAAATTGAAGTTAACAAATAAGGAGAAAACCTATACATTAAAAAATAGAAAACATGGATGAAGGAAATTAAAATTGATCCAGAGAAATGAAAAGACCTCTTATGTTAATTATGTGAAACAATGTGGTTGAAACAACCGTACTACACAAAGGAATCTACATTTAGTGTGATTCATGTCAAAGTACACATGAGATTTTTCCATTAAATAGAACAAATAATTTCAAAATTTATATGTAACCACAAAGATCTTGAGATGCCAAAATAATCTTGAAAAATGGTATTAAATATAATAGTGTAAAATTTTCTGATGTTGAACAGTCCTACAAAGCTTTAGTAACTTAAACAACATGATACTGGCTCAAAAACTGACACTAATCAGTAGAAGAGAATAAAGCAACCAGATATAATCCTTCACACTTATGATCAATTAACCCATGAAAGCAGAAGCAAGGGTAAGAAATGAAGAAAAGAGACTCTCCTCAATAAGTAGTGCTGGGGAGTTTGAACAAGTGAAAGATAGATTAGTGTATTTCCTCACATTGTATACAATAAGTAAGCCCATAATTGTTTTTATTTTTTATATTTACTTATATTTCTTACACCTGTAATATATTGATCTATGTTTAAAACTTTTATTTCACTTATCAAGTGTATTCCTTCTGTATTCTTTTTGATATAAATGTACACACAATTGTTTTCCTAATTTCTCTTTCTGATTATGTGTTGTTACTATTTAAAAATGCAATGGATATTTGTATATAGATTTTGTATTCTGCAAGTTTACTAAGTTTGTTCATTATTTCTAACAGTCACTGGGGGAGTGTATGGAGTTTTCTGTCTATGTACAATTATGTCATCTGTAAAAATTTTACTGCTTGCTTGCAAGTTGAATGCTTTTTATATTTCTTCTTGCCTTGTTTTTCTGGCTAGAACTTCTAGTAGTGTAATTTTGGACTTGTGAGAATGAGCTACTTTCTCTTATTACTGGACCAGAGGAAAATCTTCCTGTGTGTGAACATTAAACTTGAAGTTATTCATGGGTTTTTCATGTACGGCTTTTATTATGTTTAGTCATATTCTATCTAGAAAGAATTTGTTAAAAAATTTTTTTAAAAAGTTAAGATAAGATCTATGAATAATTTTCCTACATATTTTTTGACTGTTATTTTTAAATTCTTTGTTATTTAAGGGATGGTATCACATTTATTGATTTGTGTATGTTAAATAAAATTTCTGAATCAGGACTAAATCCAACATAACTATATTTTATATACTTATAATATGCCATGAGTTCAGCTTACTAATATTTACTTAGAATGGAATATACACCTACTGATGGAAAAATATATATTGTAGCTCAAGTGAACATTTATTTATTTAAAAATTTTATCTCTCTTTTTGAATTTGGCTTATGTTTAATGAAATTTATGTCTAAATAAAGAATACAACTTTTGGTAGAAGTTCATTTACTACTGTTTAATGATACAGTACCTAGCTATTATTAACAATTACTGTAAAAATCACTTGCCTTAAAATGACGCATTATACTAAAAATGCCTACTGTTTCAGGATTGAGAAACATATTGCTTTCTAAAATGCATTAGCTGGTCTTTTCAACCCCAACCCACATATACTGTTATTTCTTTGTTTTTGATTGTTTGTTTTCCCCTTAATGGAGGCACTATCAAATGAACCCAGGATCTTGTGTATAATTGTATTTATTAACATCATTTTGGAACACTTAACAGAAGCCCCAAGAGTATGGATTATAAAGATGACAAGAAAATTTATTCCTTCTAGGGACTGAAAAACCTCTGAGTGAAAGAATGGCAAAAGTAAACTTTTACAAGTATACTATAAGATATTCTCTTTTGTAATTCTAAAGCAGAATACTAAATTATATTTTTTTACTTATAGCTCTGAATTACAATTTAAAACAAAAATAATCCACTTTGGGATTTCTTAAATTTGATTCATTATATGAATCTAGTTTTATTTCACAAATATTTACCACTTATTTATAAACATAACAAATACACGGATAATTATTCTGCTCATGTTTTGAATATAGAGTTACTTATTCTAAAGTAAACAGATAAATAGCTACTTCCATTTCCAAATCAAATTAAGTTTCACTTTAATTACAAATTATAATGAAATATGTATGCCTTTTCTGAACAGGTTTTACACAATTCTCACTTTAATTACATAACTTTAAAATTATTTTATATATTTTGTGCATTATTTATTCTTTGTTCACAAATGTGGTATAAATTTGTGTACAAAATTATGGAGATTTGTTTTATTTCATAGACCCCAAAATTAAATTATTTGAAAAGATTTTGTGGGGATAATATTTGCATATCACACTATAAAAATAAGCATCCTATATGTTTCATTCTAACTGAGCAAATGATAATTAAACACTGCCTGAATGTTACACTTGAGTTGCTAGGAGACCAATCTTTTTGTGATGCCACATCTACTCTAGTTGAGAACAATTGTGATGGCCTAGCAGTTTATCTGTGCAGGCCTGCAAGAGCAGCATTTGAAGCTGCAGTGCTCAAAATCATGCAGATTAGAAAAGTAGCTGTAGAAAAAGTTATTTGAGATGGCACATGTTTATTTAGAAATTCAAGATATGTCTCCTAAAGTTGGACAAACTGGTTCAGGAAACTCCGGTAGATCTCTACTGTGTGATCAAACATTCCCTGGGGACTTGTCTTGAGGTCTATGATTGAAGAAAATGTTTTTCAGAATTTGTCTGAAGAATCCTTGATAAAAACACCATGTTACACACATTGTGTCTCTGAACCAGATGAAGATAATGATTTTCGTTCTTTGACATTTCCAAGAAAACTCTGGAAAATGTCTGGAAGTGAGAAATTTAAATCTATCTGTTGGAATGATAATGGATCTTCCATAGTGACAGATGAAGATGTCTTTAAGAAGGAAGTTTTGGATAGAAAGGCCCCTTTCAGAATATTTGAAACTGGAAGTATGAAAAGTTTACTTAGGCAGCTTAACATTTATGGGTTTAGTAAAGTCCAGCAGAATTTTCAAAGATCTGCTTGTCTAGCTGACTTTCTGACAGAAGAAAAAGAAGTCTCTGTTTTAAGCAAGGAATTCAGTATTTGTAGTTATGACTTGGTAAAGTATATATAAAGTTTTACTTTGTACATCTATGGTAATATAAATGTAAAGCTAGATTTTGATAATTGTACAAAACTACAAAGGCTTAAATTCTTTTTTTCCTAAAAATGAGGGAAGTGCCTTAAGTATTCAAGATTATGAGAAACTCTGCTTGCAACTATGAATCTTATCAGAAATCTAAATAAAGGTATTAAAGCTGCTTTTAAAAAGTGGCTTTCACCATTCCTGCAAATTCTAATTTCTTAAATTTGATGACTATACTATTTAAATGTGTATATTCCAAATAAGGAATTTCAAAATATTGTCAGCAGTTTTCAAATTTTCATGATATTATCTTTGCATAGTAAACGTGAAATCTGAGGATTTGTAGGTTATTCTTATTGTAGTCTTGTATTTTGGCTTAAAATATTACTAAAATTTTTCTCCTATTGTTGTAGCTGCAGTTCTGCCATAATGCAAATTTTAAACGAGGCTGTCCCCAGGTTTAGTGAGAATAAAAAGAAGAGTTGGGATTAAAAATTCCTCTCTGGTGTCTTCATTGACTGAAGATTTCAACAAGAAACACTTTAAAGCAGGGGGTAATATGCAAAATCATAATTCTTATTTTGTGGCTGACACTAGTGAAGAAAGTGAATTTTTACTTTCTGCACATTTAAACATGCCTCTAATAAGAAAGCCCTCTACTAACCACATAATTGGTGATACAACTACCCCGATCAGAGGTGATTTTTCTCCTCCATTATCAATGTCAGACCACCAGAACAAATTGCAGTGGATCAACGTGCTATTTTAAATCATTTGACCACTGTCCATGGGCACTCTCAAAACAGCTACATTGAAGCAAATGGCTGTGTTGTGAACTTCATTACAATTACAACCTGTACTTCTTAGAACAGCATCTTGTCTCCCATACAGAGCAATTATTTTGGACTAATGGTGGAACCTTTTTCTTTTCCAAAAAAAATCACAGGTTATCTGCCAATGAAGGTCATTTTTCTAAACTTCAACCAGGGAGCAACTCACCGTTTCCAGTGATAGTGATAGCTGATACATCAGCTACCTCTCTTTCAAGACCAAATTATCAGCCATCTTCACTTTATGAACGTCATCTTAATTACAACTGATCTTCCGGAGGACTACCAGATTATGCAGGATAACAAAGATTGATATTGAAGTTGGCAAATGTCGACAACTATCTGCAATTTTCTTATTTGAGCAACAAACATAGACGTGTACCTGTAATTTCCTTATATTTTTTTAAATAGTGTAATGAGTTAAACGGGAGACTAAGTTACCATTTAAAGAAAAAAGAGATATTTGAATGACATGATCATTTGATGGAACAATATCGGTGTAAATTTAAATAATTTCTTGTAAGAAACAAGAGAAAATGAAAGAATTTGGAAAAAGACTAATACTTGGAGAGAGGGAAAAGTACTAACTGGTTTCTGGTTCATCCTGGAAAGTATTAAAACTGTTAAGTTAGGATTGGTTGGAACAGAAGATAAATGCAGAGACCGGCCCAGGGATCATGGTCTCTATTATGTCATCCCTGGAATCAAAAATGTCACATGATCTATTCTCAGATGGCACATTCAGCATGTGGTAGAATTTAAGAAGCAATTTTATCTATGGTCTTCTTTGTGCTGTTCTCAAAGCATTCCAATTGGTGCTTTCTTAACCTGCCCTCAAGAGTCTATGCTATATTTTATAGTCAATAATTTATGTTGCTTATATGTTCCAGCCAAAGACAAGCTTATATCCACAGGGTGGCAATTAAAGCCTTTCCAACTCTAAGCCCACAAACTCAACATAGTTTAGTCATTTTTTATAGATCTGGCATCTGGCAACCTTGGTATATCTTTATGTTTCTCTGTTTCTGGAGATACATCAAGGCAAATGCTTGTCAACTATTTTAGCTCCAACCGCACAACTTTTGCTCCAGCTAATCCTTGGACTTAGGATGTCCTCCTTTTACCTACTTAGATTTTCCCAGTCTCAGCACAGAAACCACCTCCTCCAGATGTTTTCTGTCTATCCCCCTTTCCTTGTCCAACTTGGATACAAAAACAGTAAGCACAGCACTTGTGACAGGGTGCATTTTATTATTTAGAGAATGAAAAATACATGTTGACTTTAAGCAAAATCTACTTTCCTGAAACAACAAAACTCTTATGGTTTTCAAACTATTTCGTTATGGTCTTTACTCTTCACCACAAACTAGCTATTTTCATTGCCCAGGTACTAGTCACTGAAGACATTAATTTGAGGAAGGTACAGGAGACAAAGTATTATTTTCTTCTTAATTTATACCTCCAGAGGCCTAAAGCATTTCATTCTCATTTGCTGGATTTTTTTCCCTGTCTCTTCTTCACCCACCCGCACCAAAATAGCTGATACTCTTCCACTTACCAATAAATATACTGCCTTCTAATTAATTTTTTTCTTAGAATCAGAGCTTTGTCCAGAAAAGACAGTGTTATTAAAAACATTTACTGCAGGATTATACACCCCACATAAATTATGTCCTTTCTAACCTTCACACAGTAAGTATCTAAGAGGTACTAGACCCTTGGTTGGGGTGGTCGTATTTAGTAACCAAATTGCAATCTAAAATGTGTGGACTAAAAATAGGTGAGGGTGGTAGAATTAAAAATTTGTCCAACTGCAAAAATACCAAATTTCTGCAGATATAAGGAAATATAAATATTCATGGAAGACTTTTAATATTTGCCATTAATCTAAATTAAAATTTGAAGCATTTTCAGAATATGAAATGCCCTGAAATGCTGGAAAATAGTAGGCAAGGTCAGGGAGCCTAAGGCTTCTGCTCACAATCATTCAGCCAGTGTCAACTGATAAGACTGGAATGGCAACATTGAGTCCTGAAAATGTGTCACCATTTGTGAAAAAGACTTTGATAATCTGGAGAATGGGCAAATGGACCAGGGTAAGCTCTAGCAACATCCCACCAATATGACCTTTACCAAGAGAAGAAAAGGGCCCACTTGCAGCAGGAGTTCTGTGTCTGGACAGCAGTGGTTCTTCCTAAAACTGAAACATCGAGCTTTTAAGTTTGTCAGCTGAACTATGATGGCGAATATTTTTTTGCTTACATTAGCAGTCTGGGGTTCTGAAGTGCTGGTTCAGCAGCTAGTTTTCAGATCTATTATCACACAGTGGGTCTTACTGTGATCATCATAACAAGTTTCTATACTGATAATTCAAAAGCTACAGTTTACTTTAAAAATTAGAAATCCTAAAGAAGAATATTGTTTGTTTGTCCATCTCTAATTTTCTACCTGGGTAAACCTAGACTACTGGCAAAAGTACAAAAGTTGGCTGGTGTTTGAAACCTATTCTCTGAGCACAGCCCAATGATTTCTTACCACTAAATACTATAAATCTGTCTTCCACTGTGTGTGTATGTGAAGATGTATTGTTAAGCTGTAACTAAATTTGTCTTAGTTGAGTCATCAGTGAAATATTCCTCCGCATCTGGCAGAACCTCTGTGAATTAAGAGGTTCATTGATCCACCAGATTTTCTTCCGATCAGGGATAGGTAGATTATATTTCTCCCAGTATACTAATTGTTACCTGTTCATTGAATCACAAGCTAATGCTAGGGCCAAGCCACTGAACTCTTGTATTGGACAGAGGCATATACATTCTCCAGTCCCCAGAGCCCAGCACAGGACTGTGTCTCCTTTTTAATTTAAGGTTATGTCTAATTTTTTTCTTTTAATTATCATTGATGACACAACTTAATTTGTCTTTGAACACACCTTGACTAATATATAGAGACTGAACCGCTGATTTATTCCCTTTAAGCTACAAATTGAAATAACATTTCTTTCTTTGGACTACCTGGATTAGAGTGAGCTTAGTCATCATTTTGAAAGCAGTCCTCAGTCCTAAAAATGCAGAACCTTTACAGTTCTATGCCCAGCAATTGAGCGATAAAATTTGTTGTGGATCTGAGGGATTATCTTCACATCCCATAATGCAAACATGAGAAAACAGCACATTTTTATCCAAAAATCAAGTTTTTGTCAGTATTGCATTCCCATTGCAAAACAGTTAAGAATTGTAGGAGTTCTGATATTTTAACATTCTGAGATTTTTAGCAACCTAGCATGTTCATTTCTTAGAGATGCTCTCGTGGAAATGAGACTTTCTGTCTGAGACAGTGAAATTTATCACTCACAGTAAGAGCAGCCAGTTTTAAATTTGTATCCATTCCCTAATCTCAGATGAATACCCAAAGTGAAATTTTGTTGCCTACAGAACCAGTGGGCTGTTAACTTGAAGAAAGTTTAAGGCATGGTAA
This sequence comes from Vicugna pacos, assembly GCF_048564905.1. Taxonomy (NCBI): domain Eukaryota; kingdom Metazoa; phylum Chordata; class Mammalia; order Artiodactyla; family Camelidae; genus Vicugna; species Vicugna pacos. The sequence goes on from NW_027328741.1 coordinate 46,810,629, forward strand.
AACACTAATTTTATTAGTATCTTTACGTAAAATTTATTAGAATCACTTACTGATTAGTATCTTTTCCCAGGATAAGTATATCATGAATAAAGTTTCTTGCTGCAAATAAATCATTAGAAATGACATGGGAAAAAGCAACAATTGATTTCCATTTTTTCTTCTGATTTTATTTATATATAATTGGCATAAAACATTGTGTAATTTTAGGTGCACAGGATAGTGATATTATTTACAAGTATCATGAAATAAATATCATAGCAACTTTCGGGAGAATTCATTATCTCATTTAGATAAAACTGCAAAGAAATTCAATTTGTCTTTTGGTTGTGATGAGAAACATTATGGTCTACTCTCTTAACAACATTGATATAGAACATAAAACAGTATTAATTTTAATTTTCATGTTACTATGGGGCATCTCTAGAACACGATTATTTTACGGCTGGATGTTTGTACCTTTTGAGTGCATTAATCAAATTCTCCTTTACCAACCCCTGCCTCTGTTAACTACGAATCTAATTTTTTTCTATATGTATGTTTTTTTGTTTTTGAAGTGTAGATTTATCTATAACACTGTGTTTGTTTCTCTTACACAACATACTGTTTGCCGTTTTTAATATATTTCAAACTGTTCACCAGTTTATTTCTGGTTATGATATGTTGCTATTTAAAGATATTTAATACTTATTGGCTATTCCCCATTCAGTACATTTCTTGTCCTTGAAGAAAAGAAATAGTGATATTATTTACAAGTATCATGTAATTTCCTCTTAATTTCCTCAACATTTTCTTTTCCTCACACCATTTCCCTCCTTCTTGTGAACAACCTGTTTCTTTCTATATCAATAATTCATTTTCTGTGTGGTTATGTTCATTTGTTTTAAATTCCAAACATGAGTAAATCATTCGGCATTTCTCATTCAATTTTAGACATATTTCACTTAGCATATTTCCCTCTCGGTCTTCCCTTTGTTGCAAATGGCAAGAACTTATTCTATTTCGAGCTGAGTAATAACCCATTGAATTTTTATGTGTGATTGTGCATATATATATATATATATAAAGCGTGTGTGTGTATATATATATATATATTACTCTGTACTTAAGATGGATAGATATATATTCTATAAAGACACATCTTCTTTATCCATCATCTATTGATGAGCAATTAATTTGCTTCTATATCCTGTCTATTGTGGATAATGCTGCAGTGAATATAGGGTTGAATTTATATTTTCTAATTAGTGTTTTTATTTTCTTGGAATAAGTATCCCAAAATGTATATTTTGGATTATATTTCATGTTTAATTTTTATATAAAGTTCCATGTTGATTTCCACAGTGGCATCACATATTTACATTCACTCCAGCAGTGCATCAGGGTGGTTTTCCTTACATCCTAACCAACAGTTATGTTTGTTATCTTTTTGATAATAGTCATTCTGACAGGAGTGACATAAAGTCTCATTGTGTTTTGGACTTGCATTGTTCTGATGGTTCGTGATGTTGATCGGTTTCATGTGCCTTGTGTTTACCTTTCCCCCAATGTATATTCATTTTTTGTACTGGGCTAAATGACCATAACTGTCTGATTTCATATTCAGGCATTCTGATGTGTTCCATTTTTCTGTACCTTCTGAGCCACTACCATATTCTTTTTAATACAGTAGCTTTGTATTATAGTTTAAAATCAGGGACAGTGATACATCCTCTTTGTTCTTTGTTAGTTTTTTGTGTTTTTAGTCTGTTTTCTTTCCTTTTTTTTAGTGATTTCATCTTTTTTTGTTTACATGTAAATTTTAGTATTATTTATTGTAAGTGTCTGAAAATGCCCTTGGTATTTTGATAGGCACTGTATTTATTTTGTGTATTTTGTTGGCTAATACTATCATTTAAACAATATTTTTTTCTCATCTACGAACACAGTATACACTTTCATATATTTGCTTTATCTTCAACTTCTCTTATAAATATTTCATAGTTTTCTGAGTACAGGTCTTTTACCTCCTTGGCTGGATACATTTATTGATTTATTTTTTGTAATAGAACTGTAAATGTGACAGTTCCCTCACTTTCTCGATCTGTTAGCTTGTTGTTAGTGTGTAGAAATGCAAGATTTCTGTATGTTAATTTTACATTCAAAAATTTTACCAAATGCATTGATAAGCCCTAGTATTTTTGTGGCACCATTTTCAGGATTTCTGTTTAAAGTATGTCATCTGCAAACAGATAATTTTACTCCTTTTCTTAATTAGCTATATTTTATTTAATTCTGTTTTGGATAGCTATGGCTAGAATTTCCATACTATACTGAATAACAGTGGTAAGAGTGAGCATTCTTGCCTTCTCCCTGCTCTTACAGCAGATGATTTCAGCTTTTAATCAGTGAGTGCCATGTTAGCTGAGTTCTTGTCATATATGACTTTAACTGTGTTGAGGTATGTTTCCTCATGCCCACTTTGAGGAGCAGTACATTCATATATAGATCCTGAATATGTCAAAATATTTTATGACTCTATTGAAGTGGCCATATAATTTTTATTCTTCAGGTTGTTTGTGTGGTGTATCATACTGATTAATTTGTGGGTATTGAATCACTTTTGCATCCCTGGAATGAAATATACTTAATCATAATGTAAAATCCTCTTAATTTATTGTTGGATTTGCTAACAATTTAGTGGTTAGTTCTGCATCTATGCTTATCAGTAGTATTTAACCTGTAATTTTTTGAGGTATTTTTTTCAGTTCTAGTAGTAATGTGATACAGAAATTAGTGGTAGAAAGTCTCCCTTTCTCTAGAAATTTTTGGTATTCTCTGAGAAGTAGAGGTGATAGCTCTTCTCTAAATGTTTTGCAGAAATCACCTGTGAAGCTATATAGTCCTGGAATTTTGTTTCTTGGGAGTTTTTTTTAAAATACTTATTCAATATTATTAGTGATAATCTGTTCATATTTTCTTTCTCATTCCATTATGGGGATTAAGTCTTCCTAAAAATTGGTCCTTTTATTCTAGGTTTACCATTTGATTGGCATATAATTTGTTGTATCATCTTATGATGCTTTGTATTTCTCTGATATAAGCTTTAATTTCTCATTTATTTCTGAGCTTATTAATCTGTAACTGGTTAAAGTTTATCAACTTTACTTATCTTTCAAAAGCCATTATTATTTTGATTAAATGTTTATATTTTTAATACTTATTTTATTTATGTTCTGTCCTTTCAGATGTCTTTCCTTCTACTATCAAGTTTTTTTAATTATTTTGCTATGTCTTTGGGCGGTAAGGATATATTATAAGAGAGAGATGTTTCCTATTTGTATAACTGGGATTATTTTGCTATAAGCACCCCTATTAATATTTCTTTTGTTATACCCCATGGATTTGGTTTTTGTTGTCATTTCTCTTTATATATTTTTTCTATGCTTTATACAGTAATCCATTTGTTGTTAATATTGTACGATTTATCCTCCAAACTTTATTATTTTTCTCAGGTTTTTTCTTTCAGTAAATTTCTATTTTCACAAAATCCATAAGTTTCTTCACAAAACAAGGAGAAAAATTATAAAATTTATACATATATCTGAAAGACCCAAATTTTCTAAAATTATGTTGAAAAATGTAAAAAGCTGTGGGTATTACCATCCCTGAGTTTAGAACATACTACAAAGCTACAGTAATCAATACATAAAAATATGGCACTTATAGATGCACATAGATCAATAGAACAAAATGAAGAGTCCAAAAATAAACCCACACACATGTGGTCAATTAGTCAACAAAGAAGGAGGCAAGAGTGTACAATGAAAACAGACAGTCTCTTCAGCAACTAGTTCTGACAAAACAAGACAGTACATATAAAAGGAAGTTGTAAAAGCACTTCCTTCCATAGTATAAAAAATGAGATAAAAATGGATTAAATTCCTAAATGTAAAGCCTGTAACTATACAATTTCTGAACAAGAACAGGAGCAGAACTGACTTTGATATAAATCATAGCAATTATTATTTTTGATCTATCTCCAAATTAAAAAAAAAGGAAAACTAACAATTACAGTTTTTAGTTTACTGAGGAAAAAATAGATGTACTATGCCATTCAGGGATTCTATTTCTTGTATAAGTGTGAAGTGCAAAACCTTTTGCAGAGCAAAGGAAACCTTCAACAAGACGTATGATAACAGACAGAATAGAAGGAAAAATTTCAGACAATGAGACCAACAAGATGTTAATATCCATAATATATATACAGCATATTAGACTCAATATTTAACAATTAAAGACCCCAAATTAAAAACAGTTGAAGAATCTTCATGGAAAGTTTTGAAAAATGACATGTGTGTGGTTTTCATGCACATAGATAGAAACATAACTTTGCTATTCATTAGGAAAACATATAACAATGAAATATAATCTTACAGCAACCAAAATGGCTATTAACAAAAAGTCTACAAATGACAAACATTAATAAAATTGTCGATAAGTGGGATCCCACGTACACTATTGGTGGAAGCATAGATTGATGTATCCACTATTATAAAAGTGTGGACAGTGCCCAGAAAACTAGAAATAGAAGCACTATATGTTGCAGCAATTCCAGTTTTTGGTATAAATCTGAAAAAAAATTAAAGATTAACTTAAAAATATATTACCCCAATGTTCTTAACATCATCATTTATGGTAGCCAAGGATAGAAGCACAAATCAACTGCCCATCAACAGATGATTGGCTGAAATAGATGTGAGATATAGATAACATAATAAATACTTAGTCATTGTAAATTAAAAAATAAAATTCTGCCATTTGGAACAATGTGACTGGACCCAGAGAGTGTTGCACATAGGAAAATAAGTCATACAGAGAAAAACACTCTATGTTATCACTTAAATGAGGGAAATAAAGATATAAGAGAAATAATCATAAAACAAACAGAAAAAGAATCACATGTATATGTGTACTGTACCAAGAAGTGGTTTCCAGTGGGGGAAGGGAAGAAGGATGGAGAAGACAAAAATGTGCAAGCTACTTGTAATAAATTAGAGAACCAACAGTGCTATATTTACAGCATAGGGAAATATTTTAATAATTTAATTGATTTTAAAGAGATTATAGGGATATATTTTAGTAAAATGTGCATGTATGTGGGAAAAACATTGAAGAAAAGAACCCAGGAAAATCAAAATATTTTGTAGTACCATGATATTAAGGGAGGTGATTTTTTCACTTTCTTTAGTGTTCTTATAAAGTCCTTAGTAGAATTTAAGCTTTTAATTGAAAAAGTATATATTTTAAAAGTGATATAAGTTTAAAATCTTTTTGTCTCTCCCCATACATCTACAGTCAGTGAAACTTTCACATCTGAACAAAAATAACTACAACACAAAACAATACTCCAGGACGCATTTGAACAGGTAAAGTCCGGTGGATTAAACACAAAAAGGAGGCTGAAATGAGTAAAGAGCAGAGTTGGTGTCTGCAATCAAGGCCCCCTGAATAGGAGATCTGAGTCCACAAGTTCAGAGAACACAGTAGAAACAGGGTATCAGTGGTTCACACAGCTTCGGCCTCCAACTGCACCAGTACCCATGATCACAGGTAACTAGGAGGGAGCCAAAATGGAGACAGAAATTCCACCCTTCAGACCCTCAGACATTCATGAAAATGCCCCTATTCCCCATTAACAGTGGTGGAGACAAGATACCTTGCAACACGACATGGCAAAGGCACTTGCCTGATTCCAAATACCCACCTGTCTTTACACTTTTTCTCAATGTGTACACTGATTCTCATGGGATATCAGATAAAAGAAGGGTTCTAAGTCCCAGTGACAACAGTGGCATTAATTACCAGAGAAGTCTAAGAAGTGACAATGAAATCACATCTTTTATCCAGACAGTAGCGACTGGAAAGTGCCATTTTGAAATATTATCAGAGGTAGCTCAGGTAAGTAAAACCAAAAATTGTGTAATATTGCAAGGTACCAGAAAACAAAAACAAGGACTCCAACTTCAAATCTGTTATTTAGTGTCATCAGAGCAATAATTTATCAAGATCATGATCAATCACAGTAACATTATAGGGCACGCACACACACAGACACCGACACTGACACAGACACACGCACACGCACCTGCATACACACAAACACACAATGTCAACCCTGCAGCAGACAAACTTAAAGTCATGGTGTATTGCCAGATAACTAATAGAGAATCCAAATAGGTGTCATACAGAAACTCAATACAAGAAACAAAACAAAGAAAGCAGATTAGAGAGCTGAGGAATAAATGAAATGATGAGAAAGGATACATTACCAAAGAGACTGAAACTATAAAATAACCAAACATTATTGGAGGACCAGGAGAATTTAATAAATGAGATGAATAATGCAACAGAATGCATTGGAACTAGAGTGTCTTTGTGGAAGAGAGATTAGCAAACTCAGCAATACAAAACTAGAAATGATAGGACAGGGCAGAGATTCAAGATATTAAAAAGTGGGGAAATTCTACAGTAGCCATCAGACTTCCTCAGGAACTGCACTTTACAGTGGAATCCTGGAGGGAGAAGACAGTTAGAAGGCAGCTGTTGGTTTATTTAAAGAAGTAATAGTTAATAACTTCCCAATCCTGTGTAAGGAAGTGATATACAAGTCCGTGACACAACAAAACACCAATAAATTTAAGACAAAGGGACCTCCTTCAAGATAAGTCATGTGCAAATTGACAGGACAATGACAGAGTAAAATTTTAAAGGTAGCCAAAAAAAATTTATGATAATCTACAAAGGAACCCCCATTAGGCTATCAGCAGATTTCTGAGCAGAAAACATACGCCTAGGGTAAATAAAATTGTATTTTCAAACTACTGAAATAGGAAATCACTCACCCAATGACAGTTACACAGTTATCACTTAAATATAAAGTGGAAGTAAAGACTTTAACAGACAAACAAACGCTGAATGAGATGAAAAAACAAAACCGAGACACCTTATAAGAGGTGTAGAAAAGAAGTATTCTAAGAAATATAAAGTGGCAATAATATGCAAAACATTGACCAAAATGCTAAGGAGAGACCACGAGAAAGTTGCAACTGTTTCTTTGGGTATGTTCTTAAATGCTACTATACTATATGGATAAAAGAGAGAAAAATAGGAAATCAGGGGCAATAAATATAGATACTTCAATCTGGTATGTTCACAAGAGTAAAAGAAATAATTTGAAAGAGTAATCTTAAAAAGTAAAGAGTAAAGTAAAACAATATTAAAGAAATATGCTATCAGTGTTAAAACGACTAAATTATACATGATATGTTTTATTTTTAATTGAAGTACAGTAGATGTATAATATTGTGCAGTTTCAGATGTACAACTTAGATATTCTAACCACTTTGTAAATTATATTGCATTATGAAATATTTCAATAATTGTAACATACAATTATTTTAAGCTATTGTGTACAGTTCCCTAATCTATACAGATTACCCTTGTTGCTTCACTACTTAGTATATACTACTTTCTATCTGTCAATATTCTACCTTTAAATTCTCTTTCCCTTCCACTTTGGTAAACATAAATTTTCCCCCATATCTTTGTGTCTGCTTAAGTCTTCCCTACCTAATCTCTTTACCACTCCATCATGTCTCTATCTATCTATCTATCTATCTATCTATCTATCTATCTATCTATCTATCTATCATGTATGTATGTATCTATCCTTTTATCTATTTATCTGTCATCTATCAATAGATAGCTATACATAGATGTACACAGATATGTTATTCTTTAGATTCCACATATAAATTATATTATATACTTTTGTCTTTGTCTAAGTTACTTCACTAAGCACAATATTTACTAGGTCCTTTCGTGATGCTGAAATAGCAATGTGTTATAATTTTTCATGGCTGAGTAATATTCCATTGCATATTAATAGAAACATCATTTCTTCTTTGGTCCATAGTCTTCTGTGGACTCTTGGATTGCTTCCCTGTCTTGCATATTATTAACAGTGCTTTTTTGAACATTGGTTCTTCTCAATTTAGGGTGTTTTCCCCAGATTTTTCCGAGGAGAGTTATTACTGGTTCATATGGTAGTTAACTTTTAAGTTGTTAAACAAATCTGAATACTGTTTTCCTTAGAAGGTCTACCAATTTCCATTAATACCGAGAGTATACAAGAGATTTCTTACCTCCACATTGTCTCCACTCTTATTATTTGTAGACTTTTTGATAATAGTCATTTGACCAGTGTGAAGTGATACCTCATTGTGGTTTTAATTTGCAATTACCTAATAGTTAATAATGTTGTGAAATTTTATCATTTGCCTGTTACTCATCTGAATGTTTTCTTTGGAAAAATATTTACTCAGGTACTCTGCTTTTGTTTTTGATTGGGTTTTTGTTTTTCACATTGAGTTGTGTAACCTAAATCCATGTTATATATATTAACCTACATCTATTAACCCCTGGTCACTTGCATTGCTTGCAAATATGTCCTCCAATTACACAGGCAGTATTTTCATTTCATTGATTGTGTCCTTAGCTGTGCAGAAATTTTCAATTTTGTTTAGGTCCCACTTGTTTATTTTTCCTTTTATTTATTTTGCCTAAGGAGACTGAAATAATAAAATATTCCTATGATGTATATCCAATAGTGTATCACCTATATTCCCTTCTAGCAGTTTAATAGTATCAGGTCTTACATTTAGGTCCTTAATACACTTGGAGTTTATTGTTGTATATGATGTCAGGGAATGCTCTTGTTTCACTGTTTTACAAATAGATGTATAGATTTCCCAACACCATCCATTGACAAGACTGTCTTTCTCCATTGTGAACTCTTGCCTCTTTTATCATAGTTTCATTGCTCATAAGTGTGTGGAATTATTTCTAGGCTCTCTATCTGTTTTTATTGATTATATCTCTGTGCCAATGCCATGGTGTTTTTATTACTGTAGGTTTGTACTAGAGTAAGGTATCTGGGAGGGTTCTACCTCCAGATTTGTTGTTTTTTCTCAAGATCATTTTGGCAATTTTTAATGGTTTCATGTAAAAGTTAGAGTTATTTATTTTCTGGTTCTGTGGAAAATACTACAGCTTCATAAAAGGAATTGCACTGAATCCTTAGGTATCTTTGTGTAGTACAGCCATGTTAACAATATGAACTCTTTCAACCCAAGACCACAAGACATCTTTCCATTTCTTGGAACCATTTTTAATTTCTTTGTCAATGTTTTATAATTTTCAGTGTGTATTTCTTTCAAATATATGGTTACATTTTCCAAGATATTCGGGGGTATGGGGTTTTAAATATTATTGCTTTCAACGTCCATTTTATGGTATATCATGATTAATCTGGGCAAATGCAAGAGACGTCTTTACATTAATCTTGTACCCTGCTCCCTTGATGAAATTATTTATTGTTCATAATAGTCAGTGTGGAGCCCTTAGGACTCTCTGTGTAGATTTTTATGCCTTCACTACTGGTGACAATTTTGCCTCTTTCTTTCCATTTTGTGGTTCTTTTACTTCTTTTTCTTTTCCTTTTCCTTTCTTCTATTACAATTGAACAGAAGTGGTGAGAGTAGCAATCTTTGTCTTGTTCCCGAATTTCCCCAGAAGGCTTTCAGCCTTTCCCCTGAGTATTATAAATTGTTATAAATAGCCTTTAGTATGTTGAGAAATGTTCAAATTGTACTCACTTTCATGAGAGTTCTGATGATGAATGTATGTTGAATGTTGGCAAATGCTGTTTCTTTGTGTATTGACATGGTCTCTTGAAATTTGTCCTTAGTTTATTAGATATGTGTCATGCTGCTTGACTTTTGTATGTTGAACCATTCTTATGACTCTGGAAAGATTCCAACTGATCATCATTTATAATAATTTCTATGTATTGCTGGATTAATTGTTGAAGTTTTTCGTGGATTTTTGAATCTATATTCATCAAGGATATTGGATTTTCATTTCCATTTTTTTTTGGTAGTGTCTTTGACTGGTTTTGTTATAAGGGTAATTGTGGCCTCATGGAATAAATTTGGGAATTGTACTCCCTCCTTCATTTTTTAAAGTAGTTGGGGGGAAAGGGGTTTTAGTCATGGAATCCAGACATTTTGTTCAAGGGGTGTATTTAAAATTATACATTTCATTTAACTTATACTGATTGCTCCATTCAAGTCCTCAGTTTTCTCTTTTTCAGTCTTGGCAGGCTGTACATTTTTATAAATTTCTCCATTTCATTTAGGTCGTCCAGTTTGTTTGTCACATAACATCTCACAGTGCTTTCATAAACTTTTTTTTTGTATTTCTGTAATATCAGATATTATTACTAGTATTTCATTTCTTATTTTGTTTGGGTCCAGTCTCAGTATTTCTTGATAAGCCTAGCTAAATGCTTTTCTGATTGTTAATATTTTAAGAAATATTTAAGCTGTTGATTTTATGATTTGTACAATGTATGATTTATTTTTCAAATTTTATTTAACTTATTTTCAACCTAATCATTAAAGATTTCTCATTCTACTGCCTTTGGGTTTTGTTTGATCTTATTTGTTGTTATTTTGGGTGTTATGTTTGGTCCTTTGTATTATTTTTCTTGTTCCTTGTAGAGCGCCATATTTGTTCCCAAATTACTTCATAGATTTGTCTTTGATGCATGCCATACATTTATGAAGCTGTGTTTTCACTGTAATTTGTCCCCAGGTATGATTTTATTACCTCTTTGATTTCATCATAGGCCTTGTTTTACTGTATTTTTTTAAAAGAAGTTGTTTGATCTCATGTTTGTGATTTTCCTATACTTCTTTCTAGAGTTGATGCATAGTTTCATAATTTTGTGTATGGAAAAATAATTGCTCTTATCTATATTTGCTTAAAGTTCCTGAGGCTTATTTCATGACATAATATGTGGTTATTACCTTACATAACATCCTGTGCACACTTGAAAAGTTTATGTGTTCTGCTTTTCTGATGCAGTGTCCAATAGCTCAGTTAGTTTCAAATGATCTAATTTGTTATCAAGACCTCTGTTTCCTTACAGATTTTCTTTCTGGATGATCTGATCATCACAATGGTGAGATGTTAAACTCATCTACTCTTATTGTTTTAAAATGAATTAATTATTTCATGTCTACTAAAATTTCATTTTATAATTAGGATCTACGGTGTTGGGACATATATAATTTAATGAGTGTAATCCTCAATTTTTATATTGATGTCATTTTCTATATAATCTCATCTCTCTTTCATTTTGGCCCTTATTTTAAAACCTATTTTGAATGAGTTGAGCATTGCAAACTGCACTTTCTTGTCATTTCCATGGAGTAACTTTTCCATTTATTTCAAGACTATGATTATCGTCCACCATAAAGTGAGACATTTTTGGGGGGAGACAAAGATGGTGGAGCAGAATGATGCTCGTAGCTCACCCTTTCCCACAAATGCACCAACACTCACATTCACAGACCCACTCAGCTAACCAGAGAACCTGCAGAACTGTGACAGATCATTGTCCTCTTCAATCTATAAATATGTGAAAAATCTGGTAGTAGAAAAGGAAGAAAGAAAGAAGAAAAGGCAAAACAGAGTGGGACAGGTACCACTGGGAGGGAGCAGCAAATAAGGACTGGTGCTCATTCACTGTGTCTCCCCTCTCCAACTGAGAGTTCAGCAGGACAGAGGGGGAGCCTCCAAGGCTTGTACCTGTACAAAGTATCAGTTGACTGACAAAACTAAGTTAAACAGGCATAGAGGATCCCTGTGAGACCCAGCAAATGATGCAGCCTGGAAGCTGGGGGCAGGGCCATGCTGCCCGAACTGGGTGTTAGATGGGGATGGCTGCATAGTGGCAGCCCGGGGGAATGGAGTGGGCTTTGTGTCATGGCTGTGGGTGCGCAGGGCAGAAAAACCTGGGCCCTCCATAAAGCAACAGATGTGCCCTGTGGGGTGAAGGGTGCATTCCCCATCTCTGAAAATCCACAAAAGTTTCTAGATGAAGAGAGCTGGGGCTCAGACACAGCCACCAAACACTCTGGTGCTTTGCACCCAGGTGGCAGTGGGGGCAAAAACTGCACCTACACCTAAGGACTTAGCAACATCAAGGGCCAGACTGAGACTTCTCTACAGCCTGAGGCAGATAGGGTCCTAATGTAATGATTCCTCAGGAAACTTGTATGCCAATTCAAACAAGGAGCTGGATTTTGTCCCAGACCAGGGACAGGGCAGTTCCTCAGTCTTCCCTGAGCCCAATTAAGGTGTGCATACCCGAGGCAGAGTGTACAGTGGCACAGAGCAGCAGAGTGATTGGCACACTGAGGAAGCGGGTTGCCCCCCACATTTTGGGCTGAAATGTAGCCCCTGACCATGGGAATGGGAGAGGGTGTGATGTGCAATCCTGCCTTGTCAGTCTGCAACATCTGACTGCAGCATCTGGCAGGGCAGTGACAAGCCAGCCCTGACTAATGAGAGCTGCACCTGACCCAGTGTTGGTTGTAGCAGCCATCTGCTTACCAACATGCCCTGGAAGCAGCACAGATGTGGGTGAAAATGGAGGGCCACTGAAAACAGCAAGCTGAGCTTCCAAAACAGAATGAATACAGAAAGATTTCGCATTTAAAGTACACAGTCAGCAGGAGGACACTGACCACCACCTTGTTATAATCTGTTTTTACCTGTTCCATTTTCTATTACCTTCCTAATTTCTACTTCTTCTGCAATTATATATACCCCCATTTTAATCACTTTGAAATTTATAAAAATATTTTTATTATTATAATTTTTCATAACTCTGCATCAACTTGCTTTTCTATTATTCACTATATAATGTCTTCAAACCTTTTTTCTCCCTTCTTAAAAATTCTTTATATCTCTCTTTTTCTCTTTTATAAGTTGTAATACTACACAGGCAATAGTTTGATAAACTATTTTAGGACCACAATAGATAACTGATACTCCAAAAAACACAGTGCCAGAGAGGTAGGAGCAAGATGAAGGAACAGAGAAACCATTCCCAATCAACAGCACAAGAGAAATCCCCTGAAAGAATGATCAATGAGATAGACCTTGAGGGCCTAATAGATCAAGAATTCAAAAATGGTGTGATAAAATTACTGAAGGAAATAAAAGAGATAATGTTTAGAAATATAAAATATGTTAAAAATGAAATGTTAGCTGAAGGAAGAGCCAAGTAGAATAGGTAAACTCATTCACTGAGATGAGGAATGATCTAAAGGTGTCACAAAGCTGACTAGATAACACAGAGGAACGAATTAGTGACTTAGATGACAGGACAATGGAAAGCACCCAATTAGAATATCTAAAAGAGAAACAATGAGAAACAAATAAAAAAAGAATAAGGGACTTATGGGATAATAGAATGAATGCCAATCTTGGCGTGGTAGAAGTCCCAGAAGTGGAGGAAAGATCAAAGAGGATTGCAAAGGTGTTTGAAGAATTCATGACTGAAAACTTCCCAAACTTAAAGAAGGAATCAGATATACAAGTACAGGAAGCTCAGAGTGTCCCAAACAGAAAAACCCAAATACACTCACACAAAGACATATAATTAAGATGGCCAGAATCAAGGAAAAAGAAATGATCCTAAAGGCAACAAGAACATAGCAAAGAGTGAGTTACAAGGGAATCCCCAGAAGGCTCCCAGCTGATTTAACTACACAAATACTACAGGGCAGAATGGAGTGGCAAGGTATATTGAAAGTCTGGAATAAAAAAGTGATATACAGAAGGATACTTTGACCAGCAAGCCTATCCTTTATGGTAGAAGGAGACATAAAGAATTTCACAGAAAAAAAAAGCTTCAAGAATTTAGCAACACTAGACCCATGCTAAAAGAAATATTGAAAGGACTTCTCAAAAAAAAAGAAGCAGGGTGCAACAGAAATGTGAAACTCACAGCTGGAAATGTGATAACTCATGAATTACAAATAAAATAAACACCAAATTTTAAAACAAGACATACAAATCATTGAGAGTGGGAGAGGGAGGCAGGAAAATAGAGAATTTCTTTTTGGTCTTTCATTTAAATTTTTTTGTTCTTGGTAGGATGGGTTTGAGATCATGTTACTATCAGTTTAATAAAAGTTGTTATAATAATGTTCTAAAAGACTTATAAAAAGGGTAATAAGAAGACAAATCTTATCAGGGGTCACTAAAACTAAATAAAATTTATGATAATACAAAGGAAAATTACCAAACAATAAAAGGAAGATGAAATGAACAAAGAGGAAATACTAAAGCAACTGGTGAAAATGGCAATAAACTCAAAAATATTATCAATTAATGTAAATGTTAATGGACTATATGCTCCAGTCGAAAGTCATAGAGTGGCAGGCTGGATAATAAAGCAAAAACCTTCAATATGTTGCATACAAGAGACCCACTTCAGAAAGAAGGACACATATAGATTAAGAGTGAAATGATGGAAAAGGGTATTCCATACAATTGGAAAAGGCAAAAAAGGAGGTGTTGTACTGATTGCAGACAAAATAGTCTTTAAACAAAGGCCATAAAGTAAGATAAAGAAGACATTTTATAATGATGAAGGAATGATACAATATGAGGATAGCACCCTCGTTAATACTTACGCACCAAATACAGGAGCACATCAGTACATAAAGTAATTACTTACAGATATAAAGGGGGATTTATATTTGGAGATTTCAACACTGCATTAACATCGCTGGACAGATCATCGAGACAGAAAATAAACTAGGCAACAGAGAAGTTAAATAATACAATAGAAATATTACACTTGATGGATAATTTCAGAGCATTGCAACACCCAAAATAGGATATACATAATTTTGAAGTGAAGTGGAATATTTTCCAGGATTAATGATGTACTTGGGCACAAAAGAATACTCAGCAATTTTAAGAAGATAGAAATTACCACAAGCATCTTTACTGAACACAATGCCATGAAGCTGGAAATCAACAACAGAGAAAGAAAGGACAACACAAGGAAAACATGGAGATTAAACAATATTTTATTAAAAAAACAATGGTTCAATTAAGAAATCAAAGCTGAAATAAAAATTTACCTTGAGACAAAAGAAAATGAAAACAAAACCACACAAAATTTATGGGACACATCAAAAGCAGTGCTGATAGGGGAGTTTATAGCGATACAGGCCTTCATCAAAAGAGAAGAAAAATCACAAATAAACAATGTAACCCACCAGCAGAAAGCACTAGAAAAAGAAGAACAAAAAACCCCAAAAGAAAGCAGAAGGAAGAAAATCATAAATATGGCAGAGGAAACACATAAAATAGAGGTTAATAACACCATAGGGAGAAATTCAACGAATACAAAACCTGATTTTTCGAAAAAGTAAGTAAAATCAACAAACAACTGTCCAAACTCAAATAAAAGAAAAGAGAGAGAACACAAATTAGCAAAATAAAAAGGAGAAAGGAGAAATTACAACAAATAAAAAAGAAATATAGAATAACATATGAAAATATTATTAAAAGAATATGGAAATTAACTGGATAACTAGAGGAGATGTACAAATTTCTGGAAACATACTGCCCACCAAGAATGAATCAAGAAGAAACTGACCACTTGAACAAGCAGATCACTAGAGATGAAATAAAAATAGCAATATAAAACCTCCCTAAATATAGCAGTGCCAGACTGGATGGATTCACTGAGAAATTCTACAAAACATACAGAGAAGAACTCACACCAGTCCTTCTCAAACTCTTCCAGAAGATTGAAAAGGAAGGAATACTCCCAAAGACATTCTATGAAGCCACAATTACCCTGACACCACAACCAGGCAAAGACATTACCAAAAAAGAGAATTATATGCCAATATCACTTATGAACACAGACTCCAAATTTCTCACCAAAATAGTAGCAAATAGAATCCAACAGCACAGATAAAAGATTATTCATCATGACCAATTGGGGATCATGCGAGGGACACAGGGGTGGTTCAACATATGCAAATCTATCAATGTAACACAGCACATCAACAAGAGAAAGGACCAAAACCACATGATCATCTCAATAGGTGCAGGAATAGCATTTGATAAAATTCAACACCCACATATGATAAAAACTCTCATGAAAGTGGGCATAGAGGGAACATATTTCAGCATCATGAAAGCTATAGAAAACAAACCTACAGCCAACATACTACTCAAAAATGAGAAATTCAAAATTTTCCAACTAAAATCTGGGACAAGACAAGGATGCACACTATCACCACCCCAACTCAATATAATCATGGAAGTCCTAGCCACAGCAATCAAACAAGAGAGAGAATTAAAAGGGATGCAAGTTGGAAAGGAAGAGGGAGAAGTCTGACTATATGCAGATAATATATTACTATATATAGAAAACCCTGCAAGATCTAGACAAAAACTTCTACAGCTGATCGAAGAATTCAGCAAGGTAGCAGGTTACAATATTAAGATTGAAAAATCTGTGGCATATCTTTACACTAACGATTCAGATAATACTTACTATACAGCTACAGTCAAAATGACAGCAGTGTATTGGTAGGAAAACAGACATATAGGCCAATGGAATAGGACAGAGATCCCAGAAATGAACCCACAAACTTTTGGTCAATTAATCTTCGACAAAGGAGGCAAGAAAGTACAGTGGAATTTAGACAGTCCCTTCAGCAACTGGTGTTGGGAAAACTGGACAGCAGCATGTAAATCAATGAAGCTAGAACACTCCAAATAAAAGTAGAACACCATACACAAAAATAAACTCAGAATGGATCAAAGACTTAAACATAAGAAAAGATACAGTAAACCTCCTTGAGGAAAATACAAGTAAAACTTAATCTGACATATGTCTTGAAAATATTCTTGTAGAAGAATTAAAACAAGAATAAACAAATGAGACATAATGAAACTTACAAGCTTCTGCACAGTAAAGAAACCGGAAGTGAAATAAAAAGACAACCTACGGAATGTGATAAAAATTTGCATATGAAACCGACAAAGGCTTGATCTTCAGAGTATATAAGCAGCTCATCCAACTGAATAAGAAAAAATAAACAACCCAATGCATAAATGGGCAGAAAACCTAAACAATTGATTCTCCAAGGAAGTCATACAAATGATCGAAAGGGACATCAGAAAATTCTCAATATCACTGATTATCAGAGAAATGCAAATCAAAACTACAGTGAGGTATCATCTCACACTAGTCAGAATGGCCATCATACAAAAATCTACAAATGACAAATGCTGGAGAGGCTGTGGAGAAAAGGGAACCGTACTTCAGTGCTGGTGGCAATGCAGTTTGGTGCAGCCACTATGGAAAACAGGATGGAGATACTTCAAAAGCCTAGGAATAGACTTACCATATGACCCAGGAATCCCGCTCCTGGTCATAAATCAAGATGGAACCCTATTTCAGGATGACACTTGAAACCCAATGTTCAGAGCCAGCACTATTTACAATAGCCAAGACATGGAAGCAGCCTAAATGTCCATCGACAGTTGACTGGAAAAAGAAGAGGTGGTATATTTATACATTGGAGTACTAGTCAGCCATATAAAACTACAACATAACACCATTTTCAGCAACATGGCTGCTCCTGTAGAAAATAAGTCTAAGTGAAGTAAGCCAGAAAGAGAAAGAAAAATACAATATGTGACAGCTCATCAGTGGAATTTAAAAAAAAAAAAAGCCCAAAGTCAAAACAGAAATAGACTCGCAGATATAGAATACAATGTTTTGGTTACCAAGGGGTTGGAGGGCGGGGAGAGATAGAATTGGAGGTCAAAATTGTAGAATAGATAAACAGGATTGTACTTTATAGGACAGGGAAATATATAAAAGATCTTACGACAGGTCACAGAAAAAAAATGGGACAACAAATGTATATATGTTCATTGTAACTGAAAAATTGTGCTCTATGCTGCAATTGGAGACAACTTTGTCAAATGACTCTAAACCAATAAAAAATGTATAAAAAAGGAAAAAACATGATCCTAAATATTACAGGTGCAAATATAAATTATAGAGGAAAATAATACTATGCAAAAGTGTAGTAAAACCATTGATTTTGTTTTATGTTTTCCTTTTAAGATAAGCAAAATCAGAAAATCTCTAGCCAGGTGTCTCATGAAGAAAAGAGAGATGTTCAAAAGAATAAAGTCAGAAATAAAAGAAGAGAAATAACAATTGTTAAATCACATGTAGAAAAATTGTTCATTTTGTCAACACTTATATGCCAATAAACTGGACAAATTAGAAGAAATAGACAAATGTCTAGAAAGAGACTGAGATAAGGAGAAACAAATAATTTGAACAAACTGATTACTAGAAGAAAGATAGAATCTGACTTTAAAAAAATCGGTAAATATTAGTGCAGATTTAAACAGCTCCAGTGGAGAACTGTACAAAAATACAAAGCAGGACTTATACTCTTCAAACAATTCAAAAATATTGAAGAAGTGGGAAACTCACAAATTAATTCTATGAAGACTTCATCACCCTGATAGCAAAGCCAACAAACAAAGTACGGGCAAAGACAACTTCAAGCCAACATATTTGATTGATTTTAATGCAAATATTCTACTGAATATTATTAGCAAACTAAATCCATCAATACCAAAAATGAATCATACACCATGATCAACATGGATTCATTGCAGTGTCACAAGAGGTTCAACATACACAAATCAATCAGTTTGAGACACCACATTAACAAAAGTAAAAGAGAAAATGACGTGGTTATCCCAATAAATCCATCAAAGCATTTCACAAAATTCAACATTTATTCATTAGAACAGCAACAACAGAAGCAACAACAACAACAACAGCAACAACGACAGAAACCTCTTACCAAAATAGGATTCAGGAAATATATCTCAAAATAATTAAAGTCATTTATTACACAACAACAGACAGCATAATATGCAAAAGTGAAAAACTGAAAGCCAAATTAAGGAATACGAAAAAGATGCCCACTCTCACCATTTCCATTAAACACAGTATGGGAAGTCCTAGCAAAAGCAATCGGAATAGAAAAAAAATTTATTCAAGTTGGAATGAATGAAGTAAAACTGTTATTATTTTAGATGACATAATAATCTATACAGAGAATGCAAAAGATTCTCCACACCCAAACAAATAAATCTAATAAAGACATTTAACAAAGTTGCATGATTCATGATTAATATACAAAAACTGTCACATTTCTTTACACTAACAATGAAATATTCCATAATTCTAAAAAAATCCATATGAAATCAAATCAGAAAATGAAAAACCTATGAAAAAACCAAGATAATAAAATCAAAAGGACACTGATAAATAAATTTGAAAATGATGCAAAGAAATGGAAAGAAATCTCAATGTCTTAGTTTTGAGGAAGTAATATTGTTAAAATATACATACTACAAAAAATGTCTACAGATATAAAGTGATACAGATCAAACTACATGATATTTTCCACAGAAATAAAAACAGTCCTAAGATTTGTATGGAACTGCAAAAGAACCAGAACTGCAAAAGAAACAATCAGGAAAAAGAACAAAGTTGGAGGCATAAACTATATCCCACCCAGATTTCAGAATATATTATAAAAATACAGTAATCAAAACAGCACAATACTGGAAAACAAACAAACATCTATATCACTGGAACAGAACACAGAGGCAGAAATAAATCATCACACCTTTGGTCAACTAAACTATGACAAAGGAAACAAAAATATACAGTACCTAAAAAACAGTCTTCAGCAAGTTATGTGGAGAAAGCTAGACATTTACATATAAATCAATGAAATTAGAACACTCCATCACACTGTACAAAAATAAACTCAGAATGTTTTAAATATCTGAAACTAATACATGACACAATAAAACTCCTGGAAACTAACATAGGCAAAAAAAAAGATAAATTGTTGTAAAAGTTTCCTATGCCACTCTTCTAAGCTGAAAACAATAAAAGCAAAATAATCAAATAGTTCCTTATTAAACTTAAAACTTCTACAGAGCAAAATAAACAGAATCAATAGATGAGCTTCCAAATGGGAGAAAACATTAGGAAACAATGCAATCAACAAGAGGCTAATTTGTAAAATACACACATCGTTCATACAACTCCATTACAAAAATCTACAAACAACTCAGCCAGAAAATGAGCAGAAGACATTTCTCTAAAAAAGACACACAGATGACAATCAGGAACATAAGAACATGTTCACATTGCTAATCATTATACAAATGCAAGAAAAAAATAAAATAATGTTTTACCTCACACTAGTGAGAAGGGTTGTCATCAAAATCTCTACAAATAATAAATACTGTGTAGGTTGTAGAGAAAAAGGGACACTCCAACACTGCTGGTGTGAATGAAAATTGGTGAAATCACTTTGGAAACAGTATGGGATTTCCTTTTAATAATAAAAATAGACCTATCATATGACCCAGCAATCCGACCCCTGGGCATATAAAACATAAAACCTGAAAACAAAGAATCGTAGGGTAAAACATAAGAAGTACACTTAACTTAATTTGATTCTTCATATGTCTCCTCTGGCAAGGGAAGTTGAAGCAAAACTAACAAACGATGATTGTATCAGTCTAAACAGATTTACATTGCAGAAGAAATGATCAATAAAATGAAAACTCTACCAACACAATGGGAGAATATATTTGCAAGTGATATTTTCCAATCAAGTATTAATATCCAAAATATAGGGCAAACTTATACACCCCAACAACATAAAAGACCAAACAATCCAATTTAAAAAAAAAGTCCATAGGGACTGAATACATTGATATGAATCAATTTTCTGTAGAAGCATACAGTTGGCTATATGACTCATGAAAATGTTTTCAGAGTTATAAATTATTAGGAAAGTCATAAACCAAAAATGAAACAAGATCTCACACTTTTCAGAAGGCTCTCATCAAAAGGAAAAGAAATAGATGTTGGTAAGTTTGTGGAGAGAATGGAACACTGTGGACACTGTTGATAGGTATGCAAATTATTGATTCCTTTGCATATAAACATCAAATTTTCTTCATCCAGTTTTCTGTCAAGGGATGTTGTGTTTGTAGGCCCCTGTCTGAAGGCTCTAGAGAATAAGCCCATGGGCTGAACTGATATAAAATCTGTGAGGATTGTCACATATCCAGGCTGGATAAGAAACGCCCTACTCAGTGTATCCAGTATGGATGGCTGAAGAGCATATGTTGGGTAAGATCCTGAGAGGAGGACAACCTAAGACAGGCACAGCCGGCTGGATAAGAGATGGCCTACTTAATGAACTTCTGTGATGAACTTTAAAACAATCCTTGATCATTTATCATCCTGTGCTTACTGCGGGAGAATGGGGACATAAATAGCTTAAGATTATTAACATTGTTGTAACTTAGATGATATGTGAGGCATTTTGCATGTCCTATATAAACCCTTTTTCTAAGAATCAATAAACAGAGAACTGCTTCGCTTCTCTCCACACAGTGTTTGTGTGTATATGTTATCGTGCCTCTGACAGGGTTAATTTTTTGGGAGTATCTTAAAACGATGTTGCATTATATACAATGCTATTTCTGCACCTATTGATATGATTATGTGTGTTTTATTTCTCATTCTATTAGTGTGGCATGCCACCTTTATCGATTTGAATATTTTGAAGTATCCTTAAACCCAGAGATAAATCCCTTTACTCATGTATGTGTATGAAACGTTAAATGTGTTTTTGAATTCATTTTGCTAGTGTTTTGTTGAGAATTTTGGCAGATATGCACATCAGGGATAATATTCTATATTTTGCATATAATGTCCTTTCTAGCATTGTTATGCAAATTAAGCTGGCATCGTAAAACAAGTTTGGATACTTACATCCCGTTCTAATTCTTGGATAGTTTGGGCAAGTATTGGTGAGAAATTTTCTTCAAATATATCACAGAATTCACCAGTAAAGTCATCTTGTAAATATTTTCTGGTTTGGGAAGTATGGATTACTGATTTACTCAAACACACTATTCCTCTATTTAACTATCTAATTTCTTCTTTAATCAGTATTGGAAGACATATGTTTCTGGGAATTTGTCTTTTGTTCAAGGCCATTCAAATTGTTGGCTAGTGGTAATTTCTTATAATGCTATGCATCTCTACAAGACCAGTGGTAATATCTTCTGTTTTATTTCTTAGTTGATATGAGTCTTTTTTTCTTAGCCATCCTAAATATTTGTCCACTTTATGTTTAAGACAATCAGACTTAGGTTTTACTTTTATATTTTAAATTGTTTCTCTTGTTATTTCCCTTATTCTCATTCATTCAATTTTCATCTTCTTTCTGTTTTCTCCAAGATTCTTGATGTGCAAATTAAAGTAACGTGAATTTTTGTATTTCTTTTATTATTAAATATTATTTATTTGTTTATTTATGTATTTACCTACTTATTTACTTCTTTATTCATTTATTTATCATTGAAATACTGCCATTTACAATGTGTTAATTTGTAGTGTATAGCACAGTGTCCCACATAATGCATATATTTCTGTGCCTGTTAAAGTTAACTTCACAATATTTAACATACTGCCCTGTGTCATACAAAAGACAATTTAGAAAAATCTATTTTTATATATAGTAGATAACATTTATAAATCTACATCTCCCATATATATCCTCTCCTACCCCTTTCAGCAGTAACCAAAAGATTATTAATTAGATCTGCATGTTTGTTTCAGTTTTGTAGATGAAATCATAGTGTTCTCATCCAAAATTTTTTTTTAAGGTTCTACATATATCATGTCATGTATTATTTTTCTTTCTCTTTCTGGCTTACTTCAATTAGAATGACACATTATGGGGCACCCATTTTGCTGCAAATGTCATTGTTTTATCATTTTTATGGCAGAATATTATTCCATTGTGTAAATATGGCATAAAATCCGTATTCTGTTATCTGACAGTGAACAATTATGGTGCTTCCATGTCGTGGCTTTTTTATATAGCACTGCTAAGAACATTTGGGTGCAGGTGACATTTTGAATTTGGTTTCTCTTCTTTTTTTTTTTTTACATTTTTTAATGATTCATAATCATTTTACAGTGTGTGGTTTCTCTTTGATATATAGCCAGAAGTGGGTTTGCTGGATCAAATGTTAAGACTATTTTTATTCTTTAGAGGAATCGCCATCTTGTTTTCCACAATGACTGCACCAAACTACATTCCTGACAACAGTGTAGGAGGGTTCCATTTCTCCACAGCTTCCCCAGCAGTTATTGTCTGTAGACTTTTGAATGATGGCCATTATGACTATTCAGAGGTGATAGTTCATTATGGTTTTGAATTGCCATTCTCTGTTAATGAAAGTGAGCAATTATTTTTCCATATATCTGTGTGGCATTTGTATGTCTCTAATGGAGAATTGCTTGTTTAGGGCTTCTGCCCATTTTCAGATTGGGTTTCTTGTTTTTTTTTAAGTATTATTATTAGGTTATACGAAGTCTTTAAACATGAAAATTTAACCTTTGTCAGTTTTATCAATTCTAAACATTTTCTTAAATCCTGTTGGTTGTCATTTTGCTTTGTTTATGGTTCCCTCTGCTGTGCAAAAGCTTATAAGTTTAATTAGGTCCTATTTATTAATTTTGCTCTTACATCATTACCTGGGTTTGCTGTTTTTGGAGATTATTGCTGCGATTTATCTCAGAGTGCTTTGTGTATGTTTTCTTCTAGGATATTTACTGTGTATTGCCTTACATTTAAGTCTTCAAGTCACTTTGAGTTTATTCTTGTGTATGGAGTGAAGGAGTGTTCTAACTCCATAGCCCTGATGCTGCTATCCAGTTTTCCCAACACCAGTTGGTGAAGAGATGGTCTTTCTCTGTCATATTCTTGGCTACTCTGTAAAATATTAATCGAACATAGGCCTGTAGATTTATTCCAAGGCTCTTTATTCGGTTCCATTGGTCCATATGCCTGTTTCTGTACCAATATCATGACGTTTTGATTATTGTAGCTCTGCAATAGTGTATGGAGACCAGGCAGTTTATTCTTCTAGCCTCTTTCTTTGTCTTCAATTTTGTTTTGGAAATTTTGGATCTTTGTTGTATCTATGTAAACCTTATGATCATTTGTTTCAGTCCTAAAAAATATTTTGAATAATTTGATAGGAACTCAGATTAAGTCTGTGGATTGCCTTGGGTAGTATGGCAATTTTAGCAGTATTATTTCTTCCATTACGAGACCATTGTGTATCTTTCAATTCTTCAAATCTTTCTTGATTTCCTCAATCAATGTTTACTTGTTCTCCATGTACAAGTCATTCACCTCCTTGGTCAGAGTTATTCTTAAGCATTTTAAAATTTTGGGTGCAGTTATAAAAGTGGTAGTTTCTGTAATTTGTTTTCCTGTTGATTCAATGTTTATGTAAAGAAATGTAATTGGTTTTTGTACATTACTCTGGCTACCTTGCCCAGTTCCCTTTTTAGCCTAAGTATTTTTTGTGAAGCTTTTACAGTTTTCTATATATAGTGTCATGTCTGCATATTGTAACAATTTTACCTCTTCTTTTCCAGTCTGAATAATTTTATTTCTTTTTCTTGCCTGATCGTTGTAGCTAGGAATTCCAAGACTATATGTGATTTAATTTGTGATAATGGGCATCCTTGTCTTCTCTCAGGTTTTTGTAGGAAGGATTCCACATGTTCACCACTGAGTATTATGCTGGCTATATGTTTGTCATTAACTGCTTTCATTATGTTGAGCTATGGTCCCTCTATGCCCACTGTGATAAGAACTTTTATTGCAAATAGGTGTTAAATTTTATCAAATGTTTTTTCTCCAACTACTGATATGATCATATCGTTTTTGTCTTCTCTTTTGTTGATATGGTGTATCACAATTGATTGATTGATTTCCATATGTTCAACAGTCCTTGTGTTCCTGGGGTGAACTTAACATGTCCATGGTTCATGATCTTTTTTTACATGCTTTTGGATTCTGTTTGTTAATAATTTCTTAAGGACATTTACTTCTATGTTTATCAATGATATTGGGCTATAGTTTTCTTTTTGGGGTAGTGTCTTTGTCTGGTTATGGTATCAGGTTGACGTTGGCCTTATGGTGTAAGTTTGGGAGTACTCTCTCCATATCAATCTTTTGGAAGAGTTTGAGGAGGACTGGTATGGATTTTTCATAATATGTTTGGCCAATTTCCCCAGTGAAGGTATTTGGGTTTGAATTTTTTGCAGAGATTTTTTATTTTATTGATAAGTCTGTTCGATTTCTGGTGATCTGTATGTTCAAATGGCTAACTTCTCCTTGATGCAATAGTGGTGGGCTGAATGTTTCCAAAAACTTCTCCATTTCTTCCTTGTTATCCAGTTTGTTTCCATACAGTTGCTCATGGTATTCCCTTATGATATATTGTAAATTTGTTGATATCTTTGTAGTTTCTGCATTTTCATTTCTAATATTATTTGTGTTCTCTCTCTCTTCTTGTTAGTGATCCTGTCCAGAGATTTGTCAATTTTTATTTACTATTTCAAAAAGAATTGATTGATTTCTTTCTATTTTTTAAAATCTATTTCAATTATTTCTTCCTTGATCTTTATTTTTTCCCTCTTTCTGTTGACTTTTAGTTTTGTTTGCTCTTCTTTTCTTGATTAGATTACATAGAATGTTACATTATATATTTGAAATTGTTGTTCTATTTTGAGGAGAGCTTTGTCACTATGAACTTCCCTCTTAAGCCTGCTTTAACAGTATTCCAAAGACTTTGTGCAGTGTTTTGTCATATTTCTCAAGATATTTTTTAACTTCTTCTTTTATTTCTTCAACTCACACCCTTGTTTTAGTACCATGTTTTTTAATCTGGATGCTGTCATTTTTTCTCCCTGTTTTTCTGTGATTGTTTTCTAGTTTCACGGTAATATACTCAGAAAAGATGCTTGAAATAATTTTTATCTTCTTCAATTTGTTGAGGCTTCATGAGTGCCTGAGTACATAATCTTTCATAGAAAATATTCCTTGTGCACAGGAAATGAATGTATATTCTGTTTAGGGGAGAAGTACTATTTTGAAAATATCAAGCATCTCCAATTAATTTATAATGTATTTTAATATCTTTGTTCCCGTGTTAATTTTCTGTGTGAAAGACCAAGCCAGTGAAGGTAATGGGAAGTTATAGTCTCCTACATTATTTGTGTTCCCAGGGATTCCTCTATTTTTATCTATTAGTGTTTGCTTTTTGTATTTATGTGCTCCTATACTGAGTGCATATATTTAATGTGTATAATACCCTCATTTTGATTTTCTCCTTTAATCATTATATCATGTCCTTGTTTATCTTTCTCTATGGCCTTTTTTGTAAAGTCTCTTTGTGTGAAGTCGGTACTGCTAGTCATGCTTTCTTGTCATATGCATTTGCATGGAATACATTTTTCCACTTTCTGACTTTCAATGGATGTGTGTTCCTCTTACTAAAGTGGGTGCCTTCTATGCTTTATAATGTAGGGTCTTGTTATATTATCCCATTTGACAATATATATCTTTTGATTGAAGAACTAAGTCCATTATCATTTGTGATAATTATTGATAGATGGCTGTTTATTTCCATATTGAACTTCATTCTCCAGTGGATTTGGAATTTTCTTTTTGTACATTTCTTTTTGTTTTTGTGGCTTGATAAGTTTTCTTTTATTATCTTGTTTTCTTTTTGGCTTTGTGACTTCATTGTAAGCTTTTGACTTAGGGTAACCTTGTTTTGTATGTATCTTCACCTGTACTATATTTGTTTATTTTAACTGATAATAATACAAACTCAAACCCATCCTTCAGAGAAAAGAAACAAGAAGAAAACACTCTGTATTTTCCTGTTTCACTCTCTGACCCTTAAAATTTTGATGTCCTCTTTTACAACATCATATTTATTTTGTGTAAATCATTGTAGATATTGCCTTTCTAATTATGCCTTTCTCTTTTGTATATCATCCTGCTTCTTTTTTATTTAGAGTAGATGTTTCTTTATTTCTTTTTCTCTTGCTAAATTCTTTAAGTGTTTGCTAGTATGGAAGTTATTTATCTATCCTTCTATTCTAAAAGATAGCCTTGTTTGATAAAGTATCTTAGATTACAGCTTTCTTTCATTCCGGACTTTGAATATGTCTTGCCACTGACTTCTGCCTGCTGTATTTGTGTAGAAAACGAGTTTAAAATTATTATTTATATAATTGTATATATATGTAAAGAACACCTATAAGTGAAGTTAACAAATATTGTGAAAACCTAAATGTTAAAACACAGAAAATATTGATAAAGGAAATTAAAACTGATCCAAAGAAGTGAAATGATCTCTTATGTTAATGATGTGAAAAATGTGGTTGAAACAACCATACTACCCAAAGGAATCTACATTTAGTGTGATTGATTTGAAAATACCCATGAGATTTTTCCAATAAATAAAACAAATAATTTTAAAATTTATATGTAAACACAACAATCATGAGTTGCCAAAATAATCATGAAAAAGAGTATTAAATCTAATGGTGTAATATTCTCTGATGTTAAACAGTCCTACCAAGCTTTAATAATTAAAATAACATGATACTGGCTTAAAAACAGACACCAATCAATAGAAGAGAATAGAGCAACCTGATATAATCCCTCAAACCTATTATCAATTAACCCATGAAAAAGGAAGCAAGAGTATAAAATTAAGAAAAGACATTCTCCACAATAATTACTGCTGGGGAGTTTTAACATGTAAAAGATAGATTAGAATATTTACTTATATTGTATACAATCCATGAGCACAGAATATTTTTCGATTTATATTGTTTACTTATATTTCTTGCACCTATAATTTATAGATCTATGTTCATAAGTTTTGTTTCACTTATCAAATATATTCCTATTTTATTCTTTTTGATATAAATTTACACCAAATAGTTTTACTAATTTCTCTTTCTGATAATGTGTTGTTACTATACAAAAATGCAGTGGATATGTGTACATTGATTTTGTATTCTGCAAGTTTACTAAATTTGTTCATTATTTGTAATACCCACTGAAGGAGTCTATGGAGTTTTCCATCTTTGTATAAATATGTCATCTGTAAAAACTTCACTGCTTTATTACAAGTTGGATGAATTTTATATTTTTTCTTGACTAGTTTTTCTGGCTAACACATCTAGTAGTGTTATTTAGGACTTGTGAAAATGAGCTATTTTTTCTTATTAATGGACCAGAGGAAAACCTTCCTGTATGTTAACATTGCACTTGATGTTAGTCATGGGTTTTTCATATATGGCTTTTATTATGCTTAGTTACATTCTATCTAGAGCGAATTTAAGAATATTTTTATAAAAAGTTAAGATCAGATCTGTCAATAATTTCCTACATATTTTGAGATTGTTATTTTTGAATTCTTTGTTTTTTAAAGGGATTGTATCACATATTTTATTTTGTGTATGTTAAATATTATTTATGAATCAGGACTAAATCCTACTTAACTATAGTTTATAATACTTATAATATGCCATGTATTCAGAATGCTAATATTTATTTAGAATGGAATATACACATAGTGAAGGAAAAATTTACATTGCAGCTTGAGGGTACATTTATTTATTTAAAATTTTATCTCTCATTTTGAATTTAGCTTATGTTTAATGGAATTCATTTCTAAATAAATAATATAAGTTTTGGTAGAACTGGATTTACTACAGTTTACTGATACAGAACATAGCTATTATTTACAATTAGTGTGCAAAACACTTGCCTTAAAATGCCGTATTATACTAAAAATGCCAACAGTTTCAGGACTGAGAAACATATTTCTTCCTAAAATACATTACCTGATATTTTCCACCCCAAAAGAAATATACTGTTATATCTTTGTTTTTTGATTTTTTGTTTGTTTGCCCCTTAATTGAGGCACTGCTTATTGAACCCAGGATCTTGTGCATAAGTCTATTTATCAACATCATTTTGGAATACTTAACAGAAGCCCTAAGGATATGGATTATAAAGATGACAAGAAAATTTATTACTTCTAGGGACTGATAAACCTCTAAGTGAAAGAATGGCAAGAATAAATATTTGTAATATACAATAAGATTGTCTATTTTGCAATTTTAATGTAGAATATTAAATTATGTTTGCTTCAATTATAGCACTAAATTACAATTTAAAACAAAAATCCCCCCTTTGGGAATTCTTAAATTTGATTGATTATCTTTATTTAAAATTATTTCATAAATACTAACCATTTATATATTAACATAAGAAATAAACTGATGTTTATTCTTCTCATGTTTTGAATATAGAGCTACTTATTGTACAATACACAGATAAATACCTACTTCCATTTCCAAATCAAATTATGTTTCACTTTAATTACAAATGATGATGAAATTTTTATACCTTTTCTGTACAGGTTTTAAACAAATTTCTCTTTAATTTCCAAAACTTTAAAATTATTTTATATATTTTGTGCATTACTTATACTCTGTTCACCAATCTGTTATAAAATTGTGTACAAAATGATGGAGATTGGTTTTATTTAATAGACCCCAAAATTAAATTGTTTAAAAAGATTTTGTGGGAAAATAATTGCAGATCACACCATAAAAATAAGCATCCTATATGTTTAATTTTAACTGGATGAATGAGAATAAACACTGGCTGAAAGTTAAAATTGAGTTGCTAAGAGACCAGTCGTTTTGTGATGTCACAGTTACTCAGGTTGAGAACCATAGTGATGGCCTAGCAGTTTATCTGTGCAGGCCTGCCAAAGCAGCATTTGAAGCTGCAGTGTTCAAAATCATGCAGATTAGTAAAATAGCTGTGGAAAAAATTATATTAAATGGCACATGTTTCCTCAGAAATTCAAGATGTGTCTCATAAATTGGGAGCAACTGGTTCAGGAAATTCTGGTAGATCTCTATTGTGTGATCAAACATTCTCTGAGGACTTGGACTTGAGGTCTATGATTGAAGAAAATGCTTTTCAGAATTTGTCTGAAGAATCCTTGATAAAAACGCCATGTTACACACATTGTTTCTCTGAACCAGATGACGATAATTATTTTCGTTCTCTGATATTTCCAGGAAAATTCTGGAAAATGGCTGGGAGTTACCAGTTTAAATCCATCTGGTGGGATAATAATGGAACTTCCATAGTGATTGATGAAGATGTCTTTAAGAAGGAAGTTTTGGAAAGAAAGACCCCTTTCAGAATATTTGAAACTGGAAGTATGAAAAGTTCAGTTAGACAGCTTAAACTTTACGGGTTTAGTAAAGTGTGGCAGAATTTTCAAAGATCTGCGTGTCTAGCAGACTTTCTGGCAGAAGGAAAAAAATTCTCTGTTTTAAGCTAGGTATTCAGAAACTTTAGTTACCACTTGGTAACTTATATATAAAAGTTTATTTTGTACATCAATCTATGGTAATATAAATGTAAAGTTAATTTTGAAAATTGTATAAAACTACTAAGGCTAAAATCCTTTATTTTTCTAAAGAATGAGGACAGTGCATTAAGTGTTCCGATTATAAGAAACTTTGCTTGCAACTATGAATCTTTCCAGAAATCTATATAAAGGTATTAAAGCTGCTTTTGAAAAGAGGCATTCACCGTTACTGCAAATATTAACTTTTTAAATTTAATGACTATAATATTTAAATGTGTATTTTCCAATGTGTTCCATAAGGAACTTCAAAATATCGTCAGCATTGTTCATATTTGATGATATTTTCTTTGCAGTGTAAACGTGAAATCTGAGGTTATATAGTTCAGGCTTTTTTAGTGTTGTATTTTGGCTCAAATTATTACTAAAATGTTTCTCCTTTGGTTGTAACTGCAGTTCTACCATAATCCAAATTTTAAACGAGGCTGTCCCCAGATTTTAGTGAGATTAAAAAGAAGGGTTGGGATTAAACATACACCTCTGCTATCTCAATAGGCTGAAGATTTCAACAAGAAGCAATATAAAGCAGTGGGTAATGTGGTATTCATAATTCTGGTTTTGTGGCTGACACTAGTGGAGAAAGTGCATTTTTACCTCTGCAAATTTAAACATGACTCTAATAAGAAAGCCCTCTACTAGCCACATAATTGGTGATACAAATACCACATTTAGATGTGATTTTTCTCCTCCATCATCAATTTCATTTAGACCACCAGGAGAAATTGCAGTGGATCAACGTGGTATTTTAAATCAGTTGACCACTCCCCACAGGCACTCTCAAAGCAGTTACACTGAAGCAAATGGCCGTGTTGTGAACTTCATTTCAACTAGAACTTCTACCTCTCAGTATAGCATCTTGTCTCCCAAAAAGGAATTAATTTGGACAGATGGTGGAGCCTTCTATTTTTCCAAATAGATATCACAAGCTATCTGCCATTGAAGGTCACTTTTCTAAACTTCAAGCAGGGATCAACCCACATTTTCCAGGGCAAGTGATAGCTGATACATCAGCTACTTCTCTTTCAAGGCAAACTCATCAGACATCTTCAGTTTATGAATGTCATCTTAATTACAACTGATCTACCAGAGGACTACCAGATTATGCAGGATAACAAAGATTACAATTGATGTTGGCAAATGTCGACAAATATCTGCTATTTTCTTATTTGAACAGTAAACATAGTGTTGTACCTGTATTTACCTTATTTTTTTTAAACAGAGTTAAGAGTTAAATGGGAGACAAAGTTACCATTATTAGAAAAAAGGAGATATTTGATTAATATGATCATTTGATGGAACAATATGGGAGTTAATTTAAATAATTTCTTGTAAGGAAGAAGAGAAAATGGAAGAATTTGGAGAATGACAAAAACATGGAGAGATGGAATAGTTTTAAGTGGTTTCTGGTTCATCCTGGAAAGTATTAAAAGTGTTAAGTTAAGATTAGTTGAAACAGAAGATAAATGCAGGAACCGGCAGAGGGATCATGGTCTCTATTATGTCATCCCTGGAATCATAAAGGTCACATTGTGTAGTCTCAGATGGCACAATCAGCATGTGGTAGAATTTAAGAAGTAATTTTATCTATGGTCTTATTTGTGCTGTTGTCAAAGCATTCCAACTGGTGCTTTCATTTCCTGCCCTAAGAGTCTACCCTATATTTTCTAGTCAATACTTTATGTTGCTTTTATGTTCCAGACAAAGACAAGCTTAAGTCCTCAGGGTGGCACTTAATGCCTTTCCAAATCTAAGCCTACAAACTCAACTTAGTTTAGTCATTTCTTTATAAATCTGGCATTTGACTACCTTGGAATATCTTCATGTTTCACTGTATCTGAAGATACATCCAGGCAAATGCTTGTCAACAATGTTAGCTCCAACTTCAACACTTTTACCCCAGCTCACACTTGGACTTTGGTTGTCTTCCTTTTACCTATTTAGGCTATCCCCACCTCAGCACAGAAACCACCTCCTCCAGATATTTTCTGTCTATCCCCCTTCACTTGTCTAACTTGGATACCAGCATAGTATGCACAGCACATGACACAGGAAGCATTTTACTATTTAGTGAATGAAAAATACATGTTGACTTTAAGCAAAATCTACTTTCCTGAAACAACAAAACTCTCATGGCTTTCAAACTATCTCGTTATGGTCTATACTCTTCACCACAAACTAGCTCTTTTAATAGCCCATGGACTAGTCACACAAGACAGTGGAGGTAGGTACAGGAGACAAAGTATAATTTTCTTCTTAATTCATGCCTCCAGATGCCTAAAGCATTCCATACTCAATTGCTGGATAATTTCCTTTCTCTTCATCACCCACACTCCGCAAAATAGCTGATTCTTTTCCCCATAATAATAATTTTACTGTCTTCTAATTAATTAACTTCTTAGAATCAGAGCTTTGTCCAGAATAGAAAGTGCTATTGCAAACATTTAATGTAGGTTTATGCACCCCTCATAACTTGTGCTCCTTGTAACCTTCACACAGGAAGTATCTAAGAGGTACTAGACCCTTGGTTGGGGTGGTTGTATTCAGTTACCAAATTGCAATCAAATTTGTGTGGACTAGAAAGAGGTGAGGGTGGCGGAATTAAAATTTGTCCAACTGCATGAGTACCAAATTACTACAGATATTAGGAAATATAAAATATTCATGGAATTCTTTGACTATTTCTCATTAATTTAAAATAAAATGAAAAGAATTTACAGAATGTGAAATGCCCTGAAATGCTGGAAAAATTGTAGGCAAGTTCAGGAAGCTTAAGGCTTCTGCTCATAATCATGCAGCCAGTGTCACCTGATAAGACTGGAATGGCAACATTGAGTCCGGAAAATATATCACCAGTTGTGAAGAAAGAATTTGATAATCTGGAGAAAGGGCAAATGGGACAGGATAAACTCTTGCAACATCCCATCAATATATGCTTTACCAAGAGAAGAATCGAGAACAGTTGCAGACGGAGATCTGTGTCTGGACATTATTGGTTGTTCCTACAACAGAAATATCAAGGTTTTAAATTTGTCAGCTCAACTCTGATGGTGGCTATGTTGCTGCTTACATTAGCACTCTGGGGTTCAGTTGGGCTGGTGCTTTGAAAACTATTCTCTGAGCTCAGCAGCTATTTTCCAGCTCTCTTATCAGACAAAGGGTCTTACCGTGATCATCTTAACAAGGTTCTATTCTGATAAATCAAAAGCTACAGTTTACTTTTAAAATTAGATATCCAAAAGAAGAATATTGTTTGTTTGTCCATCTGTAGTTTTCTACCTGGGAAAACCTAGACTATTTGAAAAAGTACAAAAGTTGGCTGGTGCTTTGAAAACTATTCTCTGAACTATGTCCACAGAACTCTTCCCACTAAATACTACAAATTTGTCTTCCTCTGTGTGTGTGTGTGAAGATGGATTGTTAAGCAGTAACTAATTTTTTTAGTTGAGTCATCAGTGAATTATTTTTCTGCATCTGGCAGAATCTCTGTGAATTAAGAATTTCATTGAGCAACCAGATTTTATTCCAATCAGGGAGAGGTAAACTATATTTCTCCCAGTTTACTAATTGTTACCTGTTCATTCAATTCCGAGCTGATGTTAGGGCCAAGCCACTGAACCCTTGAATTGGACTGAGGCATATATATTCTACATTCCCCAGAGCCCAGCACAGCACTGTGTCTCCTTTTTAATTTAAGCTTATGTC
This sequence comes from Vicugna pacos, assembly GCF_048564905.1. Classification (NCBI taxonomy): domain Eukaryota; kingdom Metazoa; phylum Chordata; class Mammalia; order Artiodactyla; family Camelidae; genus Vicugna; species Vicugna pacos. Next base: position 46,844,751 of record NW_027328741.1, read on the forward strand.
TAATATATTTTTCTTCTATTTCTCATTGTTGACACAACTTATTTTGGTTTTTATCACCCCTTGACTAATTTATACAGACTGAACCACTGACTTATTCCCGTTCACCTAGAAATTGCAATAAACTTCCTTCCATTGAACTACCTGGAGAACAGTGAGCACAGTCATCATTTTGAAAGCAGTCCTCAGTCCTAATGATGCAGAACTTTTACACTTCTTTGCCCAGTACTTGAGCAAGATTGTTTGTTGTGGATCTCAGTGATTATCCTCACATCCCCTAATGCAACCATGAGAAAACACCACATTGTTATCCAAAATCAAGTATTTGTCAGTATTGCAATCCCATTGAAAAACAGTTAAGAATTGTAGGAGTTATGAGATTTTACCATGCTGAGATTTTTAGCAACCTAGCATGTTCATTTCTTACAGATGCTTTTGGGGAGATGAGAACATCGGTCAGAGACAGTGAACTTTATCACTCACAGCAAGAGCAGCCAGTTTTAAATTTGTATCCATTCCCTAATCTCAGATGAATACACAGAGTAAAATTTTGATGCCTACAGAATCAGTGGGCTGTTAACATGAAGAAAGTTTAAGGCATGGTAAAACACTAATTTTATTAGTATCTTTATGTATAATTTATTAGAATCACTTATTTATTAGTATGTTTACCTAGGATAAGTATATCATGACTCAATTTTACTTGCTGCAGAAACAATCATGAGAAATGACATGGGAATAAGTGAATATTGAATTTCCATTTTTCCTTCCGCTTCTATTGAGATATAATTTGTGTAGAATATTGTGTAATTTTAGGTGCATAGGATAGTGATTTGATTTACAGCTATCATGAAATAAATATCATAGCAACTTTAGGGAGAATTCATTATCTAATTTAGATACAATATTAAAGAGATACAATTTGCCTTTTGGTTGTGATGAGAAAACTTATGGTATACTCCCTTAACAACATTCATATATAACATAAAGTAGTATTAGCTGTAATTTTCATGTTACTATGGGGCATCCCAAGGATACATTCATTTTAAGGCTGGTGGTTTGTAGCTTTTGACTGCATTAATCAAATTCTCCTTTTCCAAACCCTGCCTCTGTTAACTATAAATCTAATTTTTTTCTATAATTATTTTTCTTTTTGAACTGTACTTTAATGTATAAACTGCGTTAGTTCCTCTTACACAATGTACTGTTTGCTATTTTTAGTACATTTCAAACTGATCACCAGAATATATCTAGTTATGATATGTTGCTCTTTAAAGATATTTCATAGTTATTTACTATTCCCCATAGAGCACATTTCTTGCCCCTGATTCATTTAATTTGCAACTGGAAAATTTTCTGTCTTAATTTTCGTCAAATATTTCTTTTTCCTCACACCATTTCCCTCCTTATTGGGAACAACTTTTTCTTTGTATATCTGTATCTCCTTTTCTCTTGTGTTATGTTCATTTCTTTTAAATTCCAAATATGAGTAAAATCATGCAGCATTTGTCATTCTCTTTCTGACTCTTTTCACTTAGCATATTACCCTCTTGATCTACCCTTTTGTTGCAAATGGAGAACTTATTCTTCTTATAGCTGAGTAATAACCCATTGTATTTTTATCTGTGTGTGTGCATATATATAAATATATAAATTCAGATAAATCAATGAAATATAAAAATAGAAAATATAGATTTGTAGATATATATACTATAAACACACATTTTATTTTTCATCATCTATTGATGAACAATTAATTTGCTTCTATATCCTCTCTATTGTAAACAATGCTGCAGTGAATATAGGTTTGAATTTATCTTTTCTAGTTTGTCTTTTAATTTTCTTGGAATAAGTATACTGATATGGAAATGTTGGATTATATTACATTTTTAATTTTTAGATAAAACTGCATACTGATTTCCACAGTGGCAGCACAAATTTACATTCACTCCAGCAGTGCATCAGGGTTGTTTTTCTTACATCCTCACCAACACTTTTATTTGTTATGTTTTTGATAATATTCATTCTGACAGTACTGACATAAAATCTTATTGTGTTTTGGACTTGCATTTTTCTGATGGTTAGTGATGTTGACTGGTTTCATATGCCTGTTTATTACCTTTCCCCCACTGTATGTTCATATTTGTAATGTACAAAATGACCATAACTGTCTGATTTCATTTTCAGTCATTCTTTGTGTTCCACTATTTTCTTTGTTCTGTCTGAATACCATATTCTTTTTATCACTGTAGCTTTGTATTATAGTTTAAATCAGGGGAATTGATATATCCTGTTTGTTCTTTGTCAAAGTTGTTTGTGTTTATGTTTCTTTTATTTTCTGTGCTTTTTTTTTAGTGATTTCAACTCTTTTGTGTTTACACGTAAATTTTACAATTATTTACTATAAATTCTGAAAATACACTTGGTATTTTGATAGGCACTGAATTTAACTTGTGTATTTTCTTGGCTAGTACTGTCATTTAAACAATATTACTTTCCTCATCTACGAACACAGTATATCCTTTTATCTGTTTGCATTATCTTCAATTTCTGTTATAATTATTTTATAGTTTTCTGTGTACAGGTCTTTTACCTCCTTGGTTTGATATAATTTTTGATTTATTTTTTGTAATGCAACTGTAAATGAGACAGTTCCCTCACTTTCTCTGTTAGCTTGTTTTTATTGTGAAGAAATGCAAGATTTCTGTATGTTAATTTTACATTCTGAAATTTTACCAATTGCATTGATAAGCCCTAGTAGTTTTGAGGTGCCATCTATAGAATTTCTGTTTAAAGTATGTCATCTGCAAACAGATACTTTTACTCCTATTCTTAATTAGCTATAATATATTTCCATTTATTTTGGATAGCTATGGTTAGGATTTCCTATACTATACTGAATAAAAGTGGTAAGAGTGAGCATTCTTGTCTTCTTCCTGCTCTTACAGGAGATGCTTTCAGCTTTTAATCAGTGAGTGTCATGTTAGCTGAGTTCTTGTCTTATATGACCTTAACTGTGTTGAGGTATGTTTCCTCATGCACAATTTGAGGAGAAATTTAATCTTAAATTGTTAATGAATTGTCAAAACATTTTATGACTCTTTTGATGTGACTATATATTTTTTATTCTTTAATTTGTTACTGTGGTGTATCATACTGAATAATTTGTAGGTAATGAATCACTTTTGCATCCCTGGATTAAAATGGACTTAATCATAATATATAAACTTGTTCATGTATTTTTTGCTTTGCTAACATTTCTGTGATGATTTTTGCATCTATGATTATCAGTAGTATTTAACCTGAAATTTTTTGAGGTTTTTGTTCCAGTTTTAGTAGTAGTGCGATACAGAAATGTGGGATAGGAAGCCTTCCATCCTCAGCAAATTTTTGGAATTCTCTGAGAAGTATAGGTGATAGCTCTTCTCTAAATGTTTGGCAGAATTCACCTGTGAATCTGTCTAGGCTTGGAATGTTGTTTCTTGGGAGAATTTGTTTAATTACTTATTCAATTTCATTAGTGCTAATCTGTTCCTATTTTCTATTTTTCATTCCAGCGTAGAGATTATGTCTTTCTCAGAAATTGTATATTTCTTCTAGGGTTTCCATTTTATTTACATATAATTTGTTGTATCTTCATATGATGCTTTGGATTTCTTTGATATAAGCGGTAACTTTTCATTTACTTCTGAGCTTATTAATCTGTACTCTTTTATTCTCATGAGTCTGTTTAAAGTTTATCAATTTTATTTATCTTTCAAAAGCCATTATTTATTTTGATTGAATGTTTCTATTTTTAATCATTATTTTATCTATTTATGTTCTGACATTTCAGCTGTCTTATTTATAAAGTGAAAATAAAGAATTTACCTGACAAACAAATCCTCAATGTGATAAAAAAAAAAGAAACACCTAATAAGAGGTGTAGAAAAGAAATTTTCTTAGAAATATTAAATGGAAAATATATGCAAAACATTGAAAAAAATGCTAAGGAGATACCACGAGAAAGTTGCAACTGTTTCTTTGGTATGTTTTTAAATGCTTCTATACTATATGAGTTAAAGAGTGAAAAATAGGAAATCAGGGGCAATAAATATAGCTACTTCAAACCAATGACCTGTTTACTACAGTAAAAGAAATAATTTGAGTCAGTAATCATAAAAGGTAAAGAGTAAAAATAAAACAATATTAAAGGAAGATGCTATCAGTGGAAAAAGGACTAAATTATAGATGAGATTTTTTTTTAAATGAAGTACAGTAGATGTACTATATTGTGTAGTTTCAGATGTACAGCATAGTTATTCTAACAACTTTGTAGATTATATTGCATTATGAATTATTGCAATGATTGTAACATACACTTATTTTAAGCTATTGTTTATAATTCCATGATCTATACAGATTAACATTGTTGCTTCTCTCCTTTATGTATACTAGTTTGTATCTGTCAATGTTCTACTATTCAATTCTCTTTCCCTTACCTTTGGTAAACATAAATTTTTTCCCATTTCTTTTAGTCGGCTTAAGTCTTGTCTATCTAATCTCTTTACCTTTCCATCATGTCTATATCTATCTATTTTTCTATCTATCTATCTATCTATCTATCTATCTATCTATCTATCTATTTATCTATCATGTATTATCCTTCTATCTATTTATCTGTCATCTATCAATAGACAGCTATATATAGATGTACACAGATATTTGTTATTCTTTAGATTCCACATATAAATTATATTATATAATTTTGTCTTTGTCTATGTTACTTCATTAAGCACAATAATTACTAGGTCCATTCATGATGCTGAAATAGCAATGTGTTATACTTTTTCATGGCTGAGTAATATTCCATTGTATATTTATGGAAACATCATAACTTCTTAAGTCCATAGTCTACTGTGGAGCCTTGGATTGCTTCCCTGTCTTGCATATTATAAACAGTGCTGGTGTGAATATTCGTTCTTCTCAATTTAGGTTACTATCCCCAGATTTTTTCTAGGAGAGGTTACTGGATCATATGGTAGTAAACTTTTTAGTTTTTAAACAAATCTGAATACTGCTTTCAATACAATTTCTTACAATTTACATCCCTACCAAGAGTATACAAGAGATTTGTTACCTCCACATCGTCTCCAATATTTTCTATTTGTAGACTTTTTGATAATATCCATTTGACCACTTTTAAGTCATAACTCATTGTGGTTTTGATTTGCAATTATCTAATAATTAGTAATGTTGCACAATTTTATCACTTGACTGTTACTCATATGTATGTTTTCTTTGGAAAATTATTAACTCAGGTACTCTGCTCTTGTTTTTGTTTTTTGCCTTGCATTGTGTAACCTAAATCCATGTTACATCTATTAACCTACATCTATTAACCCCTGGTCACTTGCATTGTTTGCAAATATGTTCTCCAATTACATGGGCAGTCTTTCAATTTCACTTATAGTGTCCTTAGCTGTGCAGAAATTTTCAAGTTTCTTTAGGTCCCATTTGCTTATTTATGCTTTTGTTTCATTTGCCTTAGGAGACTGAAATAAGAAAATATTCCTATGATATATATCCAATAGCATATCACCTATAATCCCTTCTAGCAGTTTTATAGTATCAGGTCTTAAATTTAGATCCTTAATACGCTTGGAGTTTATTTCAGTATATGATGTCAGGGAATGCTCTCATTTCACTGTTTTACATGTAGATGTCCAGCTTTCAAAACACCATCCATTGACGAGACAGTCTTTTCTCCATTGTGCACTCATGCCTCTTTTATCATAGATTCATTGCTCATAGTTGTGTGGAATTACTACTAGGCTCTCTATCTGTTTTTATTGATTATATCTCTGTGCCAATGCCATGCTGTTTTTATTACTGTAGCTTTGTAGTATAGTAAGGTATCTGGGAGGGTTATACCTCCAGCACTGTTGTTTTTTCTCAAGATCATTTAGGCAGTTTTTAATGGTTTCATGTAAATATTAGAATTATTTATTTTCTCGTTGTGTGGAAAATACTACAACTTCATAACAGGAATTGCACTAAATCTGTAGGATTCTTTGTGTAGTACGGCCATGTTAACAACATAAACTCTTTCAATCCTAGAGCACAAGACATCTTTCCATTTCTTTGAATCATTTTTAATTTCTTTGTCAGTGTTTTATTATTTTCAGTGTTTAGGTCTTTCACATATGTGGTTACATTTATTCCAAGATATACGGGGTATGGGGTATTAATTATTATTGCTTTCAACGTCCATTGTATAGTATCTCATGATTAATGTGTAGAAATGCAAGAGACTTTTTTACATTTATCTTGTACCCTGCTTCATTGATGAAATTATTTATTGTTCATAATAGTCAATGTGGAGCCATTAGGACTCTCTATGTAGATTGTTATGCCATCTGTAATGGTGACAATTTTGACTCTTTTTTCCATTTTGCATTTCTTTTATTTCTTTTTCTTTTCCTTTCTTCTATTACTATTGAACACAAGTGCTGAGAGTAGCAATCCTTGTATTTTTCCCGAATTTACCCAGAAGGCTTTCAGCATTTCCCCTATTATAAATAGTTATAAATGGCCTTTAGTATGTTGAGAGATGTTCCCATTGTACTCACTTTCATGAGAGTTCTGATGATGAAAGCATGTTGAATTTTTCAAATGATTTTTCTTTGTGTATTGACATTGTCTTGTGAATTTTATCCTTCCTTTATTAGATATGTGTCATGTTGATTGACTTGTGTATGTTGAACCATCCTTGTGACTCTGGAAGGAATCCAACTGATCATCGTGTATAATCCTTTATATGTATTGCTGGATTCATTTGTTGAACTTTTTCGAGGATTTTTAAATGTATATTCATGAAGAATATTGGATTTTCATTTTCATTTTCTTTTTTTTTTTTAGTGTCTTTGACTGGTTTTGTTATCACGGTAATGGTGGCCTCATAGAATAAATTTGGGAATTTTCCTTCCCCCTTCATTTTTTAAATAGTTGGGGGAAAGTGGTTTTAATGAAGGCATCTAGGCATTTTATTATAGGGTTGTTTTTAAATTGTAGATTTTATTTAACTTATACTGTTAGCTCTTTAAAAGTTTTCAGATTTCTTTTAATTCAGTGTTGGCAACTGTACGTTTCAAGAAATTTGTCCATTTCTTTTAGGTCGTCCAGTTGGTTGCATGTAACAGCTCATAGTGCTTTCATAATCATTTTTTGTGTTTCTGTAATATCACATGTTATTTCTACTGTTTCATTTCTTATTTTGTTAGGGTCCAGTCTCTGTATTTCTTAATAACCCTGGCTAAATGCTTACCTGTTTGTTAATATTTTTAAGAAAAATTAAAGCTGTTGATTTAATGATTTGTAATTTATTTTCAACTTTTATTTTATTTATTTTCAACATAATCATTAAAGATTTCTCATTCTACTGCCTTTTGGTTTTGTTTGTTCTTATTTCTTGTTATTTTGTGTGGTATGCTTGGTCCTTTCTATGAGGTTTTTTTCTTCCTTGTAGGAGTCCTGATTTGTTCTCATCTTCCCTCTTAGATTTGTATTTGCTGCATCCCATACATTTTATGAAGCTGTGTTTTCATTGTAATTTGTCTCCAGGTATGATTTTATTACCTCTTTGATTCCATCACCACTTTTATTTCATCATTGACAATTTTTAAATTTATTTATTTAAAGGATGTTCTTTGACTTCATGTTTGTGCTTTTCCTATTCTTCTTTCTAGAGTTGATGCACAGTATCATACTTTTGTGTAAGAAAATCTACTTGCTGTAATCTATATTTGCTTAAAGTCCCTGAGGCTCATTTCATGACATAATATGTGGTTAATTCCTTAGATAACATCCTGGGCACACTTGAAATGTTTAAGTGTTCTGCTTTTGTGATGCAGTGTCCAATAGCTCACTTAGGTTCAAATGATCTAATATGGTATTAAAACCTCTGTCTCCTTACAGATATTCTTTCTGGATGATCTGGTCATCAGAATATAGAGGTGTTAAACTCATCTACTCTTATTGTTTTATAATGAATTGATTCTTTCATGTCTACTAAAATTTCTTTTTATATTTAGGATCTATGGTGTTGGGTCCATATATAATATAATGAAGGTAATATCGTATTTTTATATTGATCTCTTTTTCTTTATATAATCTCATAATTTTTCTCATTTTGGCTCTTATTTTAAAACATATTTTGTATGAGTTGAGCATTGCAATCTGCACTTTCTTGTAAATTCCATGGAATATCTTTTCCATTTTTTCAGACTATGTTTATCTTCCACCATAAAGTGAGACTTTCTTTAGGAGAGGCAAAGATGGTGGAGGAGAAAGAAGCTTGTAGCTCGCCCTTTCAAACAAATGCACCAAGACACACATCCATAGACCCACTCAGCTAACCAGAGAACCTGAAGAACTCTGACAGAACATTGTGTTCTTCAATAGATAAAGATGCAAAAAATCTGGTATAAGAAAAGGAAGAAAAAAGAAGAAAAGGCAAAACAGAGTGGGACAGATCCCACGGGGAGGGAGCAGCTAAGAAGGACTGGTGCTCATTCACTGTGTCTCCCCTCTCAAACTGAGATTTCAGCAGGGTGGAGCGGGAGCCTCCAAGGCTTGGACCTTTACAGAGTATAAGTTGACTGACAGAACTAAGTTAAACAGGCACACAGAATCCCTGTGACACCCAGCTGAAGATGCAGCCCGGAAGCTGGGGGCAGGACCGTGCTGCTCGAGCTGGGTTGTAGATGGGAATTGCAGCACTGTGGCGGTCCTGGGAAATGGAGTGGGCTTTGTGCCATGGCTGTGGGTGCACAGGGCAGAACAACCTTGGCCCTCCATAAAACAACCAGGCAGATGTACCCTGTGGAGGGAAGGGTGCAATCCCCATATCTGAAAATCCACAAAAGTCTGTAGGTGAAGAGAGCTGGGGCTCAGACACAGCCACCATAGCCACTGGTGCTTTGCCCCCAGGCAGCAGTGGGGGCAAACCCTGCATCTACACCTAAGGACATAGCAGCATCATGGGCCAGACTGAGACTGTCGACTGCATGAGGCAAATATGATCCTACTGTCCTGGTTTTTCAGAGAACTTGTCTGCCAAGACAAACAATGAGCTGGATTTTGACCCAGACCAGGGACAGGGCTGTTCCTCAGTCTTCCATGAGCCCCCTTCTGGTGTGCAAAACTGAGGCAGAGAGTACATTGGCACAGAGCAGCAGAGTGATCAGCAACCTGAGGGGGCGGGTGGCCCCTCAAATTTTGAGCTGGAATGCAGCCCTTGACCATGGTGCTGGGAGAGGGCGTGATGCCCAATCCTGCCTGGTCAGTCTGTAACATCTGACTGCAGCATCAGGCAGGGCAGTGACAAGCCAGCCCAGAGTAAATAAAGCTGCACCTGAACCAGTGTTGGGTGTAGGAGTGATCTGATTGATGACAAGCCCAGGGAGCAACAGAGATGAGGGCTCCAATGGAAGGCCTCAAGGAACAGCAAGCTGAGCTCCCAAAACAGAATGAATAAAGAAAGACTTCACATTATAAGTACACAGTCTCCAGGAGGACAAGGACCACCCCCTTGTTTTAATCTGTTTTTACCTGTTCCATTTTCTCTTACCCTCTTAATTTTTACTTCTTATTCAATTATATATACCCCCATTTTAATCCCTTGGTAATTTTTAAAAATATATTTATTATCATTATTTTTCAAAATGCTGCTTCCACTTGCTTAAATATTATTCATTATACAATGTCTTCAAACCTTTATTTCTCTCATCTTTAAAATTCTTTATCTCTCTCTGTCTTTTTTCTATTTTCTAAGTTGTAATACTGCATTGGCATTGGGTAGATATACAATTTTAGGACCACAGTAGATAACTGATACTCCATAAACCACCATGCCAGAGAGGTAGTAGAAAGATGAAGAAGCAGAGAAACCATTCCCAATTAAAAGAACAAGAGAAATCCTCTGAAAGAACGATCAGTGAAATAGAAATTGATATCCTACTAGATGAAGATTTCAAAACGGAGTGATCTAAGTATTGAAGGAAATAAAAGAGATAAAGTTTAGAGATATAAAATATGTCAAAAATGAAATGGAAGGTATAAAGAAGAGCCGAGTAGAATAGGTAAACCCGTTGACTGAAATGAGGAATGATTTAAAGGTGTAGCAAAGCTGACTATATAACGCAGAGGAACGAATTAGTGACTTAGAAGACAGGACAATAGAAAGCACCCAATCAGTAGAGCTACAAGAGAAACAATGAGAAACAAATGAAAAAAGCATAAGGGACCTATGGGATAATAGAATTCATGCCAAACTTGGCATGATAAAAGTCCCAGAAGGGGAAGAAAGATCAAAGGTGATTGCAAAGGTTTGTGTAGAAATCATGACTGAGAACTTCCCAAACTTAGAAAAGGGATCAGATATCCAATATAGGAAGCTCAGAGTGTCCCAAAAAGCAAGAACCCAAATATAACCATACCAAGACATATAATTATGATGGCCAGAGTAAAGGATAAATAAATTATCCTAAAAACAACAAGAGACTAGCAAAGAGTGAGTTACAAGGGAATCCCCATATGGTTCACAGCTGATTTCACTAAACAAATACTACAGGCCAGAAGGGAGTGGCAAGATATATTCAAAGACCTGAATGAAAAAATATATTATAACCTAGGATGCTTTAACCTGCAAAGCTATCGTTTTTGGTAGAAGGATTCATAAAGAATTTCACAGACAAGAAAAATTTCAAAAGTTCAGCAAAACTAGACCTATACTAAAAGAATAATTGAAATGTCTTCTCTGAAAAGAAAAGCAGCAGGATGCTACAGAAATGTGAAACTCACAGCTGGAAAGGTGATAACTCATGAGTTACAAATAAAATATACACAAAATTTTAAAAAAAGACATACAAATCTTTGAGAGTGGGAGAGGGAGGCAGGAAAATAGAGAATTTATTTTTGGTCTTTCCTTTTAAAATTTTTTGTTCTCAGTAGGATGGGTTTGAGATCATGTTACTATTCATTTAATAAAAGCAGTTATAGTAATGATCTAATGGACTTATAAAAACGGATAACCAGAAGACAAAAACTTATCAGGGAGTCACTAAATCTAAATAAAATTCATGATAATACAAAGGAAAATTACCAAACCATAAAAGGAAGATGAAAGGAACAAAGAGGAAATACCAAATCAACTGCAAATATAAGGTCATTTTGGCAGTAAACACTAGCTTATCATCAATTATTGTAAATGTTAATGGACTAAATGCTCTAGTTGAAAATCATAGAGTGGCTGACTGGATAATAAAGCAAGAACCATCAATATGCTGCATACAAGAGACCCATTTCAGAGAGTAGGACACATATAGATTGAGAGTGAAAGGACGGAAAAAGGTATTCCATATAACTTGAGAAGCCAAAAAGCAGGTGTTGCAGAACTGATTTCAGACAAAATAGTCTTTAAAGCAAAGGCCATAATGATAAAGGAGGACATTTTATAATGATTGAAGGAGTGATACAATATAGGGATAGCACACTCGTTAATACACATGCAACAAATAGAGGAGCACCTAAGTATATAAAATAATTACTAACAGATATAAAGGGGGATTCATATTTGGAGATTTCAACACTGCATTAACATCACTGGATATATCATCGAGACAGAAAATAAGTTAGGCAACAGAGAAGTTAAATAATACAGTAGAAATATTGCACTTGGTGGATAAATTCACAGCATTGCACACCCTACAATATAGGATATATAGTCTTTTCAAGTGCACGTGGAATATTTTCCAGGATTCATGATGAACTTGGGCACAAAAGAAACCTCAGCAAATTTAAAAGTTAGAAATTACCCCAAGCATCTTTACTGACCATAATGCCATGAAGCTAGAAATCAACAACAGAGAAACAGAGGACAACAAAAGGAAAACATGGGGATTAAACAATATGTTTTCAAAAAAACTAATGGGTCAATGAAGAAATCAAAGCTGAAATGAAAAACTACCTTGAGACAAAAGAAAATGAAAGCAAAACCCCACAAAATTTATGGGACACTGCGAAAGCATTGCTGAGAGGGGAGCTTATAGTGATACACTCCATCCTCAAAAAAGAAATACAACCACAAATAAACAATTTAACCCACCAGAAGAATGAATTAGAATAAGAAGAACAAAAACACCAAAAGGCAGCAGAAGGAAGGAAATCATAAATATTGGGGAGGAAATAAATAAAATAGAGATTTAAATGACCATAGGAAAAAATCAACAATTTCAAAAGCTGGTTTTTCCAAAAAGTAAGTAAAATCGACAAACCTCTGGCCAAACTCAGAAAGAAGAAAAGTGAGAGAGCACAAATTAACAAAATAAGATAGGAGAATGTAGAAATTACCACAAAAAAATTAGAAATACAGAATATCATATGAGAATTTTATGAAAATTATATTGAACCAAACTGTATAACCTAGAAGAGATGGACAATCTTCTGGAATCATACTCTCCACCAAGACAGAATCAAGACATATCTGACACCTGGAAAAAGCAGAGCACTTTAAATGAAATCAAAATAGCAATATAAAACCTCTCTACATATAACAGTCCAGGACTGGACGGATTCACTGTGGAATTCTACCAAACATAAAAGCAGAACTCATAGCAGTACTTCTCAAACTCCTCCAGACGATTGAAAAGGAAGGAATACTCCCAAAATCATTCCATGAAACCACAATCCCCTGATACAACAACCACGCAAAGACACTACCAACAGAGAGAATTATAGGCCAATATCACTGATGAACACAGACACCAAAATACTCACCAAAATATTACCAAATAGAATCCAACAACACAGAAAAATGATTATAAACCATGACCAAGTGGGGATCATGCCAGGTACACAGGGGTGGTTCAACATATGCAAATCAATCAATGTAATACAGCACATCAACAAGAGAAAGAACCAAAACCACATGATCATCTCAATTGATGTAGGAAAAGCATTTGATAAAATTCAACATAACGTGTGATAAAAACTCCCACCAATTGGGCATAGAGGGAATATATCTCAACATCATAAAAGCTATAGATAACAAACCTACATCCAGCATAATACTCAATGGTGAGAAAGTCAAATCCTTCCCACTAAAATCTAGGACAATAAAAGGATACACACTATCACGACTCCTACTCAAGATAGTCTTGGAAGTACTATCCAGAGCAATCAAACAAGAGACAGAAGAAAAAGGGATGCAAATTAGAAAAGAAGAGGTAAAAGTCTCACTATATGCAAAGAATATGTTACTATATACAGAAAACCCTACAAGATCCAGACAAAATTTACTACAGCTGATCAAAGAATTCAGCAAGGTAGCAGGTTACAAGATTATGCATCAAATATCAGTGGCATTTATTTGCGCTAATGATTCAGATAATAAAATAGAGCTATAGTCAACAAGACAGCACTGTAATGGAAGAAAAACATACATGTAGGTCAATGGAACAGAATAGTGAACCCAGAAATGAACCCAAAAACGTTTGGCAAATTAAACTTAGACAAAGGAGGCAAGAAATTACAATGGAAGAGGGATAGACTATTCAGCAACTGGTGTTGGGAAAACTGGACAGCACCATGTAATTCAATGAAGCTAGAACATTCCCAATGAAGCTAGAACACCATACAAAAAAAATAAACTCAAAATAGATAAAAATCTTAAACATAAGACAAGATACAATAAAGCTCTAAGAGGAAAATATAGGCAAAACGTTTTCTGACATACGTCTCGAAAATTTTCTCATAGAAGAAATAAAAGCAAGAATAAACAAATGAGACCTAATGAAACTTAAAAGCTTCTGCACAGTAAAGGAAACGGAAATAAAACAAAAAGACAACCTACGGAATGGGAAAAATATTTGCATATGAAACCGAATAAGGCGTGACCTCCAGAGTATATAAGGAGCTCATCGAACTGAATAAGAAAAAATAAACTACCTAGTCCAAAATTGGGCAGAAGACCTAATTAAGCAATTCTCCACGGAAGACATAAAAATGATCAAAAATCATATCAGAAAACGCTCAATATCACCGATTATCAGAGAACTGGAAATCAAAACTACAGTGAGGTATCACCTCACACCAGTCAGAATGGCCATCATTCAAATATCCACAAATGACAAATGCTGGAGAGGCTGTGGAATAAAGGGAACCATCCTTCACTGCTGGTGGCAATGCAGTTTGGTGCAGCCATTGTGGAATACAGGATGGAGATTCCTCAAAAGCCTTGGAATAGACTTACCATATAACCCAAGAATCCCACTCCTCGGCATAAATTCAGAAGGAACCCTACTTCAGGATGACACCTGCACCCCAATTTTCATATCCAGCACTATTTACAATAGCCAAGACATGGAAACATCCTAAATGTCCATTGACAGTTGACTGGATAAGAAGAGGTGTTATATTTATACAATGGAATAGTAGTCATTCTTATAAACCAACAACATAATGTCATTTTCAGCAACATGGATGGTCCAGGAGAATATCAGTCTAAGTGAAGTAAGCCAGAAAGAGAAAGAAAAATACCATATGAGATGGCACATGTGTGGAATCTAAAAACAAAACCAAACCAACCAAAAATGCATAAATACAAAACAGAAATAAACTCGCAGGCCGAGAATAAAAAGTTTAGGTTGCCAAGGGGTGGGGTGTGGGAAGAATTAGGCTGGGAGGTCAAAATTGAAGAATAGATAATCAGGATTGTACTGTATAGTAGAAGAAAATATATAAAAGATCTTATGGGAGCTCACAGGGGAAAAAATGGGACATGTATATATGTTCATTGAACCTAAAAATTTGTGCTCTACAATGGAATTTGAGACAGCTTTTAAAATTATTAAAAATCAACTAAAAAAGTTAAAAAAGAAAAAAACATGATTCTAAATATTACAGGTGTAAATATAAATTAGAAAGTAAAAACAACTATGCAAAAGAGTAGTAAAACAAAAGATTTTGTTTTTTGTTTTCTTTTTAAGATAAGTAAAATCAAAAAACCTCTAGCCAAGTGCATCATGAAGAAAACAGTGATGCTCCAAAGAAATAAATTCAGAAATAAAAGTGGAGAAATAACAATTGTTCCCTCATATATACAACAAAGGGAACATTTTGTCAAAATTTACATGCCAATAAACTGGACAACTTAGAAGAAATATACAAATGTCTGGAAATAGACAGGGATAAGGAGAAATAAATAATTTGAACAAACTGATTACTAGAAGAAAGAATCTGCATTTAAAAAAATCATTAAATATTAGAGCAGGTTTAAACAGCTCCCGTGGAAAACTGTACAAAAATAAAAAGAAGAAATTTTACTCTTCAAACTATTCAAAAATAGTGAAGATGTGGAAAACTCCCATATTAATTTTATGAAGCTTTCATTACCCAGATAGCAAAGCCAACAAACAAAGTACAAGCAAAGAGAATTTCAAACATATATTTTTGATTGATATACATACAAAAATTCAAAAAAATAGTATTAGAAAACTAAGTCCAGCAATTCAAAAAATGAATCATACAACATGAACAGCTTTAATTCATTGCAGGGTCATAAGAGAAGTTGAAATTACATGAAATCAATCAGTTTGATACACCACATTAACAAAAGAAAAAGGGAAAATGATGTGGTCATCCCAATAAATCGATAAAAATCATTTCACAAACTTCAAATTTTATTCATTAATACAAAAGCAACAACAATAACAACAAGAACAGCAGAGTCAATAAAAACAAAAAACCCTTACCAAAGTAGGATTCAGGAAATATATCTCAACAATACTAAAGTCATTAATTACAGACCCACAAACAACATAATATGCAAAAGTGAATAAATGAAAGCCAAATTAAGGAATAAAACAAGAATGCCCACTCTCACCATTTCTATTAAACACATTAAGGGAAGTCCTAGCAACAGCAATCGCACAAGAAAAAATATTATTCAACTTGGATTGAATGAAGTAAAACTGTTATTATTTTAGATGACATGATAATCTATATAGAAAACCCTAAAGATTCTTCACACCAAAACAACTAAAACTAATAAAGACATTTAGCAAAGTAGGATTTTTCATGATTAATATACAAAAACAGTCACATTCCTTTACACTAACAATGAAATATTCCAGTATTCTAAAAAATCCATATGAAATCAGATAAAAAATGAAAAACCTATGAAAAATCCAAGATAATAAAATTAATAGGGCACTGATATAGAAATTTGAACATGATGCAAAGAAATGGAAAGAAATCTCAAGGTCTTACTTTAGAGGAATTAATATTGCAAAAATATACATACTACAAATGATGTCTACAGATATAAAGTGATTCAGATCGAACTAAATGATATTTTCCACAGAACATAAAACAGTTCAGATTTGTATGGAACTGCAAAAGAACCAGAACTGCAAAAGAAACAATGAGGAAAAAGAACAATGTTGGAGGCATAAACCATATCCCTCTCAGAAATCAGAATATATTACAAAAACAGAAATCAAAACAGCACAATGCTGGAAAACAAAAATAACTATATCCCTGGAACAGAGCACAGAGGCAGTAATAAAATATCACACCTATGGTCAAGTAAACTATGACAAACGTAACAAAAATATACAATGCATAAAAGACAGTCTTCAGCAAGTGATGTTGTGGAAGGTAGACAGCAACATGTAAATCAATTAAATTAGAATACTCCCTCACACGGTACAAATATAAGCCCAAAATGCTTTAAATATCTGAATCTAATACATGACACAATAAAACTCCTGGAAACTAACATAGGCAAAACAAGACATAAATTGTAGCAAAATTTTCTTATGTCACTCTTCCAAGCTGGAAACATTAAGAGCAAAATAATCAAATAGATCCAAATTAAACTTAAAAGCTTCTATATAGCAAAATAAACACAATGAAAAGATGAACTTCCAAATGGGAGAAAACATTTGGAAATAATGCAATCAACAAGTGGCTAATTTCTAAAATATAAAAATCGTTCATACAACTCCATTGCAAAAACTGCAAACAACTCAGACAGAAAATGAGTAGAAGGCAATTCTCTAAACAAGACAAACAGATGACAAACAGGACTATAAAAACGTGCTCACATTGCTAATCATTATACAAATGCAAGACAAAAATAAAATTATGTTTTACCTCACAATACTGAGAAGTGCTGTCATACAAATGTCTACAAAAAATAAATTCTTGGGAGGTTGTGGAGAAAATGGAACTCTCCAACGCTGTTGGTGGGAATGAAAAATTGGTGCAACCACTTTGGAAACTCTATGGAAGTTCCTTAAAATAATAAAAATAGACTTATCATATGAACCAGCATTCCCACTCCTGGGCATATAAAACATAAAACCTGAAAACAAAGAATCCTAGTGTAAAATATAAGAAGTACACTCTGACATTGGACTTAATTTGATTCTACATATGTCTCCTCTGGCAAGGGAAGCAGAAGCAAAACTAACAAAATATGATTGTATCACTCTAAATAGATTTACACTAAAGAAAAAATGATCAATAAAATGAAAAGTCAACCAACACAATGGGAGAATATATTTGCAAGTGATATTTTCCAATCAAGTGTTAATATGCAACTATAAGGCTAAGTCATACACCAAACAACAACAAAAAAGACCAAACAATCTAATTTAAAAAAAATGTCCGTAGGAACTGAATAGATAGATCTGAATCAATTTTCTGTAGAAAACATACAGTTGGCTAAATGACACATGAAATTATGTTCAGAGTTATAAATTATTATGGACTTCATAAACCAAAAATGAGACAAGATCTCACAATTGTCAGAAGGCTCTCATCAAAAAGAAAAGAAATAGATGTTGGTGAGACTGTGGAAAAAATGATCACCGTGGACACTGTTGATAGGAAAGCAAAGTATTGATTCCATTGCATATATACACCAAATTTTCTTCATCCACTTTTCTGTCTAGGGATTTTGTGTTTGTAAGCCCCTGTCTGAAGGCTCTTGAGAACAAGCCCATGGGCTGAACTGATAAACAAGCTGTGAGGAATGTCACATATCCAGGCTGGATAAGAAATGGCCTACTCAATATATCCAGTATGGTTGGCAGGCTAGCCTATGCTGGGTAATATCCTCAGAGGAGGACAACCTAAGACAGGCACAGTCGGCTGGATAAGAGATGACCTACAAAATGAAGTTCCGTGATGAACTTTAAAACAATTCTTGATAATTTAACATCCTGTGCTTACTGCAGGAGCATGGGGACATAAATAGTTTAAGATTATTAACATTGTTATAACTTAGATGATATGTGAGTCATAGTGCATGTCCTATATAAACCTTTTTTCTAAGAATCAATACAAAGTGAACTGCTTCCCTTCTGTCCGCAATGTGTTTGTGTGTATATGATATCGTGCCACTGACAGGGTTAATTTAATTTTTTGGGAGTATCTTAAAAGTATGTCGCATTATATATAATGCTCTTTCTGCACCTAATGAGATGATTATGTGAGTTTTATTTCTCATTCTATTAGTGTGGCATGTCACCTTTATTGATTTGAATATTTTGAAGTATCCTTAAACCCAGGGATAAATCCCTGTACTCATGTATGTGTATTATATGTTAAATGTGTTGTTGAATTCACTTTGCTTGTGTTTTGTTGAGAATTTTGGCACACATGTTCATCAGGGTTAATGTTCTATATTTTGCATCTAATGTCCTTTCTAAATTTGTTATGCAAATAAAGCTGGCATCATAAAACAACTTTGGAATCTTTCACCCCGTTCAAATTCTTGAAAGGTATGGGGAAGAATTGGTTAAAAATTGTGTTAAAATATATGACTTAATTCACCAGTAAAGTCATCTTGTAAATTTTTTCTGGTTTGGGAGGTTTGGATTAATGATTTACTCATACACACCTTTGCTGTATTTAACTTTCTAATTACTTCTTGATTCAGTAATGGAAGACATATGTTTCTGGGAATGTGTCTGTTGTTCTAGGTCATTCAATTCACTGGCTAGTGGTAATTTCATATGATGGTATGCATCTCTGCAACATCAGTGTTATTATCTGCTCTTTCCATTTCACAGGATTCATTTTAGTATTAAGTGAATGAAAAATACTTGTTGACTTTAAGCAAAATCTACTTTCCTGAAATAACAAAACTCTCATGGTTTTCAAACTATTTCGTTATAGTCTTTTCTCTTCACCACAAACTCGATCTTTCATTGCCCAAAGAGTAGTCACTCAGGACAGTAAGTGGAGTTAGATAAAGGAGACAAAGTAGTATTTTCTCCTTAATTCATTCCTCCAGACGCCTAAAGCTTTCCATTCTCATTTGCTGGATTTTTTCCTGTCCCTTCATCACCCACCCACCCCAAAATAGCTGATTCTCTTCCCCATAACTATAACGATAATGCCTTATGATTAATTTACTTCTTAGAATCAGAGCTTTGTCCATAGAGAGAGTGCCATTGCAAATATTTAATGTAGGTTTATACACCCCACATAACTTGTGCCCCTTCTAACCTTCACATAGTAAGTATCTAAGTGGTACGTTCCCCTTTGATAGGGTGGTGGTATTCAGTAACCAAATTGTAATCTAAAACTTGTGGACTAGAAGAAGGTGAGGGTGGTAGAATTAAAAATTTGTCCAACTGCAGGAATATCAAATTTCTGCAGATATTAGGAAATATAAAATATTCATGGAAGTGTTTGAAAATTTCCCATTAATTTAAAATAAATGGTGAAGCATTTACAGAATGTGAAATGCCCTGAAATGCTGGAAAAATTGTAGGCAAGGTCAGGGAGCCTAAGGCTTCTGCTCACAATGATGCAGCTAGTGTCAGCTGAAAAGACTGGAATGGCAACATTGAGTTCTGAAAATGTATCACCAGTTGTGAAGAAAGCCTTTGATATTCTGGAGAATGGGCAAATCTGCCAGGGTAAGCTCTAACAACATCCCACCAATATGATCTTTACCAAGAGAAAAAAAGAGCCCACTTGGAGCATGAGAACTGTGTCTGGACAGCAGTGGTTGTTCCTACAACAGAAACATCAAGCTTTTAAGTTTTTTCACTGAACTCTGATGGCGGCTATGTTGTTGCTTACATTAGCAGTTTGGGGTTCATATGGACTGTTTCAGTAGCTAGTTTCCAGCTCTGTTATCAGACAGAGGGTCTTACGGTGATCATCTTAACAAGGTTCTATACTGATAAGTCAAAAGCTACAGTTTACTTTCAAAATTAGAAATTCTAAGAAAGAATATTATTTGATTGTCCACCTGTAGTTTTCTACCTGGGAAAAGCTAGACTATTGGCAAAAGTACAAAAGGTGGCTGGTGCTTTGAAAACTATTCTCTGAGCTCTGCCCCCTGAATTCTTCCCACTAAACACTACAAATCTGTCTACCACTGTGTGTGTGTGTGAAGATGTATTGTTAAGCAGTAACTAAGTTTTTCTTAGTTGAGTCATCAGTGAATTGTTCCTCTGCATCTGTCAGAATATCTGCGAATTAAGAGTTTCATTGGGCCACCAGATTTTCTTCAGATTAGGGAGAGGTAGATTATATTTCTCTCTGTATACTAATTATTATCTGTTCACTGAATCCCGAGCTGATGTTAGGGCCAAGCCACTGAACCCTTGAATTGGACTGAGGCATATATATTTTCCAGTCCCCAGAGCCCAGCATAGGACTGTGTCTCTTTTTAATTTAAGCTTATTTCTAAGTTTTTTTTTCTTTTAATTCTCATTGTTGACACAACTTGCTTTGGCTTTGAACACCCGTTGACTAATTTACTGAGCCTGAACCACTGACTTATTCCCATTCACCTTGAAATTGCAATAAACTTTCTTCCTTGTACTTCCTGGAATAGAGTGTTCATAGTCATCATTTTTAAAGCAGTCCTCATTCCTAATAATTCAGAACATTTTCACTTCTTTGCCCAGAACTTGAGCAAGAATGTTTGTTGTGGATCTCAGGGATTACCATCACATTCCCTAATGCAACCATGAGAACACACCACAATGTTATCTATAATCAAGTCTTTGTCAGTATTGCATTCCCATTGCAAAACAGTTAAGTATTTTAGGAGTTCTGAGATTTCACCATGCTGAGATTTTTAGCAACCTAGCATGTTCATTTCTTACAGATAATGTCGGGGACATGAGACCATTGATCAGAGACAGTGAATTTTACCACTTACAGCAACAGCAGCCAGTGTTAAATTTGTATCCATTAACTAATCTCAGATGAATACACAGAGTGAAATTTTGATGCCTACAGAATCAGTGGGCTGTTAACATGAAGAAATTTTAAGCATGGTAAAATACTAATTTTATTAGTATCTTTATGTATAATTTATTAGAATCCTTTATTTATTAGTATCTTTACCTAGGATAATTATATCATGACCCAAGTTTACTTGCTGCAAAAACAGTCATGATAAATGACATGGGAAAACATTACCATTTATTTGCCATTGTTACTTCTGCTTTTATTTACATATAATTGGCATAAAACATTGTGTAATTTTAGGTGCACAGGATAGTGATTTGAGTTATTATTATCAAGAAATAAATAACACAGCAACTTTAGGGAGAATTCATTATCTCATTTAGATACAATTTTAAAGAAATACAATTTGTCTTTTGGTTGTGATGAGAAAACTTATTGTCTACTCTCTTAACAACATTCATATAGAACATAAAGCAGTATTAATTGCAATTTTCATGTTACTACAGGGCATCCCTAGAACACGTTTATTTTACGATTGGAGGTTTGTAGCTTTTGAGTGCATTAATCAAATTCTCCTTTCCCAACCCCTGCCTCTGTTAACTACAAATCTAATTTTTTTCTATATGTGTGTTTGTTTTTGAAGTGTATATTAATCTATAACTCTGTGTTAGTTTCTCTTACATAACATAGTGTTTGCTATTTCAATAGATTTCAAACTGATCACAAAAATAAATCTAGTTATGATATGTTGCTATTTAAAAATATTTCATAGTTATTGACTATTCCCCACACAGTACATTTCTTATCCCTGATTCATTTAATTTGCAACTGTAAAATTTTCTTAATTTTCCTCAACTATTTGTTTTTCTTCTCCACATTTCCCTCCTTCTTGTGAGCAACCTGTTTCTTTCTATATCTATAACCCTTTTCTGTTTTGTTCTGTTCATTTGTTTAAATTCCAAATATGAGTAATACCATTCTGCATTTGTCAATTTCTGTCTCACTTATTTCAGTTAGCATATTACCCTCTTGGTCTACCCATTTTTTGCAAATGTCAAGAACTTATTTTTTTATAGCTGAGTAATAACCCATTGTAATTTTATGTGTGTGTGTGCATATATATAAATATACATATATATATAATGTTTAGTGTGTGTATATATATATAAATATAGATATTTCTGTATTTAATAGATGGGTAGATATATACACTAGAAACATACATCTTCTTTATCCATCATCTATTGATGAGCAATTAATTTGCTTCTATAGCCTGGCTTTTGTAAATAATGCCACAGTGAATATAGGGTTGAATTTATCTTTTCTGATTTGTGTTTTTATTTTCTTGGTATAAGAATGTAGATATGGAAGTGTTGGATCATATTTCATTTTTAATTTATAGATAAATCTCCATACTGTTTTCCACAGTGGCAGCACAAATTTATATTCACTTAAGCAGTGCAGCAGTGTGCTTTTTCTTACATCCCCACTAATATTTATATTTGTTACATTTTTGATCATAGTCATTCTGACAGGAGTGACATAATATCTCATTGTGTTTTGGACTTGCTTTTTTCTGATGGTTAGTGATGTCGACTATTTTCATGTGCCTATTGATTACCTTTCCCCCACTGTATATTCATTTTTTTGTAATGGACTAAATGACCATAACTGTCTGATTTCATTTTTAGGCATTCTGTTGTGTTCCATTAGTCTCTTTGTTCTGTGCCACTACCATAATCATTGCTGTATCATTGTATTATAGTTTAAAATCTGGGACAGTGATACATCCTCTTTGTTCTTTGTCAAACTTGTTTGTGTTTGTAGTTTGTTCATTTTCTTTTCTTTGTTTTTAGTGATTTCAAATCTTTTGTGTTTACATATAAATTTAATAATTATTTTTTGTAAGTGTCTGAAAATGCCATTTGTATTTTGATAGGCACTGAATTTAATTTGTGTATTTTCTTGGCTAGTACTGTCATTTAAACAATATTTTCTTACTCATCTATGAACACAGTATATACTTTCACCTGGTTGCATTATCTGCAATTTCTGTTATACATCTTTTATAGTTTTCTGAGAACAGGTCTTTTACCTCCTTGGTTGGATAAATTTCTTGATTTTTTTTTTGTAATGCAAGTGTGAATGAAACAGTTCCCTCACTTACTCTATCTGTTAGCTTGTTGTTAGTGTGTAGAAATGAAAGATTTCTGTATATTTTTTTCCACATACTGAAATTTTACCAAATGCATTGAAAAGCCATCGTAGTATTGTGGCATCTCCTTTAGGATTTCTGTTTAAAGTATTTCATCTGCAAACACAATCTTTTACTCCTTTTCTGAAATAGCTGTATTTAATTTCTTTTATTTTGGATAGCTATGGCTAGAATTTCCAATACGATACTGAATATCAGTGGTAAGTGTGAACATTCTTGACTTCTTCCTGCTCTTACAGCAGGTGCTTTCAGCTTTTAATCAGTGAGTGTCATGTTAGCTGAGTTCTTGTCATATGCGACATTAAATGTGTTGAGGTATGTTTCCTCATACCCATTTTGAGGAGAAATATAATCATAAGTAGACACTGTAATTGTCAATAAATTTTATGAGTCTTTTGAGGTGGCCATATGATTTTTATTTTTCAATTTGTTAGTTTGGTGTATCATATTGATTAATTTCTGGGTAATGAATAACTTTTGCATCCCTGGGATAAAAGGGACTTAATCATACTGTATAATCCTTTTAATGTATTGTTTGCTTTGCTAACATTTATTGATGTTATTTTCATGATACTTATCAGTAGTATTTCAACTGTAATCTTATGAGGTATTTGTTCCTGTTTTAGTAGTAGTGTAATACAGAAAGGGGGGTTGGAACCTTCTTTCAGCTGCAAATTTTTGTAATTCTCTGAGAAGTATAGGTGATAGCTCTTCTCTAAATGTTTGGAAGAAGTCACCCGTGAAGCTGTCTAGACCTGGAATTTTGTTTCTTGGGAGATTTTGTTAAATTACTTATTTAATTTCATTATGATAATCTGTTAATATTTTCTATTTCTCATTCTATTCTGGAGATTGGGCCTTTCTAAGAAATTGTCCATTTCTTCTAGGGATTCCATTTTAATTGGCATATAATTTGTTGTATTATCTTATGATGCTTTGTGTTACTTTGATATAAGCTGTAACTTCTCATTTATTTTGGAGCTTTTTAATCTGTACTCTCTTTCTGCTCATGAGTCTCGTTAAAGTTTATCAGTTTTATTTATCTTTCAAAGGCCTTTATGTAGTTTGTTTTGATGTCTCTATTTTTAATCTTTATTTTATGTATTTATGTTCTGATCTTTCAGCTGTCTTTCTTTCTACTAGCAAGTTTGTTTATTATTTTGCTACATCTTTTGTTTGTAAGATTATGTTATAAGAGAGAGATGTTTCTTATTTGTTTAAGGGGGATTATTTTGCTATAAGCATCCTTATTAATACTGCTTTTGCTATATCACATGGACTTTGTATTTGTTGTTATATTTCTTTATGTATTTTTCCTTTGATTTATGTAGCAATCCATTGGTTGTTTAATATTGTGTGATTTATCCTCCAAACTTTACAATTTTTCTCGTTTTCTTCTTCTAGTAAATTTCTATTCTCGCAGAATCCATATGTTTCTTCACAAAACAAGGAGAAAAATAATAAAATTTATACTAAATTCTGAAAGACCCAAATTTTTTAAATTATCTTTGAAAAATGAACAAAGCTGTAGGTATTATCCTCCCTGACTTTAAAACATACTACAAAGCTACAGTAATCAAAACATCAAAATATGTCACTAAAAGATTCACATAGATAAATGCAACAAAATAAAGAGTCCTAAAATAAAAACACACACATATGGTCAATTAGTCTACAATGAAGGAGGCAAGAGTATACAATGGAAAAAAGGCAGTCTTTTCAAAAAGCAGTTCTGGGAAAACTGGTAATTACATGTAAAATTAGATGTAAGAGCATTCCTTCCATAGTATACAAAATAAAATAGTAATCGATTAATTTCCTTAATGTAAAACCTGAAACTATACAATTTCTGAACAAGAACAGGACCAGAACTGCTTTTGTGATAAATCATCACAATATTTATTTTTGATCTATCTCCTAATTAAAAAAAAAAAGAAAACTAACAATAACACTTTTTACTTATACTGAGGGAAAATAGATGTTCTATGTGATACAGTGATTCAACTTCTTCTATAAGTGTGAAATGGAAAACCTTTTGCAGAGCAAAGGAAACCTTCAGCAAAATTTATTTCAATACACAGAATAGAAGGAAGAGTTTCAGACTATGAATCCAACAAGGTGTTAATATCCATAATGTATATATAGCATATTAGATTCATTATTTAAAATACAAAGAACCCTTCTTAAAATCAGTTGAAGGATCTTCATGGAAACTTTTCAAAAACAGATATTTGGATGATTTTCATACATATACAAAAAACATAACATTGCTATTCTTTAGGAAAACTTAAATCAAAACCAGAATGAAATATAATCTCACAGCAACCAAAATGTGTATTAAAAATGTCTTCAAATGACAAACATTAATATGAATGTCGATAAAACGGAACCCAAGTTCACTGTTGGTGGAAATATAAATTGATGCATCCACTATTATAAAAGTGTGGACAGTGCTAAGAAAACTAGAAATAGAAACATTATATGTTGCAGCAATTCCAGTTTTTGTTATAAATCTGAAAATAATGAAAACATTTACTTTAAAGGTTATATTACCCCCAATGTTCTTATCATCATCATTTATAATAGCCAAGTATAGAAGCACAAGTCAACTGCCCATCAACAGATGATTGGCTGAAGTAGATATGAGGTATAGATAACATAATAAGTACTTAGTCATTGTCAAAACAAAAAATAAAATTCTGCCATTTGGAACAATGTGACTGGACCCAGGTAGTGTTGCACATATCACATTAAGTTATACAGAGAAAAACACTCTATGTTACCACTTCCATGAGGAAACAAAATATATAAGAGAAATAATCATAAAAAAAGGAACAAATTCACTTATATGTGTAGTGCACTGAGTAGTGGTTTCCACTGGTGACAGGGAAGAAGGATGGGGAAAACAGGAATATTCAAGCTACTAGTTATAAATTAGAGAACCAAAAGGGCTATATTTACAGCACAGAGAAATATTTTAATAATTTAAATGATTTTAAAGAGATTATAGGCTATATTATACTTAAATGTGCATACATGTGGGAAAAACATTGAAGAAAAGAACCCAGGAAAATCAAAATATTTTGTAGGACTCTGATATTAAGGGAGGTGATTTGTTCACTTTCTTTACTGTTCTTATAATGTCCTTATTATAATTCAAGCTTTCAAATGAAAAGGTTTAGGCTTTGAAAAAAGTGACTTAAGTTTAAACTATTTCTGTCTCTCCCCTTAAATCTAGAGTCAGTGAAATGATCACATCTCAAAAAAATAACTACAACACAAAACAATACTCCAGAACACATGTGTACACCTGACCTTTGGTGGGCTAAAACACATAAAGATGGCTGAACTGAGGGAAGAGAAGAGTTGGTGCCTGCGACCATGGCCCACTGACAAGGTTAACTGAGACCACATATTCAGAATACTCAGTAGAAACAGGGTCTCAGTGGTTCACACTGCTTCAGCCTCCAACTGCACCAGTACTCATGGTCACAGATAACTACGAGGGAGCCACAAGGCATACAGAATTTCCATCCTTTTGACACTCAGACATTCATGACATTGTCCCTACTCCCCATTCACAGTGTTGGAGACAAGGTACCTTGCAACATTGGACATGGGAAAGGCACTTGCCTAATTCCGACTACCCACATGTCTTCACAACTTTCCTCAATGTGTGCACTGAGTCTTAAGGGATATCAGATAAAAGGAAGGGTTCACAGGCCCAGTGACAACAGTGGCATTAACTACCAGATTTGTCTAAGAAGTGACAGTGTAAGCAATCTTTTATCCAGAGAGTAGCGACTGGAAAGTGCCATTTTGAAATATTATCAGATGTAGCTCAGATAAGTAAAACCAAAAATTGTGCAATATTGCAAACTACCAGAAAACAAAAGCAAGGACTCCAAATCCCAATCTGTTTTTTAGTGTCATCACAGCAATAATTTACCAGGATCATGACCAGTCACAGTAACTTTATAGGCCAAGCACACACACAGACTCCGACACAGACACAGACACAGACACACACGCACAGGCAAAGACACACACAATATCAACCCTGCAGCAAACAAGCTTAAAGTCATGGAATATTGCTGTATAACTAATAGAGAATCCAAAGAGATGTCATAGAGAAACACAATACAAAAAAAAAAAACTCAGAAAGCAGTTTAGTGAGCTCAGGAATAAAATAAATGATGATAAGGTATACATAATCTAAGAGTCTGAAACTATGAAACAATCAAACATTATGGGAGGACCAGTTGAACTTAATAAATGATATGAAGAATGCAACAGAAAGCATTGGAAGAAGACTGTCTTGTGGAAGAGAGATTAGCAAACTCACCAATAAACAACAAGAAATGATAGGAGAGGGGAGAGATTCAAGATATTAAAATCTGAGGAAATTCTAAAATAGCCATCAGACTTCTTAAGGAAGTGTACATTAGGGTGAAATCCTGGAGGGAGAAGAATGTTAGAAGGCAGCTGATGGTTTATTTAAAGTTGTAATAGTTGATAACTTCCTGACCTGGGTAAGGAACTGACATACAATTCGGTGAGCCAACAAAACACCAATATCTTTAAGACAATGAGACCTTCTTCAAGATATGTCATATGCAAATTGGCAAGTCAATGCCAGAGTAAAGTTTTAAAGGCGGTCAATAAAACTTATGTTAATCTACATAGGAACCACCATTAGTCTATCGGCAGAATACTGAGCAAAAAACATATGCCAAGGGTAATTAAAATGACATTTTCAAACTACTGAAATAAGAAATCTCTTACCCAAGAATACTACACCTTGCACAGTTATCACTTAGGTGTAAAGTGAAAATAAAGACTTTACCAGACAAACTAACCTGAGTGAGTTGTAAAAAACAAAACCGAGACAACTTACAAGAGGTTCAGAAAAGAGCTATTCTAAGAAAAATAAAATGGCAAATATACGCAATACTTTGAACAAAATTCTAAGCAGAGACCACGAGAAAGTTGCAACTGTTTCTTTGGGTATGTTTTTAAATGCTACTATTCTATATGAATTAAAGAGAGAAAAATAGTAATTCAGTTGCAATAAATATAGGTACATCAATCTGGTAACATGTTCACAAAAAAATAGAAAAAAATTGAGTCAGTAATCATAAAAGGTAAAGAGTAAAAATAAAACAATATTAAAGGAAGATGCTATCAGTGGAAAAAGGACTAAATTATACATGAGATGTTTTATTTTTAATTGAAGTACAGTAAATGTGCAATATTGTGCAGTTTCAGATGTACAGCATAGTGATCCCAACCACTTTTTAGATTATGTTGCGTTATAAATTATTTCAATAATTGTTAACATACAATTATTATAAGTTATTTTGTGTAATTCCCTGGTATATACAGATTAACCTTGTTGCTTATCTCCATTATGTAAACTACTTTTAATCTGTCAGTGTCCTACCTTTAAATTGTCTTTTCGTTCCACTTTGGTAAACATAAATTTTTTCCCTTATCTTTCAGCCTGTTTCAGTCTTGTCTATCTAATCTCTCTATCTGTCTACCATGTCTCTATCAATCAATCAATCTATTTATCTATCTATCTATCTATCTATATATCTATCATATGTCTATGTATCTATCCTTCTATGTGTCTACTTATCTCTCATCTATCAATAGATAACTGTAGATAGATGTACACAGATATTTGTTATTCTTTATATTCCACATAAAAATTATATTATATACTTTTGTCTTTGTCTAAGTTACTTCACTAAGCACAATATTTACTAGGTCCATTCATGATGCTGAAATAGCCATGTGTTATGCTTTTTCGTTGCTGAGTAATATTCCATTGCATACTTATAGAAACATCATATTTTATTTTTGTGTGTGTGTGTTTTGATATGTTTAGTTTTTTAATATTTCAATGAAAGCTTTTATTGCAATATTTTAAAAAAAACCAAAGTTAATGCAAAAGAATCCATGATGAACAAAGTATCAAATTTTTAAATAAAGACAGGATTTTCTCCACAAGATGTAACCACTATCTTAACTGTTATAATCATCACTTCTCTGCAATTCTTTATAATTTTATCACCTGTGAATATATACTAAGAAAGTACAAATTGATTTTACTGTTCTTGAAATTCATATAAATAGAATTAGATCCCGTGCTGTGATTTCTGTCTTGTATTCTTTCAGTCAAATTCATGTTGAAAAAATTCATCAATGGATTGTGCTGCTGAAGTTCACTCATTTCTTTTTTTTAACATATTTTATTGATTTATAATCATTTTACAGTATTGTGTCAAATTCCAGTATTCAGAACAATTTTTCAGTCATTCATGGACATATACACACTCATTGTCGCATTTTTTCTCTGTGATTTATCATAACATTTTATGTATATTTCCCTGTGCTATACAGTGTAATCTTGTTTATCTATTTTACAGTTTTGAAATCCCAGTCTATCCCTTCCCACCCTCTACCCCCCTGGTAACCACAAGTCTGTATTCTCTGTCCATGAGTCTTTAGATTCCACATATGAGCGATCTCATATGGTATTTTTCTTTCTATTTCTGGCTTACTTCACTTAGACTGACATTGTCTCGGAGCATCCATGTTGCTGCAAATGGCATTATTTTGTCAGGTTTTATGGCTGAGTAGTATTCCATTGTATAAATATGCCACATCTTCTTTATCCAGTCACCCGTTGATGAACATTTAGGCTGTTTCCATGTTTTGGCTATTGTAAATAGTGCTGCTATGAACATTGGAGTGCAGGTGTCATCTTGACGTAGAATTCCTTCTGGATATAAGCCCAGGAGTGGGATTCCTGGGTCATATGGTAAGTCTATTCCTTGTTTTTTGAGGAATCTCCACACTGTTTTCCATAGTGGCTGCAGCAAACTGCATTCCCACCAGCAGTATGGAAGGGTTCCCCTTTCTCCACAGCCTCTCCAGCATTTGTCATTTTTGGATTTTTGAATGACGGCCATTCTGACTGGTGTGAGGTGATACCTCATTTTAGTTTTGATTTGCATTTTTCTGATAATTCGTGATATTCAACATTTTTTCATGTGCTTTTTGATCATTTGTATGTCTTCCTTGGAGAATTGCTTGTTTATGTCTTCTGCCCATTTTTGGATTGGGTTGTTTATTTTTTTCTTATTGAGTCGTATGAGCTGCTTATATATTTTGGAGATCAAGCCTTTGTCGGTTTCACTTGCAAAAATTTTCTCCCATTCCGTAGGTTTTCTTCTTGTTTTATTTCTGGATTCCTTTGCTCTGCAGGAGCTTGTAAGTTTCATTAGTTCTCATTTGTTTATTCTTGCTTTTATTTCTTTTAGGAGAAAATTTTTTAAATGTATGTCAGATAATGTTTTGCCTATGTTTTCCTCTAGGAGGTTTATTGTATCTTGTCTTATGTTTAAGACTTTAATCCATTTTGAGTTGATTTTTGTATATGGTGTAAGGGTGTGTTCTAGCTTCATTGTTTTACATGCTGCTGTCCAGTTTTCCCAACACCATTTGCTGAAGAGACTGTCTTTATTCCATTCTATATTCTTGCCTCCTTTGTTGATGATTAGTTGACAAAAGGTTTGTGGGTTCATTTCTGGGCTCTCTATTCTGTTCCATAGGTCCATATGTCTGTTTTGGTACCAATACCATGTTGTCTTGATGACTGTAGCTCTATAGTATTGTCTGAAGTCTGGGAGAGTTATTCCTCCAGCCTCTTTCTTTCTCTTCAGTAATGCTTTAGCAATTCTAGGTCTTTGATTGTTCCATATCAATTTTATTATGATTTGTTCTAGTTCTGTGAAATATGTCCTGGTTAATTGGATAGGGATTGCACTAAATCTGTAGATTTCCTTGGGCAATGTGACCATTTTATCAATATTGATTCTTCCAATCCAAGAGCATGGAATATCTTTCCATTTTTTTAAAGTCTTCTTTAATTTCCTTCATCAATGGTTTATAGTTTTCTGTGTATAATTCTTTCACTTCCTTGGTTAGATTTATTCCCAGAGGGGATTGTTTCTTTACTTTCTTTTTCTGTTGATTTATCGTTAGTGTAAAGAAAGGCAACTGATTTTTGAACATTAATTTTGTAACCTGCTACCTTGATGAATTCTTCAATCAGCTCCAGTAGCTTTTGTGTGGACCTTTTAGGGTTTTCTATATATAGTAACATGTCGTCAGCGTGTAATGACACTTTTACCTCTTCTTTTCCAATTTGGATCCCTTTTATTTCTTTCTCTTGCCTGATTACTGTGACTAGGACTTCCAGGGCTATGTTGAATAGGAGTGGTGATAGTGGGCATCATTGTCTTGTCCCAGATTTTAGTGGGAAGCATTTGAGTTTTTCACCGTTGAGAGCTATGCTGGCTGTAGGTTTGTCATATATAGCTTTTATTATGTTTAGATATGTTCCCTCTATATCCACTTTGGCGAGAGTTTTTATCATAAATGGGTGTTGAATTTTATCAAATGCTTTTTCTGCATCGATTGGGATGATCATGTGGTTTTTGTCCTTTCTCTTGTTGATGTGATGTATTACATGGATTGATTTGTGTATGTTTAACCAGCGTTGTGTCCCTGGGATGAGCCCCACTTGGTCATGATGTATAATCTTTTTTATGTGTTGTTGGATTCTATTTGCTAAAATTTTGGTGAAGAATTTGGCGTCTATGATCATCAGTGATATTGGCCTATAATTCTCTTTTTTTTTTGTAGTGTCTTTGCCTCGTTTTGGTATCAGGGTGATGGTGGCTTCATAGAATGAGTTTGGGAGTTTTCTCTCCTTTTCAATCATCTGGAAGAGTTTGAGAGGACTGGTATGAGTTCTTCTTTGTATGTTTGGTAGAATTCCCCGGTGAAGCCATCCGGTCCTGGACTTTTATTTGTAGGGAGGTTTTTAATTGCTATTTCTATTTCCTTTCTAGTGATCGGATTGTTCAAGTGTTCAGTTTCTTCTTGATTCAGTTTTGGTGGACAGTATGTTTCCAGAAACTTGTCCATCCCCTCAAGGTTATCCAGTTTGGTTCCATATAGTTTTTCATAATATTATCATAAGATATTCTTTATTTCTATTTTGTTTGTTGTAATTTCTGCATTTTCCTTTCTTATTTTGATAATTTGTGCTCTCTCTTTTTTCTTCTTTGTGAGTTTTGCTAGAGGTTTGTCGATTTTATTTACTTTTTCAAAAAACCAGCTTTTGGTTTGGTTGATATTTTCTATGGTCTTGTTAATCTCTATTGTATTTAATTCCTCTCTGATCTTTATTATTTCCTTCCTTCTGCTGTTTTTTGGAGCTTTTTGTTCTTCTTTTTCTAATTAATTCAGTTGGTGGGTTAACTTGTTTATTTGAGATTGTTCTTCTTTTATGATGAAGGCCTGTATCACTATAAACTTCCCTCTTAGCACTGCCTTTGCTGTGTCCCATAGTTTTTGCATGGTTGTGCTTTCATTATCTTTTGTCTCAACGTATTTTTTTAATTTCAGCTTTGATTTCCTTATTGATCCATTGTTTTTTCAATAACATTTTGTTTAATCTACATGCATTTCTTTTTTTCTCCTTTGTTGCTCTGTTGTTGATTTCCAGTTTAATGGCATTGTGGTCAGTAAAGATGCTTGAGATAATTTCTATCTTCTTAATTTTGTTGAGGTTTCTTTTGTGTCCAAGTACATGATCGATCCTGGAAAATGTTCCATGTGCACTTGAAAAGAATATATATTCTATTTTTTGGGGGTGTAATGCTCTGAAATTATCCTCCAAATCTTGTTTTTCTATTGTAGTATTTAATTTCTCTTTTGCCTTGTTTATTTTCTGTCTGGAAGATCTGTCTAGTGATGTTAATGCAGTATTAAAATCTCCAACTATGATTGTATTCCCATCAATATCCCCCTTTATCTCTGTTAGTAATTCTTGTATGTACTTAGGTGCTCCTATATTGGGTGCATATATATTAACGAGTGTAATGTCTTCATCTTGTATCACTCCTTTAATCATTATAAAATGTCCTTATTTATCCTTCTTTATGGCCTTTGTTTTAAAGTCTATTTTGTTTGAAATCAGTACTGCAACACCTGCTTTTTTGGCTTTTCCATTTGCATGGAATATCCTTTTCCATCCTATCACTCTCAATCTATATGTGTCTTTCTCCCTAAAGTGGGTCACTTGTATGCAGCATATTGAAGGTTCTTGCTTTATTATCCACTCTGCCACTCTATGTCTTTTGACTGGAGCATTTAGTTCATTAACATTTACAGTAATTAATGATAGATGTGTGTTTATTGCCATTTTGAACTTATCTTTGCAGTTGAATTGGTATATCCTCTTTGTTCCTTTCTTCTTCCTTTTGTGGTTTGGTAAATTTCCTTTGTATTATCATGGATTTTATTTAATTTTTGTGACTCCCTTGTAAATTTTTGACTTGTGGTTACCCTTTTTTGTAAATCTATTAACCTATACCTGTTTTTATATACTGATAATAACATGATCTCAAACCCATCCTACTGTTAAGATAATTTAAAAAAGAAAGAAAAAAATTCTATATTTCCCTGCCACCCTCTCCCACTCTCAGTGATTTGTATGTCTTCTTCTATAATTTCGTGTTTCTTTATTCATAATTCATGAGTCATCACCTATCCAGTGTGAGTTTCTCATTTCTGTAGCATCCTGCTGCTTTTCTATTTAGAATAGCCCTTTCAATATTTCTTTTAGCTTGGATTTAGTGTTGCTAAACTCCTGCAGCTTTTTTTTTTTTTTGGTCTGTGAAACTCTTTATTTCTCCTTCTATCCTAAAGGATAGCCTTGCTGGATAAAGTATCCTAGGCTGCAGCTTTTTTTCATTCAGGGCTTTGAATATATCTTGCCACTCCCTTCTGGCCTGTAGTGTTTGTGTAGAAAAATCAGCTGAGAGCCTTATGGGGGTTCCCTTGTAATTCACTCTTTGCTTTCCTTTTGCTGCCTTTAGAATCATTTCTTTATCCTTGACTCTGGCCATCTTGATTATGATATGTCTTGGTGTGGGTCTATTTGGATTCTTCCTGTTTGGGACCCTCTGAGCTTCCTGTACTTGGATATCTGATTCTTTCTTTAAATTTGGGAAGTTTTCAGTCATGATTTCTTCAAAAACCTTTTCACTCCCCTTTGATCTTTCTTCCCCTTCTGGGACCCCTAATATGTGAAGATTGGGACGCTTTATATTATCCCATAGGTACCTTATGCTATTATCATTATTTTTTATTTGCTTATTTTGTATTTCTTTTGAATGGGTGCTTTCTATTGCCCTGTCTTATAGATCACTAATTTGTTCCTCTGCATTAACTAGTCGGCTTTGCACAGATATTAGATCATTCCTTATCTCTGTCAATGAGTTTAACCATTCTGCTTGGCTCTTTATTGCTTCAATTACATTTTTGACATATTTTATATCTCTAAGCACTATCTCTTTTAATTCCTTCAGCAATTTGATCACTCCTTTTTTGAAATCTTGATCTAGTAGGCTATCACTGTCTAATTCATTCATCTTTCTTTCAGGGGATTCCTCTTGTTCTTTTAATTGGGAAAGGCTTCTTTGCTTCTTCATCTTACTCATACCTCTCTGGCACTGTGGTTTATGGAGTATCAGTTATCTATTTTGGATCTTAAGGATTTTATCTATCTAATGCCTATTTAGGAATAGAACTTAGGAAAAAAAAAGAAAGAGAAAAAATGAGAGAGAGAAAGATTTTTAAAAGAAGGGAGAAAGAGGTTTTGAAAACAGTGTATAATGAATAATAGAAAAGCGAGTTGTAGAAGAGTATTAATCTGGTTGAGACATCCTTTTAAAACCTTTAAAAAAAAGAAGAAAATAAGAAAGAAAAAAGGGGTGGGGAGATGAATAGATGTATTTGAAGCCTGTGTATATTCAATAGCAGGACACCAAAACCCAAGAGAAATAGAAATGAATTAAGAAGTAAAAATTAAGGGAGTAATTGAAAATAGAACAGGTAAAAATAGATTTAAAAACAAAACAAAAACAAATAACAAAACAAAACATAAAAGTGTTGTCGGTGTTCTCCTGGAGTCTGTGTGCTTTTAATGTGAAGTCCTTCTGTCTTCGTCCTGTTTTGGAAGATCAGCTTGTTTTCATAGGCCCTCTGTTGATGCCCTCTTCTGTGTTGCTCCCAGCACATGTTGGCAAGCTGATCGCACCTCCTCCTAACACGGGGTCAGATGCAGCTCTCCTCTGCTGTGGGCGGGCGGGTCACTGCCCCTCCGGATGACGCAGTCAGATGTTGCAGTCTGGCCAGGCAGGAGGGCGGGACGTGCCCCCTCCCAGAACCTCGGTCAGAGGCTGTGGTCCTGCCCAACAGGTGGGGGGCCGCTCTCCCTCTGCCTGCGCCGCCGGTAGCTCCGCTGCTCTGTGCGGCTGCCCGCTATGCCCTGGCCGGCGCTCCGCCCTGGCTGCGCTCCGCCCTGGTCGCGCTCCACGGGTGGGCTCGGGGAAGACCGAGGGGCAGTTCTTCCCTGCTCTGAGCCAAGACCCAGCTTCTTGTTTGTCTTTATGTAGCAAGTTCTCTGAGGGACCAGGATGGAAGGATCCTATCTGCCCCGGGCTGTAGACCCGTCTCAGACTGGCCCTTGAGACTGCTAAACCCTTCGGTGCAGATGCAGGTTTCTCCTCTGCCCCTGCCTGGGTGCTAAGCACCGGAGAATATGGCGGCTGTGCCTGGGCCCCACCTCTCTTCCCCTGAAAATATCCACGGGTTTTCAGAGATGTGGGTATGCACCCTTCCCCCGAGAGCATATCAACCTTGTTGTTTTATGGAGGGCCCAGGTTGCTCTGTCGTGTACACCCACATCCACGGCGCCCAGCCCCTTGCAGTCCCCCAGGGCTGCCTCCATGCAGCCGCCACCGTCCTCCGCCCGGCTTGTGCAGCCTGGCCCTGCCCGCCGCTGCCTGCCCGCGTCACAGGCTGGGTGTCCGGGGGATGCTCTGTGCCCATTTAACTTAGTTCTGTCAGACAAGGTCTGCTCTGTACAGATCCGAGACTTGGAGGCTCCCCCTCCGTCCCACTGGCCCCTCAGTTGGAGAGGGGAGACCCAGCAAGCGAGCGCCAGTCCTCCTTTGCCGCTCCCTCCCCACGGGAACCGTCCCGCGCTGCTTTGCCTTTGGTTATTTCTTTTTTCCTTTTCTCCTACCAGATTTTTGGCGTCTTTAACTTTTGAAGATGGTGATGTTCTGTCGTAGTTCCGCAGGAGCCCTGGTTGGCTGAGTGAGTCTGTAGATGTGGGTCTTGGTGTATTTGTGGGAGAGGGTGACTTACAAGCGCCCTTCTACTCCGCCATCTTGTCTCTTCTCCATATCTTCCTAAGTCCATAGTCTACTGTGGACTTTTGGATTGCTTCCCTGTCTTGTATGTTTTAAACAGTGCTGTTGTGAACATTGGTTCTTCTCAATTTAGGGTTTCTTCCCCAGATTTTTCCTAGGAGAGATGTTACTGTTTCATATGGTAGTTCTGTTTTAGGATTTAAAAATCTGAATACTGTTTTCCATAGAAATTATACCAATTTACATTCCTACCAAGATATACAAGAGATTTGTTTCTTCCACAACATCTCCAACAGTTTCTATTTGTAGACTTTTTGATAATAGCCATTTGACCAGTGTGAAGTGATACCTCATTGTGGTTTTGAACTGCTATTAACTAATAATTAGTAATGTTGAGAATTTTTATCACTTGCCTGTTACTCATCTGTATGTTTTCTTTGGAAAAATATTAACTCAGGTACTCTGCTCTTTTTTTGATTGGGTTTTTGTTTTTCAGATTGAGTTCTGTAACCTAAATCCATGTTACATCTATTAACTTACATCTATTATCCCCTGGTCACCTGCATTATTTGCAAATATGTTTTTCAATTACACAGGCAGTGTTTTCATTTCATTCAAATTTTCCTTAGCTGTGCAGAAGTTTTCAAGTTTATTTAGGTCTCACTTGCTTAATTTTCTTTTATTTCTTTTGCCTTAGGAGACTAATATAAGAAATTATTCCTATGATATATATCCTACAGTGTATCACCTATATACACTTCTAGCAGTTTTATAGAATCAGGTCTTACATTTAGGTCCTTAATAAACTTGGAGTTTATTTTTTTATATGATGTCAGGGAATGCTCTCATTTCACTGTTTTACATTTAGATGTCCAGCTTTACAAACACCATCCATTGACAAGACTGTCTTTTCTCCATTGTGTAGTTTTGCATCTTTTATCATTGATTTATTGCTCATAGGTGTGTGGAATAATTTCTAGGCTATCTGATTTTATTGATTATATCTCTGTGTCAATGCCATGCTGTTTTTATTACTGTAGCTTTGTAGTATAGAAAGGAATCTGGGAGGTTTATACCTCCAGATGTGCTGTTTTTCCTCAAGATCATTTTCACAATATTTAATGGTTTCATTTAAAACAGAGTTATTTATTTTCTGTTTCTGTGGGAAATACTACAGCTTCGTAACAGGAATTGCATTAAATCTGTAGGTTTCCTTGTGTTTTTTGGCCATGTTAACAATATTAACTCCTTCAATCCAAGAGCGCAAGACATCATTCCATTTTTTTGAAACATTTTTAATTTCTTTGTCAATGTTTTTTAATTTTCAGTGTTTAGATCTTTTGTATATGTGGTTACATTTAATCCAAGGTATTCGGGGGAATGAGATTTTAAATAGTATTGCTTTCAAAGTCCATTTTAGGGTATCTCATGATTAACGTGTAGAAATGCAAGAGACAACTTTACATTAATATTGTACCCTGCTCCCTCATTGAAATTATTTATTGTTGATATTAGTCTGTGTGGAGCCCTAAGGACTCTATGTAGATTGTTATGTCATCAGTACTGGTGCCAATTTTGCCTCTTTCTTTCCATTTTGCCTTTCTTTTTCTTCTTTTTCTTTCCTTTTCCTTTCTTCTTTTACTATGGAACAGAAGTGCTGAGAGTAGGAATCCTTGTCTTGTTCCCGAATTTACCCTTAAGGCTTTCAGCTTTTCCCCTAAGTATTATAAATTGTTATAAATGGCCTATAGTATGCTGAGGGATGTTTCCATTATACTCTCTTTCATGAGAGTTCTGATCACGAATGTATCTTGAATTTTGTCTAATGCTTTTTCTGTGTGTATTGACATGGTCCTGTGAATTTTGTCCTTCCTTTATTAAATATGTGTCATGCTGATTAACTTGCGTATGTTGAACCATCCCTGTGACTCTGGAAGGAATCCAACTTATCATCATGTTTAATCCTTTCTATGTATTGCTGGATTAATTTGTTGATGTTCTGTTGAGGATTTTTAAATGTATATTCATCAAGGATATTGGCTTTACATTTTAATTTCTTTTTTTTGGTAGTGTCTTTTTCTGTTTTTGTTATCATGGTATTGGTGTACTCATAGAATAAATTTGGGAATTTTTCTTCCTAATACATTTTTTGAAATAGTTGAGAGGAAAGAGGTTTTAGTGAAGGCATCCAGGCATTTTGTTCAAGGGGTGTTTATAAAACTATAGATTTTTTTTAAATTAAACTGATTGCTCTTTTCAAGTTTTCAGGTTTCATTTTATTCAGTGTTGGCACACTGTACATTTCAAGAAAGTTGTCCATTTCTTTAAGGTCGTCCAGTTGGTTGTCATGTAACTGCTCAGAGTGCTTTCATAATCTTTGTATTACTGTACTCTCAGAAATTATTTCTAATATTTCATTTATTACTTTGCTGGGTCGAGTCTGTATTTCTTGAGAAGCTGGCTAAATGCTTATCAATTTGTTAATATTTTTAAGAAAAAATAGCTGTTGATTTTATAAATTTTAATTTATTTTTAATTTTTATTTTATTTATATTCAACCTAAT
This sequence comes from Vicugna pacos, assembly GCF_048564905.1. NCBI lineage: Eukaryota > Metazoa > Chordata > Mammalia > Artiodactyla > Camelidae > Vicugna > Vicugna pacos. Next base: position 46,884,098 of record NW_027328741.1, read on the forward strand.
AATTAAAAATTTCTCATTCTACTGCCTTTGTGTTTTGTTTGTTTTAATATCTAGTAATTTTGGGTGGTAAGTTTATCCTTTGTGTGAGGGTTTATTTTTACTTGTGGAAGGCCTCAATTGTTCTAAACTTCCCTCTTAGATTTGCCTTTGCTGCGTCCCATACATTTGATGAAGCTGTGTTTTCATTGTAATTTGTATCCAGGTATGATTTTGTTACCTCTTTGATTTCATCATTGACCTTGTTTTATTTTATTTTTTTAAAGGATGAGGTTTAATCTCATGTTTGTGCTTTTCCTGTTCTTCTTTCTAGAGTTGATGCATAGATTCATAATTTTGTGTATGGAAAAATACTTGCTGTAATCTATATTTCCTTAAAGTTCCTGAGGCTCATTTCATGAAGTAATATGTGGTTAATTCCTTAGATAACATCCTGTATACACTTGAGAAATTTATGTGTTCTCTTTTTCTGATGCAGTGTCCGTTAGATCAGTTAGGTTCAAATGATCTATTATGTCATTAAGAACTCTGTTCCTTACAGATATTATTTCGGGATGATATGGCCATCAGAATAGTGAGGTGTTCAACCCATCTACTATTATTGTTTTATAATGAATTAATTCCTTCATGTCTACTAGTATTTCTTTTTATACTTGTATGTATGGTTTTTGGTCCATATATAATTTAATGAGTGTAATACTCTATTTTTATATTGATCTCTTTTTCTTTATGTAATCTCATATTTATCTTTCATTGTGGCCCTTATTTTAAAATGTATTTTGTATGACTTGAGCATTGCAAACTGGACTTTCTTGTAATTTCCATGAAACATCTTTTCCATCTTTTTACTGATTGTGTTAATCTTCCACCATAAAGTGAGACTTTTTGTGAGGGAAGCAAAGATGGTGGAGCAGAAGGATGCTCATAGCTCACCCTTTCCCACAAATGCACCAAGACTCACATCCACAGACCTACTCAGCTAACCAGAGTACTTGCAGAACTCTGATAGAACATTGTCCTCCTCAAAAGATAAAGATGCAAAAAATCTGGTAGAAGAACATGAAGACAGAAAGAAGAAAAGGCAAAACAGATTGGGACAGGTACCACAGGGAGGGAGCAGCAAAAAGGACTGGTGCCCATTCACTGGGTCTCCCCTCTACAACTGTGAGTTCAGCAGGATGGAGTGGGAGACTCCAAGAATTGGACCTCTATAGAGTATAAGTTGACTGACAGTACTAAGCTAAACAGGCACAGAGGATCCCTGTGACACCCAGACCAAGAGGCTTCCTGGCAGCTTGGAGCAGGTCAACGCTGCCTGAGCTGGGTAGAAGATGAGGACGGCTGCACTGAGGCAGCCTGGGGGAATGGAGGGGACTGTGTACCATTGCTGTGGGTACACAGGGCAGAACAACTAGGGCCCTTCATTAAACAACAGGGCAGACTAGCCCTGGGAGGGGAAAGGTGCATTCGGAATCTCTGAAAATCCACAAAATTATCTAGGACAAGAGACCTGGGGCTCAGACACAGCCACCATATCCACTGGAACTTTGCACCCTGGCAGCAGTGAGAGCAAAAGCTGCATTCACTCCTAAGGACTTAGCAGTCTCAATCGCTAGATGGGGACTTGTCTACAGCCTGAGGCAGATAAGATATTTCTGTCCTATTTCTTCAGAGAACTTGCTCTGCCAAGGCAAACTAGGAGCTGGGTTTTGGCCCAGACCAGTGACAGGGCATATAGCAGTGGAGAGAATAGCACCCTTATGGTGCTGATGGTCCACCAGCTTTTGGGTTGGAACACAGCTCCTGACCATGTGGCTGGGAGAGGGCTTGATGCCCACTCCTGCCTGGTCAGTCAAACATGTGACTGGGGCTTCGGTCAGGGCAGTGACAAGACAGCCCACAGTAAAGAGAGCTGTTCCAGGACCAGATTTGGGAGTAGGAGTGATCTGCTTGCTGACAGGCACTGGGAGCTGCACAGATGAGGGATCCAATGGAGGGCCTCTGGAAAAAGCAAGCTGAGCTTCCAAAACAGAATTAATACAGAAATATTTCACATTAAAAGTACACAGTCTCCAGGACACACTGACCACCTCCTTGTTTTAATCTGTTTTAACCTGTTCCATTTTCTCATTCCCTCTTAATTTTTACTTCTTAGGCAATTATATATACCCCCTTTTAAATCCCATTGAAATTTTTTAAAAATATATTTATTTTTATTATTTTTCAAAACTCTGCTTCAACTTGCTCTTCTATTATGTTTTATACAATGTCTTCAAACACTTATTTCCCCTTCTTTAAAATTCTTTGTCTCCCTCTCTCTTTTCTCTCTTTTTTAGCTGTATTACTACAGAGGCATTAGGTAGATAAACTCCTTTAGGACCACAGTAGATAACTGATACTCCATAAACCACAGTGCCAGAGAGGTAGGAGCAAGATGAAGAAGCAGACAAACCATTCTCAATTAAAAGAACAAGAGAAATCCCCTGAAAGTACAATCAGTGAAATAGACATCAATATCCTGCTAGATCAAGATTTCAAAAGAGGAGTGATCAAATTAATGAAGGAAATAAAAGATAGAGTTTAGAGATATAAAATATGTTAAAAACAAAATGGAAGCTATAAAGAAGAGCCGAGTAGAATAGGTAAACCCGTTGAATGAAATGAGGAATGACTTAAAGGGGTCACAAAGCTGACTAGATAATGCAGAGGAATGAATTAGTGACTAAGAAGACAGGAAAATAGAAAACACCCAATCAGAAAAGCTACAAGTGAAACAACGAGAAACAAATGAATAATCATTGAGGCCTATGGAATAATAGAAAGCATGCCAATCTTGGCATGATTAAATTCCCAGAAGAGGAGGAAAGATCAAAGGGGATTGCAAAGGTGTTTGAAGAAATCATACCTGAGAACTACCCAAACTGAAAAAAGGAATCAGATATCCAAGTAAAGGAAGCTCAGTGTGTCCCAAACAGGAAGAACTCAAATAAACCCACAACAAGACATATAAATAAGATGGCCAGAGTCAAGGAGAAAGAAATGATCCTAAAGGCAGCAAGAGAATAGCAAAGAGTGAGTTACAAGGGAATCCCCATAAGGCTCACAGCTGATTTCACAACACAAATACTACACAAGAGAAGGGTGTGACAAGATACATTCAAACTCCTGAATGAAAAAGTGATATACCCTAGGATAGTTTAACCAGCAAGGCTATCTACTATGGTAGAAGGAGACATAAATAATTTCACAGACAAGAAAAAGCTACAAGAGTTTAGCAACACTAGACCCATGATTAAAGAAATATTGAAAGGTCCACTCTAAAAACAAAAGCAGCAGGATGCTACAGAAATGTGAATCTCACAGCTGGAAAGGTGATAACTCATGCACTACATGTAAAATAAACACAAAATTTTTTTAAAAACTACATATAAATCTTTGAGAGTAGGAAAGGGAGGAAGGAAAATAGGGAATTTTTGGGGGGTCTTTCTTTTTAAAATATTTTGTTCTCAGTAGGATGGTTTTGAGATCATGTTACTATCAGTTTAATAATATCAGTTATACTAATGGTCTAATAGACTTATATAAAAGGGTAAAAACAAGACAAAAACATATTCAGGGAGTAACTAAAAATAAATAAATTCCACGACAATGCAAAGGAAAATGACCAAGCCAAAAAAGGAAGATTAAATGAACAAAGAGGAAATACCAAATCAACTGCAAAAATAAGGTCAAAATGGCAATAAACACAAACATATCATGGATTATTGTAAATGTTAATGGACTAAATGCTCCAGTCAATGTCATTGAGTGGCAGACTGGATAATAAGCTAGATCCTTCAATATGCTGCATACAAGAGACCCACTTCAGGAAGAAGGAAACATATACATTGAGAGTAAAAGGATGGAATAGGGTATTCCATACAATGGGAAAAGCCAAAAAAGCAGTTGTTGCAGTTCTGACTTCAGACAAAATAGTCTTTAAAACAAAGGCCATAAAGATAAAGAAGGACATTTTACAATGATTGAAGGAGTGATAAAAGTTAAGGATAGCACAATTGTTAATACATATGCACCAAATAGAGGACTACCTAAGTACATGAAATAATTAGTAACAGATATAACGGAGGATAGTAATGGGAATCTAATCATAGTTGGAGAATTCAAAACTGCACTAACCTCACAGGAGAGATCATTGAGATAGAAAATAAATTAGGCAACAGAGAAGTTAAATAATACAAGAGAAATATTACACTTGGTGGACGTTTGCAGAGCATTGTACCCCCTACAAAATAGTATACACATTTTATTCAAGTGCACATGGGACATTTTCCAGGATTCATGATATACTTTGGCACAAAAGAAACCTCAGCAAAGTTAAGAAGATTGAAATTACCTTAAGCAACTTTACTGAACACAATGCCATGAAGCTAGAAATCAACAACAGAGAAACAAAGGAGAACAAAAGGAAAACATGGGGATTAAACAATATGTTATTAAAAAACCTATGGGTCAAAGAAGAAATCAAAGTTGAAATTAAAAATTACCTTGAGACAAAAGAAAATGAAAGCAAAACCACACAAAATTTATGGGACACAGCAAGGGCTGTGTTGAGAGGGGAGTTTATAGTGGTACAGGCCTTCCTCAAAGAATAAGAACAATCACAAATAAACAATTTATCCCATCAGGAGAATGAACTAGGAAAAGAAGAACAAAAAACCCCAAAAGGCAGCAGAAGGAAGGGAATCATAAATATTGTGGAGGAAGTAAATAAAATAGAGTTTAAAATACCATAGGAAAATAATCAACCAATCCAAACGCTGGTTTTTCCAAAAAGTAAATAAAATCGACACACCTCTGGTCAAACTCAAAAAGAAGAAAAAAGAGAGAACACAAATAAGCACAGTAAGATTGGAGAATGGAGAAATTACAACTAATAAAATAGAAATACAGAAATATCATATGAGATTATTATGAAAAGTATATTGAAACAAACTAGATAACCTAGAGGAGATGGACAAGTTACTGGAAACATACTGTCCACCAAGACTGAATCAAGAATAAACTGAACCCTTGAACAAACAGAGTACTAGAAATGAAATCAAAATAGAAATATAAAACCTCCCTACAAATAACAGTCCAGGACCGGGCGGCATCACTAAGGAATTCCACCAAACATGCATAGAAGAACTCATACCAGACCTTCTCAAAATCTTCCAGAAGACTGAAAAGGAAGGAATACTCCCAAAGTCATTCTATGAAGCCACATTTACCCTGATACCACAAACAGGCAAATACAATACCAAACAAGAAAATTATAAGCCAATATCACTGATTAACACAGACGCCAATATTCTCACCAAAATAGTAGTGAATAGATTCCAAAAATACAGAAAAATGATTATACATCATGACCAAGTGGGGATCATGCCAGGGACACAGGGGTGGTTCAACATATGCAAATCAATCATTGTAATACAGCACATCAACAAGACAAAGGACCAAAACCGCATGATCATCTCAATAGATGCAGGAAAAATATTTGATAAAATTCAACACACACTTATGATAAAAACTCTCAACAAATTGGGCATAGAACAACATATCTCAGCATCATAAAAGCTATAGATTACAAACCTACAGCCAGCATAGTACTGAATGTTGAGAAAGCCAAAGTCTTACCACTAAAATCTTGGACAAGGCAAGGATGCACACTATCACCACACCTACTCAGCATAGTCATGGAAGACCTAGCCACAGAAATCCAAGAAAGGAAAGAAGTAAAAGGGATGCAAATTGGAAAGGAAGAGGTAAAAGTCTTTCTATATGCAGATAATATGTTACTACATATAGAAAACCATACAAGATCCAGACAAAAAATGCTACAGCTGATCGAAGGATTTAGCAATGTAGCAGGTTATAAGATTAAGGTTTAAAAATCAGTGGCAATTCTTAACGCTAACGATTCAGATAATACTGCAGAGCTACAGTCAACATGACAGCACTGTATTGGTAGGAAAAGATACATATAGGCCAATGGAACAGAATACAGAGCCCAGAAATAAACTCACAAACTTTAGGTCAATTAATCTTAGAAAAAGGAGGAAAGAAATTACAAGGATGAGAGACAGTCTCTTCAGCAACTGGTGTTGGGAAAACTGGACAGCAGCATGTAAATCAATGAAGCTAGAACACTCCCAATGAAGCTAGAACACCATACACAAAAGTAAACTCAGAAAGGACCAAAGACTTATGCATAAGACAAGATGGAGTAAACTTCCTGGTGGAAACTATAGGCAAAACAGTATCTGACATAAGTCTCGTAAATTTTCTCGTAGAAGAAATAAAAGCAAGAATAAACAAATGAGACCTAATGAAACTTACAAGCTTCTGCACAGTAAAGAAATGAAAAGTAAAACAAAAAGACAACTTACGGAATGGGAAAAAATCTTAATATGAAACCGACAAAGGCTTGATCTCCACAGTATATAAGCAGGGCATCCAACTGAATAAGAAAAAACAGATCACCCAATGCAAAAATTGGCAGAAGACCTAAACAAGAAATTTTCCAAGGAAGACATACAAATGATCAAAAGGCACATCAGAAAATGCTCAATATCTGATTATCAGAGAAATGCAAATCAAAACTACAATGAGGTATCAACTCACACCAATCTGAATGGCCATCATTCAAAAATCCACAAATGGCAAATGCTGGAGAGGCCGTGGAGAAAAGGGAACCGTCCTTCACTGCTGGTGGCAAAGCAGATTGGTGCAGCCACTGTGGAAAACAGGATGGAGATTCCTCAAAAGCCTAGGTATAGGCTTATCATATGACCCAGGAATCCCGGTCCTGGCCATAAATCATGAAGGAACCCTACTTCTGGATGACACCTGCACCCGAATATTTATATCCAGCATTATTTAGAATAGCCAAGGCATGGAAAAAGCCTAAATGTCCATCGACAGTTGCCTGGATAAAGAAGAGGTGGTATATTTATACAATGGAATGCTGTTCAGCCATATAAAATGACAACATAACGCCATTTTCAGCAACATGGATGGTCCAGGAGAAAATCAGTCTAAGTTAAGTAAGCCAGAAAGGGAAAGAAAAATACCATATTAGATGGCTCATCAGTGAAATCTAAAAACAAAACAAAAAAAGCACAAATACAAAACAGAAATAGACTCACAGATATAGAATACAAGGTTTTGTTAGCCAAGGGGGCCGGGGGTGGGAAGAGATAGACTGGGAGGTCTAAATTGTAGAATAGATAAAAAGGATTGTACTGTATAGCAAAGGGAAGAATATAAAAGTTCTTACAGAAGCCCACAGTGGAAAAAATGGGACAATAAATGTATATTTTTTCATTGGAACAGTAAAATTTTGCTAACACAGGGATTGGAGACAACTTTGTAAAATGACTGTAAATCAATAAAGAAAACTTAAAAAAAAATTAACCTAAATATTACAGGTATAAATATACATTAGAGAGAAAAAGAAAACTATGCAAAAGAGCAGTAAAACCAAAGATTTTTTTTGTTTATTTTTTAAGATAAGCAAAATCAAAAAAACTTCTTGCCAGGTGCATCATGAAGAAAAGAGAGATGCTCCAAAGAAATAAAGTAAGAAATAAAAGAAGAGAAATAACTATTGTTACCGCAGATATACAACAAAGGGATCATTTTGTCAACACTTAGATTCGAATAAACTGGGGAACTTAGAAGATATAGACAAATGTCTAGAAAGAGACAGAAATCAGGAGAAAAAAATAATTTGAAAAAAATGTTTACTCAAGGAAAGTAACTGCTTTTAAAAAAATCGTTAAAAAGAAGTGCAGATTTAAACAAATACTGTGGAAAACTGTACAAATATACAAAGCAGAACTTATACTCTGAAACTATTCAAAAATAATGAAGATGAGGGAAACTCCCAAATTAATTCTATGAAGAATTCATCACCTTAATAGCATAGCCAACAAACAAACTACAGGCATAGGGAACTTCAAGCCAATAAATTTGATAGATTAAGATGCAAAAATTCTACGAAGTATTATTAGCAAACTAAATCCAGCAATACCAAAAATGAATGATACATCATGATCAACTTGGATTAATTGTAGGGTCACAAGAGGATTTCAACATACACAAATCAATCAATTTGATAAACCACATTAACAAAAGGAAAAGAGAAAACGACGTGATCATCCCAATAAATTCATAAAAAGTATTTCAAATAATTCAACATTTATTCATTAAAACAGCAACAACAGCAACAACAACAACAACAACAACAACAACAGCAACAACAACAGGAAACTCTTACCAAAGTAGGATTCAGGAAATATATCTCAACATAACTAAAGTCATTACTTACAAACACACAGACAGTATAATACGCAAAAGTGAATAACTGAAAGCCAAATTAAGGAATAAGACAAGGATGCCCAATTTCACCATTTCTGTTATACACAGTATGGGAAGTCCTAGCAACAGCAATTGGAGAAGAAAAAAATTTATTCAAGTTGGATTGAATGAAGTAAAATTGTTACTATTTTAGGTGACATGATAATCTATATAGAGATCCCTAAAGATTCTCCACACCAGAACAACTAAAACTAATAAAGACATTTAGCAAAGTAGCATGATTCATGATTAATATACAAAAACAGTTACATTTCTTTATACTAACAATGAAATATTCCATAATTATAAAATATCTATATGAAATCAGATCAAAAAATGAAAAACTTATGGAAAATCCAAGATAATAAAATCTATAGGACACTGATAAAGAAATTTAAAGATGATGCAAAGAAATGGAAAGAAATCTCAAGGTCTTAGTTTAGAGGAATTAATATTGTTAAATTATACATGCTACAAAATATGTCTACAGATATAAAGTGATTCAGATCGAAATACATGATATTTTTCACAGAACTAAATCAGTTCTATGATTTGTATGGAACTGCAAAAGAACTAGAACTGAAAAGGAAGAATAAGGAAAAAGAACAATCTTGGAAGCATAAACCATAACTCTCCCAGATCTCAGAATATATGAGAAAAATACAGTAATCAAAACAGCACAATACTGGAAAACAAACAAACACCTATATCACTGGAACAGAGCACTGAGGCGGAAATAAAACATCACAAATATGGTCAACTAAACCACGACAAAGGAAACAAAAATATACAATGCCTTAAAGACAGATTTCAGCAAGTGATGTTGAGAAAGCTAGACAGCTACATGTAAATCAATGAAATTAGAAAAATCCCTCACATTGTACAAGAATAAATTCAAAATGTTTTAAATATCGGAATCTAATACATGACACAATAAAACTTCTGGAATCTAACATAGGCAAAACAAAACAATAATTGTAGCAAAATTTTCTTATGTCACACTCCCAAGCTGAAAACAATAAAGGTAAAATAAACAAATAGGTCCTAATTAAACTTAAAAGCTTCCAAACAGCAAAATAAACAAAATGAAAAGATGAACTTCCAAATGGGAGAAACCATTAAGTAACAATGCAATCAAAAAGTGGCTAATTTCTAAAATACACAAATTGTTCATACAACACCATTTCAAAAATCTAAAAACAACTCAGCCAGAAAATGAGCAGAAGACAATTCCCTAAAAAAGACACACAGATGACAAACAAAAACATAAAAATATGTTCACATTGCTAATCATTATACAAAGGCAAGACAAAAATAAAATAATGATTTACCTCACACTAGTGAGAAGGGCTGTCATCCAAATGTCTAAAAATAATAAAGACTGGGAAGATTGTGGAGAAAAAGGGACTCTCCAACACTCTTTGTGGGAATCAAATTTAGTGAAACAACTTTGGAAACAGTATGGAAGTTCCTTTAAATAATAAAAATAGACTTATCATATGACAGCAATCCCACTCCTGGGCATATAAAACATAAAACAGGAAATTAGAGTATCCTAGGTTAAAATATAAGAAGTACACTCTGATATTGGACTTAATTTGATTCTGCAAATGTTTCCTGTGGCATGGGAAGCAGCAGTAAAACTAAGAAAATATGATTGTGTCACAATAAACAGATTTACTCTGCAGAAGAAATGATCAATGAAATGAACAGTCAACCAACACAATGGTAGAACATATTTCCAAGTGATAATTTCCAATCAAGTGTTAATGTACAAAATATATGGCAAATTCTTACCCCAAAAAAACAACAAGAAAAGCAAACAATCCAATTTAAAAAAAGTCCATAGGAGCTTAATAGGTAGATCTGAATTAATTTTCTGTAGAAAACATCGAGTTGGCTATATGACACATGAAAATGTATTCGGAAAGTCATTAAACCAAAAATGAGACAAGTCCTCACACTTGTCAGAAAGCTCTCATAAAAAAGAAAAGAAATAAATCTTGGTGAACTTGTGGAGAAAATGTAACACCGTGGACACTTTTGATAGGAATGCAAAGTATTGATTCCATTGCATATATACATCAAATTTTTTCATCCATTTTTCTGTCAAGGGATGTTGGGTTTGTAGGCCCCTGTCTGAAGGCTCTAGAGAATAAGCCCATGGGCTGAACTGATAAACAAGCTGTGAGGAATATCACATATCCAGGCTGGATAAGAAATGGCCTACTCAATGTATCCAGTATGGGTGGCTGGATAGCTTATGCTGGGTAAGATCCTCACAGGAAGACATCCTAAGTCAAGCAGAGCCGTCTGGTTAAGAGATGGCCTAATCAATGAAGTTCCGTGATGAACTTTAAAACAATCCTTGATCATTTAATAACCTGCACTTACTGCAGGAGCATGGGAACATAAATAGCTAAAGATTATTAACATTGTTATAACTTAGATTATATGTGAGGCATTGTGCATGTCCTATATAAACCCTTTCTCTAAGAATCAATAAAAAGAGAACTGCTCCGCTGCTCTCCACACAGTATTTGTGTGTATATGATATCGTGCCACTGACAGGGTTAATTTAATTTGTTGGGAGTATCTTAAAAGGATGTTGCATTATATATAATGCACTTTCTGCATGTGTTGAGATGTTTATGTGAATTCTTTTACTTATTCTACTAGTGTGGTATGTCACCTTTATTGATTTGAATATTTTGAAGTATCCTTAAACCCAGGGATTTATCCCTTTACTCATGTATGTTTATGATACATTAAATGTGTTGTTGAATTCATTTTGCTTGTGTTTTGTTGAGAATTTTGGCACATATGTTCATCAGGGATAATATTCTATATTTTGCATATAATGTCCTTTCTTGCTTGCTAATCAAATAAAACTCACATCAAAAAACATTTTTGGAATCTTTCACCCCCTTCAAATTCTTGGAAGATTTGGGTAAGAATTGGTGAAAACTTGACTTCACATGTATGAGAGAATTCTCCAGTAATGTCGTCTTGTAAATTTTTTTCTGGTTTTGGAAGTTTGGATTATTGACTTACCCAAACACACTTTTGCTCTATTATCTTTCTGATTTCTTCTTGATTCAGTATTCAAAGACATATGTTTCTGGGAATTTGTCTTTTGTTCTAGGTCATTCAATTCGTTGGCTAGTGGTAATTTCTTAAGATGCTTTGCATCTCTACAACATCAGTGGTAATATCTTCTCTGTTATTTCTAATTTTATTTGAGTCTTTATTTTCTTTGCCAACCTAAACGTTTGTCCAGTTTATGTTTAAAAGAAACAGACTTAGGTTTTTCTTTTATCTTTTCAATTGTTTCTCTGCTTATTTGCCTTACTCTCATTCATTCAGTTTTTTTTGTTGTTCTTCCTGTTTTCTCCTAGATCCTTGAGGTGTGAAGTTAAGTAGTGTGAATATTTGTATTTCATTTATTATTAAATATTTTTATTTAGTTATTATTTATTTTATTTATTTATTTGCATATATATTCATTTATTTATCATTGAAGTACTGCCGTTTACAATGTGTCAATCTGTGGTGTATTACACATTGTCCCCGTGCATGCATATATTTGTGTGCCTATTAAACATTACTTCACAATATTTAACTTACTGCCCTCTGTCATAAAAGAGAAATTTAGAAAAAATCTGTTTTTATGTATAGTGAAAAAAATTTATGAATATACAGATCCCAAATATATCCTCTCATAGCCCCTTTCCGCAATAATCATAAAATTGTTTAGTAGATCTGTGAGTGTGTTTCGGTTTTGTAGAGGAAATCATAGTGTTCACATCCAAATTTTTTTTTGAAGTTTCTCATCTGTCCTGTCATATATTATTTTTCTTTCTATTTCTGGCTTTCTTCAATTAGAATGACACTTTTTGGGGACAACAATTTTGTTGAAAATGTCATTGTTTTATCATTTTTTATTGCAGAATATTATTCCATTGTGTAAATACGGCATAACTTCTGAATACTCTCATCTGTTTTTGGACAATTAGGGTGCTTCCATGTCGTGGCTGTTGTATATAGCACTGCTAATATCATTGGGGTTCAGGTGACATTTTGAATGAGGGTTCCCTTTGATATATACCCAGAAGTGTGATTGCTGGATCGTATGTTAAGTTTATTTTTTTTCTTTCGAGAAATCCCCATCCTGGTTTCCACAATGACTGCACCAAACTACTTTCCTTCCAACAGTGAAGGAGAGTCCCCTTTCTCCACAGCTACCCCAGTACTTAATGTTTGTGGAATTTTGAATGATTGCCATTGTGACTATTGTGAGGAGATACTTCATTATAGTTTTGTATAGCCCTTCTCTGATAATGATAGTGAGCAAATATTTTTTCATATATTTATGTGGTATTTGTATTTCTTTATTGGAGAATTGCTTGTTTAGGGCTTCTGCCCATTTTCAGATTGGATTTCTTGGGGTTTTTTATTATTATTACATTGTATGAAGTCTTTATATTTTAGAAATTAAGACTTTGTCACTTGCATCATTTCTAAATATTTTTTTAATCCTATAGGTTGTCATTTTGCTATGTTTATGGTTCCCTTTGCTGTGCAAAAGCTTATAAGTTTAATTAGGTCCCATTTATTAATTTTGCTCTCACATCCATTACCTGGGTAGGCTGTTCTAGGAGATCATTACTGAGATTTATCTCAGAGTGTTTTGCCTATGTTTACTTCTAGGAGATTTACTTTGTCTTGCCTTACATTTAAGTCTTCAAGTCATTTTGAGTTTATTCTTGTGTATGGAGTGAAGGATTGTTCTAATTCCATTGCTCTGATGCTGGTATCCACTTTTCCCAACACCAGTTGGTGAAGAGATGGACTTTTCTCTGTCATATTCTTGGCTACTCTGTCAAAGATTAATAGGACATAGGCCTGTAGATTTATTCCTAGGCCCTCTATTCTCTTTCATTGGTCCATATGCCTGTTTCTGTACCAATATCATGTCATTTTGATTATTGTAGGTCTTCAATAGTTTATGGAGACCTGGTGGTTTATTACTCCAGCCTCTTTCTTTTTCATTAATATTGCTTTGAGTATTATGGATCTATTTTGACTCTGTAAATCTTAGGATCATTTGCTTCAGTCCCAAAAAGAAAAGTTTTGCATAATTTGATAGGAAATCACATTAAGCCTGGGGATTTCCTTGGGCAGTATGACCATTTTAACCAATTTGTTGCTTCCATTACGAGACCATTGGGTATCTTTTCAATTCTTCAAATCTTTTTTGATTTCCTCAATCAATGTTTTCTAGTTCTCCATATATAATCCATTCACCTCCTTTGTCAGATGTATTATTAAGTATTTTATAGTTTTGGCTGCAGTTATAAAAGCGGTTGACTCTATACTTTGTTTTCCTGTTGATTCAATGTTAGTGTAAAGAAATGCATTTTTTTTGTACATTAGTCTCTCTATATTGCCCAGTTCCTTTTTCAGCCTAAGTAATTTTTTGTGAAGCTTTTACAGTTTTCTATATATATAGTGTCATATCTGCATACCATGACAATTTTATCTCTTCTTTTCCAGTATGAATTCTTTTATTTCTTTTCCTTGCCTGATCGTTGTGGCTAGGATTTCCAATACTATATTGAATTGAAATTGTGAGAATGAGCAACCTTGTTTTGTCTCAGGTTTTTGTGGGAAGCGTTTCAGTTTTTCACCATTGAGCATTTTGCTGGCTATATGTTTGTCATGAATAGCTTTAATTATGTTGAGATATGGTCCCTCTATGCCCACTGTGATAAGAACTTTTATTGCAAATAGGTGTTAATTTTTATCAAATGCTTTCTCTGCATCTACTGAGATGATCATGTGGTCTTTTTGTCCTCTCTGTTATTGGTATGTTGTATCACAATTTATTGTTTGATTTGCATAAGTGAAACCATCCTTGTGTTCCTAGGATGAACCTAACTTGACCATGGTGTATGATCTTTTTTACATGCTGTTGGATTCTGTTTGTTAATACTTTCTTAAGGGAATTTACATCTATGTTTAACAATGATATTGGCCTATAGTTTTCTGTTGAGGTAGTGTCTTTGGTTTTGGTATCAGGTTAATGTTGGCCTTACAGTGTGAGTTTGGGAGTACTCTCTCCATATCAACCTTTTGGAAGAGTTTGAGGAGAACTGGTATGGATTTTTCTTTGTATGTTTGATCATTACCCCATTGAAGCTATTTGAGTCTGAATTTTTGTTTGCAGAGAATTTTTATTTTATTGATAATTCTATTCCACTTCTGGTGATCTGTCTGTTCAAATGGTTAATTCCTTCTTGATGCAATATTGGTGGGCTGAATGTTTCCAAAACTTCTCCATTACTTCCTGGTTATCCAGTTTATTTCCATACAGTTCCTCATGGTATTCTCTTATGATATTATGCAAATTTGTGCTACTCTTTTTAGTTTCTCCATTTTCATTTTATATATTATTGTTCTCCCTCTTTTCTTGTTGGTGAGCCTGTCCATAGTTGTGTCAATTATGTTTACTATTTCAAAAAAGAGTTTGATTGATTTTTTCTCTTTTTTAATGTGTATTTCAATTATTTCTTCCTTGGTCTTTCTTATTTCTCACTTTCTGCTGACTTTTGGTTTTGTTTGCTCTTCGTTCATGATTAGTTTACATAGAATGTTAGATTATTTATTTGAAGTTGCTCTTCTACTTTGAGGAAGGCCTTCTCACTATGAACTTCCCTCTTAAGCCTGCTTTAACTGTATTCCATAGACTTTGTGTAGTGTTTTGACATATTTCTCAAGATATTTTTTAATTTCTCCTTTTACTTCTTCACCTCCCCCACTTTTTATAGTACCATGGTATTTAAATTACATGCTGTAATTTTCTCTCCCTCTTTTTCTGTGAAGAAATTTTGTTTCATGTTATTATACTCAGAAAAGATGTTTGAAATAAGTTTTATCTTCTTAAATTTATTGAAGATTCTTCTGTGAATGAGTACATAATCTTTCCTAGAAAATATTCCATGTGAACTAGAAAAGAATGTATATTCTGTTTTGGGGAAGGGTACTGTTTGAAAATATCAACAAACTCTAATGATTTTATCGTATCTTTTTGTATCTTTCTTCCCTTATTAATTTTCAGTCTGAAAGGCCCGTCTAGTGATGGTAATGGGGAGTTATAGTCTCCTACTTTTATTGTGTTCCCATCCATTTCTCCCTTTTTATCTATTAGTATTTGCTTTATGTATTTAGGTGCTCCTATATTGAGTGCATATATCTTAATGAGTTTAATACCCTCATTTTTTATTGCTCCTTTTATCATTATATCATGTCCTTGTTTATCTTTCTCTATGGCCTTTTGTTGTAAAGTCTATTTTGTGTGAAGTCAATACTGCTAGTCCTGCTTTCTTATCATGTCCATTTGAATGGAATATATTTTTCCATCTTCTGACTTTCAATTAATATGTGTTCCTCTTACTAAAGTGGGACTCTTGTATGCTTCATAATGAAGGGTCTTTTTATATTGTCCCATCTGACAATATATATCTTTTAATTGAAGCACTGAGTCCATTAACATTTGTGATAATTATTTATTGACTGTTGTTTATTTCCATTTTGAACTTCATTTTCCAGTTAATTTGGTCTTTCCTTTTTGTTCATTTTATTTTCTTTTTGTGGCGTGATATGTTTTCTGTTATTATCTTGGTTTCTTTTTGTCTTTGTGACTTCATTGAAAGCTTTGGGCTTATGGTTTCCCTGTTTTGTATGTATATTGACACATTACTATATATTTTTATTTTAACTGATAGGAAAACAAATTCTAACCTCTCCTTTGGAGAACAGAAACAAGAAGAAAATACTCTGTATTGCCGTGTTTCACTCTCTGATCCTTAAAAATTTTGATGTCCTGTTTTACAACATCATGTTTATTCTATTGTAAGACATTGTAACTATTGCCTATCTAATTATGCCTTTCTCCTTTCTATAGCATCCTGCTTCTTTATTATTCAGAGTAGATCATTCATTATTTCTTTTTCTTTTGCTAAATTGTTTTAGTATTTGCTTTTGTGGAAGTTATTTATCTCTCCTTCTATTCTAAAGGATAGCCTTGCTTGATAAATTATCTTAGATTACAGCTTTCTTTCATTCAGGACTTTGAATATGATTTGCCACTGCCTTCTGCCTGTTGTATTTGTGAAGGAAACATGTTTATAAATATAATATATATAATTATATATATATATGAATAGAATATATAGAAATGAAGTTAACAAATAAAGAGAAAACCTATACGTTAAAAAATTGAAAACATTGATGAAGGAAATTAAAACTGATACAAAGAAATGAGAAGATCTATTATGTTAATGATGTGAAACAATGTGGTTGAAACAACCATACTGCCCAAAGCAATCTACATTTAGTATGATTCATGTCAAAGTACGCATGAGATTTTCCAATTTAATAGAACAGATAATTTCAAAATTTATATGTAACCACAAAGATCATGAGTTGCCAAATAACCTTGAAAAAGTCTATTAAATCTAATAGTGTAAAGTTCTCTGATGTTAAACAGTCCAACAAAGTTTAGTAATTTAAACAACATGATACTGGCTCAAAAACAGACACCAATCAATAGAAGAGAATTGAGCAACCAGATATAATCCCTCACAACTATGATCAATTAACCCATGAAAATGGAAGCAAGAGTATAAAATGAAGAATAGGCTTTCTCCTCAATAAGTAGTGCAGGGGAGATTGAACATGTAAAAGATAGATTAGAATAGTTCCTCACATTTTATGCAATAAATAAGAAGGGAATATCTTTCTATTTATTTTGTTTACTTATATTTCTTGCACCTATAATTTATAGATCTATGTTTAGATCTTTTATTTCACTTAACAAATATATTCCTAGTTATTCTTTTTGGTATAAATATACACACAATTGTTTTCCTAATTTCCCTTTCTGATGGTTTGTTGTTTTTATATGAAAATGCAAAGGATATTTGTATATTGATTTTGTATTCTGCAAGTTTACTAAGTATGTTCATTATGTGTAATAGTCACTGGAGGATTCTATGGAGTTTTCTATCTATGCATAATAATGTCATCTGTAAAAATTTTACTGCTTTTTTACAAATTGGATGCCTTTTATAGTTTTTTTACTAGTTGTTCTGGCTAGGTCTTCAAGTAGTGTAATTTAGCACTTGTGAGAATAAGCTACATTTCCTTATTACTGGACCAGAGGAAAACGTTCCTGTATGTTAACATTGAACTTGATGTTAGTCATTGGTTTTTCATATATGGCTTTTATTATGTTTAGTTACAGTCTATTTAAATTTAATTTGTTAAGAATATTTTTATAAAAAAGTAAAGATCAGATCTGTGAATAATTTTCCTACATATTTTGAGATTGTTATTTTTGAACACTCTGCTATTTAAGGGATTGTATCACATATATTGATTTGCATATGATAAGTAATATTTATGAATCAGGACTAAATCCCTCTTAATTATAGTTTATAATACTTGTAATATGCAATGAATTCAGGTTGCTAATATTTATTTAGAATGCAATGTGCACATACTGAAAGAAAAATTTCATTTTAGCTTGAGTGTACATGTATTTATTTATAAATTTTTCCCCTCATTTTGAATTTGTCTTACGTTTAATGGAATTTATTTCTAAATAAAGAACATAATTTTTGGTAGAACTGGATTTACTACAGTTTACTGATACAGCACATAGCTATTATTTACATTTAGTGGATGAAACACATGCCTTAAAATGCCGTATTTTACTAACAATGTCAACTTTTTCAGGCCTGAGATACATATTGCTTCCTAAAATGCATTACAAATTCTTTTCAACCCCAACACAAATATACTGTTATGTTTTGGTTTTTTGATTGTTTGTTTGCCCCTTAATGGAGGCACTGCTTATTGAACCCAGGGTCATGTGCATAAGTGTACTTATCAACATCATTTTGGAACTCTTAAAAGAAGCCACAAGGGTATGGATTATAAAGATGACAAGAAAATTTATTCCTTCTAGGGACTGAAAAACCTCTGAGTGAAAGAATGGCAAAAATAAACATTTGTAAATATAAAATGAGATTTTCTCTTTTGTAATTTTAGAGTAGAATATTAAATTACATTTGTTTACTTATAGCACTGAATTACAATTTAAAACAAAAATTATGCCCTTTGGGATTTCTTAAATTTGATTCATTATATTTATCTAATTTTATTTCATAATTATTTACCACTTATTTATATACAATACATATAAACTGATATTTATTCTGCTCAGGTTTTGAATATAGAGCTACTTATTATAGAGCACACAGATAAATACCTACTTCCATTTCCAAATCAAATTAAGTTTCACTTTAATTGCAAATGTTATTGAAATAGATATACATTTTCTGTACAGGTTTTACAAAAATTTCATTTTAAATACCAAAATCTTAAAATTATTTTATATATTTTGTTCATTATTTATACTCTGTTCACAAATCTGTTATAAATATCTGTACAAAAGAATGGAGATTGGTTTTATTTCATAGACCCCACAATTATATTGTTTAAAAAGATTTTGTGGGGATAATATTTGCAGATCACACTATAAAAAAAGCATCATATAAGTTTCATTTTAACTGGATGAATGAGAAGTAAACACTGGCTGAATGTTAAAATTGACTTGCTGGGAGACCAGTCGTTTTGTGATGTCACAGCTACTCAAGTTGGGAACCATTGTGAAGACCTAGCAGTTTATATGTTCAGGCCTGCCAAAGCAGCATTTGAAGCCACAGTGCTAAAAATCATGCAGATTAGAAAAGTGGCTGTAGAAAAATTTATTTGTGATGGCACATGTTTCTTCAGAAATTGAAAATGTGTCTCGTAAAGATGGACCAACTGGTTCAGGAAACTCTGGTAGATATCTATTGTGTGATCAAACATTCTCTGGGGACTTGGACTTGAGGTCTATGATGAAGAAAATGCTTTTCAGACTTTGAAGAATCCATGATAAAAAGACCATGATATACACATTGTGTCTCTGAACCAGATGAAGATAATGATTTTCATTCTCGAACATTTCCAAGAGAACTCTGGAAAATGGCTTGGTGTCACCAGCTTAAATCCATCTGGTGGGGTGATAATGGATCTTCCATAGTGATTGATGAAAATGTTTTAAAAAGGAAGTTTTGGAAAGAAAGGACCCTTTCAGAATATTTGAAACTGGAAGTAAGAAAAGTTTAGTTAGATAGCTTAACCTTTATGAGTTTAGGAAACTGCGGCAGAATTTTCAAATGTCTGCTTGTCTACCTGACTTTCTGGCAGAAGTAAAAGAAGCCTCTGTTTTAAGAAAGGTATACAAAAATTTTAGTTATCACAAGGAAACTTATATATAAAATCTTATTTTGTATGTCAATCAATTGTTATATAATTGTAAAGCTAGATTTTGAAAATTGTATAAAACTACTAAGGCTAAAATCCTTTATTTTTTCTAAAAAATGAGGAGAGTACCTTAAGTAGTCAAGATTATGAGAAACTTTGCTTGCAACTATGAATCTTTCCAGAAATCTAAAAAAAGGTGTTAAAGCTGCTTTTAAAAAGCGGCATTCACCGTTACTGCAAATGCTAACTTTTAAAATTTGATTAATATACTATTTAAATGTATATTTTCCAAATTAATAACTTCAAAATATTGTTAGCAATGTTTATATTTTGATGTTATTGTCTTTGCATAGTAAACGTGGAAACTGAGGTTTTATAGGTTAGGCTTATTGTAGCCTTGTATTTTGGTTTAAAATATTAATAAAATTTTCTTCTTTGGTTGTAGCTGTAGTTCTATCATAATCCAAATGTTAAACGAGGCTGTCCCCAGCTTTTAGTGAGAATAAAAAGAAAAGTTGGGATTGGAAATTCTTCTCTGGTGTCTTCATTTTCTGAAGATTTCAACCAAAAGCACTTTAAAGCATCGGGTAATGTGGATAATAATAATTCTCGTTTTCTGGCTGACGCTTGTGGAGAAAGTGCATTTTTACCTTCTGCAAATTTAAACATGCCTCTTATAAGAAAGCCCTCTACTTGCCACATATTTGGTGATACAACTAACCCGATCAGAGGTGATTTTTCTCCTCCATCATCAATGTCATTTAGACCACCAGAACAAATTTCAGTGGATCAACAAGCTATTTTAAATCAGTTGACCACTGTCCCCGGGCACTCTCAAAGCAGCTACAATAAAACAAATGATGGTGTTGTGAACTCCAATCCAACTACACATTCTACTTCTCAGTACAGCATCTTCTCTCCCATACAGAGCAATTATTTTGGACTGATGTTGGAGACTTCTACTTTTCCAAATATTTATCACAACATATCTGCCAGTGAAGGTCGTTTTCTTAAACTTCAACCAGGGAGCAACCCACGCTTTCCAGTGCCAGTGATCGCTGATACATCAGCTACATCTATTTCAAGGCCAACTCATCAGTCATCTTCAGTTTATGAACGTCATCTTAATTACAACTGAACTTCCACAGGACTACCAGATTATGCAGGATAACAAAGATTACAATTGATGTTGGCAAATGTCGACAAATATCTGCAATTTTCTTATTTGAACAATAAAAATAGATGTGTATCTGTATTTCCTTTATTTTTTTAAATTAGAGTTTAGGGTTAAACGGGAGACTAAGTTGCCATTTAAAGAAAAAAAGAGATATTTGATTGATATGACCTTTTGATGAAAAAATATGGGAGTAAGTTAAAATAATTTCTTGTAAGGAAGAAGAATAAATGGAAGAATTTGGAAAAAGTCTAAAACATGGAGAGAGGAAAAAGTACTAAGTGGTTTCTGGTTCATCCTGGAAAGTAGGGAAAGTGTTAAGTTAGTATAGTTTGGAAGAGGAGATAAATGCAGGAAACGGCCCAGGGATCATGGTCTCTATTATGTCATCCCTGGTGTCAAAAAGTCACATGATGTTGTCTTAGATGGCACATTCATCATGTAGTAGAATTTGAGAAGTAATATTATCTATGTCTTCTTGTGTTGTTCTCAAAGCATTCCAATTGTTGCTTTCATTACCTGCCCTCAAGAGTCTACACTATATTTTCTAGTAAATACTTTATGTTGCTTTTCTGTTCCAGCCAAAGACAAGCTTACGTCTTCAGGGTGGCACTTAATGCCTTTCCAACTCTAAACACACGAACTCAAATTAGTTTAGTCATTTCTTTATAAATCTGGCATCTGACTACCTTGGCATTTCTTTATGTTTCACTGTTTCTGGAGGTTCATCCAGGCAAATGCTTGTCAACTATGTTAGCTGCAACTTCACCATTTTTACTCCAGCTCATCCTTGGCTTTCGGTGTCTTCCTTTTACCTACCTAGACTATCCCCATCTAAGCACAGAAACCACTTCCTCCAGATGTTTTCTGTCTATCCCCCTTTCCATGTCTAACTTGGATACCAGCACAGTAATCACAGCACATGCCACAGATGCATTTTACTATTTAGTGAATGAAAAATAAATGTTGACTTTAAGCAAAATCTACTTTCCTGAAACAACAAAACTCTCATGGTTTTCAAACTATTTTGTTATGTTCTATAATCCTCATCACAAACTAGCTCTTTCAATAGTCCAGGGACTAGTCACTCAAGACAGTAATTGGAGGTAGTTACAGGAGACAAAATATTATTTTCTTCCTTATTCATGCCTCCAGAGGCATAAAGCATTCCATTCCCATTTGCTGGATAATTTCCTGTCTCTTCATCACCCACCCATACTAAAATAGCTGATTCTCTTCCCCATACCAAGAACTATACTGCCTTCTAATTAATTTACTTCTTAGAAACAGAGCTTTGTCCAGAAGAGACAGTGCCATTGCAAACATTTAATGTCGGCTTATAAACCCCACATAATTTGAGTCCCTTCTAAATTTCACACAGGAAGTATCTATGAGGTGCTTGCCCTTTGGGTGGGGTGGTGGCATTAAGTAACCAAATTGCAATCTTAAATGTGTGGACTAGTTGGAGGTGGGGGTGGTAGAACTAAAAATTAGTCCAACTGCAAGAATACCAAATTTATACAGATATTAGGAAATATAAAATATTCGTGGAAGTCTTTGACAATTTCCCATTAATTTAAAATAAAAGGTGAAGCATTTTCATAAGGTGAAATTTTCTGAAATGCTGAAATGATTATATGCAAGTTCAGGGAGCCTAAGTCTTCTGCTCACAATGATGCTGCCAGTGTCAGCTGATAAGACTGGAATGGCAGAATTGAGTACTGAAAATGTGTCACCTGTTGTGAAGAAAATCTTTGATAATCTGGAGAATGGGCAAATGGGCCAGGGTGAACTCTAGCAGCATCCCACCAATGTGACCTTTACCAAGAGAAGAACAGAGACCACTTGCAGCATGAGAACTGTTCTGGACAGCAGTGGTTCATCCTACAACAGAAACATCAAGCTTTTATGTTTGTCAGCTGAATCTGATGATGGCTATATTGTTGCTTACATTAGCAGTCTGGGGTTCAGATGGGCTGTTCCAGCAGCTAGTTTCCAGCTCTCTTATCAGACAGTGGGTCTTACCGTGATCATTTTAACAAGGTTCTATACTGATAAATCAAAAGCTATACAGTTTACTTTCAAAATTAGAAATCCTAAATAAGGATATTTTTTGTTTGTCCATCTGTAGTTTTCTACCTGGGAAAATCTAGACTATTGGCAAAAACACAAAAGTTGGCTGGTGCTTTGAAAACTATTCTCTGAGCACTACCCACTGAATTCTTCCCACTAAATACTACAAATCTGTCTACCAGTGTGTGTGTGTGTATGAAAATGGATTGTTAAGCTGTAACTAAGTTTGTCTTAGTTGAATCATCAGTGAATTATTCCTCTGCATCTGTCAGAATCTCTGTGAATTAAGAGTTTCATTGGGTCACCAGATTATCTTCCGATCAGGGAGAGATTGATTATATTTCTCCCTGTATACTAATTGTTACCTGCTCAATGAATCCCGAGCTGATGCTAGGGTGAAGCCTCTGAACCATTGAATGTGACTGAGGCATATACATTCTCCAGTCCCCAGACCCCAGCACAGGACTGTATCACCTTTTTTATTTAAGCTTATGTCTAATTATTTTTCTTTTAATTCTCATTGTTGACACAACTTATTTTGACTTTGAACACCCTTTGACTAATTTATAGTGTCTGAACCACTGACTTATTCCCGTTCACATAGAAATTGCAATTACCTTTCTTCCCTTGGACTACCTGGAATAGAGTGAGCATAGTCTTCATTTTAAAAGCAGTCCTCAGACCTAGTAATGCAGAAGCTTTACACTTCTTTGCCCAGCACTTGAGCGTGAATTTTTTTTTTGGATCTCAGGGATTATCCTCACATCCCATAATGCAACCATGAGAAAACACCACATTGTTATCCAAAATTAAGTCTTTGTCACTATTGCATTCCCATTGCAAAACAGTTAAGGATTGTAGGATTTCTGGGATTTTACAATGCTGAGATTTTTAGCAACCTAGCATGTTCTTTTCTTACAGATGCTGTCGGGGAGTTGAGACTATCGTTCAGAGACAGTGAACTTTATCACTCGCATCAAGAGCAGCCAGTTTGAAATTTGTATCCATTCTCTAATCTCAAATGAATACACAGAGTGAAATTTTTATGCCTACAGAAGCAGTGGGCTATTAACATGAAGAATGTTTAAGGCATGGTAAAACATTAATTTTATTAGTATCTTTATGTATAATTTATTAGAATCACTTATTTATTGGTAACTTTGCCAAGGATAAGTATATCATGACTCGTTTACTTGCTGCAAAAACAATCAGGAGAAATGACATGGGAAAAAATGACCATTGACTTTCCATTTTTCCTTCCTCTTTTTTTTGAGATATAATTGGCATAAAACTTTGTGAAAGTTTAGGTGCATAGGATAGTGATTTGATTTACAACTATCATGAAATAAATATCATAGCAACTTTAGGGAGAATTCATTATCCTATTTAGATACAATTTTAAAGAAATACAATTTGTCTTTTTGTTGTGATGATAAACCTTAAGGTCTACTCTCTTAAAATCATTAATATAGAACATAAAGCAGTATTAACTGTAATTTTCATGTTTTTACTGGGCATCCCTTGAACACTTTTATTTTACAGTTGGAGATTTGTAGCTTTTGAGTGCATTAATCAAATTCTCCTTTTCCAACCCCTGCCTCTGTTAATTAGAAACCTAGTTTCTTTTTATATAAGTATGATTGTTTGTTTTTGAAGTGAACTTTAATCTATAACACTGTGTTAGTTTCTCCTACACAACATAATGTTCACAATTTTTAATTCATTTCATACTGTTCACCAGAATATATCTAGTTATGATATGTCGCTTTGTAAAGATATTTCATAGTTATTGACTATTCCCCATACAGTATATTTCTTTTCCCTGATTCATTTAATTTGCAACTGTAAAATTTTCTCTCTTAATTTTCCTCAACTTTTTCTTTTCCTAACCCTATTTCCCTCCTTCTTGTGAACAATGTGTTTCTTTCTATATGTACATCTCCTTTTCTGTGTTGTTATGTT
Source organism: Vicugna pacos (assembly GCF_048564905.1). Classification (NCBI taxonomy): domain Eukaryota; kingdom Metazoa; phylum Chordata; class Mammalia; order Artiodactyla; family Camelidae; genus Vicugna; species Vicugna pacos. Next base: position 46,909,086 of record NW_027328741.1, read on the forward strand.
CATTTGTTTAAAATTCCAAATGTGAGTAAAATCATTCAGCAATTTTCATTCTCTTCCTGATTTATTTCACTTAGCATATTACACTCTTGTTCTACCCATTTGTTGCAAATAAGAAAAACATTCTATTTAGAGCTGAATAATAACCCATTGTATTTTTATGTGTGTGTGTGTATATATATATATAAATAAATATAGATAAATATGTAGTTAAGGTGGGTAGATATATATATTATAAACACACATCTTGATTATCCATCATCTATTGATGAGCAATTAATTTGCTTCTATATCCTGCCTATTGTGAATAATGCTGCAGTGAATATAGGGTTGAATTTATCTTTTCTACATAGTGTATTTATTTTCATGGAATTAGTATCCAGATATGGAAATGCTGGATTATATTTCATTTTTAATTTTTAGTTAAATCTTCATACTCTTTTCTACAGTGGCAGCACATATTTCCATTCACTCCAGCAGTGCATCAGGGTTGTTTTTCTTACATCCTCATCAACATTTATGTTTGTTATCTTTTTGATAGTAGTCATTCTGACAGGAGTGACATAAAATCTCATTGTGTTTTGGTCTTGCAATTTTCTGATGGTTTGTCATGTTGATCGGTTTCATTTGCCTGTTGGTTACCTTTCCCCCACTGTATATTCATTTTTTGTAATGGGCTAAATGACCATAACTGCCTGATTTCATTTTCAGGGATTCTTTGTGTTCCATTATTCTGTTTGCTCTGGGCCAATACCATATTCTTTTTATTACTGTTGCTTTGTTTTATAGTTTAAAATGAGGGACCGTGATACATCCTCTATGTACTTTGTCAAAGTTGTTTGTGTTTTTACTTAGTTTGTATTCTTTTCTTTTTTTTCTTTTTAGTGATTTCAATTCTTTTGTGTTTACATGTAAATTTTAGAATTATTTACTGTAAGTGTCTGAAAATGCCCTTGGTATTTTTATAGGCACTGAATTTAATTTGTGTATTTTCTTGGCTTATGCTGTCATTTAAACAATATATTTTTCCTCATCTATGAACACAGAATATCCTTTCATCTGTTTGCATTATCTTCAATTTCTGTTGTAAATATTTTATAGTTTTCTGAGTACAGGTCTTTTACCTCCTTGTTTGGATATATTTATTGATATTTTTTGTAATGCGACTGTAAATGAGACAGTTCCCTCACTTTCTGTATCAGTTAGCTTCTTGTTAGTGTGTAGAAATGCAACACTTCTGTATGTTAATTTTACATTCGTAAATTTTACCAAATGCATTGATAAGCCCTAGTAGTTTTGTGGCACCATTTTTAGGATTTCGGTTTAAATTATGTCATCTGCAAACAGATACTTTTACTCCTTTTCTTAATTAGCTATATTTTACTTACTTTAATTTTGGATAGCTATGGCTAAAATTTCCATACTATACTGAATAAAAGTGGTCAGAGTGAGCACTCTTGTCTTATTCCTGCTCTTATTGGAGATGAATTCAGCTTTTAATCAGTGAGTGTCATGTTAGCTGAGTTCTTGTCATATAAGACCTTAACTGTGTGGAGGTATATTTCCTCTTGCCCACTTTGAGGAGAAATCTATTCATAAATAGATACTGAAATTGTCAAAATATTTTATGACTCTATTGAGGTGACCATATATATTTTATTCTTCAGGTTGTTAGTGTGGTGTATCATACTGATTAATTTGCGGGTATTGAATCACTTTTGCATCCCTGGAATAAAATGGACTTAATCATAATATATTATCCTCTTAATGTATTGTTTGATTTGTTAACAATTTAGTGATGATTTTTTCATCTATGCTTATCAGAAGTATGTAATCTGTCATTTTTTGAGGTATTTGATCCAGTTTTAGCAGTAGTGTGATGCAGAAATTTGGAGTAGGAAGCCTCCCTTCCTCTCGAAATTTTTGGAATATGCTGAGAAGTATAGGTGATAGCTCTTCCCTAACTGTTTGGCAGAAATCACCTGTGAAGCTCTCTAGGCCTGGAATTCTGTTTATTAATCTGTACTCTTTTTTCTCATGAGTCTGTTTAAAGTTTATCAATTTTCTTTATATTTCAAAAGCCATTATTTAGTTTGATTGAATGGTTCTATTTTTAATCATTATTTTATTTATTTATGTTATGTCTATTCACCTCTTTCCTTATACTAACAATTATTTTCTTATTTTACTACATCTTTTGTTTGCAAGATTATATTATGAGAGTGATGTTTCTTATTTGTATAAGTGGGACTATTTTGCTATAAGCATCCCTATTAATACTGCTTTTGTTATACCCTATGGATTTTGTTTTTGTTTTCATTTTTCTTTATATATTTTTTCTTTGACTTATACAGCAATCCAGTAGTTGTTAATATTGCATGATTTATATTCCACACTTTAGAATTTTTCTCAGGTTTTTTCTTTTAGTAAATTTCTATTCTCACAGAATAAATTTCTTCACAATACTAGGAGAAAAATGATAAAATTTATACAAAAATCTGAAAGACCCAAATTTTCTGAAATTCTTTTTAAAAATGGGCAAAGCTGTGGGAATTATCCTCCCTGACTTTATTACATACAACAAAGCTACAGTAATAAATTCTTCAAAATATAATACTTAATGAAACACATAGATCAATGGAACAATAAAAAGAGTCCTAAAATAAACCCACACACATACGGTCAATTAGTCTACAAGGAAGGAAGCAAGAGTATACAATTGAAAAAAGGCAATCTCTTCAACAAGTAGTTGTGAGAAAACTGGACAGTACAAGTAAAAGGAAGATGTAAGAGCACTTCCTTCCATAGTGTACAACATAAGATAAAAATGGATGGATTTCCTAAATGTAAAGCCTGAAACTATGCAATTTCTGACAAAGAACAGGAGTAGAACTGACTTTGAGATAAATCATAGCAATGTTTATTTTTGATCTGTCTCAAAATTAAAAAAAAGAAAAGTAACAATTACAGTTTTTAATTTACTGAAGAAAAAATAGATGTACTATGCAATACAGGGATTTTACTTCTTGTATAAGTGTGAAGTGCAAAACCTTTTGCTGAGCAATGGAAACCTTCAAGAAGAGATATGATAACAGAAAGAATAGAAGGGAAAATTTCAGACAATGAAACCAACAAGATTTTAAAATCCCTTATATATATCATTTTAGACTCAATATTTAAAAAAACAAAACCCCAACTTTAAAACAGTTGAAACATCTTCATGGAAACTTTTCAAATTCAGACGTATGGATGATTTTCATGCACATACAAAGGAACATAACGTTGCTATTCATTAGAAAAATGTAAATCAAAACCAGAATTAAATATAATCTCACAGCAATCAAAATGGCTATTAACAAAAGTCTACAAATGACAAACATTAATAAGAATTTTGAGAAGAGGGACCCCAGGTACACTGCTGGTGGAAATATAAATTGATGCATCCACTATTAGAAAAGAGTGGACAGTGCCTAGAAAACTAGAAATAGAAGCATTATACATTGCAGCAATTCCAGTTTTTGGTATAAATCTGAAAAAAAATGAAAACATTAATTTAAAGGATATATTACCCCAAATGTCCTTAACATCATCATTTATAGTAGCCAAGGTTTGAAGCACAACTCAAATGCCCATCAACAGATGATTGGCTGAAGTAGATGTGAGATATAGATAACATAATAAATATTTAGTCTCTGTCATATTGAAAAATAAAATTCTGCCATTTGGAATAATGTGACTGGACCCAGAGAGCGTTGCACATAGGAAAATAAGTCATACAGAGAAAAACACTCTATGTTGTCACTTAAATGAGGAAAATAAAGATATAAGAGAAATAATCATAAAAAAACAGGAACAGAATGACATATATATGTGTAGTGTACCAGGAAGTGGTTTCCTGTACGGACAGGGAAGAAGGATGGAGAAGACAGAAATATGCAAGCTACTAGTAATAAATTAGTGAACCAACAGGGCTATATTGACAACACAGAGGTATATTTTAATAATTTAATTGATTTTAAAGACATTATAGGGATATATTATAGTAAAATGTGCATGTAAGTGAGAAAAACTTTAAAAAAAAAACCCAGAAAAATCAAAATATTTTGTAGTACTCTGATATTAAGAGAGGTGATTTATTCAATTTCTTTACTGTCTTAATAATGTCGTTAGTAGATTTTAAGCTTTTAATTGAAAAAGTATATACTTTTAAAAGTGACATAAGTTTAAACAATTTTTGTCTCTCCCCTTACATCTATAGACAATAAAATGTTCACATCTCAACAAAAATAACTACAACACAAAATAATACTCTGGAACGCATGAGAACAGGTAAAGTTTGGAGGACTAAAATACACAAAAGAGGCTGAACTATGGGAAGAGCAAATTTGGTGTCTGCAACCAAGGCCACCTGACTAGGATATATGAATACTCAAGTTCAGAGTACCCAGTAGAATCAGGGTCTCAGTGGTTCACACAGCTTCAGCCTCCAACTGCACCAGTACTCATGGTCACATTAACTAGGGGGTAGCTAAAATGGAGACAGAATTTCCATCCTTCAGACATCCTCCCTACTCCCCATTCACAGTGGTGGAGACAAGATACCGCACAACACTGGACATGGCTAAGACACTTGCCTGATTCCAAATACCCACCAGTCTTTGCACCTTTCCTCAATGTGTACACTGAGTCTCAATGGATATCAGATAAAAGGAAGGGTTCACCATCCCAGTGACAAAAGTGTCATTAACTACCAGAGAAGGGTAAGAAGTGACAATGAAAGCACATCTTTTATCCAGACAGTAGTGACTGGAAAGTGCCATTTTGAAATATTATCAGAGGTAGCTGAGTTAAGTAAAACCAAAAATTGTGCAATATTTCAAACTACCAGAATACAAAGCAAGGACTCCAACTCCCAATCTGTTATTTAGTGTCATCAGAGCAATAATTTATCAAGACCATGACCAATCACAGTAACATTACAGGGCACGCACACACACATACAGACACCAACACAGACACAGACACACACGCACACGCACCTGCACACACACACACACACATACAATGACAACCATGCACCAAACAAATTTAAGTCATGGTATATTGCCATATAACTAATGGAGAATCCAAATAGATATCATACAGAAACTCAATACAAAATACAAAACTACGAAAGCAGTTTAGTGAGCTCAGGAATAAATGAAATGTTTATAAGGAATACATTACCAAAGAGACTGAAACTATAAAGTAAACAAAAGTTATTGGAGGACCAGGAGAATTTAATAAATGAGATGAAAAATGCAACAGAAAGCATTTGAAGTAGAGTGTCTTTGTGGAAGAGAAATTAGCAAACTCACCAATACAAAACTTGAAATGATAGGAGAGGGCAGAGAGTCAAGATATTAAAAAGTGAGGAAACTCTACAGTAGCCATCACACTTCCTCAGAAACTGCACATTAGAGTGGAATCCTGGATGTAGAAGAAAGTTAGAAGGCAGCTGATGGTTTATTCAAAGAAAAAATAGTTAATAACTTCCCGAACCTGTGTAATGAACTGATATACAAGTCGGTGAGCCAAAAAAACACCAATAACTTTAAGACAAAGAGACCTCCTTCAAGATACGTCATATGCAAATTGGCAAGTCAATGACAGAGTAATATTTTAAAGGCAGCCAAAAATAGTTATGATAATCTACAAAGGAACCCTCATTAGGCTATCAGCAGATTTCTGAGCGGAAAACATAGGCCAAGGGTAAATAAAATTACATTTCAAACTACTGAAATAAGAAATCACTCACCCAGTAATACACATTTATCACTTAGATATAAAGTGAAAATAAAGACTATATCAGAAACAAGCCTGAATGTGATGAAAAAACAAAACCGAGACACCTTGTAAGAGGTGCAGAGAAGAAGTCTTCAAAGAAATATAAATTAGCAAAATGTACAAAACATTGACTTAAGTGCTAAGGAGAGACCACGAGAAATTTACATCTGTTTCTTTGGGTATGTTTTTAAATGCTACTATACCATATGTATTAAAGAGAGAAAAATAGGAATTCAGGAGCATTAAATACAGATAATTCAAACTGGTAACTTGTTCCCAACAGTAAAAGAAATAATTTGAAACAGTAATCATAAAAGGTAAAGAGTAAAAATAAAACAATATTAAAGGAAGATTCTTTCAGCAGAAAAATGACTAAATTATACATGAGATGTTTTATTTTTAATTGAAATACAGTAGATGTACTATATTGTGTAGTTTCAGATGTACACATAGTTATTCTAATCACTTTGCAGATTATATTGCATTATGAAATATTACAATAATTTTAACATACAATTATTTTAAGCAATTGTGTATAGTTCCATGATCTATACAGATTATCCTTGCTTCTCTCCTTTATGTATACTACTTTCTATCTGTCAATATTCTACCACTAAAATCTCTTTCCCTTCTACTTTGGTAAACATAAATTTTTCCCATATCTTTGAGTATGCTTAAGTCTTGTCTAACTAATCTATTTACATCTTCAACATGTCTCTATCTATCTATGTATCTATGTATCTATCTATCTATGTATCTATCTATCTATCTTTCTATCTATCTATATAACTATCTATCTATCTTTCTATCTATCATGTATTGTCCTTCTATCTATTTATCATCTATCAATAGCTATAGTGAGATATACAAAGATATTTGTTATTCTTTAGATTCTAAATATAAATTATACTGTATACATTTGTTTTTGTCTAAGTTTCTTCACTATGCATATTATTTACTAGGTCTATTCAGGATGCTGAACTAGCAATGTGTTATTCATTTTCATGGCTGAGTATTATTCCATTGCATATTTATTGAAACATCATATCTTCTTACGTCCATAGTCTACTGTGGACTCTTGGATTGCTTCCCTTTCTTTCATATTATAATCAGTGCTTTTGTGAACATTGGTTCTTCTCAATTTAGGGTTTTTTTCCCACAGATTTTTCCTAGGAGAGGTATTACTGGGTCATATGGTAGTTAACTTTTTAGTTTTTAAACAAATCTGAATTCTCTTTTTCTTAGAAGTTGTATCAATTTACGTTCCTACCAAGAGTATACAAGAGATTTCTTACCTCCACATCGTCTCCAACAGTTTCTATTTGTAGACTTTTTCATAACAGCCGTTTGACCAGTGTGACGTAATATCTCATTGTGGTTTTGATTTGCAATTACCTAATAATTAGTAATGTTGAGCAATTTTATCACTTCCGTGTTACTCATCTGTATGTTTTTTCGGAAAAATATTAACTCAGGTACTTTGCTCTTGTTTTTGATTGGGTTTTTGTTTTTCACCTTGAGTTGTTTAACCTAAATCCATGTTACATTTATTAACCTACATCTATTAACCCCTGGTAACTTGCATTGTTTGCAATTATGTTCTCCAATTATACAGGCAGTCTTTTCATTTCATTGATTGTGTCCTAAGCTGTGCAGAAATTTTCAAGTTTATTTAGGTCCCACTTGCTAATTTTTGCTTTTACTTCTTTTGCCTTAGAAGACTGATATAAGAAAATATTCCTATGATATATATCCAATAGTGTATCACCTATATTCCCTTCTAGCAGTTTTATAGTATCAGGTCTTACATTTAGGTCCTTAATAAACTTGGAGTTTATTTTTGTATATGATGTCAGGAAATGCTCTCATTTCCCTATTTTAAATATAGATGTTCAGCTTTCCCCACACCATCCAATGACGTGACTCTCCTTTTTACATTGTGTACTCTTGACTCTTTTATCATAGATTCATTGCTCATAGGTTTGTGGAATTATTTCTAGGCTCTCTATCTGTTTTTATTAATTGTATCTCTGTGCCAATGCCATACTGTTTTTATCACTGTAGGTTTGTAGTAGAGTAAGGTATCCGGGAGGGTTCTACCTCCAGATTTGTTGTTTTTTCTCAAGATCATTTTGGCAATTTTTAATGGTTTCATGTAAAACTTAGATTTGTTAATTTTCTGGTTCTGTGGAAAATACTACAGCTTCGTAACAGTACTCGCACTAAATCGGTAGGTTTCTTTTTGTAGTACGGCCATGTTAACAATATGAACTCTTTCAATCCAAGAGCACAAGACTTCTTTCCATTTCTTTGAATCATTTTTAATTTCTTTGTCAATGTTTTATAATTTTCAGTGTGTAGATATTTCACATATGTGGTTACTTTCATTCCAATATATTCAGGGTTATGGGGTAATAAATATTATTGCTTTCAACGTCCATTTTATCTTATCTCATGATTAATGCATAGAAATGCAAGAGACTTCTTTACATTAATCTTGTACCCTGCTCCCTTGATGAAATTATTTATTGTTCATAATAGTGTGGAGCTCTTAGGATTCTCTATGTAGATTGTTATGCCATCAGTACTGGTGACAATTTTGCCTCTTTCTGTCCATTTTGCATTTCTTTTTCTTCTTTTTCTTTTCCTTTTCCTTTCGTCTATTACTGTTGAAGTGAAGTGGTGAGGGTAGGAATTCTTGTCTTGTTTATGAATTTACCCAGAAGGCTTTCAGCCTTTCCCCTGAGAATTATAAATTGTTATAAATGGCCTTTAGTATGTAGAGAGATGTTCCCATTGTACTCAATTTCATGAGAATTCGGATGATGAATGCATGTTGAATTTTGTCAAATGCTTATAATTTGTGTATTGACATGTTCTTGTGAAATTTGTCCTTCCTTTGTTAGATATGTGTCATGCTGTTTGACTTGTGTATGTTGAACCATCCTTGTGACTCAGGAAGTAATCCAACTGATCATCATGTATAAAACTTTCTAAGTATTGCTGGATTCATTTGTTGATATTTTTCGAGGATTTTTGAATGTATATCATCATTCATCAATGATATAGGATTTCCATTTCCATTTTTTTTTGGTAGTGTCTTTGACTGATTTTATTATCAGGGCAATGGTGGCTTCATAGAATGACTTTGGGAATTTTCCTTCCTCCTTCATTTTTTAAAATAGTTGGGGTAAAGATATTTTAGTGAAGTCATCCAGATATTTTGTTCAAGGGGTGTTCTTAAAATTATACATTGTATTTAATTTATACGGATTGTTCATTTCATGTTCTCAGATTTCTCTTTATTCAGTGTTGGCAGGCTGTACGTTTCAAGAAAATTGTCCATTTCTTTAGGTCATCCAGGTGGTTGTCACGTAACAGCTCATTGTGCTTTCATAATCTTTTTTTGTATTTCTGCAATATCTGATATTATTTTTTTCTGTTTAATTTCTTTTTTTGTTTGTGTCCAGTCTCTGTATTTCTTAATAAGCCTGGCTAAATGTTTACCTGTTTGTTAATATTTTTTAAAAAATTTAAAGGTGTTGAATTTATGATTTGTAATTTATTTTTCAACTATTATTTTATTTATTTTCAACATAATTATTAAAGATTTTTCTTTCTACTGCCTTTGGATTTTGTTTGTTCTTATTTCTTGTTATTTTGGGTGGTATACTTGGTCCTTTCTATGAGGTTTTTCCTGTTCCTTGTAGAAGTCATGATTTGTTCTCAACTTCCCTCTTAGATTTGTATTTGCTGTATCCCATATGTTTTATGAAGCTGTGTTTTCATTGTAATTTCTCTCCACGTATGATTTTATTACCTCTTTGATTTCATCATTGAACTTGTTTTATTTTATTTTTTAAATGATGTGGTTTGACCTCATTTTTGTGCTTTTCCTATTCTTCTTTCTAGAGTTGATGCACAGGTTCTTACTTTGTGTATGGAAAAATACTTGCTGTAATCTATATTTGCTTAAAGTTCCTGAGGCTCATTTCATGACATAATGTGTGGTTAATTCCTTAGATAACATCCTGGGCACACTTGAAATGTTTATGTGTTTTGCTTTTCTGATGCAGTGTCCAATATCTCACTTAGGTTCAAATGATCTAATATGCTATTAAGATCTCTGTTTTCTTACAGACATTCTTTCTGGATGATCTGGCTATCAGAATAGTGGGGTGTTCATCTCATCTACTATTATTGTTTTATAATGAAATAATTCCTTCATGTCTACTAAAATTTCTTTTTATACTTAGGATCTATGGTGTTGGGTCCATATATAATTTAATGAGTGTAATGTCCTTTTTTCATTGATCCCTTTTTCTTTATATAATGTCATATTTGTTTTCTTTTGGCCCCTATTTTAAAACGTATTTTGCATGAGTTAAGCATTGCAATCTGCACTTTCTTGTCAATTCCATGGAATATCTTTTCCATTTATTTCCAGACTATGTTTATCTTCCACCATAAAATGAGGCTTTTGGGGGGAGGCAAAGATGGTGGAGTAGGAAGATGCTCATAGCTCACACTTTGCCGCAAATGCACCAGACCCTCATACAAAGACCCACTCAGCTAACCAGAGAACCTGCAGTTCTATGACAGTAGATTGTACTCTTCAATAGATAAAGATGTGAAAAATCCGGTAGGAGAAAAGGGAGAAAGAAAGAAGAAAAGGCAAAACAGAATTGGACAGTTGCAACAGGGAGGGAGCAGCAAAGAAGGACTGGTGCTCATTCACTGTGTCTCCCCTCTCCAGCTGTGTGATGGGCAGGAAGAAGGGGCGCCTCCAAGGCTTCGACATGTACATTGTATAAGTTGACTGACAGAACTAAGTTAAACAGGCACAGAGGATCCCTGTGACACTCAGCTGAAGATGCAGCCCAGAAGCTGGGGGCAGGGCCATGCTGCCCAAGCTGGGTGGTAGATGGGAATGGCTGCACTGTGGCTGCCCAGGGGAATGGATTTGGCATTGTGTCATGGCTGTGGGTGGACAGGGCAGAACAGCCTGGGCCCTCCATAAAACAACAGGGCAGATGTGCCCTGTGGGTGGAAGGGTGCATTACCCATCTCTGAAAATCCACAAGAGTTTCTAGGTGAAGAGAGCTGGGGCTCAGACACAGCCACCATACCCTCTGGTGCTTTACACCAATGTGGCAGTGGGGGAAATACCTGCATCTACACCTAAGGACTTAGCAGCCTCAAGGGTCAGACCGAGACTTGTCTAAATCCTGAGGCATATAGGATCCTACTGTCTGGTTCCTCAGAGAACTTGCCTGACAAGACAAACAAGGAGCTGGATTTTGGGCCAGACCAGGGACAGGGCTGTTCCTCAGTCTTCCCTGAGCCCATTTCCGGTGTGCAAACCTGAGGCAGAGTGTATATAGGCACAGAGCAGCAGAGTGATCAGCAACCTGAGAGGACGGTTGGCCCCTCAAATTTTGTGCTAGATTACAGCCCCTTACAGTGGTGCTGGGAGAGGGCGTGATGCCCTATCATGCCTAGTCATTCTGCAACATCTGACTGCAGCATCGGTCAGGGCATTGTCAAGACAGCCCATAGAGAAGAGAGCTTCATCATACCCAGTGTAGGGTTTAGGAGCGATCTGCTTGCCGACATGCCCTGGGAGCAGCACAGATGAGGGCTCCAGTGGAGGACCTCTGGAAACAACAAGTTGAGCTTCCTAATCAGGATGAATAAAGAAAGAATTCACATTAAAAGTACACAGTCTCCAGGAGGACAATGACCACACCCTTGTATTAATGTGTTTTTACCTGTTCCATTTTTATTACCCTCTTAATTTTTACTTCTTATTGAATTATGTATAGCCCCATTTTAATTCCTTTGAAATTTTTAAAAATATTTTTATTATTATTATTTTTCAAAATACTGCTTCAAATTCTTTTTCTATTATTCATTCAACAATGTCTTCAAACCTTTATTTCTCTCATCTTTAAAATTCTTTAACTCTCTCTCACTTTTTTCTCTTTTTGAAGTTGTATAACTACATAGGCTTTAGGTAGATAAACTCTTTAGGTCCAAATTAGATAACTGATACTCCATAAACCACAGTGCCAGAGAGGTAGTAGAAAGTTGAAGAAGCAGAGAAACCATCCCCAATTAAACGAACAAGAGAAATCCCCTGAAAGAACGATCAGTGAAATAGACATCGATATCCAACTAGATCAAGATTTCAAAAACGGAGTGATCAAATTACAGGAGGAAATTAAAGAGATAGTGCTTAGAGATACAAAATATGTCAAAAATGAAATTGAAACTATAAGGAAGTGTCGAGTAGAATAGGTAAACACGTTGACTGAGATGAGGAATGATTTAAAGGTGTAGAAAAGCTGACTAGATAACACAGAGGAATGAATTAGTGACTTAGAAGACAGGAAAATAGAAAGCTCCCAATCATAAGAACTACAAGAGAAACAATGAGAAACAAATGAAAAAAGCATAAGGGACCTGGGGATAATAGAAAGCATGACAATCTTGGCATGATAGAAGTCCCAGAAGGGGAAGAATGACCAAAGGGGATTGCAAAGGTTTTTGTAGAAATCATGACTGAGAACTTCCAAAACTTAAATAAGGAATCAGATATCCAAGTACAGGAAGCTCAGAGTGTCCCAAACAAGAAGAACAGAAATACACCCACACTAAGATATATAATTAAGATGGTCAGAGTCAAGGAAAAAGAAATTATCCTAAAGACAACAAGAGGATAGTAAATTGTGAGTTACAAGAGAATCCCCATAAGGATACCAGCGGATTTCTCTACACAAATACTACAGCCCAGAAGGGATTGGCAAGATATATTCATAGTCCTGAATGGAAAAAATTATATACTGTAGGATACATTGACCAACAATGCTATACTTTTTGGCTGATGTAGAAATAATGGATTTCACTGACAAGAAAAATCTTTAAGAATTAGCAACACTAGACCCATGCTAAAAGAAGTATTGAAAGGTTTTCTCTACAAAAAAAGCAGCAGGATACTACAGAAATGTGAAACTCACAGCTGGAAAGCTGATAACTCATGAATTACAAATAAAATAAACACAAAATTTTAAAACAAGACATACAAATAATTGAGAGTGGGAGAGGGAGGCAGGAAAATAGAGAATTTTTTTTTTTTTGGTCTTTCATTTAAAAATATTTTGTTCTCGGTAGGATGGGTGTGAGATCATGTTTCTATCACTTTAAAAAATGCAGTTATATTAATGGTCTGATGGACATAAAAAAGGTTAACAAAAAGAAGATAACTTATCAGGGAGTTACTAAAACTAAATAAAATTAATGATAATACAAAGGAAAATGACCAACCATAAAAGGAAGATGAAAGGAAAAAAGAGGAAATTCCAAATCAACTACACATATAAGGTCAATTTGGCAATAAACACAAGCCTATCATCAATTATTGTAAATGTTAATGGACTAAATGCTCCAGTCAAAAGTCGTAGAGTGGCAGGCTGAATAATAAAGCATGAACCTTCAATATTCTGCATACAAAAGACCCACTTCAGAGAGAAGGACACATATAGATTGAGAGTGAAAGGATGGTAAAGAGTATTTCATACAATTGGAAGAGCAAAAAACCGGTGTTGCATTACTGTTTTCAGACAAAATACTCTTTAAAACAAAGGCCATAAAGAAAGATAAAGAAGGACATTTTATAATGATTGAAGGAGTGATACAATATGAGGATAGCACACTCGTTAATACATATGCACCAAATACAGGAGCACCTAAGTACATAAAATAAATACTAACTGATATAAAGGGGGAATCATATTTGTAGATTTCAACAATGTATTAAAATAACTGGACAGATCATTGAGACAGAAAAAAAGTAGGCAACAGAAAAATTAAATAATACGATAGAAATACTACACTTGATGGATATTTTCAGAGCATTGTAACCCCCCAAAATAGGATGTACATTCTTTTCAAGTGCACGTGGGACATTTCCCAGGATTCAAGATGTACTTGGGCACAAAAGAAACCTCAGCAATTTTAAGATGATAGAAATTACCTCAAGCATCTTTACTGACCACAATGCCATGAAGCTTGAAATCAACAACAGAGAAACAAAGGAAAACATGGAGATTAAACAGTATGTTATTAAAAAACCAATTGGTCAATGAGAAATCAAAGCAGAAATGAAAACGTACCTTGAGACAAAAGAAAATGAAAGCAAAACACCACAAAATTTATGGGACACAGCAAAAGCAGTGCTGAGAGGGGAGTTTATAGCGATATAGGCGTTCCTCAAAAAAGAAGAACAATGACAAATAAACAATTTAACCCACCAGAAGAATAAACTAGAGAAACAAGACCAAAAAATCCCAAAAGGCAGCGGAAGGAAGGGAATCATAAATATTGGGGAGGAAATAAATAAAATTGAGATTAAAAAGAACTTAGGAAAAAAGTTAACCAATCCAAAATCTAGTTTTTCCAAAAAGTAAGTAAAATCGAAAAGCCTCTGGTCAAACTAAATAAGAAGAAAAGAGAGAGAGCACAAATTAGCAAAATAAGAAAGGAGAATGGAGAAATTACAACAAAATAATAGAAATACACAATATCATACGAGAATATTATGAAGAATATTTGGATACAAATTGTATAACCTGGAAGAGATGAACAAGTTTCTGTAAACATACTGTCCACCGAGATTGAATCAAGAAGGAACTGACCACTTGAAGAAACAGAGCACTAGAAATGAAATCAAAATAGCAATATGAAACCTTCCTACAAATAACAGTCCAGGTCCGGATGGATACACAGCAGAATTCTACCAAACAAACACAGAAGAACTCATACCAGGCCTTCTCAAACTCTTCCAGAATATTGAAAAGGAAGGAATACTCCCAAAGTCATTCTATGAAGCCACAATCACCCTGATACCACAACCAGGCAAAGACACTACCAAAAAAGAGGATTATAGGCCAATATCACTGATGAACACAGACGCCAAAATCCTCACCAAAATAATAACAAATAGAATCCAACAACACAGAAAAAACATTATATATCATGACAAAGTGGGGATCATGCCAGTGACACAGGGGTGGTTCAACTTATGCAAATTAATCAATGTAAAACAGCACATCAACAAGTGAAAGAACCAAAACCACATGATCATCTCAATAGATGCAGGAAAAGCATTTGATAAAAATCAACACCCACGTATGATAAGAACTCTCACCAATGTGGGCATAGAGGGAATATATTTCAGCATCATGAAAGCAATAGATAACAAACCTACAGACACCATAGTACTCAAAGATGAGAAAGTCAAATTCTTCCTACTAAAATCTGGGAAAGTAAAAGGATGCACACTAACACGACTCCTACTCAAGATAGTCTTGGAAGTCCTAGCCACAGCAATCAAACAAGAGAGAGAAGTAAAAGGGATGTAAATTGGAAAGGAAGAGATAGAAGTGTAACTATATGCAGATAATATGTTACTGTTTATAGAAAACCCTACAAGATCCACAATGAATTCTCTACAGCTGATCAAAGAATTCAGCAAGGTAGCAGGTTACCAGATTAAGATACAAATATTAGTGGAATTTCTTTATGCTAACGATTCAGATAATACTATAGAGCTAAAGTCAACATGAAAGCACATTATTGGTAGACAAACATTCATATAGGCCAATGGCACAGCATAGAGAGCCAAGAAATTAACCCAAAAACGTTTGGTCAATTAATCTTCGATAAAAGGAGGAAAGAAATTACAATGGAAAAGAGAAAGTCTCTTCAGCAACTGGTGTTTGGAATACTGGACAGCAGCATGTAATTCAATGCAGCTAGAACATTCCCAATGAAGCTAGAACACCATACACAAAAATAAACTCAGAATGGATCAAAGACTTAAACATAAGTTAAGATAGAATAAACCACCAAGAGGAAAATATAGGCAAAATGTTTTCTGATATGTCTCGAAAATTTCCTCGTAGAAGAAACAAAAGCAAGAATAAACAAATGAGACCTAATGAAACTTACAAGCTTCTGCACAGTAAAGAAACCGGAAGTAAAACAAAAAGACAACCTATGGAATGGGAAAAAATTTGCATATGAAATCGTCAAAGACTTGATCTCCAGAGTATATAAGCAGCTCATCCAAAGAATAAGAAAAAATAAACAACCAATCCAAAATTGGGCAGAAGACCTAATTAAGCAATTCTCCAAGGAAGACATACAAATGATCAAAAGGCACAGAAGAAAATGCTCAATATCACTGATTATCAGAGAAATGCAAATCAAAACTGCAATGAGGTATCACTTCACACCAGTCAGAATGGCCATCATTCCAAAATCCACAAATGACAAATACTGGAGAGGCTGTGGAGTAAAGGGAACCATCCTTCACTGCTGGTGGCAATGCAGTTTGGTGCAGCCACTGTGGAAAACAGGATGGAGATTCCTCAAAAGCCAAGGAATAGACTTATCATATGACCCAGGAATCCCGCTCCTGGGCATAAATCCAGAAGGAACCCTACTTAAGGATGACACCTGCACACCAATGATCATAGCCAGCAGTATGTACAATAGCCAAGACATGGAAACAGCCTAAATGTCCATCGACATTTGACTAGATAAAGAAGAGGTGGTATATTTATTCAATGGATTAGTAGTCAGTCTTATAAACTGACAACATAATGCCATTTTCAGGAACATGGATGCTCCTGGGGAAAATCAGTCTAAGTGAAGTAAGAGAGAAAGAGAAAGAAAAATACCATATGAGAAGGCTCATGTGTGGAATCTAAAAACCAAACCAAACCAAACAAAAAATGCAGAAATACAAAACAGAAAAAGACTCGCAGTCAGAGAATACAAAATTTTGGTTGCCAAGTGGGTGGGGTGTGGGAAGAGATAGGCTGGGAGGTCAAAACTGTAGAATAGATAAACAGGATTGTACTGAATAGCACAGGGAAATATATAAATAATCTACGGCAGCTCACAGGGGAAAAAATTGGATAACAAATGTATATATGTTCATTGTAACTAAAAAGTTGTGCTCTAGATTTGAATTTGAGGAAACCTTGTAAAAGGATTAAAAATAAATAAAAAAATTAAAAAAGAAAGAAAAAACCTAAATATTACAGGTTTAAATATAAATTAGAGAGAAAAGCAAATATGCAAAGAGTAGTAAAACCAAACATTTTGTTTTTGTTTTCTTTTTAATATAAGCATAATCAAAAAAACTCTAGCCAGGTGCATCATGAAGAAAAGAAGGAAGCTCCAAAGAAATAAAGTCAGAAATAAATGTGGAGAAATAACAATTCTTCCCTCAGATATACAAAAAAGAGATCATTGTGTCTATACTTAAATGCCAATAAACTGGACAACTTAGAAGAAACAAACAAATGTCTAGAAAGAGAAAGGGATAAGGAGAAACAAATAATTTGAACAAACTGTCTACTTGAAGAAAGAAAAAATCTGCATTTAAAAAAATCTTTAAAAGTTAGTGCTGATTTAAAAAGCTCCCTTGGAAAACTGTAAAAAACACAAAGAAGAACTTATACTCTTCAAACTATTCAAACATAGTGAAGATGTTGGAAAATCCCAAATTAATTCTATGAAGATTTTATCACCCTGATAGCAAAGCCAGCAAAGTAGAAGCAAAGAGAATTTCAAGCCAAAATCTTTGATTGATAAAGATGCAAAAATTCTAAAAATTATTATTAGCAAACTAAATCCAGCAATACTTAAAATGAATTATATGCTATGATCAAATTAAATTCATTGCAGGGTCATAAGAGTGGTGGAACATACTTGAAATCAATCAGTTTGATACACCACATTAACAAAAGTAAAAGGGAAAATGACGTGGTCATCACAATAAATCCATAAAAAGCATTTCAGAAAATTCAACTTTTATTCATTACAGTAGCAGCAACAACAGCAACAAAAATAAAGCAGAAAAACCAACAACAGAAACCTCTTACCAAATTAGGATTCAGGGAATATATCTCAACATAAATAAAGTCTTTAATAACTGACAGACAGAGAACATAATATGCAAAAGTGAATAACTGAAAGCCAAATTAAGGAATAAGGAAAGGATGCCCCCTCTCACCATTTCTATTAAACACAGTATGGGTAGTCCTAGCAACAACAATCAGACAAGAAAATAAATTATTGAAGTTGGATTGAATGAAGTAAAACTGTTATTATTTTAGATGACATGATAATCTATATAGAGAACTCTAAAGATTCTCCACACCAAAACAACTAAAACTAAAAAAGACATTTAGCAAAGCAGCATGATTCATGATTAATATATAAAAACTGTTACATTTCTTTACACTAACAATGAAATATTCCATAATTTTAAAAAATCCATACGATATCAGATCAAAAATGAAAAACTAATGAAAAATCCAAGATAATAAAATCAATAGGAGACTGATAAAAAATTTGAAGATGATGAAAAGAAATGGAAAGAAATCTCAAGGTCTTAGTTTAGAGGAATTAATATTGTTAAAATATACATAATACAAAAGATGTCTACAGATATAAAGTGATTCAGATCGAACTACATGGTATTTTCCACAGAAATTAAATCAGTTCTAAGATTTGTATGGAACTGCAAAAGCACCAGAACTGCAAAAGGAACAATGAGGAAAAAGAACAAAGTTTGAGTCATTACCCATAACCCTCCCAGATCTCAGACTATATTACAAAAACAGTAATCAAATCAGCACAATACTGGAGAACGAACAAACATCTATATCACTGGAACAGAACACAGAGGCAGAAATAAAACATTGCACCTATGGTCAACTAAACTATGACAAAAGAAGCAAAAATATACAAAGCCTAAAAGACAGTATTCAGAAAGTGATGTTGAGAAAGCTAGACAGCTACATGTTACTCAATGGAATTAGAACACTCCATCACACTGTACAGAAATAAACTCAAAATGTTTTAAATATCTAAATCTAATACATGACACAATAAAACTCCTGGAAATTAACATAGGCAAAACAAGACATAAATTGTAGCGAAATTTTCTTATGTCAATCTCCCAAGCTGAAAACAATAAAAGTAAAATAATCAAATAGGTCCTAGTTAAACTTAAAACCTTCTACACAGAAAAATAAACAATATGAAAAGATGAAATTCCAAATGGGAGAAAACATTAGGAAACAATGCTATAAACAAGAGGCTAATTTCTAAAATACACACTTCGTTCATACAACTCCATTTCAAAAATCTACAAACAACTCAGTCAGAAAATTAGCAGAAGACAATTCTCTGAAGAAGACACACAGATGTCAATCAGAAACTTAAAAACATGCTCACATAGCTAATCATTATACAAATGCAAGACAAAAATTAAATAATGTTTTACATCACACTACTGAGAAGGGCTGTCATAAAAATGTCTACAAATAATAAAGACTGGGGAATTTGTGTAGAAAAAGGGACTCTCCAAAGCAGTAGGTGGGAATGAAAATTGGTGAAAGCACTTTGGAAACAGTATGGAACTTCCTTTAAATAATTAAGATAGACCTATCATAAGACCCAGCAATCCCACTCCTGGGCATTTAAAGCATAAAACCTGACAACAAAGTATCCTAGGGTAAAACATATGAAGTACACTCTGACATTGGACTTAAATTGATTCTACATTTGTCTACTCTGACAAGGGAAGCAGAAGCAAAACTAACAAAATATGATTGCATCACTCTAAACAGTTTTACACTGCAGAAGACATGATCATTAAATTGAAAATTCAACCAACTCATAGGGAGAATATATTTGTAAGTGATATTTTCCAATCAAGTGTTAATATCCAATTTTATGGCAAACTCTCACCCCATAAAAACAACAAAAAGACCAAACAATCAAATTAAAATAAGTCCATAGGAAATGAATATATAGATTTGAATCAATTATCGGTAGAAAACATACAGTTGGATAAATGACACATGAAAATATGTTCAGAGTTATAAATTATTAGGAAAATCATAAACCAAAAATGAGACAAGTCCTCACAATTGTCAGAACTTCTCATCAAAAAGAAAAGAAATCAATGTTGGTGAGATTGTGGAGAAAAATGAGCAACGTGGACAATGTTGATAGGAATGCAAAGTATTGATTCCATTGCATATATACATCAAATTTTCTTCATCCATTTTTCTGTCAAGGGATATTGGGTTTGTGATCTCCTGTCTGAAGGCTCTAGAGAATAAGCCCTGAAGCTCTAGAGAATAAGCCCATGGTCTGAACTGATAAACAAGCTGTGAGGAATGTCACATATCCAGGCTGGATAAGAAATGGCCTGCTCATTGTATCCAGTATGGATGGCTGTATAGACCATACTGGGTAAGATACTCAGAGGAGGACAACCTAAGACAGGCACAGCCGGCTGGATAAGAGATGGCCTATTTAATGAAGTTCCATGATGAACTTTAAAACAATCCTTGATCATTTAACATTCTGTGCTTACTGCTGGTGCTTGGGGACATAAATAGCTTAAGATTATTAACATTGTAATCACTTAGATTATATGTGAGGCATTGTGCATGTTATATAAACCCTTTTTCTAAGAATTAATAAAAAGAGAACTTCTCCACTTCTCTCCACACAGCGTTTTATGTGTATATGATATTGTGCCACTGACAGGGTTAATTTAGTTAGTTGGGAGTATCTTAAATTATGTTGCATTATATACAATGCTTTTTTTGCACCTATTGAAATGATTATGTGAGTTTTATTTCTCATTCTATTACTGTGGCATTTCACCTTTATTGATCTGAATATTTTGAAGTATCCTTAAACCCAGGGATAAATCCCTTTACTCATGTATGTGTATGATATATTTAATGTGATGTTGAATTCATTTTGCTTGTGTTTTGTTGAGAATTTTGGCACATATGTTTATCAGGGATAATGTTCTATATTTTGCATCTGATGTCCTTTCTAGATTTGTTATGCAAATAAAGCTGGAATCGTAAAACAACTTTGGAATCTTTCCCCCCCTTCAAATTCTTGGAAGATTTTTCGAAGAATTGGTGAAATATTGTCTTCAAATGTATGACAGAATTCACCAGTAAAGTCACCTTGTAAATTTTTTCTGGTTTGGTAGGTTTGGATTATGATTTACTCATATACACTTTTGCTGTATTGAACTTTCTAATTTCTTCTTGATTCATTATTGGAAGACATATGCTTCTGGGAATTTGTCTTTTGTTCTAGGTCATTCAAATCGTTGGCTAGTGTTAATTTCTTATGATGCAATGCATCTCTACAACATCAGTGGTAATATCTTCACTATAATTTCTAATTTTATTTGAGTTTTTATTTTCTTAGCCAACCTAAACTTTTGTCCACGTTATGTTTAAAAAAACAGACTTTGTTTTTTTATCTTTTCAATTGTTTTTCTTGTTATTTGCCTTACTGTCATTGATTCAATTTTCTTCTTTATTCTTTCTCTTTTCTCCTAGATTCTTGATTGTAAAGTTAAGTAGTGCGAATCTTTGTATTTCTTTAATTATTAAATATTATTTATTTATTTATTTATTTGTTTACATATTTATTCATTTATTTATCATTGAACTACTGCCATTTACCATGTGTCAATCTGTGGTGTATTGCATAGTGTCCCCATACATGCATATATTTCTGTGCCTATAAAACATTACTTCAAGTTATTTAACATACTGCCCTGTGTCATACAAAAGAAATTTTGAAAACATCTGTTTTTATATATAGTGGATAACATTTATAAATCTACAGCTCCCAAATATATCCTCTTGCAGCCCCTTTCCACAGTAATCATAAAATTGTTTAGTAGATCTGCGAGTGTGTTTCAGTTTTGTAGATGAAATCATAGAGTTCTCATCCAAATATATTTTTAAGCTTCTTCATATGTAATGTCATGTATTATATTTCTTTCTTTTTCTGGTTTACTTCAATTAGAATGACACTTTTTGGGGACATCCATTTTGCTGCAAATGTCATTGTTTTATCATTTTTTATTGCAGAATATTATTCCATTGTGTAAATATGGCATAATTTCTGAATACTGTCATCTGTTGTTGGACAATTAGTTTGCTTCCATGTCGTGGCTGTTGTATATAGCACTGCTAAGGACATTGGGGTGCAGGTGTCTATTTGAAATAGGGTTCCCTTTGATATATACCCAGAAGTGGGATTGCTGGATCGTATGTTAAGTTTATTTTTATCCATTAGAGGAATCCCCATCCTGGTTTCCAAAATCACTGCACCAAACTATATTCCTACCAACAGTGTAGGAATGTTCCCTTTCTCCTCAGATTCCCCAGCATTTATTGTTTGTGGACTTTTGAATGATGACCATTGTGACTACTGTGAAGTGATACTTCATTATAGTTTTGAATTGCCCTTCTCTAATAATGATAGTGAGCAATTTTTTGTTGTTGTTTTTTCATATATCTGTGTGTCATTTGAATGTCTCTATTGGAGAATTTCATGTTTAGGGCTTCTGCCCATTTTCAGATTGTGTTTCTTGTTTTTTTATTATTATTAGGTTGTATGAATCTTTATATTTTGGAAATTAAGACTTTTTCAGTTGCATCACTTCTAAATATTTTCCTTAAACCTGTAGGTTGTCATTTTGCTTTGTTTATGATTCCCTTTGCTGTGCAAAATCTTATAAGTTTTATTAGGTCCCATTTAATAATTTTGCTCTTACATCCATTACCTAGGTAGTCTATTCTTGGAGATCATTGCTGAGATTTACCTCAGAGTGTTTTCCATATATTTTCTTCTAGGAGATTTACTGTGTCTTGCTTATATTTAAGTCTTCAAGCCATTTTGGGTTTCTTCTTGTGTATGCATTGAAGGAATGTTCTAACTCCATTGCTCTGCATGCTGCTATCCAGTTTTCCCAACACCAGTTGGAGAAGAGATGGTCTTTTCTCTGTCATATTCCTGGCTACTCTGTCAAAGATTAATTGAACATAGGCCTGTAGGTTTATTCCTAGGCTCTCTATTCTGCTCTATTGGTCCATATGCCTTTTTCTGTACCAATATCATGTAATTTTGATTATGGTAGCTCTGCAATAGTGTATGGAGACCTGGTGGGTTATTCCTCCATCCTCTTTCTTTTACTTCAATATTGCTTAGGAAACTATGGATTTTTTATGACTGTATGTAAATCTTTGGATCATGTGTTTCAGTCCTAAAAAGAAATGTTTTTCATAATTTGATAGGAAATCAAATTTTCTTGCCTGATCATTGTGGCTAGGACTTCCAAGACTATATTGAATTGAAATTGTGAGAATGGGCCACCTTGTCTTGTCTCAGTTTTTTGTGAGAAGGTTTTCAGTTTTTCACCATTGAGTATTTTGCTGGCTATATGTCATAAATAGCTATTATTATGTTGAGATATGGTCCCTCTGTACCCAATGTAATAAGAACTTTTTTAGCAGTAAAGTGTTAAATGTTATCAAATGTTTTTCTGCATCTACTGAGATTATCATGTGGATTTTTGTCCTCTCTTTTGTTGATATGGTTTATCACAATTGATTGATTGATTTGCATATGTTACACCATCCTTGTGTTCCTGGGATGAACCTAACTTGATAATGGTGTATGATCTTTTTCTAAATGCTGTTGGATTCTGTTTGTTAATAATTTCTTAAGCACATTTACATCTATGTTTATCAATGATATTGGCCTATATTTTTCTTTTTAGGTAGTGTCTTTGGTTTTGTTATCAGGTTGATGTTGGCCTTATGGTGTGAGTTTGTGTGTACTCATTCCATATCAATATTTTGGAAGTGTTTGAGGAGGACTGGTATGGACTTTTCTTTGTACGTTTGGTCAAATTTCCCAGTGAATCTATTTGGGTCTGGATTTTTGTTTGCAGATTTTTATTTTATTGATAATTCTTTTCCATTTCTGGTGATCTGTCTGTTCAAATGGTAAATTTCTTCTTGATGAAATAATGGTGGGCTGAATGTTTCCAGAAACTTCTCCATTTCTTCTAGGTTATCCAGTTTGTTTCCATGCAGTTGCTTAAGGTAATCCCTTATGATATTTTGCAAATTTGATATACTCTTTGCAGTTTCCCCAATTTCATTTCTTATGTTATTTTTGTTCTCTCTCTTTTCATGTTGGTGAGTCTGTCCTGAGATTTGTTAGTGTTGTTGAATATTTCAAGAAAGTGTTTGATTAATTTTTTCTATTTTTTAATCTTTATTTCAATTCTTTCTCCCTTGATCTTTATTTTCCCGCTTTCTGCTGACTTTTGGTTTTGTTTGCTCTTCTCTTCATGATTAGTTTACATAGAACGTTAGATTATTTATTTGAAATTTCTCTTCTACTTTGAAACGGACCTTGTCACTATGAACATTCCTCTTAAGCCTACTTTAACTGTATTCCATAGACTTTGTGTAGTGTTTTGTCAAATTTCTCAAGATATTTTTTAATTTCTTCTTTTAATTCATCACCTCCCCCCGTTGTTTTACTACTATGGTTTTAATTTACATGCTGTCATGTTTTCTCCCTGTTTTACTGTAATTGATTTCTTGTTTCATGGTATTATACTCAGAAAAGCTGCTGGAAATAATTTCTATTTTCTTAAATTTATTGAGGCTTCTTCTGTGCCTCAGTACATAAACTTTCCTAGAAAATGTTCTATGTGTACTGGAAAAGAATGCATATTCTGTTTTGGGGAGAAGTAGTGTTTTGAAAAATCAACCAAATCCAATTATTTTATCATATCTTTTAGTATCTTTGTTCCCTTATTAATTTTCTGTCTGAAAGACCAGTCTAGTGATGGTAATGGGGAGTTATATTCTCCTTCTGTTATTGTGTTCCCATCAATTTGTCCCTTTTTATCTGTTAGTATTTTCTTTATATATTTAGGTGCTTCTATATTCAATGCATATATATTAATTAGTATAATACCCTCATTTTGTATTGCTCCTTTAATCATTATATCATGTCCTTGTTTATCTTTCTCTACGGCTTTTCTTGTAAAGCATATTTTGTGTGAAGTCAGTACTGCTAGTCCTCTTTCCTTGTCATGTGCATTTGCATGGAGTAAGTTTTTCCATCTCCTGACTTTGAATGGATGTGTGTTCCTCTTTCTAAAGTGGGTCTCTTGTATACTTCATAATGTAGGGTCTTGTTATATTATCCAATCTGACAATATATATCTTTTGATAGAAGCACTAAGTCCATTACCATTTGTAACAATTTTTTATAAACTGGTGTTTATCTCCATTTTGAACTTCATTTTCCACTTGATTTGGTATTTCCTTTTTGTACATTTCTTTTTCTTTTTGTGGCTTTATAAGTTTTCTTTTATTAACGGTTTTTTTCTGGCTTTGTGACTTCATTGTAAGATTTTGACTTATGGTTACCCTGTTTTGTATGTATATTGACCCATTAATATATATGTTTATATTAACTGAAAGGAATACAAACTCAAACGCATCATACAGAGAACAGAAACAAGAAGAAAATACTCTGTATTGTCCTGTTTCACTCTGTGATCCTCAAAAATTTTGATGTCCTGTTTTACAACATCATGTTTATTCTGTTGTCTATCATCGTAGGTATTGCCTTCCTAATTATGATTTTCTCCTTTCTATGGCATCCTGCTTCTTTATTTTTAGAGTAGATGTTTCATTATTTCTCTATCTGTTGAGAAATACTTTAATATTTGCTTGTGTGGAAGTTATTTATCTCTCCTTGTATTCTAAAGGATAGCCTTACATGATATATTATCTTAGATAAAAGTTTTCTTTCATTCTGGACTTTCAATATGTCTTGCCACTGCCTTCTGCCTTTTGTTTTTGTGTGGGAAACGTGTTTAGAAATATAATGCATATAATTATATATAAGTAAAGGATATGTACAAATGAAGTTAATAAATAAGGAGAAAACTTATACATTAAAAAATAAAAAACATTGATGAAGGAAATTGAAATTGATCCAAAGAAATGAAAATATATCTTGTTAATGATGTGAAACAATGTGGTTGAAACAACCATACTACCCAAAGGAATCTACATTTAGTGTGATTCAAGACAAAATACCCATGAGATTTTTCCATTAAATAGAAGAAATAAATTCAAAATTTATATGTAACCACAAAAATCTTGAGTGGCCAAAATAATCTTGAAATAGAGTATTAAATATAATAGTGTAAAGTTCTCTGATGTTAAACAGTCCTACAAAGCTTTAGTAATTTGAACAACATTATACTGGCTCAAAAACTGACACCAATTAGTAGAAGAAAATAGAGCGACCAGATATAATCCCTCACACATATGATCAATTAACCCATGAAAACTGAAGCAAGAATATGAAATGAAGAAAAGAGCTTCTCCTCAATAAGTAGTGCAGGGGAGATTGAACATGTGAAAGATAGATTAGAGTATTTCCTCACATTTTATACAATCATTAAGCATAGAATATCTTTATACTTAATTTATTTACTTATATTTCTTGCACCTGTAATTTATAGATCTATGAGTTAGATTTTTTATTTCACTTATCAAATGTATTCCTATTTTATTCTTTTTGGTATAAATTTACACAAAATTGTTTTCCTAATTTCTCTTTCTGATAATGTGTTGTTATTATATAAAAATGCAATGGATATTTTTATATTGATTTTGTATTCTGCAAGTTTGCTAAGTTGGTTCATTATTTCTAACAGTCACTGTAGGAGTGTATGGAGTTTTCTGTCTACGTATAATTATGTCATCTGTAAAATCTTACTGCTTGCTTACAAGTTGAATGTCTTTTATATTATTTCTTGACTAGTTCTTCTGGCTAGAACATCTAGTAGTGTAATTTAGGTAGGTCTTGTGAAAATGAGCTACTTTTTATTATTACTGGACCAGAGGAAAAACTTCCTGTATGTTAACATTAACTTGATGTTAGTCATGGGTTTTTCATATACGGCTTTTATTATGTTTAGTCATATTCTATCTAGAGCAAATTTGTTAGGAAATTTTTTTATAAACAAGTTAAGATCAGATCTGTGAATAATTTTCCTACATATTTTGAGATTGTTATTTTTGAATACTTTGTTATTTAAGGGATGGTATCACATTTATTCATTTCCGTATGTTAAATAAAATTTATGAATCAGGACTAAATCCAACTTAACTACAGTTTAAAATACTTATAATATACCATGAATTCAGTAGCTAATATTTACTTAGAATGGAATATACACATACTGAAGGAAAAATTTACATTGTAGTTTGAGTGAACATTTATTTATTTAAAGATTTTATCTATCATTTTGAATTTGGCTTATGTTTAATGGAATTTATGTCTAAATAAATAATACAAATTTTGGTAGAACTTGATTTACTACAGTTTAGTGATACAGAACCTAGCTATTATTAACAATTAGTGTACAAAACACTTGCCTTAAAATGCTGCATTATACAAAAAGTGCCAAGTGTTTCAGGACTGAGAAACATATTGCTTCCTAAGATGCATTACCTGGTCTTTTCCACCGCAACCCACATACACTGTTATTTCTTTGTTTTTCATTGTTTGTTTTCCCCTTAATGGAGGCACTGTTTACTGAACCCAGGATCCAGTGTATAAGTGTATTTATCAACATCATTTTGGAACACTTAACAGAAGCCCCAAGAGTAATGATTATAAAGATGACAAGAAAATTTATTCCTTCTAGGGACTGAAAATCCTCTGAATTAAAGAATGGCAAAAGTAAACTTTTATAAGTATATTATAAGATATTCTCTTTTGTAATTTTAAAGTAGAATACTAAATTATATTTGTTTTACTTATAGCACTGAATTACTATTTAAAACAAAAATTATCCCCTTTGGGATTTCTTAAACTTGATTCATTATTTTAATCTAGTTTTATTTCATAAATATTTACCAATATTTATAAACATAACAAATACACTGATAATTATTCTGCTCATGTTTTCAATATAGAGCTACTTATTGTAAATTAAACAGATAAATAACTACCTCCATTTCCAAATCAAATTGTTTCACTTTAATTACAAACTATAATGAAATAAGTATACCTTATCTGTACAGGTTTTACACAAATTTCACTTAAATTCCATAATTTTAAAATGATTTTATATATTTTGTTCATTATTTATACTCTGTTCACAAATGTGGTATAAATTTGTGTACAAAAGAATGGAGATTGGTTTTATTTCATAGACCTCAAAATTAAATTATTTAAAAAGATTTTGTGGGGATAATATTTGCAGATCACACTATAAAAATAAGCACCCTATATATTTCAGTTTAACTGGATGAATGAGGAGTAAACACAGGCTGAATGTTACACTTGAGTTACCAGGGGACCAGTCATTAGGTGATGTCACATCTACTCAAGTTTAGAACCATTGTGATGGCCTAGCAGTTTATTTGTGCAGGCCTGCCAGAACAGCATTTGTAGCTGCAGTGCTCAAAAACATGCAGATTAGAAAAGTAGCTGTTGAAAAAGTTATTTGAGATGGCACCTGTTTCTTCAGAAATTCAAGATGTGTCTTGTAAAGATGGACCAACTGATTCAGGAAACTCCGGTAGATCTCTATTGTGTGATCAAACATTCTCTGGGGACTTGGACTTGAGGTGTATGATGGAAGAAAATGATTTTCAGAATTTGTCTGAAGAATCCTTGATAAAAAGACCATGCTACACACATGGTGTCTGTGAACCAGATGAAGATAATGATTTTCGTTCTCTGATATTTCCAAGAATACTCTGGAAAATGGCTGGGAATGACCAATTTAAATCCATCTGTTGGGATGATAATGGAACTTCCATAGTGATTGATGAAAATGTGTTTAAGAAGGAAGTATTGGAAAGAAAGGACCCTTTCAGAGTATTTGAAACTTGAAATATGAAGTTTACATAGACAGCTTAACATTTATGGGTTTAGTAAAGTGTGGCAGAATTTTCAAAGATCTACTTGTCTAGCTGTCTTTCTGGCAGAAGAAAAAGTAGTCTCTGTTTTAAGCAAGGTATTCAGTAATTGTAGTTACAACTTGGTAACGTATATATAAAATTTTATTTTGTACATCAAACTATGGTAATATAAATATAAAGATAGATTTTGAAAATTGTATAAAACTAAAAAGGCTAAAATTCTTTATTTTTTCTAAAAATGAGGACAGTGCCTTAAGTATTCAAGATTATGAGAAACGTTCCTAGCAACTATGAATCTTACAAGAAATCTAAATAAAGGTATTAAAGCTGCTTTTAAAAAGTTGCTTTCACCAATACTGCAAATGCTAACTTCTTAAATTTCATGACTATACTAATTAAATGTGTATATACCAAATAAGGAATTTCAAAACACAGTCAACAATGTTCATATTTTGATGATAATATCTTTGCATATTAATCATGAAATCTGAGGTTTTATAGGTTAGGCTTATTGTAGTCTTGTATTTTGTTTAAAATATTACTAAAATCTTTCTCCTATAGTTGTAGCTGCAGTTCTGCCATAATCCAAATCTTAAACGGGGAAGTGCCCAGCTTTTAGTGACAACAAAAAGAAGAGTTGGGATTAGAAATGCCTCTCTTGTATATTCATTGGCTGAAGGTTTCAAAAAGAAGCACTTTAAAGCAGGGGGGAATGTGCAAAATCATAATTCTGATTTTGTGGCTGACACTAGTGGAGAAAGTGCATTTTTACCTTCTGCAAATTTAAACATGCCTCTAATAATAAAGCCCTCTACTAGCCACATAATTGGTGATTCAACTACCCCGATCAGAGGTGATTTCTCTCTTCCATCATCAATGTCAGTTAGAACACCAAAACAAATTGCAGTGGATCAACGTGTTGTTTTAAATCAGTTGACCACTGTCCACGAGCACTCTCAAAGCAGCTACACTGTAGCAAATCGCCGTGTTGTGAACTTCATTACAACTACAACTTCTACTTCTCAGTACAGCAACTTGTCTCCCATACAGAGCAATTATTTTGGAGTAATGGTGGAGCCTTCAAATTTTACAAATAAATATCACAGCATATGTGCCCATGAAGGTCGTATTTCTAAACTTCAACCTGGGAGCAACACACGGTTTCCAGTGAAAGTGATAGCTGATACATCAGCTACCTCTCTTTCAAGGCCAACTCATCAGTCATCTTCAGTTTATGAACGTCATCCTTATTACAACTGATATACCAGAGGACTTCCAGATTATGAAGGAAAACAAAGATTAATATTGATGTTTGCAAATGTCGACAACTGAGTCCAATTTTCTTTTTTAAATAAACATTGATTTGTACCTGTATATTAGTTACTTTTTTTAAAAAAAGAGTAAAGAGTTAAACGGGAACAAAATTACCATTTAAAGAAAAAAGAGATATTTAATTGATATGATCATTTGATGGAAAAATATGTGTGAAAATTTATATAATTTCTTGGAAGGAAGGAGAGAAAATGGAAGAATTTGGAAAAATACTAAAACATGGAGTGAGGGAAAAGTACTAAATGGTTTCTGGTTCATCCTGGAATGTATTAAAAGTGTTAAGTTAGGATAGTTTGGAACAGAAGATAAATGCAGGAACCGGCCCAGGGATCATGGTCTCTATTATGTCATCCCTGGAATCATAAAGATCACATGATGTAGTCTCAGATGGCACATTAAGCATGTGGAAGAATTTAAGAATTAATTTTGTCTATAGTCTTCTTTGTGCTGTTCTCAAAGCATTCCAATTGGTGCTTTTTTTCCTCCCCTCAATATTCTATACTATATTTTCTTGTCAATACTTAATGTTACTTTTATATTCCAGCCAAAGTCAAGCTTACATCCTCAGGGTGGCATTTAATGCCTTTCCAACTCTAAGCCCACAAACTCAACATAGTATAGTCATTACTTTATAGATCTGGCATCTGATTACCTTGGCATATCTTTATGATTCACTGTATCTGGAGATATATCCAGGCAAATGCTTTTCAACTATGTTAGCTCCAAATTCACAACTTTTGCTTCAGCTCATCCTTGGACTTAGGATGACCTCCTTTTACCTAAATAGATTTTCCCAGTCTCAGCACAGAAATCACATCCTGCAGATATTTTCTGTCTATCCCCCTTTCCTTGTTTAACTTGAATACAAACACAGCAAGCAAATCACATGCCACAGGATGCATTTTATTATTGAGTGAATGAAAAATACATGATGAATTTAAGCAGAATCTACTTTTCTGAAACGACAGAACTCTCATGGTTTTCAAACTATTTCGTTATGGTCTTTACTTTTCACCACAGACTAGCTCTTTCATAGCCCAAGGACTAGTCACTCAAGACAGTAATTGGAGGTAGGTACAGGAGACAAAGTATTATTTTCTTCTTTATTCATGCCTCCAGAGGCCTAAAGCATTCCATTCTCATTTGCTTAATTTTTCCTGTCTCTTCATCACCCACGAACCCCAAAATAGTTGATTCTCTTCCCCATAACAATAAATATACTGACTTCTAATTAATTTACTTCTTAGAATCAGAGCTTTATCCTGAAGAGACAGTGTCATTGCAAACATTTAATGTAGGATTATACACTCCATAAAAATTGTGCCCTTTCTAACCTTCACAAAGGAAGCATCTTAGAGGTAATAGACCCATGGTTGGGGTGGTCGTATTCAGTAACCAAACTGCAATCAAATTGTGTGGACTAAAAAGAGGTGAGGTTGGTAGAATTAAAAATTTGTCCAACTGCAAGAATACCAAATTTCTGCAGATATTAGGAAATATAAAATATTCATGGAAGACTTTGACTATTTCCCATTAATTTAAAATAAAAGGTGAAGCATTTTCAGAATGTGAAATGCCCTGAAATGCTGGAAAATTGTAGGCAAATTCAGGGAGCCTAAGGCTTCTGCTCACAATCATTCAGCCAGTGTCAGTTGGTAAGACTGGAATGGCAACATTGAGTCCTGAAAATGTGTCACCTGTTGTGAAGAAAGCCTTTGATAATCTGGAGAATGGGTTAATGGGTCAGGGTAAGCTCTAGCAACATCCCACCAATATGACTTTTACCAAGAGAAGAAAAGAGCCCACTTGCAGCAGGTGATCTGTGTCTGGACAGCAGTTGATTTCCTAAAACAAAAACATAAAGCTTTTAAATTTGTCAGATCAACTATGATGGTGACTATTTTGTTGCTTACATTAGCAGTCTGGGGTTCAGAAGGGCTGGTTCAGCGGCTAGCTTCCAGCTCTATTATCACACACTGGGTCTTACTGTGATCATCATAACAAGTTTCTATACTGATAAGTCAAAATCTACACTTTACATTCAAAATTAGAAATCCTAAAGAATTATATTATTTGTTTGTCCATCTGTAGTTTTCTACCTGGCAAAATCTAGATTACTGGCAAAGTAGAAAAGTTAGCTGGTGTTTGAAAACTGTTCTCTGAGCTCTGCCCAATGAATTCTTCCCACTAAATACTACAAATCTCTCTACCATTGTGTGTGTGTGTGAAAATGGATTGTTAAGCAGTAACTAAGTTTGTCTTAGTTGAGTCAATAGTGAATTATTCCTTTGCATCTGGCAGAATCTCTGTGAATTAAGAGTTTCATTTAGCCACCAGATTTTCTTCCGATCAGGGAGAGGTAGATTATATTTTTCCACGTATACTAATTGTTACCTTTTCATTGAATCCCAAGCTAATGCTAGGGCAAAGCCACTGAAACCTTGAATTGGACAGAGGCATATACATTCTCCAGTCCCAAGAGTCCAGCACAGAACTGTGTCTCCTTTTTAATATAAGCTTATGTCTAATTTTTTTCTTTTAATTCTCATTGTTGACACAACTTATTTTGCCTTTGAACACCCCTTGACTAATTTACAGGGACTGAACTGCTGATTTATTCCCTTTAATTTACAAATTGCAATAACCTTTCTTTCCTTGGACTACCTGGAATAGAGTGAGCATATCATCATTTTGAAAGCAGTCCTCTGTCCTAAAAATGCAGAAACTTTACAGTTCTTTCCCCAGCACTTGAGAGAGAATGTTTGTTCTGGATGTCAGGAATTATCCTCACATCCCATAATTCAATCATGAGGAAACACCACATTGTTACCCAAAATCAAGTCTTTGTTAGTATTGCATTCCCATTGTAAAACAGTTAAGAATTGTAGGATTTCTGAGATTTTACCATTCTGAAATTTTTAGCAACCTGTTTCATTTTTACAAATGCTCTCGTGGAAATCAGACTTTCGTTCTGAGACAGTGAACTTTATCACTCACAGGAAAAGCAGCCAGGATTAAAATTTGTATCCATTCCCTAATCTCGGATGAATACACAAAGTGAAATTTTGATGCCTACAGAAGCAGTGGGCTGTTAACATGAAGAAAGTTTAAGGCATGATAAAACACTAATTTTATTTGTATCTTTATGTATAATTTATTAGAATCACTTATTTATTTGTTTCTTTACCTAGGATAAGTATGTCATGACTCAAGTTTACTTGCTGCAAAAACAATCATGAGAAATGTCATGGGAAAGAGTGACCATTGACTTTCCATTTTTTCTTCCAATTTTATTGAGATATAATTGGTATAAAACACTGTGTAATTTTAGGTGCACAGGATAGTGATTTGATTTACTAGTACCATGAAATAAATACCATTGCAACTTAAGGGAGAATTCATTATTTCATTTAGATAAAATTGTAAACAAATACAATTTGTCTTTTGTTTTTTTTGAGAAATAATATGGTCTACTCTCTTAACAACATTGATATAGAACATAAAGCAGTATTAATTTTAATTTTCATGTTTCTATGGGGCATCCCTGGGACACGATTATTTTACGGCTGGAGATTTCTGGCTTTTGAGTGCATTAATCAAATTCTCCATTCCCGACCCCTCCCTATGTTAACTACAAATCTAATTTTTTTCTATATGTATGTTTGCTTGTTTTTGAAGTGTACTTTTATATATAACACTGTGTTAGTTTCTGTTACACAATACAGTTTGCTGTTTTTAATAAATTTCAAACTGATCACCAGAATATATCTAGTTATGATATGTTGCTATTTAACAATATTTAATAGTTATTGGCTATTCTCCATACAGTACATTTCCTGTCCCTGACTCATTTAAATTGCAACTGGAAAATTTTCTCTCTTAATATCCTCAACTTTTTCTTTTCCTCACCACATTTCCCTCCTTCTTGTGAACAACCTGTTTCTTTCTATATGTATAAATCCTTTCCTGTGTTGTTATGTTCATTTGTTATAAATTCTAAATATGAGTAAAATAATTCAGCATTTGTCATTGACTTTCTTAATTATTTCACTTAGCAAATTACCCGATGGACAACCCATTTTTGCAAATGGCAAGAACTTATTCTTTTTAGAGCTGAGTAATAACCCATTGCATTTTTATGTGTGTGTGTGCATATATATATATAGTGCATATATATATAAAATATATGTGTGTATATATATATAGTGCATATATATAAAATATATGTGTATATATATATATATATATACTCATAAGTCTGTACATAAGATGTGTAGGTATATAAACTATAAACAAACATCTTTATCCATCGTCTATTGATGAGCAATTAATTGGCTTCTGTATCCTGTCTATTGTGGATAATGCTGCACTGAATATAGGGTTGAATTTATCTTTTCTAATAGTGTTTTTATTTTCTTGGCATAAGTATCCCCATATGTATATGTTGGATTATATTTCATTTTTAATTTTAAGATAAAACTCCATGTTGTTTTCCACAGTGGCATCACATATTTACATTCACTCCAGCAGTTGATCAGTGTTGTTTTTCTTACATCCTAACCAACAGTTAGGTTTGTTATCTTTTTGATAACACTCATTCTGACAGGAGTGACATAAAATCTCATTGTTTTTTGGACTTGCATTTTTTTTACATTTTTTATTGATTCATAATCATTTTACAGTGTTGTGTCAAATTCCAGTATTCAGCACAATTTTTCAGTCATTCATGAACATATACAAACTCATTGTCACATTTTTTCTCTGTGATTTATCATAACATTTTGTGTATACTTCCCTGTGCTATACAGTGTAATCTTGTTTATCTATTCTACAATTTTGAAATCCCAGTCTATCCCTTCCCACCCTCTACCACCCCCCGGTTACCACAAGTCTGTATTCTCTGTCCATGAGTCTATTTCTGTCCTGTATTTATGCTTTGTTTTTGTTTGTTTGTTTGTTTTTGTTTTTAGATTCCACATATGAGCTATCTCATATGGTATTTTTCTTTCTATTTCTGGCTTACTTCACTTAGAATGACATTCTCTAGGATCATCCATGTTGCTGCAAATGGCATTATGTTATCTGTTTTTATGGCTCAGTAGTATTCCATTGTATAAATATAACAAATCTTCTTTATCCAGTCACCCGTTGATGGACATTTAGGTTGTTTCCATGCTTTGGCTATTGTAAATAGTGCTGCTATGAACATTGGAGTGTAGGTATCATCCTGAAGTAGATTTCCTTCTGGGTACAAGCCCAGGAGTGGGATTCCTGGGTCAAATGGTAAGTCTATTCCTTGTCTTTTGAGGAATCTCCACACTGTTTTCCATAGTGGCTGCAGCAAACTGCATTCCCACCAGCAGTGTAGGAGTGTTCCCCTTTCTCCACAGCCTCTCCAGCATTTGTCATTTTTGGATTTTTGAATGACGGCCATTCTGACTGGTGTAAGGTGATACCTCATTGTAGTTTTGATTTGCATTTCTCTGATAATTAGTGATATTGAACATTTTTTCATGTGCTTTTTGGTCATTTGTATGTCTTCCTTGGAGAGTTGCTTGTTTATGCCTTCTGCCCATTTCTGGATTGGGTTGTTTATTTTTTTCTTATTGAGTCGTATGTGCTGCTTATATATTTTGGAGATCAAGCCTTTGTCAGTTGCACTTACAAAAATTTTCTCCCATTCCGTAGGTTTTCTTCTTGTTTTATTTCTGGATTCCTTTGCTCTGCAGAAGCTTGTAAGTTTCATTAGGTCCCATTTGTTTATTCTTGCTTTTATTTCTTCTAGGAGAAAAATTTTTAAATGTATGTCAGATAATGTTTTGCCTATGTTTTCCTCTAGGAGGTTTATTGTATCTTGTCTTATGTTTAAGTCTTTAATCCATTTTGAGTTGATTTTTGTATATGGTGTAAGGGTGTGTTCTAGCTTCATTGTTTTACATGCTACTGTCCAGTTTTCCCAACACCATTTGCTGAAGAGACTGTCTTTATTCCATTGTATATTCTTGCCTCCTTTGTCGAAGATGAGTTGACCAAAAGTTTGTGGGTTCATTTCTGGGCTCTCTATTCTGTTCCATTGGTCTATATGTCTGTTTTGGTACCAATACCATGCTGTCTTGATGACTGTAGCTCTATAGTATTGTCTGAAGTCTGGGAGAGTTATTCCTCCAGCCTCTTTCTTTCTCTTCAGTAATGCTTTAGCAATTCTAGGTCTTTGATTGTTCCATATCAATTTTATTATGATTTGTTCTAGTTCTGTGAAATATGTCCTGGTTAATTGGATAGAGATTGCATTAAATCTGAAAATGCCTTGGGAAGTGTGACCATTTTAACAATATTGATTCTTCCAATTTAAGAGCATGGAATATCTTTCCATTTTTTAAAGTCTTCTTTAATTTCCTTCATCAATGGTTTATAGTTTCTGTGTATAATTCTTTTGCCTCCTTGGTTAGATTTATTCCCAGATATTTTATCACTTTGGGTGCTATTTTAAAGGGGATTGTTTCTTTACTTTCTTTTTCTGTTGATTTATCGTTAGTGTAAAGAAAGGCAACTGATTTTTGAACATTAATTTTGTAACCTGCTACCTTGCTGAATTCTTCAATCAGCTCTAGTAGCTTTTTTGTGGACCTTTTAGGGTTTTCTATATATAGTAACATGTCATCAGCATGTAATGACACTTTTACCTCTTCTTTTCCAATTTGGATCCCTTTTATTTCTTTCTCTTGCCTGATTGCTGTGGCTAGGACTTCCAGGACTACATTGAATAAGAGTGGTGATAGTGGGACTTGCATTTTTCTGATGGTAAGTGAGGTTCATCGGTTTCATGTTCCTGGTGGTTACCTTTCCCCCACTGTACCATCATTTTTTGTAATGGGCTTAATGACCATATCTGTCTGATTTTATTTTCACATTCTGCTGTGTTCCTTTATTCTGTTTGTTCTGTGCCACTATCGTATTCTTTTTAATACTGTAGCTTTGTATTCGTTTAAAACCAGGGACAGTGATACATCCTCTTTTTTCTTTGTTAAAGTTGTTTGTGTTTTTAGTTTGTTTGTATTCTTTCCTTTCTTTAGTTTTAGTGATTTCATCTCTTTTGTGTTTACATGTAAATTTTAGAATTATTTATTGTAAGTGTCTGAAAATGCCCTTGGTATTTTGAAATCACTGAATTTAATTTGTGTATTTTGTTGGCTAATACTGTCATTTAAACAATATTTTATTCCTCATGTATGAACAAAGTATACCCTTTCATCTGTTTTCATTAACTTCAATTTCTGTTATAAATATTTTATAGTTTTCTGAGTACAGGTCTTTAACCTCCTTGGTTGGATACATTTCTTGATTTTTTTTTTTTGTAATGCTACTGTAAATGTGACAGTTCCCTCACTTTCTCTATGTGTTAGCTTGTTGTTAGTGTGTAGAAATGCAAGATTTCTGTATGTTAATTTTACATTCTGAAATTTTACCAAATGCATTGATAAGCCCTAGTAGTTTTGTGGCACCATTTTTAGGATATCTGTTTGAATTATGTCATCTGAAAACAGATACTTTTACTCCTTTTCTTAATTAGCTATATTTTGTTTCCTTTTATTTTGGATAGCTATGGCTAAAATTTCCAGATTATACTGAATAAAAGTGGTAAGAGTGAGCATTCTTTTCTTCTTCCTGCTCTTATTTGAGATACTTTCAGCTTTTAATCAGTGAGTGTCATGTTAGCTGAGTTCTTGTCATATATGACTGTAACTATTTTGAGATATGTTTGATCATGCCCACTTTGAGGAGAAATATATTCATAAATAGATACTGAATTTCTCAAAATATTTTATGACTCTATTGAGGTGACCATATAATTTTTATTCTTCAGGTTGTTTCTGTGGTGTATCATACTGATTAATTTGTGGGTATTGAATCACATTTGCATCCCTGGAATAAAATGGACTTAACCATATTGTATAATCCTCTTAATGTATTGTTGGATTTGTTAACAATTTAGTGGTTATTTTTGCATCTATGCTTATCAGTAGTAATTTTTTGAGGTATTTCTTCCAGTTTTAGTAGTAGTGGGATACAATAATGTGGGGTAGTAAGCCTTCATTCCTCTCGAAACTTTTGGAATATGCTGAGAAGTATAGGTGATAGCTCTTCTCTAAATGTTTGGTAGAAATCACCTGTGAAGCTCTCTAGGCCTGGAATTTTGTTTCTTGGGAGACTTCTTTAAATACTTATTCAATTTCATTTGTGATAATCTATTCATATTATCTTTCACATTCCATTCTGGAGATTAAGTCTTTCTAAGAAATGGTCCATTTCTTCTAGGGTTTCCAATTTATTGGCATATAATTTGTTGTATCATTTTATGATGCATTGTATTTCTTTGATATAAGCTGCAACTTCGCATTTATTTCTGAGCTTAGTAATCTGTAACTCTCTTTTTTGCTCATGTGTCTGGTTAAAGTTTATCAACTGTATTTATCTTTCAAAAGCCATTATTTAGTTTGATTAAATGTTTATATTTTTAATCCTTATTTTATTTAAATATGTTCTGTCTTTCAGCTGTCTTTCCTTCTACTAAGAATTTTTTTTATTATTTTGTTACATTTTTGGTAGTAAGAATATTTTATGAGAGAAATGTTTCTTATTTTTATAAGTGGGATTATTTTGCTATAAGCATCCTTATTAATACTGCTTTTGTTATACCCCATGATTTTTTTTTGTCATTATTCTTTATATATTTTTTTGATTTATACAGCAAAACATTTGTTGTTAATACTGTATGTTTTCTCATCCACAATTTAGTATTTTTTACAGGTTTTTTTGTTTAGTAAATTTCTCTTTTCACAGAATCCATGTTTCTTCACAAAACTAGGAGAAAAATAATACAATTTATACATGCACCTGAAAGACCCAAATTTTCTAAAATTATTATGAAGAATGTAAAAAGCTGAGGATATTATCCTCCCTGAGTTTATAACATACTACAAAGCTGCAGTAATCAATATATCAAAATATGGCACTTAAAGAAACACATAGATCAATGGAAGAAAATAAAGATTCCAAAAATAAACCTACACACATATGGTCAATTAGTCTACAAAGAAGGAGGCAAGAGTATACAATGAAAAAAAGGCAGTCTCTTCAACAAGTAGTTCTGAGAAAACAGGACATTACATGTAAAAGGAAGATGTAAAAGCACTTCTTTCCTTAGTATAAAAAATGAGATAAAAATGGATTAATTTCCTAAATGTAAAGCCTGAAACTATACAATTTCTGACCAAGAACAGGAGCAGAATTGACTTTGAGATAAATCATAGCAATCTTTATTTTTGATCTCTCTCCAAATTAGAAAAAAATGGAAAACTAACAATTACTGTTTTTACTTTACTGAGGAAAATGTAGATGTTATATGTGATACAGGGATTTTATTTCTTGTATAAGTGTGAAGTGCAAAACTTTCTCAGAGCAAAGGAAACCTTCAACAAGACATATGATAACAGACAGAATAGAAGGAAAAATTTCAGACAATGAGACCAACAAGAAATTAATATCCATAATATATATATATAGCATATTAGACTCAATATTTAAAAAATAAAGACCCCAACTTAAAACAAGTTGAAGGATCTTCATGGAAACTTTTCAAAAACAGATATGTGGATGATTTTCATGCAAATGAAAAGTACCATAACGTTGCTATATATTATGAAAACATAAATCAAAACCAGAATGAAATATAAACTTATAGCGACCAAAATGGCTGTTAACAAAATGTCTACAAATGACAAATATTAATAAGAATGTCGATAAGAGGGAACCCAGGTATACTGTTGGTGGAAAAATAAATTGATGCATCCACTATTATAAAAGTGTGGACAGTGCTCAGAAAACTAGAAATAGAAGCATTATATGTTGCAGCAATTCCAGTTTCCGGTATAAATCTGAAAAAAAAGAAAAGATTATCTTAAAGGACATATTACCCCCAATGTTCATAACATCATTATTTACAGTAGCCAAGGGTTGAAGCATGAGTCAACTGCCCATCAACAGATGATTGGCTGAAGTAGATGTGAGATATAGATAACATAATAAATACAAAGTCATTGTATATTAAAAAATAAATTTCTGCCACTTGGAACAATGTGACTGGACACAGAGTGTGTTGCACATAGGAAAATAAGTCATACAGAGAAAAACCACTCTACATTGTCACTTAAATGAGGAAAATAAAGATATAAGCGAAATAATCATAAAAAAACAGAAAAAGAATCACATATATATGTGTACTGTACCAAGTAGTGGTTACCTGTGGGGAAAGGGATAAAGGATGGAGAAGACAGAAATGTGCAAGTTACTAGTAATAAATTAGAGAACCAACAGGGCTATATTTACAGCACAGAGAATTATTTTAATAATTTAATTGATTTTAAAGAGAGTATAGGGATATATTTTAGTAAAATGTGCATGTAGCTGGTAAAAACATTGAAGAAAAGAACTCTTGAAAATCAAAATATTTTGTAGTACTATGATAAAAAGGGAGGTGATTTGTTCACTTTCTTTAGTGTTCTTATAATGTCCTTAGTAGAATTTAAGCTTTTAATTGAAAAAGTATATATTTTTAAAAGTGACAAATGTTTAAACTATTTTTGTTTCTCCCCTTACATCTACAGTCAGTAAAACATTCACATCTGAACAAAAATAACTACAACACAAAACAATACTCCAGAATGCATGTGAACAGGTGAAGTTCAGTGGAATAAAACACACAAAGGAGGCTGAATTGAGGGAAGAGCAGAGTTGGTGTCTGCAGCCAAGGTCCCCTGAAAAGGATATCTGAGTCCACAATTTCAGAGAACCCAGAAGAAACAGGGTCTCAGGGGTTCACACAGTTTCCGCCCCCAACTGCACCAGTACTCATAATCACAGGTAACTAGGAGGGAGCTATAATGGAGTCAGAAATTCCATCCTTCCGACACTCAGGCATTCATGAAACTGTCCCTACTCCCCTTTCACAGTGGTGGAGACAAGCTACCTTGCAACACTGGACATGGCAAAGGCACTTGCCTGATTACAAATACCCACCTGCCTTTACACATTTCTTCAATGTGTACACTGATTCTCAATGGATATAAGAAAAAAGGAAGGGTTCGCTCTCCCAGTGACAAGAGTGGCATTAAATACCAGAGAAGTCTAAGAAGTGACTATGAAAGCACACCTTTTATCCAGATATTAGTGACTGGAAAGTGCCATTTTGAAATATTATCAGAGGTATCTCAGGTAAGTAAAACCAAATATTGTGCAATAATGCAAGTTACCAGAAAACAAAAGCAAGGACTCCAACTCCCATTGTGTTATTTAGTATCATAAGAGCAATAATATTTCAAGATTATGATCAATCACAGTAACATTATAGGGCACGCACACACACAGATAGACACACACAGACACCAACACAGACACAGACACACACGCAAACGCACCTGCAGACACACACACACAATGTCAACCCTGCAGCAAACAAACTTAAAGTCATGGTATATTGCCATATAACTAATAGAGAATCCAAATAGATGTCATACAGGAACTCAATACAAAAAACAATACTAAGAAAGCAGTTTAGTGAGCTCAGGAATAAAATAAATGATGATAAGAAATACATTACAAAAGAGGCTGAAACTATAAAATAACCAAATATTATTGGAGGACCAGGAGAACTTAATAAATGAGATGAAGAATGCAACAGAAAGCATTGGAAGTAGAGCGTCTTTGTGGAAGAGAGATTAGCAAACTCACCAATACAAAACTAGATATGATATGAGAGGGCAGAGATACAAGATATTAAAAAGTGAGGTAATTCAACAGTAGGCATTGGACTTCCACAGAAACTGCACATTAGAGTGGAATCCTTGAGGGAGATGACAGTTAGAAGGCAGCTGATGGTTTATTTAAAGAAGAAATAGTCGATAAATTCCCAAACCTGTGTAAGGAACTGATATACATTTCTGTGAGACAACAAAACACCAATAAATTTAAGACTAAGGGACCTCCTTCAAGATACGTCATATGCACATTGGCATGTCAATGACAGAGTAAAATTTTAAAGGCAGCCAAAAATAGTTATGATAATCTGCAAAGGAACCCCCATTAGGCTCTCAGCATATTTCTGAGCCAAAAACATACACCAAGGGTAAATAAAATTATATTTTCAAACTTCTGAAATAAGAAATCACTCACCCAATAATACTTACAATGTTATC
Source organism: Vicugna pacos (assembly GCF_048564905.1). Taxonomy (NCBI): domain Eukaryota; kingdom Metazoa; phylum Chordata; class Mammalia; order Artiodactyla; family Camelidae; genus Vicugna; species Vicugna pacos. The sequence continues at coordinate 46,951,390 of NW_027328741.1, forward strand.
ACTTAGATATAAAGTGAAAGTAAGGACATTAACAGAAAAACGTAACCTGAATGAGATGAAAAAACAAAACCGAGACACCTTGTAAGAGGTGTAGAAAAGAAGTCTTCTAAGAAATATAAAATTGCAAACATAAGCAAAACATTGAACAAAATGCTAAGGAGAGACCACGAGAAAGATGCAACAGTTTTTTTGTGTATGTTCTTATATGCTACTATACTTTATGGATTAAAGAGAGAAAAATAGGAAATCAGGGGCAATAAATATAGATACTTCAAACTGGTATCATGTTCACAAGAGTAATAGAAATAATTTGAAACAGTAATCATAAAAAGTAAAGAGTAAAATAAAACAATATTTAAGAAAGATGCTATCAGCAGAAAAAGGACTAAATTATACATGTTTTATTTTTTATTCAAGTACAGTAGATGTGCAATATTGTGCAGTTTCAGATGTACATCATAGTGATTCCAACTACTTTGTAGATTATATTGCATTATGAATTATTACAATAATTGTAACATAGAATTATTTTAAGCTATTGTGTATAAATCCCTAATCTATACAGATAATCCTTGTTGCTTCTTTACATAATGTATACTAATTTGTATCTGTCAATGTCCTACCATTAAATTCTCTTTCCCTTCCACTTTGGTAAACATTAATTTTTTCCCAAATCTTTGAGTCTGCTTAAGTCTTGTCTATCTAATCTCTTTACCTCTCCATCATGTCTCTATCTATCTATCTATCTATTTATTGATCTATCTATTGATATATCATGTATGTATATATCTATCCTTCTATTTATTTATCTGTCATCTATCAAAATATAGCTATACATAGATGTACACAGATATTTGTTATTCTTTATATTCCACATATAAATTATACTATATACTTTGTCTTTGTCTAAGTTCCTTCACTAAGCACAATATTTACTTAGTCTTTCATGATGCTGAAATAGCAATGTGTTATACTTTTTCATGGTTGAGTAATATTCCACTTTTATTTATAGAAACATCATATCTTCTTAAGTCCATAGTCTACTGTGGACTCTTGGATTGCTCCCATGTCTTGCATATTATAAACAGTGGTTTTGTGATTATTTGCTCTTCTCAATTTAGGGTGTTTTCCCCAGATTTTTCCTAGGAGAGGTATTACTCGGTTATAAGGTAGTAAACTTTATTTTTTAAACAAATCTGAATACTCTTTTCCTTAGAAATTGTACCAATTTACATCCCTACCAAGAGTAAACAAGAGAATTCTTACCTCCACATCATCTCCAACTCTTACTATTTGTAGGCTAATCGATAATAGCCATTTGACCATTGTGAAGTGATACATCATTGTGGTTTTGATTTGCAATTACCTAATAATTAATAATGTTGAGAAATTTTATCAATTTCCTGTTACTCATCTGAATATTTTCTTTGGAAAAATATTAACTCAGGTACTCTGCTGTTGTTTTTGATTGGGTTTTTGTTTTTCACATTGAGTTGTGTAACCTATATCCATGTTAAATCTATTAACCTACATCTATTAACCCCTGGTCACTTGCATTGTTTGCAAATATGTCCTCCAATTACACAGGCAGTGTTTTCATTTCATTGGTAGTGCCCTTAGCTGTGCAGAAATTTTCAAGTTTGTTTAGGTCCCACTTGCTTATTTTTGCTTTTATTTCTTTTGCCTTAGGAGACTGATATAAGAAAATATTCCTATGATGTATATCCAGTAGTGTATCACCTATATTCCCTTCTAGCAGTTTTATAGTATCAGGTCTTACATTTATGTCCTTAATACACTTGGAGGTTTTTTTTTTTTGTATATGATGTCAAGGAATGCTCTCATTTCACTGTTTTACATGTAGATGTTCAGCTTTCCCAACACCATCGATTGACGAGACTGCCTTTTCTCTAATGTGAACTCTTGCCTCTCTTATTATAGATTCATTGCTCATAGTGGTGTGGAAGTTTTTCTAGGCTCTCTATCTGTTTTTTTATTATATCTCTGTGACAATGCCATACTCTTTTTATTATTGTAGGTTTATAGTATAGTAAGTTATCCAGGAGGGTTATACCTCCAGATTTGTTGTTTTTTCTCAAGGCCATTTTGGTAATTTTTAATGGTTTCATGTAAAACTCAGAGTTATTTATTTTCTGGTTCTGTGGAAAATACTTCAGCTTCGTAAAAGGAATTTCACTAAATCCTTAGGTTTCTTTGTGCAGTGTGGCCATGTTAACAATATGAAATCTTTCAATCCAAGACCACAAGACATCTTTCCATTTCTTTGAATCATTTTTAATTTCTTTGTCAATTTTTTTATTTTCAGTGTGTAGATCTTTCACATATGTGTTTACATTTATTCCTAGATATTTGGGGGAATGGGGTTTTAAATATTATTGCTTTCAATGTCCATTATATGATATCTCATGATTAATGTTTACAAATGCAAGAGACATCTTTACATTGATCTTGTACCCTGCTCCCTTGATGAAATTATTTATTGTTCATAATAGTCAGTGTGGAGCCCTTAGGACTCTCTGTGTAGATTTTTATTCCTTCATTACTAGTGACAATTTTGCCTCTTTCTTTCCATTTGTGTTTCTTTTACATCATTTTCTTTTCCTTTTCCTTTCTTCTAATACTATTGAACAGAAGTGGTGAGATTAGGAATCCTTGACTTGTTCCCGATTTTACCCAGAAGACTTTCAGCCTTTCCCTTGAGTATTATAAATTGTTATAAATGGCCTTTAGTATGTTGAGAGATGTTCCCATTTTACTCACTTTCATGAGAGTTCTGATGATGAAAGTATATTGAATTTTGTCAAATGCTTTTTCTTTGTGTATAGACATGGTCTTTGAATTTTGTCCTTCCTTTATTAGATATGTGTCAAGCTGTTTGACTTCTGTATTTTGAACCATCCTTGTAACTCTGGAAGGAATCCAACTGATCATCGTGTATAATCCTTTCTATGTATTGCTGGATGAAGTTCTTCGAGGATTTTTGAATCTATATTCAACAAGGATATTGGATTTTCATTTACATTTCTTTTTTTTTTGGTAGTGTCTTTGACTGGTTTTGTTATAATGGTAATGGTGGCCTCATGGAATAACTTTGAGAATTTTCCTTCCTCCTTCATTTTTTAAAATAGTTGGGGGTAAAGAGGTTTCAATATAGGAATCTAGTCATTTTGTTCAAGGGGTGTTTTTAAAATTGTACATTTTATTTAACTTATACTAATTGCTCTATTCAAGTTCTCAGTTTTATCTTTATTCAGTCTTGGCAGGATTTACATTTTTAGAAATTTGTTCATTTCTTTCAGGTCGTCCAGTTGGTTGTCATGTAACAGCTCAGAGTGCTTTCATAATCTTTTATTGTATTTCTGTAATATCAGATATTATTTCTACTGTTTCATTTCATATTTCGTTTGGGTCCAGTCTCTGTATTTCTTAATAAGCCTGGCTAAATGCTTTCCTGTTTGTTACTATTTTAAGAAAAATTAAAGCTTTTGATTTTATGATTTGCAATTTAATTTTCAAATTTTATTTTATTTATTTTCAACCTAATCATTAAAGATTTCTCATTCTACTGCCATGGGTTTTGTTTGTTCTTATTTCTTGTTATTTTGGGTGGTATGCTTGGTCCTTTGTGTTAGGTTTTTCTTGTTCCTTGTAGAAGGCGTTAATTGTTCTAAACTTACCTTGTAGATTTGTCTTTCATGCATCCCATACATTTTATGAAGCTGTGTTTACATTGTAATTTGTCTCCAGGTATGATTTTATTACCTCTTTGATTTCATCATTGACCTTGTTTTGTTGTATTTTTTTAAAAGATGTGGTTTGACCTTATGTTCGTGCTTTTCCTATTCTTTTTTCAGGAGTTGATGCATAGTTTCATACTTTTGTGTATGGAAAATACTTGCTAAAATCTATATTTGCTTAAAGTTCCTGAGGCTTATTTCATGACATAATATGTGGTTAATTCCTTAGTTAACATCCTGTACACACTTGAATAGTTTATGTGTTCTGCTTTTCTAATGCAGTGTCCAATATTTCACTTAGGTTCAAATGATCTAACATGCTATTAAGACCTCTGTTTCCCTACAGATATTCTTTCTGGATGATCTGATCATAACAATAGTGTGGTGTTATACTCACCTACTATTATTGTTTCATAATGAATTAATTCTTTCATGTCTACTAAAATTTCTTTTTATATTTAGGATCTATGGTGTTGCACCATATATAATTTAATGAGTGTAATTCCCACTTTTATTTTATCGATCTCTTTTCCTTTATATAATCTAATATTTCTTTCATTTTGGCCCTTATTTTCAAACGTATTTTGTATGAGTTGAGCTTTGCAATCTGCACTTTCTTGTCATTTCCGTGGAATAACTTTTCCATTTATTTCCAGACTATGTTTTCTTTCACCATAAACTGAGCCTTTTTGAGGGGGAAACAAAGAGAGTGGAGAATAATGATGCTCATAGCTCAACCTTTCCCATGAATGCATAAAGTCTCACATCCACAGAGACACTCAGCTAACCAGAGAACCTGCAGAACTGTGACAGAACCTTGTCCTCTTCAATAGATAAAGATACGAGAAATCTGGTAGTAGAAAGGGAAGAAGATGAATAAAAGGCAAAACAGAGTGGGACAGGTACCAAGGGGAAGGAGCAGCAAAGAAGGACTGGATGCTCATTCACTGTGTCTCCCCTCTCCAACTAAGAGTCTGGCAGGAGGGAGGGGGAGCCTCCAAGGCTTGGACCTGTACAAAGTATAAGTTTACTGACAGAACTAAGTTAAACAGGTACAGAGGATCCCTGTGAGACACAGCAAATGATGCAGCCTGGAAGCTGGGGGAGGGCCATGCTGCCCAAGCTGGGTGGTAGATGGGGATGGCGGCACAGTGTCAGCCCGGGGAAATTGAGTGGTCTTTGTACCATGGCTGTCGGTGCACAGGGCAGAACAACCTGGGCCCTACATAAAACAACAGGGCTGATGTGCCCTGTGGGGGGAAGTGTGCATTCCCCATCTCTGAAAATCCACAAAAGTTTCTAGGTGAAGAGAGCTTTGGCTCAGACACAGCCACCATACCCTCTGGTGCTTTGCATCCAGGTGGCGGTGTGGGCAAAAACTGTATCTACACCTAAGGACTTAGCAGCCTCAAGGGCCAGACGGAGACTTGTCTATAGCCTGAGGCAGATAGGATCCTACTGTAATGATTCCTCAGGGAACTTGTCCGCGAAGACAAACATGGAGCTGGATTTTGGCCCAGAGCAGGGACAGGGCTGTCCCTCAGTATTCCCTGAGACCACTGCCGGTGTGCAAACCTGAGGCAGAGTGTACAGTGGCACAGAGCAGCAGAGTGATAGACACACTGAGGGGGCATGTGGCCCCCCACATTTTGGGCTGGAATGCAGCCATTGACCATGGTGCTGGGAAAAGGCATGATGCTCAATCCTGCCTGGTCCGTCTGCAACATCAGAATGCAGCATCGGGCAGGGCAGTGACAAGCCAGCCCAAAGTAAAGAGAACTGCACCTGACCCAGTGTTGGATGTAGGAATGATCTGCTTGCTGACATGCCCTGGGAGTAGCATAGATGATGGCTCCAATGGAGGGCTTCTGGAAACAGTAAGCTGAGCTTCCAAAACAGGAAGAATACAGAAAGAGTTCATATTAAAGTACACAGTTTCCAGGAGGACACTGACCACCCCCATGTTTTAATCTGTTTTTACCAGTTCCCTTTTCTATTATCCCCCTAATTTCTACTTCTTATGCAATTATATAAACCCTAATTTAAATCCCTTTGAAATTTTTAAAAATATTTTTATTATTATTATTTTTCAAAACTCTGCTTCAATTTGCTTTTCTATTATTCATTATACAATGTCTTCAAACTTTTTTTATCCCTTCTTTAAAATTCTTCACCTCTCACTCCCTTTTCTCTTTTCTATGTTGTATTACTACTTAAGCATTAGGTAGATAAACTCCTTTAGGACCACAGTAGATAACTGATACTCCAAAAACCACAGTGCCTGAGAGGTAGGAGCAAGATGAAGGAACAGAGAAACCATTCCCAATTAAATGCACAGGAGAAATTCCCTGAAAGAATGATCAGTGAAATAGACAGTGATATCCTACTAGATCAAGATTTCAAAAAAGGAGTGATCAAAGTAGTGATGGAAATAAAAGAGATAGTGTTTAGAAATATAAAATATGTCAGAAATGATATGGAAGCTTTAAAGAAGAGCCGAATAGTATAGGTAAACACGTGCACTGAGATGAATAATGATCTAAAGGCATCACAAAGCTGACTAGATAACAAATATGAATGAATTACTAACGTAGAAGACAGGACAATGGAAAACACCCAATCAGAAGAGCTACAAGAGAAACAATGAGAAACAAATGAAAAAAGCATAAGGGACCTATGGGATAATAGAAAGCATGCCAATCTTGGCGTGATAGAAGTCAGTCCCAGAAAGGGAGGAAAGATCAAAGGGGTTTGCAAAGTTGTTTGAAGATATCATGACTGACAACTTCCCAACCTTAAAGAAGGAATCAGATATCCAAGTACAGTAAGCTCAGAGTGTCCCAAACAAGAAGAATGCAAATATAACTACCAAAATTATATAATTAAGATGGTCAGAGTCAAGGATAAAAAAATCATCCTAAAGGCAACAAGAGCATAGCAAAGAGTGAGTTACAAGGGAATCCCCGTAAGGCTCACAGCTGATTTCACTACACAAATACTACAGGTCAGAAGGGAGTGGCAAGATATATTCAATGTCCTGAATGAAACAAATGATATGCCATAGGATATTATGACCAGCAAGGCTAACCTTTATGTTAGAAGGAGACATAAGAATTTCACAGACTAGAAGAAGCTTCAAGAGTTTAGCAACACTAGACTCATGCTTAAAGAAATATTGAAAGGTTTTGTCTAAAAAGAATAGAAGCAGGATGCTACAGAAATATGAAACTCACAGCTGGAAAGGTGATAACTCATGAACTTCAAATAAAAAATCACTTAATTTTAAAAGGAGATGTACAAATCTTTGAGAGTGGGAGAGGGAGGCAGGAAAATAGAGAATATTTTTTTGGTCTTTCATTTTAAAATTTTTTGTTCTCAGTAGGATGGGTTTGAGATAATGTTACTATGGTTTTAATAAAAGCAGTTATAATAAGGTCTAAAAGACATAAAAAAGGGTAACAAGAATACAAAAAGTTATCAGAGAGTCAATAAAACTAAATAAAATTCATGATAATACAAAGGAAAATTACCAAACTATTAAACGAAAATGAAAAGAACAAAGAGGAAATACTAAATCAACTGGAAAATGAGGTGAAAATGGCAATAAACTCACATCTATCATCGATTAATGTAAATGCTAATTGACTAAATGCTCCAGTCGAAAGTCATAGAGTGGCATGCTGGATAAGAAAGCAAGAACCTTCAATATGCTGCATAAAAGAGACCCACTTCAGAGAAAAGGACACATGTAAATTGAGAGTGAAAGGATAGAAAAAGGTTTTCCATACAATTGGAAAAGCCAAAAAAGCAGGTGTTGCAGTACTGATTGAAGAAAAAATAGTTTTTTAAACAAAGGCCATAAAGTAAGATAAAGAAGGACATTTTATGATGATTGAAACAGTGATACAATATGAGGATAGCACACAAGTTACTACATACGCACCAAATACAGGAGCACTTAAGTACATAAAATAATTACTAACAGATATAAAGGGGGATTTATATTTGGAGACTTCAACACTGCATTAACATCACTGGGCAGATCATCGATACAGAAAATAAATCAGGCAAAAGAGAAGTTAAATAACACAACACAAATATTACACTTGGTGGATATTTTCAGAGCATTGCAACCCCCAAAATAGGATATACATTCTTTTGAAGTGCACGTGGAAAAGTTTCCAGGATTCATGATGTACTTGGGCAGAAAAGAAACCTTAGCAATTTTAAGAATTTTTCAATTACCTCAAGCAACTTTACTGAACACAATGCCATTAAGCTAGAAATGAACAACAGAGAAACAAAGGAGAACAAATGGAAAACATGGAGATTAAACAATATGTTATTAAAAAACCAATGGTTCAATGAAGAAATCAAAGCTGAAATGAAAAAGTACCTTGAGACAAAATAAAATGAAAGCAAAACCACACAAAATTTATGGGACACAGCAGAAGCAGTGCTGAGAGGGTAGTTTATAGTGATACAGGCCTTCCTCAAAAAAGAAGAACAATCACAAATAAACAATTTAACCCACCAGCAGAATGCACTAGAAAAAGAACAAAAAACCACAAAAGGCAGCAAAATAAAGGAAATCATAAATATTGGGGAGGAAATAAATAAAACAGATATTAAAAACACCATAGGGAATAATTCAATGAAACCAAATGCTGGTTTCTCTAAGAAGTATGTACAATCAACAAACTTCTGTCCAAACTCAAATAAAAGAAAAGACAGAGAGCACTAAGAGCAAAATAAGGAAGGAGAATGGAGAAATTAAAACTAATTAAAAAGAAATACAGAATATCATACAAAAATATTATTAAAAGTATATGGAAATAAACTGGAAAACCTAGAGGAGATGGATAATTTTCTGGAAACATACTGTCCACCAGAATCAAGAAGAAACTGACCCCTTGAACAAGCAGAGCACTAGAAATGAAATCAAAATAGCAATATAAAATTTCCTTACAAAAAGCAGTCTAGGACCGGACAGATTCACGGAGGAATTCTACAAAAGATACAAAGAAGAACTCATACCATTCTTTCTCAAACTATTCCAGAAGATTGAAAAGGAAGGAATACTCTGAAAGTCAAAGATGAAGCCACAATCACCCTGATACCACAACCAGGCAAAGACACTACCAAAAATAGAATTATAGGCCAATATCACTTATGAACACAGATGCCAAAATCCTCACCAAAATAATAGTAAGTAGAATCCAACAACACAGATAAAAGATTATACATCATGACCAATTGGTGATCATGCCAGAGACACAGGTGTGGTTCAACATAAGCAAATCAATCAGTGTAATACAGCACATCAACAAGAGAAAGGATCAAAACCACATGATCATCTCAATAGATGCAGGAAAAGCATTTGTTAAAATTCAACATCCACGTATGATAAAAATTCTCACCAAAGTGGACATAGAGGGAATATATATCAGCATCATGAAAACTATAGGAAACAAACCTACAGCCAACATAGTACTCAATGGTGAGAAAGTCAAAATTTTCCAACTAAAATCTGGGACAAGACAAGGATTCACACAATCACCACTCCAGCTCAATATAATCTTGGAAGTCCTAGCCACAGCAATCAAACAAGAGAGAGAATTAAAACGGATGTAAATTGGAAAAGAAGAGGTAAAAGTCTCACTATATACAGATAATATGTTATTATATATAGAAAACCCTGCGAGATCCAGACAAAAACTTCTAGAGCTGATCGAAAAATTCAGCAAAGTAGCAGGTTACAAGATTAAGGTTGAAAAATCAGTGGTATATATTTACGCTAACGATTCAGATAATAGTATAGAGCTACAGTCAACATGACATCACTGTGTTGGTAGGAAAACAGACATGTAAGCCAAAGGAACAGAATAGAGAGTGCAGAAATGAACACAGAAACTTTTGGTCAATTAATCTTTGACAAAGTAGACAAGAAAATACAATGGAATTGGGACAGTCTCTTCAGCAAATGGTGTTGGGAAAACTAGACAACAGCATGGAAATTAATGAAGCAAGAACACTCCCAATGAAGCTAGAACACCATAGACAAAAATACTCAGAATGGATCAAAGATTTAAACATAAGCCAAGATAAAATCAACCTCCTTGAGGAAAATAAAGGCAAAACGTTATCTGACATACGTATCGAAAATCTTCTTGTAGAAGAAATGCAAACAAGAATAAACAAATGAGACATAATGAAACTTACAAGCTTCTGCACAGTACAGAAACTGGAAGTGAAACAGAAAGACAACCTACGGAATGGGAAAAAAATTTGCATATGAAACAGATAAAGGCTTGATCTTCAGAGTATATAAGCAGCTCATCCTACTGAATAAGAAAAAATAAACAACACAATCCAAAATTGGGCAGAAAATCTAAACAAGCGTTTCTCCAAGGAAGAGATACAAATGATCAAAAGACACATCAGAAAATGTTTAATATCACTGATTATCAGAGAAATGCAAATCAAAACTACAGTGAGGTATCACCTCACACTAGTCAGAATGGCCATCATTCAAAAATCCACAAATGACAAATGCTGAAGAGGTTGTGGAGAAAAGGGTACTGTCCTTCACTTCTGGTGGCAATGCAGTTTGGGTCAGCCACTGTGGAAAACAGGATGATGATTCTTCAAAAGCCTAGGAATAGACTTAACATTTGACTCAGGTGTCCCACTTCTGGGCATAAATCCAGAAGGAACCCTATTTCAGGATGACAGTTGAACCACAATGCTCACAGCCAGCAATATTTACATTAGCCAAGACATGGAAACAGCCTAAATGTCCATCAACAGTTGACTAGATAAAGAAGAGGTGGTATATTTATACAATGGAATACTATTCAGCGATATAAAATGTCAACATAATGTCATTTTCAGGAACATGGGTGCTCCTGGAGAAAATCAGTCTAAGTGAAGTAAGCGAGAAAGAGAAAGAAAAATACCATATGAGATGGCTCATCAGTGGAATCTAAAAATAAAATAAAACAAAACAAAAAGAAACCCAAATTCAAAACAGAAATAGACTCGCAGATATAGAATACAATGTTTTGGTTGTCAAGGGGTGGAGGGCGGGAGAGATACACTGGGAGGTCAAAATTGTAGAATAGCTAAACAGGATTGTACTGTATAGCACAGGGAAATATATAAAAGATCTTACAGCAGCTCAAAGAAGGAAAAATGGGACAACAAATGTATATATATTCATTGAAACTGAAAAATTGTGCTCTGCATTGGAATTGGACACAACTTTTAAAATGACTCTAAACCAATAAAAAAAGTAAAAAAAAGAAAAAAAATGACCCTAAATATTACAGGTGCAAATATAAATTACAGAGGAAAAAAATATGAAAAAGTGTAATAAAACCAAAGATTTTGTTTTATGTTTTCTTTTTAAGATAAGCAAAATCAAAAAACTTCTAGCCAGGTGCATCATGAATAAAAGAGAGATGCACAAAAGAAATAAAGTCACAAATAAAAGTGGAGAAATAACAATTGTTGCCTCAGTTATAGAAAAAAGTGTTCATTTTGTCAACACTTATATGCCAATAAACTGGACAAATTAGAAGAAATAAACAAATGTCTAGAAAGAGACAGGGATAAGGAGAAACAAATAATTTGAACAAACTGATTACTAGAAGAAAGATAGAATCTGCATTTAAAAAAATCTTTAAAAATTAGGGCAGATTTAAACAGCTCCCGTGGAGAACTGTGCAAAAATACAAAGCAGGACTTATACTCTTCAAAATATTCAAAAATATTGAAGATGTGGGAAACACCCAAATTAATTCTATGAAGATTTCGTTACCCTGATAGCAAAGCCAACAAACAAAGTACAGTCAAAGAGATATTCAAGCCAATATACTTGATTGATTTTGATGCAAATATTCAACAAAATATTATTAGCAAACTAAATCCAGCAATACCAAAAATGAATCATACAGCATAATCAACTTGGTTTCATTGTAGGGCCACAAGAGAGGTTCAACATACACAAATCAATAAGTTTGATACACCACATAAACAAAAGAAAATGAGAAAATGGCGTGGCTATCCCAATAAATCCATCAAAAGCATTTCACAAAATTCAAAATTTATTCATTATAACAGCAACCACGGCAACAACAGCAACAAAAACAACAAAATCAACAACAAAAATAGAAACCTCTTACCAAAGTAGGATTCAGGAAATATATCTAAACAAAACTAAAGTCATTTATTACAGGACCACAGACAAAATAATATGCAATAGTGAAAAACTAAAAGCCAAATTAAGCAATACGACCTGAATGCTCACTCTCACCATTTCCATTCAACACAGTATGGGAAGTACTAACAACAGCAATCGGAATAGAAAAAAACTTATTCAAGTTGGATTGAATGAAGTAAAACTGTTATTATTTTAGATGACCTAATAATCTATATAGAGAACCCTAAAGATTCTCCACACCAGAACAACTAAAACTAATAAAGACATTTAACAAAGTTGCATGATTCATGATTAATATACAAAAACTGTCACATTTCTTTACACTAAAAATTAAATATTCCATTATTTTAAAAAATCCATATGAAATCAGATCAAAAAATGAAAAACCTATGAAAAAACCAAGATAATAATATTGAAAGGACACTGATAAAGAAATTTGAAGATGATACAAAGAAATGGAAATAAATCTCAAGGTCTTAGATTAGAGGAATTAATATTGTTAAAATCTACATACTACAAATATGTCTACAGATATAAAGTGATTCAGATCAAACTACATGATATTTTCCACAGAAATTAAAACAATCCTCAGATTTGTATGGAACTGCAAAAGTACCAGAACTGCAAAAGGAACAATGAGGAAAAAGGACAAAGCTGGAGACAAAAAGCATAACCATCCTAGATCTCAGAATATATTACAAAAATACAGTTATCAAAACAGCACAATACTGGAAAACAAACAAATATCTTTATCACTGGAACAGAACACAGAGGCAGAAATAAAACATCACACATATGGTCAACTAAACTATGACAAAAGAAACAAAAATATACATTGCCAAAAATACAGTCATCAGCAAGTGATGTTGAGAAAGTTAGACAACTACATATAAATCAATGAAATAAGAACACTCACCACACTGTGCAAAAATAAACTCAAAATGTTTTAAATATCTGAATCTAATACATGACACAATAAAACACATGGAAACTAACATAGGCAAAACAATAGATAAATTGTAAAATTTTCCTATATCATTCTCCCAAGCTGAAAACAATAAAAGCAAAATAATCAAATATGTCCTAATTAAACTTAAAACTTCTACAGAGCATAATAAACAGAGTCAAAAGATGAGCTTCCAAATGGGAGAAAACATTAGGAAACAATGCAATCAACAAGAGGCTAATTTCTAAAATACACACATCGTTCATACAACTCCATTTCAAAAATCTACAAACAACTCAGCCAGAAAATGAGCAGAAGTCTATTCTCTACAAAAGGCACACAGATGACAAACAGGAACCTAAAAACTTGCTCACATTGCTAATCATTATACAAAGGCAAGACAAAAATAAAATAATGTTTTACCTCACACTATTGAGAAGGGTTGTCATCAAAATGTCTACAAATAATAAAGACTGTGAAGGTTGTAGAGAGAAAGGGACACTCCAACGCTCTTGGTGGTAATGAAAATTGGTGCAACCACTTTGGAAACAGTATGGATTTTCCTTCAAATAATAAAAATAGACCTATCATATGACCCAGCAATCCCACTCCTGGGCATATAAATCATAAAACCTGAAGACAAAGAATCCTAGGATAAATCATAAGAAGTACACTTGACTTAATATGATTCTACATATGTCTCCTCTGGCAAGGGAAGCAGAAGCAAAACTAACAAAATATGATTGTATCAGTCTACACAGATTTACACTGCAGAAGAAATGACCAATAAAATGAAAACTCAACCAACACAATGGGAGAATATATTTGCAAGTGATATTTTTCATTCAAGTGTTAATATCCAAAATACAGGGCAAACTCACACAACAACAACAAAAAAGACCAAACAATCTATTCAAAAAAAAAAAGTCCATTGGAACTGAATAGATCAATCTGAATCAATTATCTGTAGAAAACATAGAGTTGGCTAAATGACACATGAAAGTATTTTCAGAGTTATAAACTTTTAAGAAAGTTATAAACCAAAAATGAGACAAGACCTCACACTTGTCAGAAGGCTCTCATCAAAAAGGAAAGAAATAGATGTTGGTGAGATTGTGGAGAAATATTACACCGTGGACACTGTTGATAGGAATGCAAAGTATTGATTCCACTGCATATATACATCAAATTTTCTTCATCCATTTTTCTGTCAAGGGATGTTGGGTTTGTAGGCCCCTGCCTGAAGGCTCTAGAGAATAAGCCCATGGGCTGAACTGATAAACAAACTGTGAGGAATGTCACATATCCAGGGTGGATAAGAAATGGCCTACTCAATGCACCCAGTGTGGGTGGCTGGATAGCCTATGCTGGATAAGATCCTCAGAGGAGGACAACGAAAGACAGGCACAGCCAGCTGGATAAGAGATATCCTACTTAATGAAGTTCCGTGATGAACTTTAAAACAATCCTTTATCATTTAACTTTCTGTGCTTATGCGGGAGCATGGGGACAAAAACAGCTTAAGATTATTAACATTGTTATAACTTAGATGATATGTGAGGCATTGTGCAAGTCCTATATAAACCCTTTTTCTAAGAATCAATAAAGAGAGAACTGCTTCACTTCTCTCCACACAGTGTTTGTGTGTATATGTTATCGTGCCACTGACAGGGTTAATTAATTTATTTTGAGTACCTTAAAAGGATGTTGCATTATGTATAATATTATTTCTGCACCTATTGAGATGATTATGTGAGTTTTATTTCTCATTCTATTAGTGTGGTGTGTCACCTTTATTGAGTTGAATATTTTGAAGTATCCTTAAACCCAGGGATAAATCCCTTTACTCATGTATATGTATGATACGTTAAATGTGTTGTTGAATTCATTTTGCTTGTATTTTGTTTAGAATTTTGGTACATATGTACATCAGAGAAAATATTCTATATTTTGCTTATAATGTCCTTTCTAGCATTTTCATGCAAATAAAGCTGGCATCATTAAACAAATTGGGGTACTTTCATCCCCTTCAAATTCTTGGAAGGTTTGGGGAAGAATTGGTGAGAAATTTTCTTCAAATGTATGACAGAATTAACCAGTAAAGTCATCTTGTAAATATTTTCTGGTTTGAGAGGTTTGGATAACTGATTTACTCATACAAACTTTTGCTCTATTTAAATTTCTAATTTCTTCTTGATTCAATATTGGAAGAGATATGTTTCTGGGAATTTGTCTTTTGTACTAGGTCTTTCAAATTGTTGGCTAGTGGTAATTTCTTATGATGCTATGCATCACTACATCAGTTGTAATATCTTCTCTTTTATTTCTAATTTTATTTGAGTCTTTTTTTTCTTAGCCAAACTAAACGTTTGTCCACTTTATGTTTAAAACAAACAGACTTAGGTATTTTTTTCTTATCTTTTCATTTGTTTCTCTTGTTATTTGCCTTACTCTCATTCATTCATTTTTCTTTTTTATTCTTTCTGTTTTCTCCTAGATTCTTGATATGTAAAGTTAAGTAGTGCGATTCTTTGTATTTCTTTTATCATTAAATACTATTTATTTATTTATTTATTTAAATTACTTATTTACTTATTTATTCATTTGTTTATCATTGAAGTACTGCCATTTACAATGTGTCAATCTTTGGTGTATAGCATAGTGTCCCACTTCATGCATATATTTGTGTGCCCATTAAATTTAACTTCACAATATTTAACATACTGCCCTGTGTCATACAAAAGACATTTTGAATAAATCTATTTTTATACATAGTGGATAACATTTATAATTCTACAGCTCTCAAATATATCCTCTCCTAGCCCCTTTCAGCAGTAACCATAAGATGATTAAGTAGATCTGCAAGTGTGTTTCAGTTTTGTAGATGAAATCATAGTGTTCTCATCCAAATTTTTTTTAAGGTTCTACATACTTCATGTCGTGTATTATTTTTCTTTCTCTTTCTGGCTTACTTCAATTTGATAAACACATTATGGGGACATCCATTTTGCTGCAAACATAATTGTTTTATCATTTTTTCTGGCAGAATATTATTCCATTTTGTAAATATGGTATAAATTCTGTATACTGTTATCTGTTGATGGACAATTAGGGTGCTTCCATGTCGTGGCTGTTGTATATAGCACTGCTTAAAACATTGGGGTGCAGGTGACATTTTGAATCAGGGTTCTCTTTCATATATACCCAGAAGTGGGATTGCTGGATTTTATGTTAAGTCTATTTTTATTCTTTTGAGGAATTCCCATCTTGTTTTCCACAGTGACTGCACCAAACTACATTCCTACCAACAGTCTAGGAGGGTTCACTTTCTCTGCAGCTTCCTCAGCATTTATTGTGGGTGGACTTTTGAATGATGGCCATTTTGACTATTGTGAGGTTATACTTCATTAGAGTTTTGAATTACCCTTCTCTGATAATGATAGTGAGCAATTTTTTTTCATATATCTGTGTGGCATTTGTATGTCTCTACTGGAGAATTGCTTGTTTAGGGCTACTGCCCATTTTCAGATTGGGTTTCTTTTTTTTAAGTATTTTTATTAGGTTGTTTGAACCCTTTATATTTTGGAAATTTAGCCTTTGTCAGTTGCATCACTTCTAAATATTTTCTTTAATCCTTTAGGTTGTCATTTTACATTGTTTATGTTTCCATTTGCTGTGCAAAAGCTTATAAGTTTAATTAGGTCCTATTTATTAATTTTGCTCTTACTTCCATTACCTGGGTAGGCTGTTCTAGGAGATCATTGCTGAGATTTATCTCAGAGTGTTTTGCGTATGTTTTCTCATAGGATATTTACTGTGTCTTGCCTTACATTTAAGTCTTCAAGTCATTTTGAGATTATTCTTGTGTATGGAGTGAAGGAGTGTTCTAACCCTATTACTCTGCATGCTTCTATCCAGTTTTCCCAACACCAGTTGGTGAAGAGATGGCCTTTTCTGTGTCATATTCTTGGCTACTCGGTCAAAGATTAAATTCAACTTAGGCCTGCACATTTATTTGTAGGGTCTCTATTCTGTTCCACTGATCCATATGCCTGTTTCGGTACCAATATCATGTCGTTTTTATTATTGTAGCTCTGCAATAGTGTATGGAGACCAGGCAGGTTATTGCTCCAGCCTCTTACTTTGTCTTCAATATTGTTTTGGAAATTATGGATCTTTATTTTATGTATATAATTCTTATGATCATTTGTTTCAGTCCTAAAAAGAAATGTTTTGATTAATTTGATAGGAACTCAGATTAAGTCTGTGGATTGCCTAGGGTAGTATGGCCATTTTAGCAATATTATTTCTTCCATTGTGAGACCTTTGGGTATCTTTTCAATTCTTCAAATCTTTCTTGATTTCCTCAATCAATGTTTTCTTGTTCTCCAAGTACAAGTCATTCACCTCCTTGGTCAGAGATATTCTTAAGCATATTAAAATTTTGGGTGCAGTAATAAAATGGGTTGTTTCTATGCTTTGTTTTCCTGTTGATTCAATGGTAGTGTAAATAAATGTATTTGGTTTTTGTACTTTAATCTGGCTACCTTGCCCAGTTCCTTTTTTAGCCTAAGTATTTTTTGTGAAGCTTTTACAGTTTTCTATATATAGTGTCATGTCTTCATATCATGACAATTTTACCTCTTCTTTTCCAGTCTGAATCCTTTTATTTGCTTTTCTTGCCTGATCATTGTGGCTAGGAATTCCAAGACTATATTTAATTGAAATTGAGAGAATGGGCATCCTTGTCTTGTCTCAGGTTTTTGTGGGAAGGGTTCCAGTTTTTCAACACTGAGTATTTTGCTGGGTATAAGTTTGTCATAAATAGCTTTCTTTATGTTGAGATATGGTCCCTCTATACCCACTGTGATAAGAACTTTTATTGCAAATAGATGTTAAATTTTGTCAAATGCTTTTTCTGCATCTACTGATATGATCATATCATTTTTGTCTTCTCTTTTTTTGATACGGAGTATCACAATTGATTGATTGATTTGAATATGTTCAACCATCCTTGTGTTCCTGGGATGAACCTAACTTGTCGATGGTTCATGGTCTTTTATTTACATGCGCTTGGATTTTGTTTGTTAATAATTTCTCAAGGATTTTCCTTCTATGTTTATCAATGATATTTGTCTATAGTTTTCTTTTTGGGTAGTGTCTTTGTCTGGTTTTGGTATCAAGTTGCTCTTGGCCTTATGGTGTGAGTTTGGGAGTACTATCTCCCTATCAATCATTTGGAAGAGTTTGAGGAGGACTGGTATGGATTTTTCTTTGTATATTTCATCAATATCACCGTTGAATCTATTTGCGTTTGAATTTTGTTTGCAGAGATTTTTTTTTATTTTATTGATAATTCCATTCCAATTCTGGTGATCTGTGTGTTCAAGTGTGTAACTTCTCCCCTTGATGCAATATTGGTGGGCTGAATGTTTTCAAAAACTTCTCCATTTCTTCCTGGGTATCCAGTTTGCATACAGTTGCTCATGGTATTCCCTTATGATTTTTTGTAAATTTGTTGTACTCTTCATAGTTTCTCCATTGTCATTTCTAATTTATTTGTGTTCTCTCTCTTTCTTGTTAGTGAGCGGGTCCAGAGATTTGTCAATTTTGTTTACTATTTCAAAATAGAGATTGATTGATTTTTTCTATTTTTTATTTCAATTATTTCTTCCTTGATCTTTATTTTTTCCCTCTTTCTGTTGACTTTTGGTTTTGTTTGCTCTTCTTTTCTTGATTAGTTTACCTAGAACGTTAGATTATTTATTTGAAATTCTGGTTCTATTTGAGGAGGGCCTTGTCACTATGAACTTCCCTCTTAAGCCTGTTTTAACAGTATTCCATAGAATCTGTGCAGTGTTTTTTCATATTTCCGAAGATATTTTTTAATTTCTACTTTTATTTCATCACCTCCCCCCTTGTTTTTGTGTCATGTTTTTTAATCTGGATGCTGTCATTTTTTCTCCCTGTTTTTCTGTGATTGAATTCTAGTTTCATGGTATTATACTCAGAAAAGATGCTTGAAATAATTTTTATCTTCTTAAATTTGTTGAGGCTTCTTAAGTGCCTGAGTACATAATCTTTCATAGGAAATGTTCCTTGTGCACAGGAAAAGAATGTATATTCTGTTTTGGGGAGAAGTACTGTTTTGAAATTATCAAGCATCTCCAATTATTTTATAATTTATTTTAGTATCTTTGATCCCTTTTTAATTTTCTGTGTGAAAGACCAGTCCAGTGATGGTAATGGGGGGTTATAGTCTCCTAATTTGATTGTGTTCCCAGGGATTTCTCTATTTTTATCTATTAGTGTTTGCTTTATGTATTTAATTGCTCCTATATTGAGTGCATATATCTTAATGAGTATAATACCCTCATTTTGATTTGTTCCTTTAATCATTATATCATGTCCTTGTTTATCTTTCTCTATGGTCAGTTTGTAAAGTCTCTTTTTGTGAAGTCAATACTGCTAGTCCTGCTTTCTTGTCATGTGCATTTGCTGGAATATATTTTTCCACCTTCTGACTTTCAATGGATGTGTGTTCCTCTTACTAAAGTGGGTCTCCTCTATGCTTCATAATGTAGGGTCTTGTTATATTATTACATATGACTATATATCTTTTGTTTGAAGCACTAAGTCCATTAACAATTGTGATAATTATTGATAGACTGGTGTTTATTTCCATATTG
Organism: Vicugna pacos; assembly: GCF_048564905.1. NCBI lineage: Eukaryota > Metazoa > Chordata > Mammalia > Artiodactyla > Camelidae > Vicugna > Vicugna pacos. The sequence goes on from NW_027328741.1 coordinate 46,971,007, forward strand.
AACTTCATTCTCCAGTTGATATGATATTTTCTTTTTGTTCATTTCTTTTTGTTTTTGTGGCTTGATCAGTTTCATTTTATTACCTTGGTTTCTTTATGTCTTTGTGACTTCATTGTAAGCTTTTGACTTATCATTACCTTGTTTTGTATGTATATTGACACGTACTATATTTGTTTATTTTAACTGATAAGAACACAAACTCAAACCCATCCTACAGAGAACAGAAACAAGACAAAAAACACTCTGTATGTTCCTGTTTCACTCTTTGACCCTTAAAATTTTTTATGTCCTTTTTTACAACATCATATTTTTTCTGTTGTAAGTCACTGTAGATATTGCCTTATAATTATGCCTTTCTCTTTTCTATAGCATCCTGCTTCTTTATTATTTAGAGTAGATCTTTCTTTAATTCTTTTCTTTTGCTAATTCTTTAAGTATTTGCTTGTGTGGAAGTTATTTATCTCTCCTTCTATTCTAAAAGATAGCCGTGCTTGATTAAGTATCTTAGATTACAGCTTTCTTTCATTCAGGACTTTGAATATGTCTTGCCACTGTCTTCTGCCTGCTGTTTTTGTGTAGGAAACGAGTTTACAAATACGTATATAATTATATATAAATGTAAAGAACACCTATAAATGAAGATAACAAATATGGTGAAATCTTATACGTTAAAAAACAGGAAACATTCATAAAGGAAATTAAAACTGGTCGAAAGAAATGAAATGATCTCTTAAGTTAAAGCTGTGAAACAATGTGTTTGAAACAACTATACTACACAAAGTAATCTACATTTAGTGTGATTCATGTCAAAATACCCATGAGATTTTCCAATATATAGAACAAATAATTTTAAAGTTTATATGTAACCACAATGATCATGAGTTGCCAAAATAAACTTTAAAAAGAGTATTAAATGTAATGGTGTAAACCTCTCCCATGTTAAACTGTCCTACAAAGCTTTAATAATTAAAACAGCATGATACTGGCTCAAAAACAGACACCAATCAAAAGAAGAGAATAGAGCAACCAGATATAATCCCTCACATGAATGATCAATTAACCCATGAAAAAGGAAGCAAGAGTATAAAATGAAGAAAAGACATTCTCCTCAATATGTAGTGCTGGGGAGATTGATCATATGAAAGATAGATTAAAGTATTTCCTCACATTATATACAATCAATGAGCACAGAATATCTTTTATTTATTTTGGTTTACTTATGTTTCTTACACCTTTAATTTATAGATCTATGTTTAGATCTTTTATTTCACTTACCAAATGTATTCCTCTTTTATACTTTTTAACATAAATTTACACAAAATAGTTTTCCTAATTTCTCTTCCTGATAATGTGTTGTTACTATACAAAAATTCAACGGATATTTGTATATTGATTTTGTGTTCTGCAAGTTTACTAAGTTTGTTCATCATTTCAAACAGTCAATGGAGGAGTCTATGGAGTTTTCTATCTATGCATAATTATGTCATCTGTAAAAACTTCACTGCTTTACTACATGTTGCATGAATTTTATATTTTTTCTTGACTAGTTGTTCTGGCTAGGACTACTAGTAGTGTAATTTAGGACTTGTGAAAATGAGCTACTTTTTCTTATTACTGGACCAGAGGAAAACCTTCCTGCATGTTAACATTGAAATTGATATGTCATGGATTTTTCATATATGGCTTATATTATTCTTAGTTACATTCTATCTAGAGTGAATTTAAGAATATTTTTATAAAAAAGTTAAGATGAGATCTGTCAATAATTTTCCTACATATTTTAAGAATGTTATTTTTGAATTCTTTGTTTTTTAAAGGGATGGTATCACATATATTCATTTGTATATGTTAAATAGTATTTATGAATCAGGACTAAATCCAACTTAACAATAGTTTATACTACGTATAATATGCCATGAATTCAGGTTGCTAATATTTATTTAGAATGAAATTTACAGATACTGAAGGAAAACTTTACATTGTAGCTTGAAGGTACATTTATTTATTTAAAAATTATATCTCTCATTTTGAATTTGGTTTAATTTTAGTGGAATTTATTTCTAAATAAATATATAATTTTGGTAGAACTGGATTTACTACAGTTAACTGATTCAGAACATAGCTATTATTTACAATTAGTGCACAAAACACTTGCCTTTAAATGCCGTATTATACTAACAAAGTCAACTGTTTCTGGACTGAGAAACATATTGCTTCCTAAAATGCAAGACCTGGTCTTTTCCACCCCAAACGACATATAGTGTTACATCTTTGTTTTTTGATTGTTTGTTTGCCCCAAAATGGAGGCAACGTTTATTGAACCCAGGATCTTTTGCATAAGTCTATTTTTCAATATCGTTTTGGAACACTTAACAGAAACCCCAAGAATATGTACTACAAAGATGACAAGAAAATTTACTACTTCTAGGGACTGATAAACTTCTGAGTGAAAGAATGGCAAACAAAAAAAATTTGTAAATATACAATAAGATTGTCTCTTTTGCATTTTTAATGTTGAATATTAAATTACATTGGTTTTAATTATAGCACTGAATTACAATTTAAAACAAAATTTCCCCCTGTGGGATTTTTAAATTTGATTGATTAGATTAATCTAAATTTATTTCATAAATATTAGCCATTTATTTATAAACATAACACATAAACTGATATTTATTCAACTCATGTTTTGAATATAGAGCTACTTATTGTAAAGTACACAGATAAATACCTACTTCCATTTCCAAATTTAATTATGTTTCAGTTTATTTACAAATGATGATGGAAATAGTTATACATATTCTGTACAGGTTTTACACAAATTTCACTCTAAATTCCAAAACTTTAAAATTATTTTATATATTTTCTGCATTATTTATTCTCTGTTTACCAATCTGTTATAAATTTGTGTACAAATGTATGGAGATAGATTTTATTTAATAGACCCCAAAATTAAATTATTTAAAAAGACTTTGTTTGGTAAAATTTGCAGATCAAAGTGTAAAAATAAGCATCATATATGCTTCATTTTAACTGGATGAATGAGAAGTAAACACTGGCTGAAAGTTACACTTGAGTTGCTAGGAGACCAGTCATTTTGTGATGTCACAGCTACTCAGGTTGAGAACAATTTTGATGGCCTAGCAGTTTATCTGTGCAGGCCTGCCAAAGCAGCATTTGAAGCTGCAGTGCTCAAAATCATGCAGATTAGAAAAGTAGCTGTAGAAAAATTTATATATAATGACACACATTTCTTCAGAAATTCAAAATGTGTCTCGTAAAGACGGACCAAGTGGTTCAGGAAATTCCGGTAGATCTCTATTGTGTGATCAAACAATCTCTGGAGACTTGGACTTGAGATCTATGATTGAAGAAAATGCTTTTCAGACTTTGTCTGATGAATTCTTGATAAAAAGGCCATTTTACACAAATTCTGTCTCTGAATCAGATGAAGATAATGATTTTCGTTCTCTGACATTTCCAAGAAAACTCTGGAAAATGGCTGGGAGTGACCAATTTAAATCTGTCTGGTGGGATGATAATGGAACTTCCATAGTGATTGATGAAGATGTCTTTAAGAAGGAAGTTTTGGAAAGAAAGGCCCCTTTCAAAGTATTTGAAACTGGAAGTATGAAAAGTTTAGTTAGCCAGCTTAACCTTTATGGTTTTAATAAATTGTGGCAGAACTTTCAAAGATCTGCTTGTCTAGCAGACTTTCTGGCAGAAGAAAATAAGTCTCTGTTTTAAGCAAAGTATTCAGAAACTTTAGTTACCACATGGTAACTTATATATAAAATTTTATTTTGTACATCAGTCTATGGTAATATAAATGTAAAGATAAACTTTGAAAATTATATGAAACTACTAAGGCTAAAATACTTTATTTTTTCTAAAAAATGAGGACAGTGGCTAAAGCATTCAGATGATAAGAAACTTTGCTGGCAACTATGAATCTTAACAGAAATCTAAATAAAGGTATCAAAGCTGCTTTTCAAAAGTGGCATTCACTGTTACTGCAAATGCTAATCCTTTAAATTAATGACTATACTATTTAAATGTGTATTTTCCAAAAAGGATCTTCAAAATCATCAGCAATATTCATATTTTGATTATAATATCTTTGCATAGTAAACGTGAAATCTGAGGTTTTATAAGTTAGGCTTATTGTAGTGTTGTATTTTGGTTTAAACTATTATTTAAATCTTCCTACTTTGGTTGTAGCTGCAGTTCTATCATAATACAAATTTTAAACGAGGCTGTCCCCAGATTTTAGTGAAAATAAAAAGAAAAGTAGGGATTAAAAATGCCTCCCTGGTATCTTCATTGGCTGAAGATTTCAACAAGAAGCACTATAAAGCAGTGGGTAATTTGGATAATCATATTTCTGGTTTTGTGGCTTACACTAGTGGAGAAAGTGCATTTTTACCTTCTGCAAATTTAAACATGCCTCTAATAATAAAGCCCTCTACTAGCCACAGAAATGGTGATACAAGTAACCCGATGAGAGGTGATTTTTCTCCTCCATAATCAATGTCAGTTAGACCACCAGAACAAATTGCATTGGATCAATGTGCTATTTTAAATCAGATGACCACTGTCCACGGGCACTCTCAAAGCAGCTACACTGAAGCAAATGGCCGTGTTTTGAACTTCATTACAATTACAAATTCTAATTCTCAGTACAGCATCTTGTCTCCATAAAGAGGAATTATTCTGGACACATGGTGGAGCCTTCTTTTTTTCCAAATATATATCACAACATATCTGCCAATGAAGGTCGATTTTCTAAACTTAAACCAGGGATCAACCCATGGTTTCCTTGCCAGTGATAGTTGATACATCAGCTAACTCTCTTTCAAGGCCAACTCATTAGACATCTTCAGTTTATGAACGTCATACTAATTACAACTGATCTACCAGAGGACTAACAGATTATGCAGGAAAACAAAGATTAAAATTGATGTTGGCAAATGTTGACAAATATCTGCAATTTTCTTATTTGAACAATAAAAATAGATGTGTACCTGTATTTATCTTATTTTTTTTAAATAGTGTTAAGAGTTCAATGGGAGACAAATTTACTATTTAAATAAAAAAGAGTTATTTGATTGATATGATCATTTGATGGAACAATATTGGAGTTAATTTAAATAATTTCTTGTAAGGAAAAAGAAAAAAAGGAAGAATTTGGAGAAAGACTAAAACATGGAGAGAGGGAAAAGTACTAAGTGGTTCCTGGTTCATCCTGGAAAGGATTAAAAGTGTTAAATTAGGATGGGTTGGAACAGAAGATAAATGCAGGAACCAGCCCAGGGATCATGGTCTCTCTTATGTCATGCCTGAAATCATAAAGGTCACATGATATAGCCTCAGATGGCACTTTCAGCCTATGGTCGAATTTAAGAAGTAATTTTATCTATGGTCTTCTTTGTGCTGTCCTAAAAGCATTCAAATTGGTTCTTTCATTTCCTGCCCTCAAGAGTCTACGCTATATTTTCTAGTCGATATTTAATGTTGCTTTTATGTTCCAGCCAAAGACAAGCTTACATCCTCAGTGTGGCAATTAATGCCTTTCCAACTCTAAGCACACAAACTCAAGTTAGTTTTGTCATTTCTTTATAAATCTGGCATCTGAGTTCCTTGGCATATCTTTATGTTTCACTGTATCTGGAGATACATCCAGACAAATACTTGTCAACTATTTTAGCTGCTACCTCACCACTATTGATCCAGCTCATCACTGGACTTTGGGTGTCCTCCTTTTACCTACATAAATTTCCAAGTCTCAACACAGAAACTACCTCCTTCAGATGTTTTCTGTCTATCCGCCTTTCCTTGTCTAACTTGGATACCAACACAGTAAGCACAGTACATGTCACAGGATGCATTTTAGTATTTAGTGAATGAAAAATACATGTGTACTTTAAGCAAAATCTACTTTCCTGAAACAACAAAACTCTCATGGTTTTCAAACTATTTTGTTATAGTCTTTACTCTTCACCACAAACTAGCTCTTTTCATAGCCCAAGGACTAGTCACTCAAGACAGTAAGTGGAGGTAAGTACAGGAGACAAAGTATTATTTTCTTCTTAATTCATGCCTCCAGAGGCCTAAAGCATTCCATTTTCACTTGCTGCATTTTTTCCTGTCTCTTCATCACCCACCCACCGCAGAATAGCTGATTCTCTTCCCCATACCAATAACTATACTGACTTCTAATTAATTTACTTCTTAGAATCAGAGCTTTGTCCATAAGAGACACTGCTATTGCAAATATTTAATGTAGGTTTATGCACCCCACATAACTTGTGCCCCTTCTAACATTCACACAGGTAGTATCTAAGAGGTACTAGAAACTTGGTTGGGGTGGTCATATTCAGCTACCAAATTGCAATCTAAAATGTGTGGACTAGAAAGAGGTGAGGCTTGTGGAATTAAAAATTTGTTCAACTGCAAGAATACCAAATTTCTGCAGATATTAGGAAATATAAAATATTCATGGAAGAATTTGACAATTTCCCATTAATTTAAAATAAAAGGTGAAGCATTTTCAGAATGTGAAATGACCTGTAGTGTTGGAAAAATTGTAGGCAAGTTAAGGGTGTCTAAGTCTTCTGCTCATAATCATGCAGCCAATGTCAGCGGATAAGACTGGAATGGCAACATTGGGTCCTGAAAACATGTCACCAGTTGTGAAGAAAGCCTTTGATAATCTGGAGAAAGGGCAAAAGGTCCAGGGTAAGCTCTTGCAACATCCCATCAATTTGTCCTTTACTAAGAGAAGAAAGGAGACCACTTGCAGCAGGAGATCTGTGTCTGGACAGCAGTGGTTTATCCTACAACAGAAACATCAAGTTTTAAGTTTGTCAGCTCAACTCTGATGGTGGCTATGTTGTTGTTTACATTAGCAGTCTGGAGTTCAGATGGGCTGGTTCAGCAGCTAGTTTCCAGCTCTCTTATCAGACAGTGGATTTTACCGTGATCATCTGAACAAGGTTCTATTATGATAACTCAAAAGCTACAGTTTACTTTAAAAATTAGAAACCCTAAGGAAGAATATTGTTTGTTTGTCCATCTGTAGTTTTCTACCTGGGAAAATCTAGACTATTGGCAAAAGTACAAAAGTTGGCTGGTGCTTTGAAAACTATTCTCTGAGCTCTGCACACAAAACACTTCCCACTAAATACTACAAATCTGTCTACCACTTTGTGTGTGTGTGAAGATGAATTGTTAAGCAGTAACTACGTTTTTCTTAGTTGAGTCATCATTAAATTATTGTTCTGCATCTGGCAGAATATCTGTGAATTAAGAGGTTCATTGAGCCACCAGATTTTCTTCCAGTCAGGGAGAGGTATATTATATTTCCCAGTATACTAATTGTTACCTGTTCATTGAATCCTGAGCTGATGCGAGGGCCAAGCCACTGAACCTTGAATTGGACAGAGGCATATACATTCTCCAGTCCCCAGAGCCCAGCACAGGACTGTGTTTCATTTTTAATTTAAGCTTATGTCTAATTTCTTTTTTCTTCTAATTCTCATTGTTGACACAACTTATTTTGGCTTTGAACACCCGTTGACTAATTTAGAGTGACTGAACAACTGACTTATTCCCGTTCACCTAGAAATTGCGAAAACCTTTTTTCCTTGTACTACCTGGAATAGAGTGAGCATAGTCATCATTTTGAAAGCAGTCCTCAGTCCTAATAAACCAGAACCTTTATACTTCTTTGCCAAGCACTTGAGTAAGAATGTTTGTTGTGGATCTCAGCGATTATCCTCACATCCCATAATGCAACCATGAGAAAAAACACCACATTGTTATCCAAAATCATGTTTTTGTCATTATTGCATTCCCATAGTAAAACAGTTAAGAATTTTAGGAGTTGTGAGATTTTACCATACTGAGATATTTAGCAACCTAGTATGTTCATTTCTTACAGATGCTTTAGGGGAGATGAGACCATCGGTCAGAGATAGTGAACTTTATATCTCAGAGAAAGAGCAGCCAGTTAAAAATTTGTATCCATTTCCTAATCTCAGATGAATACACAAAGTGAAATTTTGATGCCTACAGGAGCAGTAGGCTAACATGAAGGAAGTTTAAGTCATGGTAAAACACTTATTTTATTAGTATCTTTATATATTATTTATTAGAATCACTTATTTATTAGTATCTTTACCTTGGATAAGTATATCATGACTCAAGTTTACTTGCTGCAGAAGAAATCATGAGAAATGTTATGGGAATAATTCAATATTGACTTTCCATTTTTCCTTCTGATTCTATTGAGATATAATTTGTGTAGAATATTGTGTAAGTTTAGGTGAACAGGATAGTGATTTGATTTACAAGTTTCATGAAATAAATATCATAGCAACTTTAGGGAGAATTCATTATCTCATTTAGATACAATTTTAAAGAGATACAATTTGCCTTTTTGTTGTGATGAGAAAACATAGGGTCTAGTCCCTTAACAACATTCATATATAACATAAAGCAGTATTAATTGTAATTTTCATGTTAATTTGGGGCATCCCTAGGACACATTTGTTTTACAGCTGGCGGTTTGTGGCTTTTGAGTGCATTAATCAAATCCACCATTCCCAACCCCTGCCTCTGTTAACTACAAATCTAATTTTTTCTCTAAAAGAATGTTAGTTTTTAAAGTGTACTTTAATTTATAAACTGTTTTAGTTCCTCTTACACAACATACTGTTTGCTATATTTAGTAAATTTCAAACTGATCACAAGAATATATCTAGTTACGATATGTTGCTATCTAAAGATATTTCATATTTATTTACTATACCCCATACAGCACATTTCTTGCCCCTGACTCATTTAATTTGCAACTGGAAAATTTTCTCTCTTAATTTCCGTCAAATATTTGTTTTTCCTCACACCTTTTTCCTCCTTCTTGTGAACAACCTGTTTCTTTGTATATCTATATGTCCTTTTCTGTTGTGTTATGTTCATTTCTTTAAATTCCAATAAGAGTAAAATCATACAGCATTTGTCATTCTCTTTCTGAATTATTTCACTTAGCATATTACCCTCTTGGTCTACCCTCTTTTTGCAAATGAAGAACTTATTCTTTTCATAGCTGAGTAATAACCCAAAGTATATTTATCTGTGTGTGCATATATGTATATATATATATATGTATATATATATAAATATAGATAAGTCTATAAAATATAAAAATAAAAATTATACATTGGTAGATATATATACTATAAACACACACTTTCTTTATCCATTATCTATTGCTGAACAATTAATTTGCTTCTATATCCTCTCTATTGTAAATAATGCTGCAGTGAATATAGGTTTGAATTTATCTTTTCTGGTTTTTGTTTTTATTTTCTTAGAATAAGTATCCAGATATGGAAATGTTGGATTATATTTCATTTTGAATTTGTAGATAAAACTGCATACTGTTTTCCACAGTGGCAGCACAAATTTACATTCAATCCAGCAGTGCATCAGGGTTGTTTTTCTTACCTCCTCACCAACATATTTATGTGTAATTTTTTCAATAATATTCATTATGACAGGACTGATATACAATCTTTTGTGCCTTGGACTTGCATTTTTCTGATGGTTAGTGATGTTGACCGGTTTCATATTCCTGTTGATTACCTTTCCCCACTCTATATCCATTTTTAGTAATGGGCTAAGTGACCATAAGTGTCTGATTTCATTTTCAGGCATTTTTGTGTTCCATTATTTTCTTTGTTCTGTGCCACTACCATATCCTTTTTATTACTGTAGCTTTTTATTATAGTTTTAAAATAGGGAAAGTGATACATCTTCTCTGTTCTTTGTCAAATATGTTTGTGTTTATTATTTGTTTTCTTTCTTTTCTTTTATTTTTAGTGACTTCAATTCTTTTGTGTTTAAATGTAATTTTTAAAATTATTTATTATAAATTCTGAAAATGCCCTTCGTATTTTGATAGGCACTGGATTTAATTAATGTATTTTCTTGGCTAGTACTGTCATTTAAACAATATTTTTTTCTTCATTAATGTATACAGTATATCCTTTTATCTGTTTGCATTATCTTCAATTTCTGTTATAAATATTTTATAGTTTTCTGTGTACAGGTCTTTTACCTCCTTGGTTCAATATATTTCTAGAATTTTTTTTGCAATGCAACTCTAATTGAGACATTTTCCTCACTTTCTCTATCTGTTAGCTAGTTGCTTGTGTGCAGAAATGCAAAATTTTTGTATGTTAATTTCACATTCTGAAATTTAACCAAATGCATTGATAAGGCCTAGTGGTTTTGAGGTGCCATCTATAGGATTTCTGTTTAACATATGTCATCTGCAAACAGATACTTTTACTCCTATTCTTAATTAGCTATATTATATTTCCTTTTATTTTGGATAGCTATGGCTAGAATTACCAATACTTTACTGAATAAAAGTGGTAAGGGTGAGCATTCTTGACTTCTTACTGCTCTAACAGGAGATGCTTTCAGTTTTAATCAGTGACTGTCATGTTAGATGACGTCTTGTCATATATGACCTTAACTGTTTTGAGGTATGTTTCCTCATGCCCAATTTGAGGAAAAATATAATCTTAAATAGTTAATGAATTGTCAAAACATTTTATGACCCTATTGATGTGACTATAAAATTTTATTCTTAAATTTGTTAGTGTAGTATATCATATTGATTAATTTGCAGGTAATGAATCACTTTTGCATCCCTGGATTAAAATGGACTTAATCATAATATATAATCCTGTTAATGTATTTTTTGCTTTGCTAACATTTCAGTGATGATTTTTACATCAATACTTATCAGTAGTATTTTACCTGTAATTTTATCTGGTATTTGTTCCAGTTTTAGTAGTAGTGTGATACAGAAAGGTGGGGTAGGAAGCCTTCATTCCTCTCCAAATTTTTGGAATTCTCTGAGAAGTATAGGTGATAGCTCTTCTCTAAATGTTTGGCAGAATTCACCTGTGAAGCTGTCTAGGCCTGGAATTTTGTTTGTTGGGAGATTTTGTTTAATGACATATTCAATTTCATTAGTGTTAATCTGTTCAAATTTTCTATTTCTCATTCCATCCTGGAGATTATGTCTTTCTCAGAAATTGTATAGTTCTTCTAGGGTTTATGTTTTATTTACATAAAATTTGTTGTATCTTCATATGATGTTTTGTATTTCTATGATATAAGCTGTAGTTTCTCAATTATTTCTGAGCTTATTAATCTGTACTCTTTTTTACTAATGAGTCTGTTTAAAGTTTATCAATTTTAATTTATCTTTCAAAAGCCATTATTTAGTTTGATTGAATGTTTCTATTTTTAATCATTACATTATTTATGTTCTGAATTTTCAACTGTCTTTCTTTCTACTAACAATTTTTTTTCCTATTTTGCTATATCTTTGTAAGATTATAAGAGAGAGATGTTTCTTATTTGTATAAGTGGGATTATTTGCTATAAGAATCGTTATTATTACTGCTTTTGCTATACCCAATGGACTTTGTTTTTATTGTCATTTTTCTTTATATATATTTCCTTTGATTTTTACAGCAATCCATATGTTCTTTAATATTGTATGATTTATCCTGCACATTTTACAATTTTTCTTAAGTTTTTACTTTTAATAAATTTCTATTCTCACAGAATCTATATGTTTCTTCTCAAAACAAGTAGAAAAATAATAAAATTTATACAAAAATAGGAAAGAACCAAATTTTCTAAAATTAACTTTGAAAAATGAACAAAGCTTTGGGTATTATCCTCCCTGAATTTATAACATACTACAAAGCTAGAGTAATCAAAACATCAATATATATTACTAAAAGAGACATATATATCAATGGAAAAAAATAAAGAGTCCAAAAATAAACCCACACACATATAGTCAATTAGTCTACAATGAAGGAGGCAAGAGTATACAATGGAAAAAAGGCAGTCTCTTCAACAAGTAATTCTGGGAAAACTGGACAGTACATGTAAAAGGAAGATTTATGAGCACTTCCATCCATAGACTACAGAATAAGATAACAATGGATTAATTTCCTACATGTAAAACCTGAAACTATACAATTTCTGACCAAAAACATGAGGAGAATGGACTTTGACATAAATCATAGCAATATTTATTGGTGATCTGTCTCCCAAGTAAAAAAAGAAAAAGAAAATTTTCAATAACAGTTTTAAGTTTATGTAGGAAATATTAGATTTACTTCGTAATACAGGGATTCTACTTCTTGTATAAGTGTGAAGTGCAAAACCTTTTGCAGAGCAAAGGAAACCTTCTACAAGACATATGACAACACACAGAATAGAAGGAAAAAAATTCAGACAATGAGACCAACAAGGTGTTAATATCCATAATATATATGTAGTATATTAGACTAAGTATTTTAAAACACAGGCCCCAACTTTAAAACAGTTTAAGGATCTTCACAGAAATTTTTCAAAAACAGACATGTGGATGATTTTCATTCACATAAAAAGAAACATAACGTTGCTATCCATTAGGAAATCTTAAATCAAAACCAGAATGAAATATAATCTCACAGCAACCAAAAAGGCTATTAAAGAAGGCTTCAAATGACAAACATTAATAAGAATGTCGATAAAAGGGAACCCAGGTATACATTTTGTGGAAATATAAATTGATGCATCCACTATTATAAAAGTGTAAACAGTGCACAGAAAACTAGAAATAAAAGCAATATATGTTGCAGCTTTTCCAGTTTTTGATATAAATCTGTAAAAACAAGAAAACATTAACTTTAAAGGATATATTACCCCCATTGTTCTTAACACCATCATTTATAATAGCCAAGGATAGATGCACAATTCAACTGCCCATCAACAGATGATTGACTGAAGTAGATGTGAGATATAGATAACATAATAAATACTTAGTCACTGTCATATTAAAAAATAAAATTCTTCCATTTGGAAAAATGTGACTGGACTCAGAAAGTGTTGTACATATGAAAATAAGTCATACAGAGAAAAACACTCCAAGTTATCACTTATATGAGGAAACTAAAGATATAAGAGAAATAATCATAAAGAAACAGGAACAGAATCACATATATATGTGTAGTGTACCAAGTAGTGGTTTCCTTTCGGGACAGACAAGAAGGATGGTGAAGACAGAAATATGCAAGCTACCAGTTATAATTTAGAGAAGCAACAGGGCTATATTTACAACACAGAGAAATATTTTAATAATTTAAATGATTTTAAAGAGATTATAGGCATATATTTTAGTAAAATTTACATGTATTTGGGGAAAACAATGAAGGAAATAACCCAGGAAAATCAAAATATTTTGTAGTACTATGACATTAAGGGGGGTGATTTGTTCACTTTCTTTACTCTTCTTATAATGTCCTAATTAGAATTTAAGCTTTTAAATGAAAAAGTATATTCTGTGAAAAAGTGACATAAGTTTAAACAATTTTTGTCTCTCCCCTTAAATCTACAGTAAGTAAAACATTCATATCTCAACAAAAATAACTAGAACACAAAACAAAACTCCAGAACTCATGTGTAAAGCTGAAGTTTGGTGGGCTAAAACACACCATGGAGGCTCAAATGAGGGAAGAGCAGATTTGGTGCCTACAACCAAGGTCCAATTATTAGAGTATCTGAGCCCACAGGCTCAGAGATCCCAGTAGAAACAGGGTCTCAGTGGTTCACACAGCTTCTTCCTCCAAATGCACCAGCACTCATGGTCACAAGTAACTAGGAGGGAGCCACAATGGAGACAGAAATTCCATCCTTCAGACACTGAGACATTCATGACACTGTCCTAACTCCCCATTCATATTGGTGGAGACAAGTTACCTTGCAACACTGGACATGGGAAAGGCACTTGCCTGATTCCAACTATCCACCTGTCTTTACACGTTTCCTCAATGTGTATACTGAGTCTCAAAGGATATCAGATAAAAGGAAGGGTTCACCATACCAGTGACAACAGTGGCATTAACTACCAGAGATGTCTAAAAAGTGACAATGAAACACATCTTTTATCCAGACAGTAGTGACTGGAATGTGCCATTTTGAAATATTATGAGGTAGCTCAGGTAAGTATAACCGAAAATTGTGCAATATTGCAAACTACCAGGAAACAAAACAAGGGCTCCAACTCAAAAACGGTTATTTAGTGTCCTTAGAGCAATAATTTACCAAGATCATGACCAATCACAGTAACATTATAGTGCATGCACACACACAGATACACAGACACAGACACCGAAAAAGACACAGAAACACACGTATACGCACACGCACACACACACATAATATCAACCCTGCAGCAAACAAACTTAAAGTCATGGTATATTGCCATATAATTAATAGAGAATTCAAATAGATGTCATACAGAAACTCAATACAAAAACAAAACTCAGATAGCAGTTTAGTGAGCATAGGAATAAATTAAATGCTGATAAGGAATACATTACCAAAGAGACTGGAACTAAAAAATAACCAAACGTTATTGGAGGACCAGATGAACTTAATATCTGAGATGAAGAATGCAACAGAAAGCATTGGGAACAGTCTGCCTTTGTGGAAGAGAGTTTAACAAACTCTCCAATACAAAACTAGAAATGATAGAGGAGCGCAGAGATACAAGATATTAAAAAGTGAGGAAATTCTACAATAGCCATCAGACTTCTTCAGGAAGTGCACTTTAGAGTGAAATCCTGGAGGGAGGAGAAAGTTAGAAGGTAGCTGATGGTTTATTTAAAGATGTAATTGTTGATAACTTCTCGAACCTGTGTAAGGAACAGATATACAATCCGTGAGCCAACAAAACACCAATAACTTTAAGGCAAAGAGACCTTCTTCAAGATACGTCATATGCAAATTGGCTAGTCAATGACAGAGTAAAATTTTAAAGACAGTTAAAAAATATTATGATAATCTACAAATGATCCCCCATTAGACTTTCAGCAGATTTCTCAGCAGAAAACTTTGGCCAAGGGTAAATTAAATGGCATTTTCAAACTACTGAAATATGAAGTCTCTCACCTAAGAATACTCTACCTTGCACAGTTATCACTTAGATATAAAGTGAAAATAAAGACATTACCAGACAAACAAAACATGAATGAGATGAAAAAAACAAAGCTGAGACACCTTACACGGGGTGCAGAAAAGAGGTCTTCTAAGAAATATAAAATGGCAAAAATATGCAAACATTGAAGAAAATGCTAAGCAGACACCATGAGAAATTTGCAACTGTTTCTTTGGGTATGTTCTTAAATGCTACTATACTCTATGGATTAAAGATAGAAAAATAGGAAATCAGGGGCAAGAAATATATATACATCAAACTGGTATCATTTTCACAAGAGTAAAAGAAATAATTTGAGACAGTAATCATAAAAGGTAAAAAGTAAATCAATATTAAAGGAAGCTGCTATCAGCGGATAAAGGACTAAATTTTACATGAGATGTTTTATTTTTAATTGAAGCACAGTAGATGTACTGTATTTTGTAGTTTCAGATGTACAGCATAGAGATTCCAACCACTCTGTGGAGTATATTGCATTATAAACTATTACAGTACTTTTAACATTCAATTATTATAAGTTATTGTGTATAATTCCCTGATCTATACAGATTATACTTGTTGCTTATTTCCTTTATTTATACTACATTATATCTCTCAATATTGTACCATAAAATTGTCCTTCCCTTCCACTTTGGTAAACATAAATTTTTTCCCATATCTTTCAGTAAGTTTCAGTCTTGTGTATCTAAACTCTCTCTCTCTCTTCCATGTCTCTATCAATAAAAAAATCTATCTGTCTATCTATCGATCTATCTATCTTTTTATCTACCATGTATCTATGTATCTATCCTTCTATTTATCTGTCATTTATCAATAGATAGCTATAGATAGAAGTACATAGATATTTGTTATTCTTTAGATTCCACATATAAAATATATGATATACTTTTGTCTTTGTCTAAGTTTCTTCACTAAGCACAAAATTTACTATGTCCATTCAGGATGCTGAAATAGCAATGTGTTATACTTTTTCATGGCTGACTAATATTCCATTGCATATTTATAGAATCATCATATCTTCTTAAGTCCATACTCTACTGTGGACTCTTGGATTGCTTCAAAGTCTTGCATGTTAAAAACAGTGCTGTTGTGAACACTGGTCCTTTTCAATTTAGGGTTTTTTCCCCAGATTTTTCCTAGGAGAGGTCTTACTGCTTCATATGGTAGTTCTGTTTTAGTTTTTAAAGATATATGAATACTGTTTTCCATAGAAGATCTGCCAATTTATATTCCTACCATGTGTATACAAGAGATTTCTTACCTCCACATCGTCTCCAACACTTTCCATTTGTAGACTTTTTTATAATAGCCACTTGAACAGTGTGAAGTGATACCTCATTGTGGTTTTGATTTTCAATTACCTAATAATTAGTAATGTTGAGCATTTTTATCACCTGCCCGTTACTCATCTGTAAGTTTTCTTTGGAAAAATATTAACTCAGTTACTCTGCTCTTGTTTTTGATTGGGTTTTTACTTTTCACATTGAGTTGTGTAACCTAAATCCATGTTACATCTATTAACCTACATCTATTAAACCCTGGTCACTTGCACTATTTGCCAATATATTCTCCAATTACACAGGCAGTGTTTTCACTTCATTGATTGTGTCCTTAGCTGTGCAGAAATTTTCAAGTTTGTTTAGGTCTCACTTGCTTATTTTTGCTTTATATGTTTTGCCTTAGGAGACTGTTATAAGAAAATATTCCTATGATATATATCCAATAGTGTATCTCCCATATTCCTTTCTAGCAGTTTTATATTTATTAGGTCTTACATTTAGGTCCTTAATACACTTGTAGTTTATTTTTGTATATGTTGTCAGGGAATGCTCTCATTTCATTGTTTTACATGTAGATATCCAGCTTTCCCAACACCTCCCATTGACGGGACTGTATTTTCTCCATTGTGTACCTTTGCCTCTTTTATCATAGATTCATTGCTCATAGGTGTGTGGAATTGTTTCTAGGCTCTCTGTTTTTATTGATTATATCTCTGTGCCAATGCCATGCTGTTTTTATTACTGTAGTTTTTTAATATAGTAATGTATCTGGGAGGGTTATATCTCCAGATTTCTTTTTTTTTGTCAAGATCATTTTGGCAATTATTAATGGTTTCATTTAAAACTTATAGTTATTTTTTTCTGCTTCTTTGGAAATTTCTACAGCTTCATAACATTAATTGCACTATATTTGTAGGTTTCTTTGTGTAGTACAGCCATGTTAACAATATGAACTCTTTCAATCCAAGAGCACAAGACATCTTTCCATTTCTTTCAATCATTTTTAAATACTTTGTCAATGTTTTATAATTTTCAGTGTGTAGATCTTTCACATATGAGGTTACATTGATTCCAAGATATTCTAGGGAATGGGATTTTATATAGTATTGCTTTCAACGTTCATTTTTGGGTAACTCATGATTAATGTGCAGAAATGCAGGAGACTTTTTACATTAATCTTGTACCCTGCTCTCTTGCTTAAATTATTTATTATTCATAACAGTCAGTTTGGAGCCATTCGGACTCTCTGTGTAGATTGTTATGCCATCAGTACTGGTGACAATTTTGCTTCTTTCTTTCCATTTTGTGTTTCTTTTTCTTCTTTTTCTTTTCCTTTTCCTTTCTTGTATTACTATGAAACAGAAGTGGTGAGAGTAGGAGTCTTTTTGTTGTTCCCGAATTTACCCAGAATGCTTTCACTTTTCCCCCGATTATTATAAATTGTTATAAATTTCCTATATTATGCTGACAGATGTTCCCATTATACTCACTTTCATGAGAGTTCTGGTCATGAATGTATGTTGAATTTTGTCAAATGCTTTTTCTGTGTGTATTGACATGGTCCTGTGAGATTTGTCCTTCCTTTATTAGATATGTTTCATGCTGATTGACTTGTGTATGTTGAACCATCCTTGTGACTCTGGAAGGAATTCAACTCATCATCGTGCATAATCCTTTCTATATATTGCTGGATTAATTTGTAATTTTTCTTTTGAAGATTTTTGAATGTATATTCATCAAGGATATTGGCTTTTCATTTTCACTTATTTTTTGGTAGTGTCTTTGATTTTGTTATCAAGATAATGTTGGCCTCATAGAATAACTTTGGGAATTTTCCTTCCTACTTCATTTTTTGAAATACTGGGGAGGAAAGAGGTTTTAGTGAAGGCAACCAGGCATTTTGTTCAAGGGGTGTTTTCAAAATTATACATTTCATGTAACTTATACTGATTGCTCTTTTCAAGTTTTCTGTTTTCTCTTTATTCAGTGTTTGTAAGCTGTACATATCTAGAAATATGTCCATTAATCTTACGGCATCCAATTGGTTGTCACACTACTGCTCATAGTGATTTCATAAACTTTTTTTATTTCTGTAATATCAGATGTTATTTCTACTGTTTCATTTCTTATTTTGTTTGGGCCCACCCTGTGTATTTCTTGATAAGACTGGCTAAATGCTTAACAGTTTGTTAATATTTTTAAGAAAAATTATAGCTCATGATTTTAGGAATTTTAACTTATTTTTGATTTTTATATCATTTATTTTCAACCTATTAATTAAAGATTTCTCATTCTAATGCCTTTAGGTTTTGTTTGTTCTTATTTCTAGTTATTTTTGTTGGTATGCTTCGTCCTTTCTGTGAGGTTTCTCTTGTTCCTTGTAGAAGGCCTTAATCATTCTAAACTTCCCTCATAGATTTGTCTTTGCTGCATCCCATACATTTTATGAAGCTGTGCTTTCGTTGTAATTTGTCTTTAGGTATGATTTTATTACCTCTTTGATTTCATAATTGACCTTGTTTTATTTTATTTTTTTAAAGGATGTGGTTTAATCGCATGTTTGTTCTTTTCCTGTTCTTCTTTCTAGAGTTGATGCATAGTTTCATACTTATGTGTATGGAAAAATACTTGCTGTAATCTATCTTTGCTTAAAGTTCCTGAGGCACTTTTCATGACATAATTAATGGTTATTTCCTTAGATAACATCCTGTGCACACTTGAAAAGTTTATGTGTTCTGCTTTTCTAATGCAGGGTCCAAAAACCCAGATAGGTTCAAATGATCTAATATATTATTAAGACATCTATTTCCTTACAGATATTCTTTCTGGATGATCTGGCTATCAGAATAGTGAGGTGTTAAATTCACCTACAATTTTTCTTTTATAATCAATTAATTCCTTCATGTCTACTAATATTTCTTTATATAGTTAGGATCTATGGTGTTGGGTCCATATATAATTTAATGAGTGCAATACCCTATTTTAACATTGATCTCTTTTTCATTATATAATCTCATATATATCTTTCATTGTGGCCCTTATTTTGAAACGTATTTTGTATGAGTTGAGCATTGCAATCTGCATTTTCTTATCATTTCCATGAAATAACTCTTCCATCTATTTCTAGGATGTGTTTATCTTCCACCATATAGTTAGACCTTTTGTGGTGGAGGCCAAGATTGTGGAGTAGAAGAATGCTCAATAATCACCCTTTCCCACAAATGCAACAAACTCACATCAACAGACCCACTCAGCTAACCAGAGAACCTGCAGAAATCTGGCAGAACATTGTCCTTTTCAATAGGTAAAGATGCTTAAAATCTGGTAGGATGAAAGGAAGAAAGAAAGAAGAAAAGGCAAAACAGAGTGGGACAGGTCCCACAGGGAAGGAGCTGCAAAAATGGACTGGCGCTCATTCACTGGGTCTCCACTCTACAACTGAGGGTTCGGCTGGACGGAGGAGGAGCCTCCAACGCTTGGATCTGTACAGAGTATAAGTTGACTGACAGAACTAAGTTAAACAGGCACAGACACCCAGCCCAAGGTGCAGCCCGGAAGCTGGGGGCAGGGCCATGCTGCATGAGCTGGGTGGAAGATGGGGATGGCTGCACTGAGGCAGTCTGGGGGAATGGAGGGGTCTTGTGTCATTGCTGTGGGTGTACAGGGCAGAACAACCTGGGCCCTCCATAAAACAACAGGGCAGATGTGCCCTGTGGGTGGAAGGGTGCATAACCATGTCTGAAAATACACAAAAGTTTCTAGGTGAAGAGAGCTGGGGCTCAGACACAGACACCATACACTCTGGTGTTTTGCACCCAGGCAGCAGCAGGGGCAATATCGGCATCCACGTCTAAGGACTTAGCAGCCTTAAGGGACAGACGCAGTCTTCTCTACAGGCTGAGACAGATAGGATCATTCTGTCCTGGTTCCTCAGAGAACTTGCTTCACCAAGACAAACAAGGAGCTGGATTTTGGGCCAGACCAGGGACAGTGCTGTTCCTCAGTCTTCCCTGAGCCCACTTCTGGTATGCAAACCCGAGGCAGACCTTATAGTGACACAGATCGATGGAGTAACTGGCACCCTGAGGGTCCGTGTGGCCCCCCAACTTTTCTGCTAGAATGCAGCCCCTGACCATGGTGCTGGGAGAGGGCGTGATGCCCACTCCTGCCTGGTCAGCCTGCAACAGCTGACTGCAGCATCAGGCAGGGCAGTGACAAGCCAGCCCAGAGTAAAGAGAGCTGCTCCAGATGCAGTGTTGGGTGTTGGAGCGATCTGCTTGCTGAGAGGAACTGGGAGCAACACAGTTGAGGGCTCCAATGGAGGGCCTCTGAAAACAGGAAGATGAGCATCCAAAACAAGATGAATACAGAAAGACTTCACATTTAATGTACCCAGTCTACAGGAGGACACAGACAACTGCCTTATTTTAATCTGTTTTTACGTGTTCCATTTTCTGTTACCCTATAATTTTTACTTCTTAGGCAATTATATATACACCTATTTTCATCCCTTTGAAATATTTAAAAATATATTTATTATTATTATTTTTCAACAATCTGCTTCAACTTGCTCTTCTATTATACATTATACAATGTCTTCAAATATTTATTTCCCCTTCTTTAAAATTCGTTGTCTCTCTCTCTTTTTTCTCTTTTTTAAGTTGTATTAATTCATTGACATTAGATAGAGAAACTCCTTAAGGACCAGAGTAGATAACTGTTATTCCATAAACCACAGTGCCAGAGAGGTAGGAGCAAGATGAAGAAGCAGAGAAACCAATCCCAATTAAAAGAATAAGAGAAATCCCCTGAAAGAACGATTAGTGAAATAGGTATTGATAACCTACTATATCAATAATTAAAAAAAGGAGTGATCAAATTACAGAAGGAAATTCAAGATAGTGTTTAGAGATATAAAACATGTTAAAAATGAAATGTAATCTATAAAGAAGAGCCAAGTAGAATAAGTAAACTCATTGACTGAGATGAGGTATGATATTAAGGTGTCACAAAGCAGACTAGATAATGTAGAGGAATGAATTAGTGACTTAGAAGACAGTAAAATAGAAAGCACTCAATCAGAAGAGCTACAAGGGAAACAATGGGAAACAAATGAAAAAAGCATAAGGCACCCATGGGATAATAGAAAGCATGCCAATCTTGGAATAATAGAAGTTCCAGAAGGGGAGAAAAGATCAAAGGGGATTGCAAAGGTGTTTGAAGAAATCATGACTGAGAACTTCCCAAACTTAAAGAAGGAATCAGATATCCAAGTACAGGAAACTCAGAATGCCCCAAACAGGAAGAACCCAAATACACCCACAGCAAGTCATAAAATTAAGATGGCCAGGGTCAGGGATAAAGAAATGATCCTAAAGGCAGCAAAAGAATAGCAAGAGTGAGTTACAAGGGAATCCCCATAAGGCTCCCAGCTGATTTCACTACACAAATACTACAAGACATAAAGTAGTGGCAAGATATATTCAGAGCCTTGAATGAAAAAATGATATACCCTAGGATAATTTAACCAGAAAGGCTATATTTTATGGTAGAAGGAGACATAAAGGATTTCACAGACAAGAAAAAGCTACAAGAGTTTAGCAACACTAGACCCATGCTAAACGAATTATTGAACGCTCTACTCTAAAAAGAAAAGCAGCAGGATGCTACAGAAATATGAATCTCACAGCTGGAAAGGTGACAACTCATGAATTATAAATAAAATAAACACCAAATTTTAAAACAAGACATACAAATTATTGAGAGAGGGAGAGGGAGGCAGGAAAAGGGAGTTTATTTTTTTGTATTTCCATTTAGAATTTTTGTTCTCAGTAGGATGGGTTTGAGATCTTGTTACTATCAGTTTAATAAAAGCAGTTATAATAATGGTATAAAATAATTATATAAAAGGGTAACAAGAAGACATTAACTTATCAGGGTGTCACTAAAACTAAATAAATTTCATGATAATTTCAAGGAAAATGACCAAACGGTAAAAGGAAGATGAAATGAAGAAAGAGGAAAAACCAAATCAACAGCGAAGATAAGGTCAAATGGCAATAAACACAAACATATCATAGATTATTGTAAGTGTTAATGGACTAAATGCTACAGTCAAAAGTCATAGAGTGGCAGGCTGGATAATAAAACAAGAACCTTCAGTATGCTGCATACAAAGGACCCACTTCAGTGAGAAGGACACATATAGATTGAGAGTGAAAGGATAGAAAAAGGTATTTCATAAAAATGGAAAAGCCAAAAAAGCAGGTGTTGCAGTACTGATTTCAGACAAGAGTTTTTAAAGCAAAGTCCATAAAGAAAGATAAAGAAAGACATTTTATAATGATTGAAGGAGTGATCCAAAATGAGGATAAGTCACTCGTTAATATATAGGCACCAAATAGAGGAGCACCTAAGTACATAAAATAATTACTAACAGATATAAAGGGGGATAGTGATGGGAATCTAATCATAGTTGGAGATTTCAACACTGCATTAACATAACTAGACTGATCATCGAGACAGAAAAGAAATTAGGCAACAGCAAACGTAAGTAATACAATAGAAATATTACACAAGGTGGATATTTTCAGAACATTGTACCCCCCAAAAAATAGTATATACATTCTTTCCAAGTGCACATGGGACATTTCCCAGGTTTCATGATATAGTTGGGCACAAAAGAAACCTTAGCAATTTTAAGAAGATAGAAATTACCTCAAGCATCTTTACTGACCACAGCACCATGAAGCTAGAAATCAACAACAGAAAAACAAAGGAGGACAATAGGAAAACATGAAGATTAAACAATATGTTATTAAAAAACCAATCGGTCAATGAAGAAATCGAAGCTGTCATGAAAAAGTACATTGAGACAAAAGAAAATGAAAGCAAAACCACACAAAATTTAAGGGACACATCAAAAGCAGTGCTGAGAAGGAAGTTTAAAGTGATACAGGCCTTCCTCAAAAAAGAAGAACAATCACAAATAAACAATTTAACCCACCAGAATGAACAAGATAAAGAAGAACAAAAAAACCCAAAAGGCAACAGAAGGATGGAAATCATAAATATTGTGGAGGAAATAATTATAATAGAGATTTAAAAAACCATAGCAAAAAAATCACCAATCAAATAGCTGGTTTTTTAAAAAAGTAAGTAATTCCAAAACACCTCCGGCCAAACTCAAAAAGAAGAAAAGAGAGAGAACACAAATTAGCAAAATAAGATAGGAAAATGGAGAAATTACAACAAATAAAATTGAAATACAGAATATCACATGAGAAAATTATGAAAAGTTTATGGAACCAAACTGGATAACCTAGAGGGGACAGACAATTTTCTGGAAAAATGCTGTCCACCAAGAATGAATCAAGAACAAATGACCCACTGAACAAGCACAGCAGTAGAAATGAAATCAAAATAGCAATATAAAACCTCCGTACAAATATCAGTCCAGGACCGGACGGATTCAATGAGGAATTCTACTGAACATACAAAGAAGAACTCATAGCAGTGTTTCTGAAACTCTTCCAGAAGATTGAAAAGGAAGGAAAACTCCCAAAGTCATTCTATGAAGCCACAATCACTCTGATACCACAACCAGGAAAAGACACTACCAAACAAAAGAAATATAGGGCAATATCACTGATGAACACAGACACAAAAATCCTCACCAAAATAGTAGCAAATAGAATCCAAAAACAGATAAAAATTTTATACATCATGGAGAAGTGGGGATCATGTCAGGGACACAGGGGTTTTTCAACATATGCAAGTCATTCAATGTAATAGAGCACATCAACAAGAAAAAGACCAAAACCATATGATCATCAAAATAGATGCAGGAAAAGCATTTGATAAAATTCAACACCCATGTATGATAAAAAGTCTCAACAAGGTGGGCATAGAGGGAACATATACCAGCATCATGAAAGCTATGGATAACACACATACAGCTAGCATAGCACTCAATGGTGAGAAAGTTAAAACCTTCCCACTAAAATCTGGGACAACACAAGGATGCACACTATCAACACTCCAACTCAAGATAGTCTTGGAATTCCTAGCCACAGAAATCAAACAAGAGAGAGAATTAAAAGGGATGCAAATTGGAAAGGAAGAGGTAAAAGTCTCACTATATGCAGATAATATCTTACTAAATATAGAAAACACTACAAGATCCAGACAAAAACTAATATAGCTGATCAAAGAATTCAGCAAGGTAGCAGGTTACAAGATTAAGCTTCAAAAATTAGTGGCATTTCTTTACGCAAATGATTCAGTAATACTATAGAGCTATAGTCAACATTACAGCACTGTATCGGTAGGAAAACATACATATAGGCCAATGGAACATAATAGAGAGCCCAGAAATGAACCCACAACCTTTTGGTCAATTAATCTTTGAAAAAGGAGGCAAGAAAATACAATGGAATTGAGACAGACAATTCAGCATATGGTGTCGGGAAAACTGGACAGCAGCATGTAAATCAATGGAGCTAGAACACTCACAATGAAGCTAGAACACTACACACAGAAATATAATCAGAATGGATCAAAGACTTAAACATAAGTCAAAATACAATAAACCTCCTTGAGAAAAACTTAGGCAAAATATTATCTGACATAAGTCTTGAAAATTTTCTCGTAGAAGAAATAAAAGCAAGAAAAAACAAATGAGACCTAATGAAACTTACAAGCTTCTGCACAGTAAAGAAACCGGAAATAAAACAAAAAGACAACTAACAGAATGGGAAAATAATTTGCATATGATACCGACAAAGGCTTGATCTTCAGAGTATATAAGCAGGTCATCCAACTGAATAAGAAAAAATAAATGACCCAATCCAAAAATGGGCAGAAAACCTAAACAAGCGACTCTCCAAGGAAGACATACAAATGATCAAAAGGCACATCAGAAAATGGTCAATATCACTGATTATCAGAGAAATGCAAATCAAAACTACAATGAGTTATCACCTCACACCAGTCTGAATGGCCATAATTCCAAAATCCACAAATGACAAAACTGGACAGGCTGTGGAGAAAAGGGAACCGTCCTTCACTGCTGGTGGCAATGCAGATTGGTGCAGCCACTGTGGAAAACAGGATGGAGATTACTCAAAAGCCTAGGAATAGACTTACCATTTGACCCAGGAATCCCACTCCTGGGCATAAATCCAGAAGAAACCCTACTTCAGAATGACACCTGCACCCCATTGTTCTTAGCCAGGAATATTTACAATAGCCAAGACATGGAAAAAGCCTAAAAGTCCATCGACAGTTGACTGGATAAAGAAGAGGTGGTATATTTATACAATGGAATACTAGTCAGCCATATAAAATGACAACATAATGCCATTTTCAGCAACACGGATATTCCTGGAGAAAATCAGTCTAAGTAAAGTAAGCCAGGAAGAGAAAGAAAAATACCATATGAGATGGCTCATTAGTGGAATCTAAAAACAAAGAAAAACAAAACAAAAAGGGCACAAATACAAAACAGAAATAGACTGGCAGACATAGAATACTAAGTTCTGGAGGCCATGGGGCAGGGGGTGTGAAGAGATAGACTGGGAGGCCAAAATTGTAGAATAGATAAACAGGATTCTACTGTATTACATAGGGAAATGTATAAAAGATCTTAAGGCTGCTCAAAGACGATAAAATGGGACAACAAATATATATATGTTCATTGTAACTGAAAAATTTTTCTCTACGCTTGAATTGGAGACAACTTTGTAAAATCATTAAAAATAAATAAAAAAGTTAAAAAAGGAAAAAACATTATCCTAAATATTACAGGTGTAAATATAAACTATAAAGAAAAAAACTTTGCTAAAGAGTAATAAAACCAAAGACTTTGTTTTATGTTTTCTTTTTGAGATAAACAATTCAAAAAACTTCTAGCCAGGTGCATCATGAAGAAAAGGTAGATGCTCCAAAGAAATAAATTAAGAAATAAAAGAAGAGAAATTACTAATTTTACCTCAGATGTACAAAAAAGGGATCATTTTGTCAACACTTACATGCCAATAAACTGGACAAATTAGAAATAATATACAAATGTCTAGAAAGAGACAGAGATAAGGAGAAAGAAATAATTTGAACAAATTTTTTACCTGAAAAAAGATATAATCTGCATTTAAAAAAATTGTTGAATACAAGTGCAGATTTAAACAGCTCCCGTGGGGAACTGTACAACAATACAAAGCAGAACTTATACTCTTCAAACACTTCAAACATAGTGAAGATGTGGGAAACTCCCAAATTAATTCTATGAAGCTTTCATAACCCTGATAGCAAAACCAAAAAATAGTACGGACAAAGGGAACTTCAAGCCATTATATTTGATAGATTTACAGGCAAAAATTCTACAAAATATTATTAGCAAACAAAATCCAGCAATAACTAAAATGAATCATACACCATGATCAACTTGGACTCATTGCAGTGTCACTAGAGAGGTTCAACATACACAAATCAATCAGTTTGATACACCACATTGACAAAAGTAAAAGAGAATACATGGTCATCCCAATAAATCCATAAAAAGCATTCCATAAAATTCAACATTTATTTATTAAGACAGCAACAACAGCAACAACAACAAAAACAACAACAACAGCAACAACGACAGAGACCTTTTAGCAAAGTAGGATTCAGGAAATATATCTCAACATATCTAAAGTCATTAATTACAGACCCACCAACAACATAATATGCAAAAGTGAAAAGCTGAAAGCCAAATTAAGGAATAAGATAAGGATGCCCACTCTCACCATTTCTATTAAACACAGTATGGGAAGTTCTAGCAACAGCAATTGTACAAGAAAAAATGTTATTCAAGTTGAATTGAATGAAGTAAAACTGTTATTATTTTAGATGACATGATAATCTATATAGTGAAACCTAAAGATTCTCCAAACCAAAACAACTAAAACTAATAAAGACATTTAGCAAAGTAGCATGATTCATAATTAATATACAAAAACTGTCACATTTTTACACAATGATATATTCAATAATTTTAAAAGATCCATATGAAATCAGATGAAAAAATGAAAAACCTATGAAAAATCCAACATAATAAAATGAATAGGACACTGATAAATAAATTTGAAGATGATGCAAAGAAATGGAAAGAAATCTCAGGGTCTTAGTTTAGAGGAATTAATATTGTTAAAATACACATACTAGAAAATATGCCTACAGATATAAATTGATTCAGATAGAAATACTTGATATTTTCTGCAGAACTAAAAAGAGTCCTATGATTTGTATGGAACTGCAAAAGAACCAGAACTGCAAAAGAACCAATGAGGAAAAAGAACAAAGTTGGAGGTATAACCCATTACCCTCCCAGATCTCAGACTATATTAGAAAAATACAGTAATCCGACAGCACAATGCTGGAAAACAACCGAAGATCTTTATCACTGAAATGGAACACAGAGGCAGAAATAAAACGACACACCTATGGTCAATTAAACTATGACAAAGGAAACAAAAATATACAATGCCTTAAAGACAGCCTTCAGCAAGTGATGTTGAGAAAGCAAGACAGCTACATGTAAATCAAAGGAATTAGAACACTCCCTCACACTGTACAAAAATGAACTCAAAATGATTTAAATATCTGAATCTAATACATAACACAAAAAACTTCTGGAAACTAACATAAGCAAAACAAGACATAATTTGTAGCAAAAATTCTTATGTCACTCTGTGAAATATGTGAAAACAATAGAAACAATGTAAACAAAAGGTCCTAATTAAATTTAAAAGCTTCTAAACTTCTAAGCTTCATTTTGTATATTTTGCAAATATGATGAAATTCCAAATGGGAGAAAACATTAGGAAACTATGCAATTAACAAGAGGCTAATTTCTTAAATACACACATTTTTCTTACAACTCCACTAAAAAATCTACAAACAACTCAGACAGAAAATGAGCAGAAGACAATTCTCTAAAGAAGACACAGAGATGACAAAGAGGAAAAGGAAAACATGCTCACATTGCTAATCATTATACAAAAATAAAAGGCAAAAATAAAATAATGATTTACATCACAATATTGAGAAGGGCTGTCATACAAATGTCTACAAGTAATAAAGAATGAGGTGGTTGTGGAGAAAATGGGACTCTCCAACGCTGTTGGTGGGAATGAAAATTGGTGAAACCACTTTGGAAACTGTATGGAAGTTCATTTAAAAAATAAATATAGACCTATCATATGACACAGCAATCCAACTTCTGGGCATATAAAACATAAATCCTGAAAACAAAGAATCCTAGAGAAAAACATAAGAATTACACTTTGACTTTGGACTTAATATGATTCTACATATGTCTCCTCTGGCAAGGGAAGCAGAAACAAAACTAACAAGATATTATTGCATCACTCTAAACAGATATACGCTGCAGAAGAAATGATCAATAAAATGAAAAGTCAAGAAACACAATGGGAGAATATATTTGTAATTATATTTTCCAATCTAGTGTTAATATCCAATATATATGGCAAAGTCTAACTCCACAACAACAACAAAAACGACCAAACAATCCAATTAAAAAAATGTCCATAGGAACCGAATAGATTTATCTGAATCAATTTTCTATAGAAAACATAGAGTTGGCTAAATGACACATGAAAATATGTTCAGAGTTTTAAATTATTAGGAAAGTCATAAACCAAGAATGAGACAAGACATCACAATTGTCAGAAGGTTCTCGTCAAAAAGAAAACAAATAGATATTGGTGAGATTGTGGAGAACATGGAACATCATGGACACTGTTGATAGGAATGCAAATTATTGATTCCATTGCATATATACATCAAATTTTCCTCATCCATTTTTGTGTCAAGGGATGTTGGGTTTATAGGCCCCTGTCTGAAGGCTCTAGAGAATAAGCCCATGGGCTGAACTGATAAACAAGCTGTGAGGATTGTCTCATATCAAGGCTGGATATGAAATGGCCTTCTGAATGTATCCAGCATGGTTGGCTGGATAGCCTATGATGGGTAAGATCCTCAGAGGAGGACAACCTAAGACAGGCACAGCCGGCTGGATAAGTGATGGCCTACTTAATGGAGTTCCGTGATGAACTTTAAAACAATCCTTGGTCATTTAAAACCCTGTGCTTACTGCAGGAGCATGGGGACATAAATAACAAGATTATTAACATTGTTATAACTTAGATGATATGCGAGGCATTGTGTAAGTCCTATATAAACCCTACTTCTAAGAATCAATAAACAGAGAATTGCTTCGCCTCTTTCCACACAGTGCTTGTGTGTATATGATATCCTGCCAATGACAGGGTTAATTTAATTTGTTGGGAGTATCTTAAAAGGATGTTGCATTATATACAATGCTCTTTCTGCACCATTTGAGATGATTATGTGAGTTTTATTTCTCATTCTATTAGTGTGGCATGTCACCTTTATTGATTTGAATATTTTGAAGTATCCTTAAACCCAGGGATAAATCCCTTTACTCATGTATGTGTATGATACATTAAATGTGTTGTTGAATTCATTTTGCTTGTGTTATGTTGAGAATTTTGGCACATATGTTCATCAGGGATAATATTCTATATTTTGCATATAATGTTTTTTCTCTCATTTTTATGCAAATAAAGCTGGTATCAAAAATCTTGTTTGGAATCTTTCACCCCTTTCAAATTCTTGGAAGATTTACAGAAGTATTGGTGAAAAATTGTCTTCAAACGTATGACAGAATACACCAGTAAAGTCGTCTTGAAATTTTCTCTGGTTTGGGAAGTTTGAATTACTGATTTACTCATTCACACTTTTGCTCTATTTAAATTTCTTATATCTTCTTGATTCAGTATTGGAAGACATATGTTACTGGGAATGTGTCTTTTGTTCTAAGTCATTCAAATCATTGTCTATTGGTAACTACTTATGATGCTTTGCATCTCTACAGCATCAGTGGTAATATATTCTCTTTTATTTCTAATTTTATTTTCTTAGCCAACGTAAACGTTTGCCACTTTATGTTTAAAAGAAACAGACTTAAGTATTTTTTTTATATTTACAAATGTTTCTCTTGTTATTTGCCTTCCTCTCATTCATTCAATTTTCCTCTTTATTTTTTCTGTTTTCTCCTACATTTTGAGGTGAAAAGATAAGTACTGTGAATCTTTGTATTTCATTTATTACTGAATATTTTTATTTAGATACTATTTATTTATATGTTTATTTTTTATTTATATATTTATTTATTTATTTATTTACATATTTATTCATTTATTTATCATTGAACTACTGCCATTTTCAGTGTGTCATTCTGTGGTGTATAGCACAGTGTTCCCGTACATGCTAACATTTGTGTACCTATTAAATGTTACTTCATGGTATTTAACTTACTGCCCTGTGTCATACAAAAGAAATGTTTAAAAAATGTATTTTTATATATAGAGCATAACATTTATAAATCTAAATATCCCAAGTATATCCCCTCACAGCCCCTTTCTGCCGTAATCATAAAATTGTTTAGTAGGTCTGCGAGTGTGCTTAAATTTTTAGATGAAATCATTGTGTTCTCATCCAAATTTTTTTTAACATTCCACACATTTCATGTCATGTGTTATTTTTCTTTCTCTTTCTGTCTAATGTCAATTAGAATGACAATTTTTGGGGACATCCTTTTGGCTGCAAATGTCATTGTTTTATCATTTTTTATTGCAGAATATTTTTCCATTGTGTAAATATGGCATAATTTCTGTATACTGTCATCTGTTGTTGGACAATTAGTTTGCTTCCATGTTGTGGCTGTTGTATACAGCACTGC
Organism: Vicugna pacos; assembly: GCF_048564905.1. Lineage (NCBI taxonomy): Eukaryota > Metazoa > Chordata > Mammalia > Artiodactyla > Camelidae > Vicugna > Vicugna pacos. The sequence continues at coordinate 47,002,190 of NW_027328741.1, forward strand.
TGAGGACATTGGGGTGCATGTGTCTTTTTGAAATAGGATTCCCTTTGATATATACCCAGAGGTGGGTTTGCTGGTTCGTATGTTAAGTTTATTTTTATCCATTAGAGGAATCCCCATACTGGTTTCCAAAATGACTGAACCAAACTACATTCCTACCAACAGTGTAGGAAGGTTCCCTTTCTCCAAAGCTTCCCCAGCATTTATTGTTTGTGGACTTTTGAATGATGACCATTGTGACTACTGTGAAGTGATACTTCATTATACTTTTGGATTGCTCTACTCTGACAATGATAGTGAGCAATTCTTTTTTCATATATCTATGTGGCATTTGAATGTCTCTATTGGAGAATTGCTTGTTTATGGCTTCTGCACATTTTCAGATTGGGTTTCTTGTCTTTTTTTAATTATTATTAAGTGGCATGAAGTCTTTATATTTTGGAAATTAAGCCTTTGTCAGTTGCATCAGTTCTTAATATTTTCTTTAAACCTGTAAGTTGTCATTTTGTTTTGTTTATGGTTCCCTTTGCTGTGCAAATTCTTATAAGTTTTATTAGGTCCCATTTATTAATTTTGCTCTTACATCCCTTCCCTGGGTAGTCTATTCTAGGAGATCATTGCTGAGATTTATCTCAGAGTGTTTTGCCTATGTTTTCTTCTAGGTGATTTACAGTGTCTTCCTTATATTTACGTCTTCAAGCCATTTTGTGTTTATTCTTCTGTATTGAGTGAAGGAGTGTTCTAACTCCATTGCTCTGATGCTGCTATCCAGTTTTCCCAACACCAGTTGGAGAAGAGATGGTCTTTTCTCTGTCATATTCTTGGCTACTCTGTCAAAGGTTAATTGAACATAGGGCTGTTGATTTATTCCTAGGCTCTCTTTTCTGTTCCATTGGTCCATATGCCTGTTTCTAAACCAATATCATGTCATTTTCATTATTGTAGCTCTACAATAGTGTATGGAGACCTAGTGGGTTATTCCTCTAGCCTCTTTCTTTTACTTCAATATTTCTTTGGAAACTATGTATTTTATATGACTCTATGTAAATCTTCTGATCGTTTGTTTCAGTCCTAAAAAGAAATATTTTGCATAATTTGATAGGAAATCAAATTTTCTTGCCTGAACGTTGTGGCTTGGAGTTCCAAAACTATACTGAATTGAAATTGTGAGAATGGGCAACCTTGTCTTGTCTCAGGTTTTTGTGAGAAGGGTGTCAGTTTTTCACCATTGAGTATGTTGCTGGCTATATATTTGTCATAAATAGCTATTATTATGTTGAGATATGGTCTCTCTGTATCCTCTGTGATAAGAAATTTATTTGCAGATAGGTTTTAAATGTGATCAAATGATTTTTCTGCATCAACTTAGATTATCATGTGGTTTTTTGTCCTCTCTTTGGTGATATGGTGTATCACAATTGATTGATTGATTTGCATATGTTACACCATCCTTGTGTTTCTGGGATGAACCTAACTTGACCATGGTGTATGATCTTTTTTTACATGCTGTTGGATTCTGCTTTTTAATAATTTCTTAAGGACTTTTACATCTATGTTTATCAATGATATTGGCGTATAGCTGTCTTTTTAGGTAGTGTCTTTGTGTGGTTTTGTTATCAGGTTTATGTTGGCCTTATGGTGTAAGCTTGGGAGTACTCTCTCCCTATCAATCTTTTGGAAGAATTTGAGGAGGAGTGGTATGGATTTTTCTTTGTATGTTTGGTCAAATTCCACAGTGATGCTATTTGGGTCTGAATTTGTGTTTGCAGAAATTTTTTATTTTATTGCCAATTCTATTCCGTTTCTGGTGATCTGTCTGTTCAAGTGGTCAATTTCTTCTTGATGCAATATTGTTGGGCTGAATGTATCCAGAAACTTCTCCATTTCTTCTAGGTTTTCCAGTTTGTTTCCATAGAGTTGCTCATGGTATTCCCTTATGATATTTTGCAAATTTGATGTACTCTTTGTAGTTTCCCCAATTTCAATTCTTATGTTGTGTTCACTCTCTTTTCTTGTTGGTGAGCCTGCCCTGAGTTTTGTCAATTTTGTTTAGTATTTCAAAAAAGAGTTTGATTTTTTTCTATTTTTTAGACTCTATTTCAATTCTTTCTTCCTTGATCTTTATTATTTACATCTTTCTGCTTACTTTTTGTTTTGTTTGCTCTTCTTTTCATGATTAGTGTACATAGAACATTAGATTATTTATTTGAGATTGCTCTTCTACTTTGAGGAGGGCCTTGTCAGTCTGAACTTCCCTCTTAAGCCTGCTTTATTTGCATTCCATAAACTTTGCATAGGGTTTTGTCATATTTCTCGATATTTTTTAATTCTTATTTTACTTCTTCAACTCCCCTACTTGTTTTAATACCATGTTGTTTAATCTAAATGCTGTCATTTTTTTCTCCCTGTTTTTCTGTGATTGATTTCTACTTTCATTGTATTATTCTCAGAAAACTAGCTTGAAATAATTTTTATGTTCTTAAATTTGTCGAGGCTTCTTCTGTGCCTGAGTAGATAATCTTTCCTAGAAGATGTTCCATGTGCACTAGAAAAGAATGTATAGTCTGTTTTGGGGAGAAGTACTGTTTTGAAAATATCAACGAACTCCAATTATTTCATTCTATCTTTTAATATCTGTGTTTCCTATTTAATTTTCTGACTCAAAGACCTGTCTAGTGATGGTAATGGGGAATTATAGTCTCCTACTGTGATTGCGTTCCCTCCAACTTCTCCCTTTTTATCTATTAGTGTTTGCTTTACGTATTTAGGTACTCCTATATTGAGTACATATATCTTAATGAGTATAATTCCCCTCATTTTTTATTGCTCCTTTCATCATTATAACATGTCCTTGTTTATCTTTCTCTATGGCCTTTCATGTAAAGTCTATTTTGTGTGAAGTCAATACTGCTAGTCCTGCTTTCTTGTCATGTCCATTTGCATGGAATATATTTTTCCATCTTCTGGCTTTCAATTGATGTGTGTTCCTCTTACTAAATTGGTTCTCTTGTATGCTTCATAATGTAGGGTCTTGTTATATTATCCCATCTGACAATATATATCTTTAGATCGAAGCAGTTACTCTATTAACAATTGTGATAATTATTGATAGACTGCTGTTTATTTCCATTTTGAGCTTCATTTCCCAGTTAATTTTGTATATCCTTTTTGTTCATTTCTTTTTCTTTTTGTGGCATGATAAGTTTTCATTTATAATCTTGGTTTCTTTTTGGATTTGTTACTTCATTGTAAGCTTTTGATATATGGTTACCCTGTTTTGTATGTATATTGACCCGTTACTATATATGTTTATTTGACTGATAAGAATACAAATTCTAACCCCTCCTACAGAGAATAGAAACAAGAAGAAAATACTATGTATTGTCCTGTTTCACTCTGTGAGAATTAAAAATTTTGACGTCCTGTTTTACAGCATCATGTATTCTATTGTATGTCATTGCAGCTATTGCCATTCTAATTATGCCTTTCTCCTTTCTATAGCCTCCTGCTTCTTTTCTTTAGAGTAGATCTTTCATTATTTCTTTTCCTGTTGCTAAATTCTTTTAGTATTTGCTTTTATGGAAGGTATTTATCTCACCTTCTATTCTAAAGGATAGCCTTGCTTGATAAATTATCTTAGATTACAGCTTTCTTTCATTCAGGACTTTGAATATGTCTTGACACTGCCTTCTGCCTTATATTTGTGTAGGAAACGTGTTTACAAATATAATGTATATAATTATATATATATATGTATATATGTAAAGAATACCTAGAAATGAAGCTAAAAAATAAGATGAAAACCTCTACATTAAAAAATAGAAAACATTGATGAATGAAATTAAATCTTATCCAAAGAAAGGAAATGATCTCTTATGTTAATGATGTGAAAGTATGTGGTTGAAAAAACATTCTACCCAAAGCAATCAACATTTACTGTGATTCATGTCAAAATACCCATGAGATTTTTCCATTAAATAGAACAAATATTTTCCAAATTTATATGTTGCCACAAAATCATGAGTTGCCAAAATAATCTTGAAAAATAGTATTAAATCTAATAGTGTAAAATACTCTGATGTTAAAGAGTCCTATAAAGCTTTTGTAATTTAAACAACATGATACTGAATCAAAAACAGAGAGCAATCAATAGGAGAGAATAGAGCAACCAGATATAATCTCTCACACCTATGATCAATTAACCCATGAAATAGGAACCAAGAGTATAAAATGAAGAAAAGACATTCTCCTCAGTAAGTAGTGCTGGGGAGATTGAACTTGTGAAAAATAGATTAGAGAATTTCCTCACATTGTATACAATCCATGAGCACAGAATATCTTTCATTTACTTTGTTTACTTATATTTCTTGCATCTTTAATTTAGAGATCTATGTTTAGATCTTTTATTTCACTTATCAATTTTATTCCCATTTTATTCTTTTTAGAATAAGTGTACACATAATTGTTTTCCTAATTTGTTGTTAGTATATAAAAATGCAATAGATATTTGTATATTGATTTTGTATTCTGCAAGTTTACTAAGTTTGTTGACTGTTACAAACACTCACTGGAGAAGTCTATGGGGTTTTCCATCTATGTATAATTATGTCATCTGTAAAAATTTTACTGCTTGTTTACAAGTTGGATGCCTTTTATATTTTTTCTTCACTAGATTTTCTGGCTAAGACTTCCATAATTTAGGACTTGTGAGAATAAGCTTTTTTTTCTTATTACTGGACCAGAGGAACACCTTCCTGTATGTTAACATTGAACTTGATATTAGTCCCGGGTTTTTCATAAATGGCATTTTTTATCTTTAGTTATATTCTATCCAGAGAGAATTTGTTAAGAAATTTTTGTATACAAAAGTTAAGATCAGTTCTGCCAATAATTTTCCTACATTTTTTGAGATTCTTTCTTTTGAATTCTCTGTTTTCTAAGGGATGGTATCACATTTATTGATTTGCATATGTTAAATAAATTTTGTGGATCAGGACTAAATCCAACTTAACTATAGTTTATAATACTTAAAATATGAAATGTATTCAGGTTGCTAATATTTATTTAGAATGGAATATACACATACTGAATGAGAAATTTACATTGTAGCTTGAATGTACATATATTTATTAAAAAAATTTTCACTCAATTTGAATTTGACTTATGTTTAATGGAATTTATTTCTAAATAATAAATATAAATTTTGCTAGAACTGGATTTACTACAGTTTACTGATACAGAACATAGCTATTATTTGCAATTAGTGCACAAAGCAGTTCCCTTAAAACACCGTATTATAATAACAATGCCAACTGTTTCAGGACATGGGAACATATTGCTTCCTAAAATGCATTACCTGGTCTTATCCATCCCAACCCACATATAATGTTATTTCTTTGTTTTTTGATTGTTTTTTGGTTGCCACTTAATGAAGTTACTGCTTATAGAACCCAGGATATTTTGCATAACTGAATTTATTAACATCATTTTGGAACACTTAACAGAAGACACAAGAGTATGGATTATAAAGATGACAAGAAAATTTATTCCTTCTAGGGACTGAAAACCCTCTGAATGAAAGAATGTCAAAAATAAACATTTGTAAATGTACAATAAGATTTTCTCTTGTGTAATTTTAAAGTAGAAAATTAAATTACATATGTTTTAATTATAGCACTGAATTACAAATTGAAACAAAAATTCCCCCCTTTGGGATTTCTTAAATTTGATTGACTATTTTAATCTAATTTTAATTCATAAATATTTACCATTTATTTACAAACATAACAAATAAACTGATATTTATTCTGCTGATGTTTTGAATATAGAGATACTTATTTTAAAGTACACTGAGAAATAAATACTTCCGTTTCCAAATTAAATTTTGTTTCACTTTAATTACAAATGATAATGAAATTGTTATACCTTTTCGGTAAAGGTTTTACTGAAATTTCACTTTAAATACCAAAACTTTAATATTATTTTATTTATTTTGTGCATATTTATACTCTGTTCACCAATCTGGTATAAATTTATGTACAAAAGGAAGGAGATTGGTTTTATTTCAAAGAATCCAAAATTAAACTATTTCAAAAGATTTTGTGGGGAAAATATTTGCACATCACATTATAAAAATAAACATCCTGTATGTTTCATTTTAACTGGATGAATGAGAAGGAAACACTCGCTGAATGTTACACTTTGGTTGCTAGGAGACCTGTCATTTTGTGATGTCACAACCACTCAAGTTGAGAACCATTTTGATGGCCTAGCAGTTTAAATGTGCAGGCCTGCTAAAGCAGCATTTGAAGCTGCAGTGCTCAAAATCATTCAGATTAGAAAAGTAGCTATAGAAAAAGTTATTTGAGATGGAACATATTTCTTCAGAAATTCAAGATGTGTCTCGTAAAAATGGACAAACTGGTTCAGGAAACTCTGGTAGATCTCTATTGTGTGATCAAACATTCTCTGAGGACTTGGACTTGAGGTGTATGATTGAAGAAAATGCTTTTCAGACTTTGTCAGAAGAATCCTTGATAAAAAGACAATGTTACACACATTGTGTCTCGTAACCAGATGAAGATAATGATTTTCATTCTCTGACACTTCCAAGTAAACTCTGGAAAATGGCTTGGAGTGACCAATTTAAATCCATCTGTTGGGATGATAATGGAACTTCCATAGTGATTGACGAAGATGTCTTTAAGAAGGATGTTTTGGAAAGAAAGACCCCTTTCAGAATATTTGAAACTGGAAGTATGAAATATTTAGTTAGACAGCTTATCTTTTATGGGTTTAGTTAAGTACGGCAGAATTTTCGAAGATCTGCCTGTCTAGCTGACTTTCTGGCAGAAGAAATAGAAGTCTCTGTTTTAAGCAAGATATTCAGAAATTTTAGTTACGTCTTGATTACTGATGTATAAAATTTTATTTTGTACATCACTCTGTGGTAATATAAATATGAAGGTAGGTTTTGAAAATTGTATAAAACTACAAAGGCTAAAATTCTTTATTTTTCTAAAAATGAGAACAGTGCCTTAAGTATTCAAGATTTTGAGAAACTTTGCTAGCAACTGTAAATCTTAGCAGAAACCTAAATAAAGGTATTAAAGCTGCTTTTCAAAATTGGCATTCACCGTTACTGCAAATGCTAACTTCTTAAATTTGATGACTATACTATTTAAATGTGTATTTTCCAAATAAGGAAATTCAAAATATCGTTATCAGTTTTCATATTTTGATGATATTATCTTTGCATAGTAAAAGTGAAATCTGAGGTTTTATAGGTTATTCTTATTATAGTCTTGTGTTTTGGTTTAAAATATTACTAAAATCTTTCTCCTTTGGTTGTAGTTTCAGTTCTATCATAATCCAAATATTAAATGAGGCTTTCCCCTGCTTTTAGAGAGAATAAAATGAAGAATTGGGATTAAAAATTCCTCTCTGGTATCTTCATTGGCTCAAAATGTCAACAAGAAGCACTTTAAAAGAGGAGGTAATGTTTGTAAACATAATTCTGATTTTATGGCTGACACTAGTTGAGAAAGTGCATTTTTACCTTCTCCAAATTTAAACATGCCTCTAATAAGAAAGCCCTCTACTAGCCACATAATTGGTGATACAATTACCCCGATCAGAAGTGATTTTTCTCCTCCAACATCAATGTCATTTAGACCACCAGAACAAATTGCAGTGGAACAACGTGCTATTTTAAATGAGTTGACCACAGTCCACGGGCACTCTCAAAGCAGCTACACTGAAGCAAATGGCTGTGTTTTGAACTTCATTACAACTACAACTTCTACTTCTCAGTAGAGCATCTTGTCTCCCATACAGAGCAATTAATTTGGACTGATGGTGAAGCCTTCTACTTTTCAAAATAGATATCACAACATATCTGCCAATAAATGTCATTTTTCTAAACTTCAACCAGGAAGCAACCCACGGTTTCCAATGACAGTGATAGCTGATACATCAGCTACCTCCCTTTCAAGGCCAACTCATCAGCCATCTTCAGTTTATGGATGTCATCCTAATTAAAACTGATCTACCAGAGGACAACCAGATTATGCAGGATTACAAAGATTAAATTTGATGTTGGTAAATGTCGACAAATATCTGCAATTTTCTTATTTGAACAATAAACTTAGATGTGTAACTTTAATATCCTTATTTTTTTTAAAATAGTGTAAAAAGTTAAACGTGAGACTAAGTTACCATTTAAAGAATAAAAGAGGTATTTGATTGATATGATCATTTAATGCAACATATGGGTATAAATTTAAATAATTTCTAAGGAAGAAGAAAAAAATTGAAGTATTTGTAAAAAACTAAAACATGGAGATAGGGTAAATTACTAAGTGGTTTCTGGTTCATCCTGGAAAGTATGAAAAGAGTTAAGTTAGGATACATTAGAACAGGAGATAATGCAGGAACTGGCCCAGGGATCATGGTCTCTATTATGTCATGCCTGGTATCATAAAAGTCACGTGATATAGACTCAGATGGCACATTAAGCATGTGATAGAATTTAAAAGCAATTTTATCTATGGTCGTCTCTGTGCTGTTTTCAAAGCATTCCAATTTGTGATTTCTTTTCCTCCCCTCAAGAATCTACACTATATTTTCAAGTGAATATTTTAAGTTACTTTTATGATCCAGACAAAGACAAGCTTACATCCTAAAGGTGGCACTAAATGCCTTTCCTACTCTAAGCCCACAAACTCAACATAGTTTAGTCATTTCATTATAGATCTGACATCTTGCTAATTTGGCATATCTTTATGTTTCACTGTTTCTGGAAATACATCCAGGCAAATGTTTATGGACCATATTAAATAAAACCTCACAACTTTGGCTCCAGCTCTTCCTTCGACTTAGGATGTCCTCATTTTACCTATATTTTCGTAGTCTCAGCAGAGAAATCACCTCCTCAAGATATTTTCTGTCTATCCCCCTTTCCTTGTCTAAATTGGATACCAGCACTGTAAGCACAGAACATGCCACAGGATGCATTTTAGTATTTAGTGAAAGAAAAATACATGTTGACTTTAAGCAAAGTCTACTTTCCTGAAACAACAAAACTATCATAGTTTTAAAACTGTTTCGTTATGTTCTTTACTCTTCACCACAAACTAGCTCTTTTCGTAGCCCAAGGACTAGTCACTCAAAACTGTAATTGGAGGTATGTACAGTAGACAAAGTATTATTTTCTTCTTAATTCATACCTCCAGAGGCCTAAGGCATTTCATTCTCATTTGCTGGATATTTTCCTGTCTCTTCATCACCCACCCATCCCAAAAGAGCTGATTCTTTTCCGCATACCAATAAGTATACTGATTTCTAATTAATTGACTTCCTAGAATCAGAGTTTATCCAGAAGAGACAGTGCCAATGCAAACATTTAATGTACGTTTATACACCCCACATAACTTGTGCCATTCTAACCTTCACACAGGAAGTATTTATGAGGTACTAGACCCTTGGTTGGGGTGGGTGAATTCAGAAACTAAATTGCAATCTAAACTGTGTGAACTAAAAAGAAGTGAGGGTGGTAGAATTAAATATTTGTCCAACTGCAAGAATATCAAATTTCTGCAGATACTAGGAAATATAAAATATTCATGGAATACTTTGACTATTTCCCATTAATTTAAAATTAGAGGTGAAACATTTTCAGAATGTGAAATGAGCTGAATTTCTGGGATAAGTGTAGGCTTGGTCAGGGAGCCTAAGGCTTCTGCTCACAATCATGCAGCCAGTGTCAGTGGATAAGACTGAAATGGCAACATTGTGTCCTGAAAATGTGTCACCTGTTGTGAAGAAAGACTTCGATAATCTGGAAAATGGGTTAATGGATCAGGGTAAGCTCTAGAAACATCCCACCAATATGACCTTTACCAAGAGAAGAAAAGAGCCCACTTTCAGCAGGAGACCTGTGTCTGGACAGCAGTGGGTGTTCCTATAACACAAATATCAAGCTTTTAAATTTGTCAGCTCAACTCTGATGGTGGCTATGTTTTCGCTTATATTAGCAGTCTCGGGTTCAGATGGGCTGGTTCAGCAGCTAATTACCAGCTCTCTTATCAGACAGTGGGTCTTACCGTGATCATCATAACAAGGTTCTACACTGATAAGTCAAAAGCTACTGCTTACTTTCAAAATAAGAAATCTTAAAGAAAAATATTGTTTGTATGTCCATCTATAGTTTTCTACCTGGGAAAAGTAGGCTATTTGCAAAAGTACAAAAGTTGGCTGGTGTTTTGAAAACTATTCTCTGAGCTCTGCCCACTGAATTCTTCCCATTAAATACTACAGATTTGTCTACCACTGTGTGTGTATGTGAAGATGGATTTTTAAGCAGTAACTAAAATTGTCTTAGTTGAGTCATCAGTGGATTATTCCTCTGCATGTTTCAGAATTTCTGTGAATTAAGAGTTTCATTGAGCCACCAGATTTTCTTCCAATCAGGGAGAGGTAGATTATATTTCTCCCAGTATACTAATTGTTACCTGTTCATTGAATCCCGAGCTGATGCTAGGGCCAAGCCACTGAACCCTTGAATTGGACTGAGGCATATACATTCTCCAATCCCCAGAGCCCAACACAAGACTGTGTCTCCTTTTTAATTTAAGCTTATGTCCAAGTTTATTTTTCTTTTAATTCTCATTGTTGACACAACTTATTTTGTATTTGAACACCCAATGACTAATTTATAGGGACTGAACAGCTGATGTGTTCCCGTTCATCTACAAATAGCAATAACCTTTCTTTCATTAGATTACCTGAAATACAGTGAGCATAGTCATCATTTTGAAAGCAGTCCTCAGTCCTAATAATGCAGAATCCTTACATTTCTTTGCCAGCACTTGAGCGAGGATGTTTCTTATGGATCTCAAGTATTATTTTCACATCCCCTTATGCATCCTTGAGAAAATACCATATTGTTATCCAAAATAATGTTTTTGTCAGTATTGCATTCCCATTGCAAAACAGTTAAGAATTGTAGGAGTTCTGAGATTTTACCATGCTGAGATTTTTAGCAACCTAGTATGTTCCTTTCTTACTGATGCTGTTGGGGAGATGAGACCTTTGGTCAGAGACAGTGAACTTGACCATTCACAGCAAAAGCAGCCATGGTTAACATTTGTATCCATTCACTAATCTCAGATGAATACACAGAGTGAAATTTTGACGCCTACAGAATCAGTGGGCTGTTATCATGAAGAAAGTTTAAAGCATGATAAAACCCTAATTATATTAGTATCTTTATGTATAATTTATTAGAATCACTTATTTATTAGTATCTTTCTCTAAGATAAGTCTACCATGACTCAAGGTTGCTTGCTGCAAAAACAATCATGAGAAATGACTTGGGAAACAATGATCATTGTCTTTCCATTTTTCCTTCTGCTTTTATTGAGATATAATTGACATAAAACATTGTGTAAGTTTAGATGCACAGGGTAGATATTTGAGTTACATTATCATGAAGTAAATATTATAGCAACTTTAGGGAGAATTCATTATATCATTTAGATACAATATTAAAGAAATACAATTACTCTTTTTGTTGTGATGAGAAAACTTATGGTCTACTCTCTTAACAACATTCATATATAACATAAAGCATTATTAATTGTATTTATCATGTTAAAACGTAGCATCCCTTGAACACGTTTATTTTATGGCTGGAGGTTTGTATCTTCAGAGTGCATTAATCTAAATCTCCTTTTCCAACCCCTTCCTCTGTTAACTACAAATCTGTTTTTTTCTATAAGTATGTCTGTTTGTTTTTGAAGTGTAGTTTAATGTATAACACTGTGTTCATTTCTCTTACATAACATAATGTTTGCAAATTTTAATACAATTCAAATTGATCACAAGAATAAAACTAGTTATGATTTGTTGCTATTTAAAGATATTTCATAGTTATTGACTATTCCCCATACAGTACATTTCTGGTCCCTGACTCAATTAATTTGCAAGTGGAAAATTTTCTCTCTTAATTTTCCTCACTATTTCTTTTTCTTCACCACATTTCCCTCCTTCTTGTAAACAACCTGTTTCTTACTATATCTCTAACTCCTTTTCTGTTTTGTTATGTTAATCTGTTTTAAATTTTAATATGAGTAAAATAATTTAGCATTTGTCATTATCTGTCTGAATTATTTCACTTAGCGTATTATCCTCTTGGTCTACCCATTTGTTGCAAAAGACAAGAACTTATACTTTTTAGAGCTGAGTAATAACCCATTGAAATTTTATGTGTGTGTGTGCATATATATATATATACTGTACATATATATATTTAGTGTATGTGCATATATATATAAATATAGATAAATCTTTAGTTGATAGATGGTTAGATATATATATTATAAACAGACATTTTCTTTATCCATCATTTATTGATGAGCAATTAGTTTACTTCTATATCCTGGCTATTGTAAATAATGCTGCAGTGAATATAGGGTTGAATTTATCTTTTCTGTATAGTGTTTTTATTCTCTTGGAATAAGTATCCTGATATGGAAATGTTGGATCATATTTCATTTTTTTTGATAAAACTCCAGAGTGTTTTCCACAGTGGCAGTAAAAATTTACATTCACTCAAGCATTGCATCAGGGTCCTTTTCCTTACATCCTCACCAATATTTATATTTTTTATCATTTTGATCACTGTCATTCTGACAGGAGTGACATAATTTCTCATTGTGTTATGGACTTGCATTTTTCTGATGGTTAGTGATGTTGACCATTTCATGTGCCTGTTAATTACCTTTCCCCCACTATATATTCATTTTTTTTGTAATGGGCTAAATGACCATTTCTGTCTGATTTCATTTATAGGCATTCTGTTGTGTTCCATTATTCTCTTTGTTCTGTGCCCCTACCATATTCATTATTGTATCTTTGTATTAAGGTTTAAAATCACGGACAGTGATACTTCCTCTTTGTTCTTTGTAAAATTTGTTTGTGTTTTTAGTTTGCTTTCTTTTCATTTCTTTTCTTTTTAGTGATTTCAACTCTTATGTGTTTACATGTAAATTTAAGAATTATTTTTTTGTAAGTGTCTGAAAATGCACTTTGTATTTGGATAGGCACTGAAATTAATTTGTGTATTTTCTTCGCTAGTACTGTCATTTAAACAATATATTTTTCCTAATGTATGAACACAGTATATCCTTTCATCTGTCTGCATTAGCTTCAATTTCTTTTATAAATTTTTTATAGTTTTCTGGGTACAGGTATTTTACCTCCTTGGTTGGATACATTTCTTGACTTTTTTTTGTAATGCAACTGTAAATGAGACAGTTCCCTCACTTCCTCTATCTGTTAGCTTGTTGTTAGTGTGTATAAATGCAAGATTTCTGTATGTTAATTAACATTCTGAAATTTTACCAAATGCATTGATAAGCCCTAGTAGTTTTGTGGCGTCTTATTTAGGATTGCTTTTTAAAGTATTTCATCTGCAAACAGATACTTTTACTCCTTTTCTGAAATAGCTATATTTTATTAACTTTTACTTTGGATAGCTATGGATAGAATTTCCAATATTATACTGAATAACAGTGGTAAAAATGAGCATTCTTGTCTTCTTCCTGCTCTTACAGGAGATGCTTTCAGATTTTAATCAGTGAGTGTCATGTTAGCTGAGTTCTTGTCATATAAGACCTTAACTGTGTTGAGGTATGTTTCTTCATGCCCACTTTGAGGAGAAATATAATCATAAATAGATACTGAATTTGTAAAACATTTTATGACACTTTTGAGGAGACCATATAATTTGTATATTTCAGTTTGTTAGTTTGGTGTATCATATTGATTAATTTGTGGGTAATGAATCACTTTTGCATCCCTGGAATAAAAGGGACTTAATCATACTGTATAATACTTTTAATGTATTGTTTGATTTGTTAACAATTTAGTGATGATTTTTTCATGTATGCTTATCAGTAGTATTTAACCTGTAATTTAATGAGATATTTGTTCCTGCCTTAGTAGTAGTGTGATACAGAAATGTGGAAGCCTCCCTTCCTCTGCAAATTTTTGGAATTCTCTAAGAAGTATAGGTGATAGCTCTTCTCTAAATTTTTGGCAGAAGTCACCTGTGAAGATGTCTAGGCCTGTAATTTTGTTTCCTGGGAGATTTTGTTAATTACTAATTCAATTTCATTAGTGCTAATCTGTTAATATTTTCTATTTCTCATTCCATCCTGGAGAATACGTCTTTCAAAAAATTGTCCGTTTCTTCTAGGTTTTCCATTTTAATTGGCATATAATTTGTTGTATCATCTTATGATGCTTTGTGTTACTTTGATATAAGCTGTAACTTCTCATCCATTTTTGAGCTTTTTAATCTGTACTCTCTTTTTTGCATGTTAGTCTCATTAAAGCTTATCAGTTATATTTATATTTCAAAAGCAATTATGTAGTTTGATTAGATGTTTCTATTTTTAATATTTTTTAATATATATTCTGACCTTTCAGCTGTCTTTCCATCAACTAACAAGTTTGCTTATTATTTTTCTACATCTTTTCTTTGTAAGATTATGTTATAAGAGAGAGAGATGTTTCTTATTTGTATAAGTGGGATTATTTTGCTATAAGCATCCCTATTAATACTTCTTTTGCTATACCCCATGGAATTTGTTTTTGTTGTCATATTTCTTTACAGATATTTCCTTTGATTCTTACAGCAATCCATTTTTGTTTAATATTCTATGATTTATCCACCACACTTTACAATTTTTCTCAGGTTTTTCCTTTCATTAAATTTCTTTTCTCACAGAATCCATATGTTTCTTCACAAAACACAGAGAAAAATAATAAAATTTATATAAAGTTGTGAAAGATCCAAATTTTCTAATATTATCTTTGAAAAATGAACAAACCTGTGGGTATTATCCTCCCTGACTTAAGAATATACTTCAAAGTTACACTAATCAAAACATCAAAATATATCACTTAAAGAGTCACATAGATTAATGGAACAAAATAAAGAGTCCTAAAATAAACCCACACTCATATGGTCAGTTAGTCTACAATGAAGGAGGCAAGAGTATACAATGGAAAAAGGGAAGTCTCTTCAACAAGTAGTCCTGGGAACACTGGAGAGTACATGTAAAAGGAAGATGTAAGAGCACTTCCTTCCATATTATACAAAATAAGATAAAAATGGATTAATTTCCTAAATGTAAAACCTGAAACTACAAAATTTCTGACCAAGAACAGGAGCAGAACTTCCTTTGAGGTAAATCATAGCAATATTTACTTTTGATCTATCTCCTAAGTAAAAAAAAAAGGAAAACTAACAATAACTGTTTTTAATTTTACTGAGGAAATAATAGATTTACTTTGTGATAAAGGGATTCTACTTGTGTAAGTGTGAAGTGCAAAACATCTTGCATAGCAAAGGAAACCTTCAGCAAGATGTATGACAACACACAGAATAGAAGAAAGAGTTTCAGACAATGAAACCAACAAAGTATTAATATCCATAGTATATATATAGCATATTAGAATCAAGAGTTAAAAACAAAGACCCCAACTTAAAAAGAGTTCAAAGATCTTCATCGAAACTTTTCAAAAACAGACATGTAGATGATTTCATGCACATAAAAAGAAATATAGCTTTGCTATTATTAGGAAATCCTAAATCAAAACCAGAATGAAATATAATCTCACAGCAACCAAAATGGCTATTAACAAATAGTCTACATAAGACAAACATTAATAAGAATTTCGATAAAAGGGAACCCAGGTACACTGTTGGTGGAAAAATAAATTTATGCATCCACTATTATAAAAGTGTGGACACTGCTCAGAAAACTAGAAATAGAACCACTATATTTTGCAGCAATTCCAGTTTTTGGTATAAATCTCAAAGAAAATGGAAACATTAACTTTAAAGGATATACTAGCCCCAATGTTCTTAACATCATCATTTATAATAGTCAAGGGTAGAAGCACAACTCAACTGCCCAACAGAAGATGATCGGATGAAGCAGATTTGAGATATAGATAAAGTAATAAATACTTAGTCATTGTCATATTAAAAAGTAAATTTCTGCCATTTGGAACAATGTGTCTGGACCCAGAGAGTGTTGCACATAGGAAAATATGTCATACACAGAAAAACACTCTATGTTACCACTTTCCTTAGGAAACTAAAGATATAAGGGAAACAATCTTAAAAAAAACAGGAACAGAATCACATATATATGTGTACTGTACCAAGTAGTGGTTTCCTGTTCAGACAGGGAAGAAGGATGGAGAAGACAGATATGTGTAAGCTATTAGTAATAAATTAGAGAACCAACAGGGCTATATTTACAACACAAAGAAATATTTTAATAATTTAATTGATTTTTAAGAGATTACAGGGATATTTTATAGTAAAATGTGCATGAAGGTGGGAAAAACATTGAAGAAAAGAACCCAGGGTAATCAAAATATCTTGTAGTACTATGATATTAGGGGAGGTGATTTGTTCACTTTTTTTAGTGTTCTTATAATGTTCTTAGTAGAATTTAAGCTTTTAATTGAAAAAGTATATACTTTAAAAATTGACATAAGTTTAATCTATTTTTGTCTCTACCCTTATATCTACAGTCAGTAAACCTTTCACATCTCAACAAAAAGAACTACAACACAAAACAAAACTCCAGAACACATGTGAACATGTGAATTTGGTGGAGTAAAACACACAAAGGAGGCTGAAGTGAGGGAAGAGCAGATTTGGTGTCTGCAACAAGGCCCCTTGACTAGGATATCTGAGTCCACAAGTTCAGAGAACCCAGCAGAAACACGGTCTCAGTGGTTCACACAGCTTCGGCCCCCAACTGCACTATTACTCATGGTCACATGTAACTAGGAGGGAGACAAAATGGACACAGAAATTCCAACCTTCAGACACTCAGACATTCATGACTCTGTAACTTCTCCCCATTCACAGTGGTGGAGACAAGGTACCTTGCAACACTGGACATAGCAAAGGCACTTGCCTGATTCCAAATACCCACCAGTCTTTACAACTTTCCTCAATGTGTACACTGAGTCTCAAGAGATATCAGATAAAAGGAAAAGATCGCCTTCCCAGTGACAAAAGTGACATTAACTACCAGAGAAGTCTAAGAAGTGACAATGAAAACACATCTTTTATCCAGACAGTAGTGACTGGAAAGTGCCATTTTGAAATATTATCAGAGGTAGCTCAGGTAAGTAAAACCAAAAATTGTGCAATATTGCCAACTACCAGAATACAAAACAAGGACTCCAACTCCCAATCTGTTATTTAGTGTCATCAGAGCAATAATTTATCAAGATCACGACCAATCTCAGTAACATTATAGGGCATGAACACACACAGATACACAGACACAGACACCGACAGACACAGACACACACATGCACACGCACCTGTGCGTGCACACACACACACACACAATGTCAACCATGCAGCAAACAAACTTAAGTCATGGTATATTGCCATATAACTAATAGAGAATCCAAATAGGTGTCATTCAGAAACTCAATACAAAAAACAATACTAAGAATGTAGTTTAGTGAGCTCAGGAATAAATGAAATGATGATAAGGAATACATTACCAAAGAGACTGAAACTATAAAATAACCAAACATTGTTTGAGGACCAGGAGAACTTAATAAATGAGATGAAGAATGCAACAGAAAGCATTGGAAGTAGACTGTCTCTGCGGAAGAGAGATTAGCAAACTCACCAATACAAAATTAGAAATGATAAGAGAGGGCAGAGATACAAGATATTAAAAAGTGAGGAAATTCTACAGTAACCATCAGACTTCTTCTGGAAGTGCACATTAGAGTGGAATCCTGGAGGGAGAAGAATATTAGAAGGAAGCTGATGGTTTATTTAAAGAAGTAATAGTTGATAAATTCCTGAACCTGTGTAAGGAACTGATATACATGTCCGTGAGCCAATAAAACACCAATAACTTTAAGACAAAGGGACCTCTTTCAAGATAAGTCATATGCAAATTGGCAAGTCAATGACAGAGAAAAAATTTTAAAGGCAGCCAAAAAAATTATGATAATCTACAAAGGAACCCCCATTAGGCTCTCAGAAGATTTCTGATTGGAAAACATAGGGCAAGGGTAAATAAAATTACATTTTCAAACTTCTGAAATAAGAAATAACTCACCCAGTAATACTTACACAGTTATCACTTAGATATAAAGTGAAAACAAAGACATTACCAGACAAAGAAATCTTGAATATGATGAAAAAAACAAAACCGAGACACCTAATAAGAGATGAAGATAAGAAATCTTCTAAGAAATATAAAATGGCAAATATATGCAAAATATTGATCAAAATGCTAAGGGGATACCAGGAGAAATTTGCAACTGTTTCTTTGGGTATGTTTTTAAATGCTACTATACTACATGGATTAAAGAGAGAAAAATAGGAAATCAGGGGCAATAAATATAGATACTTCAAACTGGTAACATGATTACAAAAGTAAAAGAAATAATTTGAGTCAGTAATCATAAAAGGAAAAGAGTAAAAATAAATCAATATTAAAGGAAGCTGCTATCAGCTAAAAAATGACTAAATAATACATGAGGTGTTTTATTTTTAATTGAAGTACAGTAAATGTACTATATTGTGTAGTTTCAGATGTACAGCATAGGTATTCTAACCACTTTGGTGATTATATTTCATTATGAATTATTGAAATGAATTTAACATACAATTATTTTAAGCTATTGTGTATAATTCCATGATCTATACAGATTATCCTTTTTCTTCTCTCCTTTATGTATACTACTTCTATCTGTCAATTTTCTACCATTAAATTCTCTTTCCTTTCCCTTTGGTAAACATAAGCTTTTTCCCATATATTTAAGTCTATTTAAGTCTTGTCTATCTAATCTCTTAACCACCCTATCATGTCTCTATCTATCTATCTATCTATCTATCTTTCTATCTATCTATCTAACTTTCCATTTATCTCTCATCTATCTATCTATCTATCATCTATTTATCTAGCTTTCTAACATGTATTATCCTTCTAAGTATCTGTTTATCTGTCATCTATCAACAGATAGCTATAGATAGATGTACACAGATATTTGTTATTCTTTGTATTCCACATATAGATTGAACTATATTCTTTTGTCTTTGTCTAAGTTACTTCACTAAGTACAATATTTTGTAGGTCCATTCATGATGCTGAAATAGCAATGTGTTAAACTTTTTCATGTCTGAGTAATATTCCATTTCATATTTATAGAAACATCATATCTTCTTAAGTCCATAGTCTACTGTGGACACTAGGATTGCTTCCCTGTCTTGCATATTATAAACAGTGCTGTTTTGAACATTGGTTCTTCTCAATTTAGGTTTTCTTCACCAGATTTTTTCTAGGAGATGTATTACTGTGTCATGTGGTAGTTAACTTTTTAGTTTTTAAACAAATCTGAATACTGTTTTCCATACAAGTTACAAAAATATACATTCCTACCAAGAGTATACAAAAGATTGGTTACCTCCACATCGTCTCCAACACTTTCTATTAGTAGAATTTTTCATAATAGCCATTTGACCAGTTTTAAGTGATATCTCATTGTGGTTTTTATTTGCAATTACCTAATAATTAGAAATGTTGAGCAATTTTATCACTTGCCTGTTACTCATCTGTATGTTTTCTTGGGAAAAATATTAACTCAGGTTCTCTGCTCTTGTTTTTGATTGGATGTTTGTTTTTCACCTTGAGTTGTGTAAACTAAATCCATGTTACATCTTTTAACCTACATCTATTAACCCCTGGTCACTTGCATTGTTTGCAAATATGTTCTCCAATTATACAGGCAGTGTTTTCATTTCACATATAGTGTCCTTAGCTGTGAAGAAATTTTCAAGTTTATTTAGGTCCCACTTGTTTATTTTTGCTTTGATTCTTTTGCCTTAGGAGACTGAAATATGAAAATATTCCTATGATATATATACAATAGGGTATCACATATATTCCATTATAGAAGTTTTATAGTATCAGGTCTTATATTTAGGTCTTTAATTCACTTGGAGTTTATTTCTGTATATGATGTCAGGGAATGCTCTCATTTCAATGTTTTACATGTAGATATCCAGCTTTCCAAACACGATCCATTGACGAGACTGTCATTTCTCCTTTGTGTACTCTTGCCTCTTATATCATAGATTCATTGCTCATAGGTGTGTGGAATTATTTCTAGGCTCTCTATCTGATTTTATTGATTATATCTCTGTGCAAATGCCATGCTGTATTTATTACTGTAGGTTTGTAGTATAGTAAGGTATCTGGGAGGGTTATACCTCCAGATTTGTTGTTTTTACTCAAGATCATTTTGGCAATTTTTAATGGTTTCACATAAAACTTATTTATTTTCTGGTTCTGTGGAAAATACTACAGCTTCGTAACAGGAATTGCACTAAATCTGTAGGTTTCTTTGTGTAGCTCGGCCATGTTAGCAATATTGACTCTTTCAATCCAAGAGCACAAGACATCTTTCCATTTCTTTGAATCACTTTTAATCTCTTAGTCAATGTTTTATAATTTTCAGTGTGTTGATCTTTCACATATGTGGTTACTTTATTCCAAGTTATTCGGGGTATAGTGTTTTAAATATTATTGCTTTCAAGGTCAATTATATGGTATCTCATGTTTAATATGTTGAAATGCGAGACTATTTTACATTAAACTTTTACCCTGCTCCCTTGATGAAATTATTTATTGTTCATAATAGTCAGTGTGGAGCCCTAAGGACTCTCTATGTAGATTGTTATACCATCAGTACTGGTGACAATTTTGCCTCTTTCTTTCCATTTTGCATTTCTTTTACTTCTTTTTCTTTTTCTTTTATTTTCTTCTATTACTATTGAACACAAGTGCTGAGAGTAGGAATCCTTTTCCTGTTCCCGAATTTACCCAGAATGCTTTCAGCTTTTCCCCTGAGTATTATAAATTGTTATAAATGGCCTTTAGTATGTTGAGAGATGTTCCCATTGTACTCACTTTCATGAGATTTCTGATGATGGATGTATGTTGAATTTTGTCAATTGTTTTTTCTTTATGTATTGACAGCATCTTGTGAATTTTGTCCTTCATTTTTTAGATATGTGTCACGCTGATTGACTTGTGTATGTTGAATCATCCTAGTGACTCTGGAAGGAATCCAAATGATCATCATGTATAATCCTTTCTATGTATTGCTGGATTCATTTGTTGATGTATTTCAAGGATTTTTGAGTGTATATTAATCAAGGATATTGGATATTCATTTTCATCCTTTTCTGTTAGTGTTTTGACTGATTTTGTTATCAGGGTAATGGTGGCCTCATAGAATAACTTTGGGAATTTTCCTTCCTCCATCATTTTTTAAAATACTTGGGGGTAAAGAGGTTTTAGTGAAGGCATCCAGGCATTTTGTTCAAGGGGTGTTTTTTAAATTATAGATGTTACTTAACTTATACCGATTGCTCTTTTCAAGTTCTCAGTATTCTTTTATTCATTGTGGTCAGGCTGTACATTTCTAGAAATTTGTCCATTTCTTTTAGGTCGTCCAATTTGTTGTCATGTAATAGCTCATACTGCTTTCATAATCATTTTTTGTATTTCTGTAATATCAGATGTTATTTTTACTGTTTCATTTCTTATTTTGTTAGAGTCAAGTCTCTGTATTTCTTGATAAGCCTGGCTAAATGCTTAACTGTTTGTTAATATTTTTAAGAAAAATTAAAGCTGTTGATTTTTTGATTTTTAATTTATTTTTCAAATTTTATTTTATTTATTTTCAACATAATTATTAAAGATATCTCATTCTACTGCCTTTGGGTTTTGTTTATTCTTATTTCTTGTTATTTTGTGTGGTATGCTTTGTCCTTTCTATGACGTTTTTCTTGTTCCTTGTAGAATACATGATTTGTTCTCATCTTCCCTCTTAGATTTGTGATTGCTGCATCTGATACGTGTTATGAAAGTGTGTTTTCATTGTAATTTGTCTCCAGGTATGATTTTATTACCTGTCTGATTTCATCACCTCTTTGATTTCATCATGGACATTTTTATTTTATTTTTTAAAGGATGTGGTTTGATTTCATGTTTGTGATTTTCCTATTCTTCTTTGTAGTGTTGATGCACAGTATCATACTTTTGTGTATGGAAAAATATTTGCTGTAATCTATATTAGCTTAAAGTCCCTGAGGCTCATTTCATGACATAATATGTGGTTAATTCCTTAGATAACATCCTGTAAACACTTGAATAGTTTATGTGTTCTGCTTTTCTGATGCAGAGTCCAATAGCTCACTTGGGTTCAAATGATCTAATATGCTGTTAAGACCTCTGTTTCCTTACAGATATTCTTTCTGGATGATTTGGCCATCAGAATAGTGAGGTGTTCAACTCATCTACTATTATTGTTTCATAATGAATTAATTCTTTCATGTCTACTAAAATTTCTTTTTATACTTAGTATCTATGGTGTTGGGTCCATATATATTTTAATGAGTGTAATACCCTTATTTTATCTATTTTTCTTTATATAATCTCATAATTTTTTCATTTTGGCCCTTATTTTAAAACATATTTTGAATGAGTTGAGCATTGCAATCTGCACTTTCTTGTCATTTCCATGGAATATCTTTTCCATTTTTTCCAGACTATGATTATCTTCCACAATAAAGTGAGACTTTCTGTGGGGGATGCAAAGATGGTGGAGAAGAAAGATGCTCGTAGCTCACTCTTTCACACAAATGCACTAAGAGTCACATCCACAGACCCTCTCAGTTAACCAGAGAACCTGCAGAACTCTGACAGAACATCGTCCTCTTCAATAGATAACTATGTGAAAAATCTGGTGGGAGAAAAGGAAAAAAGAAGAAGAAAAGTCAAAACAGAGTGGGACAGGTCCCACGGGGAGAGAGCATCATAGAAGGACTGATGCTCATTCACAGTGTCTCCCCTCTCCTACTCAGAGATCGGCAGGTTGGAGGGGGAGCCTCCTAGGCTTGGACCTGTACAGAGTATAAGTTGACTGACAGAACTAAGATAAACAGGCACAGAGAATCCCTGTGACACCCAGATGAAAACCCCCAGAAGCTAGGGGCAGGGCCATGCTGCCCGAGCAGGGTGGTAGATGGGAAATGGCTGCACTGTGGCAGCCCAGGAGAATGGAGTGGGCTTTGTGCCATTGCTATGGGTGAATAGCACAGAACAACCTGGGCCCTTCATAAAACAACAGGGCAAATGTGCCCTGTGCGGGGAAGGGTGCAATTCGCATCTCTGAAAATCCACAGAAGTTTCTAGGTGAAGAGAGCTGGGCTCAGACACAGCCACCATAGCCTCTGGTGCTTTGTACATAGTTGGCAGTGGAGGAAGAACCTACATCTACACCTAAGGACTTGGCAGCAAGAAGGGCCAGACTGAGACTTGTTGACAGCATGAGGCAAATATGATCCTACTGCCTTGGTTCCTCAGATAACTTGTCTGCCAAGACAAACAAGGAGCTGGATTTTGGCCCAGACCAGGGACAGGGCTGTTCCTCAGTCTACCATGAGCCCACTTCTGGTGTGCAAACCCGATGCAGAGCGTACAGTGGCAGAGAGCAGCAGAATGATCTGCACCCTGAAGGGGTGGGTGTACCCTCAAATTTGAGCTGGAATGCAGCCCTTGACCATGTTGCTGGGAGAGGGCATGATGCCCAATCCTGCCTGGTCAGTCTGCAACATCTGACTGCAGCATCGGCAGGAAAGTGACAAGCCAGCCCAGAGTAAAGAGAGCTGCACCTGAAGCAGTGTAGGGTGTAGGAGCGATCTGCTTGACAACATGCCCTGGGAGCAGCACAGATGAGGGCTCCAATGGAGGGCCTCTGGAAACAGCAAGCTGAGATTCCAAAACAGGATGAATACAGAAAGAATTCACATTAAAATTCACACTCTCCAGCAGGACACAGACAACCCCCTTGTTTTAATCTGTTTTTACCAGTTCCATTTTCTATTACCCTCTTAATTTTTACTTCTTATTCAATTATATATACCCCCATTTTAATCCCTTTGAAATTTTTTAAAATACTTTAACTATTATTATTTTTCAAAACTCTGCTTCAACTTACTTTAATATTATTCATTATACAATGTCTTCAAAGCTTTATTTCTCTCTTCTTTAATATTCTTTACCTCTCTCTCTTTTTTTCTATTTTCTAAGTTGTATTACTACATAGGCATTAGGTACATATACTCCTTTAGGACAACAGTATATAACTGATACTCCATAAACCACAGTGCCAGAGAGGTAGTAGAAAATTGAAGAAGCAGAGAAGCCATTCCCAATTAGAAGAACAAGAGAAATCCCCTGAAAGAATGATCATTGAAATAGACATCAAAAACCTACTAGATGCAGATTTCAAAAATGCAGTGATCTAAGTACTGAAGGAAATAAAAGAGATAGTGTTTAGAGATATAAAATATGTCAAAAATGAAATGGAAGCTATAAGGAAGAGCCGGGTAGAATAGAACCCGTTGACTGAGATGAGGAATGATTTAAAGGTGTAGCAATGCTGACAATTTAGTGCAGAGGAACGAATTAGTGACTTATAAGACAGGACAATAAAAAGCAGCCTATCAGTAGAGCTACAAGAGAAACAACAAGAAACAAATTAGAAAACCATAAGGAACCTATGGGATAGTAAAAGCATGCCAAACTTGGCATGATAAATGTCACAGAAGGGGAAGAAAGATCAAAGTGGATTGCAAAGGTTTTTGTAGATATCATGACTGAGAACTTCCTAAACTTAAAGAAGGAATCAGATATCCAATACAGGAAGCTCTGAGTGCCCCAAACAGGAAGAACCCAAATACACCCATACCAAGACATATAATTAAGACTCCCAGAGTAAAGGATAACGAAATGATCCAAAAGACACCAAGAGTGTGTTACAAGGGAATCCCCATAAGGCTCCCAGCTGATTTCACTGCACAAATACTACAGGCCAGAAGGGAGTGGCAAAATATATTCAAAGTCCTGAATGAAAAAAATTGTATACCCTAGGATACTTAAACTAGCAAGGCTATTCTTTTTGGTAGAAGGAGACATAAAGAATTTCACACAGAAGAAAAATGTTCAAAAGTTCAACAAAACTAGACCCATGCTAAAAGAATTATTGAAATGTCTTCTCTAAAAGGAAAAGCAGCAGGATGCAACAGAAATGTGAAACTCACAGCTGGAAAGGTGATAATTCATGAATTACAAATAAAATAAACACAAAATTTTAAAACAAGACTTGCAAATCATTGAGAGTGGGAGAGGGAGGCAGAAAAATAGAGAATTTATTTTTTTGGTCTTTCCATTTAAAATATTTTGTTCTCGGTAGGATGGGTTTGAGATCATCTTACTATCCGTTTAATAAAATCAGTTATAGTAATGGTCTAATGGACTTATAAAAAAGGGTAACAAGAAGACAAAAACTTACCAGGGTGTCACAAAATCGAAATAAAATTCATGATAATACAAAGGAAAATGACCAAACAATAAAAGGAACATGAAAGGAACAAAGAGGAAATACCAAATGAACTGCAAAGATAAGGTGAAATTGGCTATAAACAAAAGCCTATCATCAGTTATTGTAAATGTTAATGGACTAAATGCTCCAGTCAAAACTCATTGAGTGGCAGGCTGGATAATAAAGCAAGAACCTTCAATATGCTGCATACAAGAGACTCACTTCAGAGAGAAGGACACATATAGATTGAGAGTGAAAGGTTGGAAAAGGGTTTTCCATATAATTTGAAAAGCCTAAAAGCAGGTGTTGCTGAACTGATTTCAGACAAAATAGTCTTTAAAACAAAGGCCATAAAGAAAGATAAATAAGGACATTTTATAATGATTAAAGGATTGATACAATATGAGGATAAAACACTCATTAATACATATGCACCAAATACAGGAGCAACTAAGTACATAAAATAATTACTAACAGATATAAAGGGGGATTCATATTTGGAGATTTCAAAACTGCATTAACATCACTGGACAGATCATCGAGACAGAAAATAAATTAGGCAACAGAAAACTTAAATAATACAATAGAAATATTACACTTGGTGGATATATTAAGAGTATTGCACCCCCCACAAAATAGGATATACATTATTTTCAAGTGCATGTGGGATATTTTCCAGGATTCATGATGTACTTGGGCAGGAAAGAAACCTCAGCATTTCAAAGAAGATAGAAATTACCACAAGCTTCTTTACTGACCACAATGCCATGAAGCTAGAAATCAACAAAAGAGAAGCAAAGGAGAACAATAGGAAAACATGGGGATTAAACAATATGTTATTCAAAAACCAATGAGTCAATGAAGAAATCAAAGTTGAAATGTAAAATTAACTTGAGACAAAAGAAAATTAAAGCAAAGCCCCACAAAATTTATGGGACACAGTAAAAGCAGTGCTGAGAGGGGTGTTTATAGTGATACAGGCCATCCTCAAAAAAGAAGAACAATCACAAATAAACAATTTAACCCACCAGCAGAATGAACAAGAAAAAGGAGAACAAAAAACCCCAAAAGGAAGCAGAAGGAAGGAAATCATATATATTGGGGAGGAAATAAATAAAATAGAGATTAAAAAGACCATAGGAAAAATCAACCAATTCAAAGCTGGTTTTTCCAAAATGTAAGTAAAATCGACAGTCCTCTGGCCAAACACAAAAAGAAGAAAAGTGAGAGAGTACAAATTACCAAAATAAGAATGGAGAATGTAAAAATTACTACAAAAAATTAGAAATACAAAATATCATATGAGAATATTATGAAAAGTATATTGAAACAAACTGTAAAACCTAGAAGGGATGCACAAGTTTCTGGAAACCTACTGTCCACCAAGACTAAATCAAGACATAACTGATCCCTTGAAAAAGCAGAGCACTAGAAATGAAATCAAAATAGCAGTATAAAACCTCCCTACAAATAACAGTCCAGGACTGGACGGATTCACTGTGGAATTCTACCAAACATAAAAGAAGAACTCATACCTGTCCTTCTCAAACACTTCCAGACGATTGAAAAGGAAGTAATATTCCCAAAGTCACTCTGTGAAACATCAATACCACAACCAGGCAAATACACTAACAAAATCAGGTTTATAGGCCAATATCACTGATGAATACAGACGCCAATATCCTCACCAAAATAGTAACAAATAGAATTCAACACACAAAGATTATACATCATGACCAAGTGGGGATCATGCCAGGGACACAGGGGTGGTTCAACATATGGAAATCATTCAATGTAATACAGCACATCAACAAGAGAAAGAACCAAAACCACATGATCATCTCAATTGATGCAGGAAAAGCATTTGATAAAATTCAACAACCATGTATGATAAAAATTCTCACCAAATTGGGCACAGAGGGAATATATCTCCACATCATGAAAGCTATAGATAACAAACCTACAGCCAGCATAGTACTCAATGGTGAGAAAGTCAAATTCTTCCCACTAAAATCTGGGAAAGTAAAAGAATGCACACTATCACGACTCCTACTCAAGATAGACTTGGAAGTCCTAGCCACAGCAATCAAACGAGAGAGAAGTAAAAGTGATGAAAATTGGAAATGAAGAGGTAAAAGTCTCACTATATGCACAGAATTCGTTACCATATATAGAAAACTCTTAAAGATCCAGACAAAATTTACTACAGCTGATCAAAGAATTCAGCAAGGTAGTAGGTTACAAGATTTTGCTTCAAATATCAGTGGCATTTCTTTACGCAAAAGATTCACATAATACTATAGAGCTATAGTCAACATGACAGCACTCTAATGGTAGAAAAACATACATATAGGTCGATGGAACAGAATAGAGAGCCCAGAAATGAACCCACAAAAGTTTGGTCAATTAATCTGAGACAAAGAAGGCAAGAAATTACAATGGAATAGAGATAGTCTCTTCAGCAACTGGTGTTGGGAAAACTGGACAGCAGCATGTAATTCAATAAAGCTAGAACATTCCCAATGAAGCTAGAACACCATACAAAATATATAAACTCAAAATAGAAAAATCACTTAAACATAAGACAAGATACAATAAAACTCCAAGAGAAAGATAAAGGCAAAGCGTTATCTCACATATGTCTGGAAAATTTTCTCGTAGAAGAGAAAAACCAAGAATAAATAAATGAGAACTAATGAAACTTACAAGCTTCTGCACAGTAAAGGAACCAGAAGTAAAACAAAAAGACAACCTACGGAAAGGGAAAAATTTGCATATGAAACCGTCAAAGGCTTGATCTCCAGAGTATATAAGCAGCTCATCCAACTGAATAAGAAAAAATAAACAACCCAATCCAAAACTGGGCAGAAGAACTAAACAAGCAATTCTCCAAGGAAGACATACAAATGATCAAAAGGCACATCAGAAAATGCTCAATATCACTGATTATCAGAGAAATGCAAATCAAAACTACAGTGAGGTATCACCTCACACCAGTCAGAATGGCCATCATTCAAAAATCCACAAATGACAAATGCTGGAGAGGCTGTGGAATAAAGGGAACCGTCCTTCACTGCTGGTGGCAATGCAGTTTGGTGCAGCCACTGTGGAATACAGGATGAAGATTCCTCAAAAGCCTTGGAATAGACTTACCATATAACACAAGAATCCCGCACCTGGGCATAAAGCCAGAAGGAACCCAATTTCAGGAAGACACCTACACCCCAATGTTCATACCCAGCACTATTTACAATAGCCAAGACATGGAAACAGCATAAATGTCCATTGACATTTGACTCGATAAAGAAGAGGAGGTATATTTATACAATGGAATAGTAGTCACTCTTATAAACTGACAACATAATGCCATTTTCAGCAACATGGATGGTCCAAGAGAAAATCAGTCTAAGTGAAGTTAGCCAGAAACAGAAAGAAAAATACCATATGTGATGGCTCATTTGTGGAATCAAAACGCAAAACCAAACCAAACAAAAAAGGCATAAATACAAAACAGAAATTGACTCGCAGGCAGAGAATACAAAGTGTTGGTTGCCAAGGGTTGTGGTGTGGGAAGATATAGGCTGGGAGGTAAAAATTGTAGAATAGGTAAACAGGATTGTACTATATAGCACAGGGAAATATATAAAAGATTTTACGGCAGTTCACAGGGGAAATAATGGGACAACAAATGTATATATGTTCGTTGTACATAAAAAATTGTGCTCTAAAATGGAATTTGAGACAACTTTGTAAAATGATTAAAAACCAATTTAAAAAGTTAAAAAAAGAAAAAACATGATCCTAAATATTACAGGTGTAAATATAAATTATAGAGAAAAAACAACTATGCAGAAGAGTAGTAAAACCAAAGATTTTGTTTTGTTTTCTTTTTAAGATAAGCAAATTCAAAAAACCTCTAGAAAAGTGCATCATGAAGAAAAGAGAGATGCTCCAAAATAACAAAGTCAGAATTAAAAGTGGAGAAATAACAATTGTTCCCTCAGATATACAAAAAAGGGAACATTTTGTCAAGATTTACATGGCAATAAACTGGACAACTTAGAAAAAAAACGACAAATGTCTAGAAATAGACAGGAATAAGGTGAAACAAATAATTTGAACAAACTGATTTCTAGAAGAAAGATAGACTCTGCATTTAAAAAATTCGTTGAATATTAGTGCAGATTTTAACACCTCCCGTGGAGAACTGTACAAAAATACAAAGCAGAAATTATATTCTTCAACTATTCAAAAATTGTGAAAATGTGGGAAACTCACGAATTAATTCTATAAACCTTACATCACCCTGAAAGCAAAGCCAACAAACAAAGTACAAGCAAAGAGAATTTCAAGCCAAAAACTTTGGTTGATATAGATGCAAAAATTCAAAAAAAATATTATTAGAAAACTAAATCCAGCAATACTTAAAATGAATCATACTACGTGATCCACTTTAATTCATTACTGGGTCATAAGAGAGTTTGAAATTACATGAAATCAATCAGTTTTATACAGCACATTAACAAAAGAAAAAGGGAAAATTATGTGGTCATCCCAATAAATTGATAAAAAGCATTTCACAAACTTCAACTTTTATTCATTAAAACAGCAGCAACATCACCAACAACAAGAACAATAGGATCAACAAAAACAGAAACCACTTACAAAAGTAGGATTCAGGAAATATATCTCAACATAACTAAACTCATTAATTACAGAACAACAGACAACACAATATGCAAAAGTGAATAACTGAAAGCTAAGTTGAGGAATAAAGCAAGGATGCCCACTCTCACCCTTTCAATTAAACACAGTATGGGAAGTCCTAGCAACAGCAATCGGACAAGAAAAAAATTATTCAAGTTGGATTGAATGAAGTTAAACTGTTATTATTTTAGATGACATGATAATCTATAGAGAGAACCCTAAAGATTCTCCACACCAAAACAACTAAAACTAATAAAGACATTTAGCAAAGCAGCATGATTCATGATTAATATACAAAAACTGTCACATTTGTTTACACTAACAATGAAATATTCCATAATTTTAAAAAACCCATATGAAATCAGATCAAAATTAAAAACCTATGAAAAACCCAAGATAATACAATCAATAGGAAACTGATAAAGAAATTTTAAGATGTTGCAAAGAAATGGAAAGAAGTCTCAAGGTCTTAGTTTAGAGGAATTAATATTGTTAAAATATACATACTACATAAGGTGTGTACATATATAAAGTGATTCAGATCGAAGTACATGATATTTTCCACAGAAATTAAAACAGTCCTAAGATTTGTATGGATCTGCAAAAGAACCAGAACTGCAAAAGAAACAAATGAGGAAAAAGAACAAAACCACAACCTTCCTATCTCAGACTATATTACAAAAACAGTAATTAAAACAGCACAATACTGGAAAACAAACAAACATCTATATCACTGGAACAGAACACAGAGGCAGAAATAAAACATCACACCTATGGTCAACTAATCTATGACAAAGGAAACAAAAATATACAATGCCTTAATTACAGCTTTCAGGATGAGATGTTGAGAAAGCTAAACAGCTACATGTAAATCAATGAAATTAGAACACTCCCTCACACTGTATAAAAATAAACTCAAAATGTTTTAAATATCTGAATCTAATACATGACACAATATAACTCCTGGAAACTAACATATGCAAAACAAGACAAAAATTGAAGCAAAATTTTCTTATGTCACTCTCCCAAGCTGAAAACTATAAAAGCAAAATAAACAAATAGGTCCTAATTAAACTTAAAAGGTTCTACACAGCAAAATTAACAATATGTAAAGATGAACTTCCAAAAAGGAGAAAACATTTGGAAATAATGCAATCTACAAGAGGCTAATTTCTAAAATACACACATCGTTCATACAACTCCATTTCAAAAATCTACAAACAACTCAGCCAGAAAATGAGCAGAAGGCATGTCTCTAAAGGAGACACGCAGATGACAAACTGGAACATAAAAACGTGCTCACATTGCTAATCATTATACAAATGCAGGACAAAAATAAAATAATGTATTAACTCACACTACTGAGAAGGGCTGTCATCAAAATGTCTGCAAATAATAAATACTCGGGAGGTTGTGGACAAAAAGGGACTCTCCAATGCTGTTGGTGGGAATGAAAATTGGTGCTTCCACATTGGAAACAGTATGGAAGTTCTTTCAATAATAAAAATAGACATATCATATGACACAGCAATCCCACTCCTGGGTATATAAAACATAAAACCTGAAAACAAGGAATCCTAGTGTAAAATATAAGTACACTCTGACATTGGACTTAATTTGATTCTACATATGTCTCCTCTGGCAAAGGAAGCAGAAGCAAAACTTACAAAATATGATTGTATCACTCTAAACAGATTTACACTAAAGAAAAAATGATCAATAAAATGAAAAGTCAACCAACACATTGGAAGAATATATTTGCATGTGATATTTTCCAATCAAGTGTTAATATGCAAATATATGGCAAATTCATACATCATAACAACAACAAAAATGACCAAACAATCCAATTAAATAAAATATCCGTAGGAACTGAATAGATAGATCTGAATCAATTTTTTGTAGAAAACATACAGTTGACTAAATGACACATGAAAATATGTTCAGAGTTATATATTATAAGGAAAGTCATAAACCAAAAATGAGACAAGACCTCACACTTGTCAGAAGGTTCTCATCAAAAAGAAAAGAAATAGATGTTGGTGAGATTGTGGAGAAAAAGTAACACCATGGACACTGTTGATAGGAAAGCAAAATATTGTTACCATTGCATATATACATCAAATTTTCTTCATCCATTTTCCTGTCAAGGGATCTTGGGTTTGTAGGCCCCTGTCTGAAAGCTCTAGAGAATAAGCCCATGGGCTGAACTGATAAACAAACTGTGAGGAATGTCACATATTCAGGCTGGATAAGAAATGACCTACTCAATGTATCCAGTATGGATGGCTGGATAGCCTATGCTGGGTAATAACCTTAGAGGAGAACAACCTAAGACAGGCACAGCCGGCTGGATAAGAGATCGCCTATTTAATGAAATTCCGTGATGAACTTTAAAACAATCCTTGATCATTTAACATCCTGTGATTACTAAGGAGCATGGGGACATAAATCGTTTAAGATTATTTACATTGTTATAACTTAGATGATATGTGAGGCATTGTGCCTGTCCTATATAAAACCTTTTTCTATGAATCAATAAACAGTGAATTGCTTCGCTTCTGTCCACACAGTGTTCGTGTGTATATGATATCATGCCACTGAGAGGGTTAATTTAATTTTTTGGGAGTATCTTAAAAGGATGTTTCATTATATATAAGGCTATTTCTGCACCTATTGAGATGATTATGTGAGATCTTTTACTCATTCTACTACTGTGGCATGTCACCTTTATTCATTTGAATATTTTGAAGTATCCTTAAACCCAGGGATAAATCCCTTTACTCACGTATGTTTATGATACATTAAATGTGTTGTTGAATTCATTTTGCTTGTGTTATGTTGAGAATTTTGGCACATATATTCATTAGGCATAATCTTCTATATTTTGCGTATGATGTCCTTTCTAGATTGGTTATGCAAATAAAGCTGGCATCATAAAACAACTTTGGAATTTTTCACCCCCTTCAAATTCTTGATAGATTTGGGGAAGAATTGGTGAAAAATTGTCTTCAAGTGTATGATAGAATTCACCAGTAAAGTCATCTTGTTAATTATTCCTGGTTTGGGAGTTTTGGATTACTGATTTACTCATACACACTTCTGCTTTATTTAGCTTTCTAATTACTTCTTGCTTCAGTATTGGAAGACATGTGTTTCTGGGTATATGTCTTTTGTTCTAGGTCATTCAAATCGTTGGCTAGTGTTAATTTCTTATCATGCTATGCATCTCTACAACATGAGTGGCAATATCAGCTCTTTTATTTCTACTTTTATTTGAGTCTTTATTTTCTTAGCCAACCTAAACTTTTGTCCACTTTATGTTGAAAGTAAACAGACTTAGGTATAATATTTTTATCTTTTCATTTGTTTCTCTTGTTATTTGCCTTGCTTTCATTCATTCAAATTTCTTCTTTATTCTTTCTGTTTTCTCCTAGTTTCTTGATGTGTAAAGTTAAGTAGTGCGAATCATTGTATTTCTTTTATTATTAAATATTATTTTTTACTTATTTATTTATTTATTTACGTATTCATTCATTTATTTATCTTTGAAATATGCCATTTACAATGTATCAATCTGTGGTGTATAGCACAGTGTCCCCGTACATGCATAAATTTCTGTGCCTATTAAACTTTATTTCATGATTTTTAACTTACTGCCCTGAGTCATACAAAAGAAACTTTGAAAACATCTATTTTTATATATATAGTGGATAACATTTAGAAATATACAGCTCCCAAATATATCCTCAACCAGTCCCTTTCTGCAGTAACCATAAGATTATTAAGTAGATCTTTAAGTGTGTTTCAGTTTTGCAGATGAAATCATAGTGTTCACATGCAAATTATTTTTTTCAGGTTCTACATATGTCATGTCCTGTGTTATTTTTCTTTCTCTTTCTGGCTAACTTCAATTAGAATGACACTTTTTGGGGACATCCATTTTGTTGCAAATGTCATTGTTTTATCATTTTTTATTGCAGAGTATTATTCCATTGTGTAAATAATGCATAACGTCTGTATACTGTCATCTCTTGTTGGACAATTAGGTTGCTTCTATGTCTTGGCTGTTGTATATAACACTGCTAAGAACATTGGGGTGCAGTTGTCTTTTTGAAATAAGGTTCCCTTTGATATATACTCAGAAGTGGGACTGCTGGATCATATGTGAAGTCTATTTTTATACTTTAGAGGAATCCCCACCCTGTATTCCACAGTGACTACACCAAACTTCATTCCTACCAACAGTGTAGGAGGGTTCCCTTTCTCTACAGCTTCCCCAGCATTTATTGTTTTTTGACTTTTGGATGATGGCCATTGTGACTATTGTGAAGTGATACTTCATTATACTTTTGAATTGCCCTTCTCTGATAATGATAGTGAGAAATTATTTTTTCATAAATCTGTGTGGCATTTGAATGTCTCTATTGGAGAATTGCTTGTTTAGGGCTTCAGCCCATTTTCAAATAGGGTTTCTTTTTATTATTATTATTAGTTTGTATGAAGTCTTTATATTTTGGAAATTTAGCCTTTGTCAGTTGCATCATTTCTAAATATTTTCTTTAATCCTCTAGGTTGTCATTTTGTCTTGTTTATGGTTCCATTTGTTGTGCAAACGCTTATAAGTTTAATTAGGTCCCATTTATTAATTTTGCTCTTACATCCATTACCTGGATAGGCTGTTCAAGGAGATCATTGCTGAGATTTATCTCAGAGTGTTTTCCATATGTTTTCTTCTAGGAGATTTACTGTGTCTTGCTTTACATTTAAGTCTTCAAGTCATTTTGAGTTCATTCTTGTGTATGGGGTGAAGGATTGTTCTAACTCCATTGCTCTGATGCTGCTATCCATTTTTCCCAACACCAGTTGGTGAAGAGATGATATTTTCTCTGTCATAGTCTTGGCTACTCTTTAAAATTTTAATTGAACATAGGCCTGTAGATTTATTCATAGGCTCTCTATTCTGTTCCATTGGACCATATGCCTGTTTCGGTACCAATATCATGTCATTTTGATTATTGTAGCTCTGCAATACTGTAGGGAGAACAGGCGGGTTATTGCCCCAGCCTCTTTATTTGTCTTCAATATTGTTTTGGAAATTATGGATCTTTTAGATTCTATATAAATCTTATGATCATTTGTTTCAGTCCTAAAAAGAAATGTTTTTCATAATTTGATAGGAACTCAGTTTAAGTCTATGTATTCCCTTGGGCAGTATGGCTATTTAAACAGTATTATTTCTTCCATTACAAGACCATTGGGTACCTTTTCAATTGTTCAAGTCTTTCTTGATTTCCTTAATCAATGTTTTATTCTTCTCCATGTATAAATCATTCACCACCTTGGTTAGAGCTATTCTTAATCATTATATCCTTTAGGGTGCAGTTATAAAAGGGGTTGTTTCTGTACTTTGATTTCCTGTTGATACAATGGTAGTGTAAAGAAATGTAATTGGTTTTTGTAAATTAATCTGGCTACGTTACCTAGTTCCTTTTTTAGCCTAAGTATTTTTTTTGTGAAACTTCAGAGTTTTCTATATATAGTGTCATGTCTGTATATCATGACAATTTTAACTGTTCTTTTCCATTCTCAATAGTTTTACTTATTTTCCTTGCCTGATCATTGTGGCTAGGAATTCCAAGACTATATTGAATTGAAATTGTGAGAATGGACATCCTTGTCTTGTCTCAGGTTTCTGTGGGAAGGGTTTCAGTTTTTCACCATTGAGTATATTGCTGGCCATATATCTGTCATAAATAGCTATTATTATGTTGATATATGGTCCCTCTATGCCCACTGTGATAAGAACTTTTATTGAAAATAGATGTTAAATTTTATCAAATGCTTTTTCTGCATCTACTGAGATGATCATATCGTTTTTGTCTTCTCTTTTGTTGATATGGTGTATCACAATTGATTGATTGATTTGCATATGTTCAACTATTCTTGTGTTCCTGGGATGACCTTAACTTGTTCATGGTGCATGATCTTTTTTTTACATGATGTTGGATTCTGTTTGTTAATAATTTCTTAAGGACTTTTACATCTATGTTTATCAATGATATTGTCCTATAGTTTTCTTTTTGGGGTAGTGTCTTTGGTTTTCATATCAGGTTGATTTTGGCCTTATGGTGTGAGTTTGGGAGTACTCTCTCCATATCAATCTTTTGGAAGAGTTTGAGGAGGACTGGTATGGATTTTTCTTTGTATGTTTGGTCAAATTCCCCAGTGAAGCTATTTGGGTCTGAATTTTTTTTGCGGAGAATTTTTATTTTATTTATAATTCTATTCCATTTCTGATTATCTGTCTGTTCTAATGGTTAATTTATTCTTGATGCAATATTGGTGGGCTGAATGTTTCCAAAAACATCTCCATTTCTTCCTGGTTATCCATTTTTTTTCCATACAGTTGCTCATGGTAATCCCTTAAGATATTTTGTGAATTTGTTGTATTCTTTGTAGTTTCTCCATATTCATTTCTTATATTATTTGTGTTCTCTCTCTTTTTTGTTGTTAGTGATCCTGTCCAGAGATTTGTCAATTTTGTTTAAAATTTCAAAAAAAGTATTTGATTAATTTTTTTTCTATTTTTAAATCTGTATTTCAATTCTTTCCTCCTTGATCATTAATTTTCCCTCTTTCTGATGACTTTGGGTTTTGTTTGCTCTTCTTTTCATGATTAATTTACATACAACATTAGATTATTTATTTGAAATTGTACTTTTACTTTGAGGAGGGCTTTGTCAGTATGAAATTCCCTCTTAAACCTGCTTTAACTGTATTCCATAGACATTGTGTACTGTTTTGTCATATTTCTCAAGATATATTTTAATTTCTTCTTTTACTTCAACAACTCCCCCCTTTGTTATAGTACCATGTTGTTTAATCTGGGTGCTGTTATTTTTTCTCCCTGCTTTTCTGTGAAGGATTTCAAGTTTCATGATATTATACTCAGAAAAAATGCTTGAAATAATTTTTGTCTTCTTAAATTTGTTGAGGCTTATTCTGAGCCTGAGTACATAATCTTTTCTAGAAAATACTCCATGTGAACTGGAAAAGAATGTATATTCTGTTTTGGGGAGAAGTACTGTTTTGAAAATATCAACCAACTCCAATTATTTTATCATATCTTTTTGTATCTTTGTTCCCTTATTAATTTTCTTTCAGAAAGACCAGTTTAGTGATAGTAATGGGGAGTTATAGTCTCCTACTGTGATTGTGCTCCCATCCATTTCTCCCTATCTATCTATTAGTATTTGCTTTATGTATTTAGATGCTCATATATTGAACGCATATATTTTAATGAGTTTAATACCCTCATTTTGTATTGCTCCTTTAATCATTATATCATGTCCTTGTTTATATTTCTCTATGGCCTTTTGTTATAAAGTCTATTTTGTGTGAACTCGGTACTGCTAGTCCTGCTTTCTTGTCATGTCCATTTGCATGGAATATACTTTTCCATCTTCTGACTTTCAATTAATGTGTGTTCCTCTTACCAAAGAGGGACTCTTGTATGGTTTTTAATGTAGGGTCTTGTTATATTATCCCATCTGACAATATATAATTTTGATTGAAGCACTAAGTCCATTAACATTTGTGATAATTTGTGATAGACTGGTGTTTATTTCCATTTTGAACTTCATTTTCCAGTTGATTTGGTATTTCCTTTTTGTTCGTTTCATTGTCTTTTTGTGGCTTGATATGTTTTCTTTTATTATCTTTGTTTCTTTTTGGCTTTTTTACTTCATTGTAAGATTTTGACTTATGGTTACCCAGTTTTGTATGTATATTGAACCATTACTATAAATTTTATTATAACTGATAGGAATACAAACTCTAACCCCACCTATAGAGAACAGAAACAAGAAGAAAATACACCGTATTGTTTTGTTTCACTCTCTGAGCCTTAAAAATTTTGATGTTCTGTTTTACAACATCATGTTTATTGTATTGTAAGACATTGTAGTTATACCTTTCTAATTATGGCTTTCTCCTTTCTATAGCATCCTGCTTCTTTTTTATTTAGAGTAGATCTTTCATTATTTCTTTTTCTTTTGCTAAATTCTTTTAGTATTTGCTTTTGTGGAAGTTATTTATATCTCCTTCTATTCTAAAGGATTGCCTTACTTGATAAATTATCTCAGATAACAGTTTTCTTTCATTCAGAAATTTGAGTATGACTTGCCACTGCCTTCTGCCTGTAGTATTTGTGTAGGAAGCGGGTTTACAAACATAATATATATAATTATATATATATGAATTGAATATATAGAAATGAAGTTAACAAATAAGGAGAAAACATATATAATGGAAAATAGAAAACATTGATGAAGGAAATTAAAACTGATCCAAAGAAATGAAAATATCTCTAATGTTAATGATGTGAAACAATGTGGTTGAAACAACCATTCTACCCAAATCAATCTACATTTAGTGTGATTCATATCAAAGTACCCATGAGATTTTTCCATTTAATAGAACAGATAATTTAAAAATTTATATGTAACCACATAGATCATGTGTTGCCAAAATAAACTTGAAAAATTGTATTAAATCTAATAGTGTAAAGTTCTCTGATGTTAAACAGTCCAACAAAGCTTTAGTAATTTAAACAACATGATACTGGCTCAAAAACAGACACCAATCAATAGAAGAGAATAGAGAAACTAGATATAATCCCTCACACCTATGATCAATTAACCTATGAAAAAGGAAGCAAGAGTATAAAATGAATAGACACTCTCCTCAATAAGAAATGCAGGGGAGATTGAAAATACAAAAGATAGATTAGAATAGTTCCTAACAGTGTATACAATCGATAAGCAGAGAATATCTTTATATTTATTTTGTTTACTTATAATTCTTGCACCTGTAATTTATAGATCTATGTTTAGATCTTTTATTTCACATATGAAATGTATTCCTAGTTTATTCTTTTTGGTATAAATATACACACAATTGTTTTCCTAATTTCTCTTTCTGATAATGTTTTATTACTATATAAAAATGCATTGGACATATGTATACTGTTTTTGTATTCTGCAAGTATACTATGTTTGTTCATTATTCATAACAGTCACTGGAGGAGTATATGGTGTTTTCCATCTATGCATAATTATGTCATCTGTAAAAATTTTAATGCTTTTTTACAAGTTGGATGCCTTTTTTATTTTCTCGTGACTAGATTTTCTGGCTAAGACTTCTAGTAGTGTAATTTAGTACTTGTGAGAATGAGCTAACTTTTCTTATTACTGGACCAAAGGAAAACCTTCCTGTACGTTAACATTGAACTTGATGTTAGACATGGGTTTTTCATATGTGGCTTTTATTATGTTTAGTTACATTCTATTTAAAGTGAATTTGTTAAAATATGTTTATAAAAATGTAAAGATCAGATCTGTGAATAATTTTCCTACATTTTTTGAGATTGTTGTTTTTGAATTCACTGCTTTTTAAGGGATTGTAACACATATATTGATTTGCATATGTTAACTAATATTTATGAATCAGGACTAAATCCCTCTTAACTATAGTTTATAATACTTATAATATGTAATGAATTAAGTTTGCTAATATTTATTTAGAATTGAATGTACACATACTGAAAGAGAAATTTACATTGTAGCTTGAGTGTACATTTATTTATTTAATAATTTTATCCTTCATTTTGAATTTGGCTTATGTTTAGTGGAATTTATTTCTAAATAAAGTATATAACTTTTTGTAGAACTGGATTTACTGCAGTTTACTGATACAGAACATAGCTATTATTTACAATTAGTGAACAAAGCACTTGCCTTAAAATGCCATATTTTACAAACAATGTCAAATGTTTCAGGCTGAGATACATATTGCTTCCTAAAATGTATTATCTGGTCTTTTCCACCCGAACACACATATAGTGTTATTTGTTTTTTGATTGTTTTGATTGTTTGCCCCTTAATGGAGGCACTGCTTATTGAACCCAGGATCTTGTGCTTAAGTGTATTTATCAACATCATCTTGCAACACTTAACAGAAGCCATGAGGGTATGGATTATAAAGATGACTGAAAAACCTCTCAGTGAAAGAACGGCAATAATAAGCATTTGTAAATATACAATAAGATTTTCTCTTTTGTAATTTAAGAGTAGAATATTACATTACAATTGTTTTACTTATAGAACTGAATTACAATTTAAAAAAATTCCGCCTTTTCGGATTTTTTAAATTTGATTCATTATTTTTATCGAATTTTCATTCATAATAATTTACCATTTATTTATATGCAAAACAAATAAACTGATATTTATTCTGCTCATGTTTTGAATATACAGCTAGTTATTATAAAGTACACAAATAAATACCTACTTCCATTTGTAAATGAAATTATGTTTCACTTTAATTACAAATGATTTTGAAATAAACATACATTTTTCTGAACACGTTTTACACAAATTTCACTTTAAATTCCAAAAGTTTAAAATTATTTTATATATTTTTGCCTTATTAATTCTCTGTTCACAAATCTGGTATAAATTTCTGTACAAAAGAATAGAGATTTGTTTTATTTCATAGACCTCAAAATTAAATTATTTAAAAAGATTTCATTGGGATAATATTTGCAGATCACACTATAAAAATAAACATCTTATATGTTTTATTTTAACTGGATAAATGAGAAGGAAACACTGGCTGAATGTTACACTTGAGTTGCTGGGAGACCAGTCATTTTGTGATGTCACAGCTTCTCAAGTTGAGAATCATTGAGAAGACCTAGCAGTTTATCTGCAGGCCTACCAAAGAAGCATTTGAAGCTGCAGTGCTCAAAACCATGCATATTAGGATAATTGCTGTAGAAAATTTATTTGAGATGGCACATGATTCTTCAGAAATTCAAGATGTGTCTCGTAAAGATGGACCAACTGGTTCAGGAAACCCTGGTAGACTCTGTTGTGTGATCAAACATTTTCTGTGAACTCGGACTTGAGGTCTATGAGTGAAGAAAATGCTTTTCAGACTTTGAAGAATCCTTGATAAAAACACCATGTTACACACATTGTGTCTCTGAAACCTTTCCTTGTCTAACTTGGATACCAGCACAGTAAGCAAAGCACACGCCGCAGGATACATTTTAGTATTTAGTGAAAGAAAAATACATGTTGACTTTAAGCA
Source organism: Vicugna pacos (assembly GCF_048564905.1). Classification (NCBI taxonomy): domain Eukaryota; kingdom Metazoa; phylum Chordata; class Mammalia; order Artiodactyla; family Camelidae; genus Vicugna; species Vicugna pacos. The sequence goes on from NW_027328741.1 coordinate 47,043,575, forward strand.
AAATCTACTTTCCTGGAATAACAGGACTCTCATGGTTTTCAAACTATTTCATTATGGTCTTTACTCTTCACTACAGACTAGCTCTTTTCATAGCCCAAAGACTACTCAATCAAGACAGTAAGTGGAGGTAGCTACAGGAGATGAAGTATTATTTTCTTCTTAATTCATGCCTCCAGAGGCCTAAAGCATTCCATTCTCATTTGCTGGATATTTTGCTGTCTCTTCATCACACACCCCCCCCAAAATAGCTGATTCCTTCCCCATACCATTAACTATACTGACTTCTAATTAATTTACTTCTTAGAATCAAAGCTTTGTCCAGAATAGAGAGTGCCATTGCAAACATTTAATGTAGCTTTATACATCCCACATAACTTGTACCCCTTCTAACTTTCACACAGGTAGTATATAAGAGGTACTAGCCCCTTGGTTGGGGTGGTCGTATTCAGTAACTTAATTGCAATCTGAAATGTGTGGACTAGAAGGAGGTGAGGGTGGTGGAATTAAAAATTTGTCTAACTGCAAGAATACCAAATTTCTGCAGATATTAGGAAATATAAAACACTCATGGAAGACTTTGACAATTTCCCATTAGTTTAAAATAAATGGTGAAGCATTTTCAGAATGTGAAATGCCCTGAAATGCTGGAAAATTTGTAGGCAAGGTCAGGATGTCTAAGGCTTCTGCTCATAATCATGCAGCCAATGTCAGCTGATAAGACTGGAATGGCAACATTGAGTCCTAAAAATATGTCACCTGTTGTGAAGAAAGCCATTGATAATCTGGAGAAAGGGCAAATGCGTCAGGGTGAGCTCTTGCAACATCCCACCAATATGAAAATTACCAAGAGAAGAAATGAGACCACTTGCAGCAGGAGAACACTTTCTGGACAGCAGTGGATTTTCCTAGAACAGAAACATCAAGCTTTTAAGTTTGTCAGCTCAACTCTAATGGTGGCTATGTTGTTGCTTACATTAGCAGTCTGGGGTTCAGATGGGCTGGTTAAGCAGCTAGTTTCCAGCTCTCTTATTAGACAGTGGGTCTTACCATGATCATCTTAACAGGGTTCTATACTGACAAGTCAAAATCTACAGTTTACTTTCAAAATTAGAAATTCTGAGGAAGAATATTATTTGTTTGTCCATCTGCAGTGTTCTACCTGGAAAAATCTAGACTATTGGCAAAAGTACAAAAGTTGGCTGGTGCTTTGAAAACTATTCTCTGAGCTCTGCCCACTGAATTCTTCCCACTAAATACTACAAATCTGTCTACCACTGTGTGTGTGTGTGAAATGGATTGTTAAGCTGTAACTAAGTTTGTCTTAGTTGAGTCATCAATGAATTATTCCCCTGCATTTGGAAGAATTTCTGTGAATTAAGATTTTAATTGAGCCACCAGATTTCCTTCTGATCAGGGAGAGGTAGGTTATATTTCTCCAAGTATACTAATTGTTATCTTTTCATTGAATCCCAAGCTGATCCTAGTGCCAAGCCACTGAACACTTGAATTGGACTGAGGCATATATATTCTCCAGTCCCCGGAGCCCAGCATAGGACTGTGTCTCCTTTTCAATTTAAGCTTATGTCTAATTTTTTATCTTCTAATTCTCATTGTTGACACAACTTATTTTGGCTTTGAACACCCGTTGACTAATTTATAGGGACTGAACAACTGACTTGTTCCCATTCACCTAGAAATTGAAATAACCTTCTTTCTTTGGACTACCTGGAATAGAGTGAGCATAGTCATCATTTTTAAAGCAGTCCTCAGTCCTAATAATGCAGAACCTTTACAGTTCTTTGCCCAGTACTTGAAGAAGAATATTTGTTTTGGATCTCAGGGATTATCCTCACATCCCTTAATGCAACCATGAGAAAACACCACATTGTTATCCAAAATAAAGTCTTTGTCAGTATTGTATTCCCATTGCAAAACAGTTAAGAATTGTAGGAGTTCTGAGATTTTACCATGCTGAGATGCTTAGCAACATAGCATGCTCCTTTCTTATCGATGCTGTTGTGGAGATGAGACCATCAGTTAGAGACAGTGAACTTTATCAGTCACAGCAAGAGTGGCCAGGGTTAACATTTGTATCCATTCCCCAATCTCAGATGAATACACAGAGTGAAATTTTGATGCCTACAGACGCAGTGGGCTGTTAACATGAATAAAGTTTAAGGCATGTTCAAACACTAATTATATTAGTATCTTCATGTATTATTTAATAGATTCACCTAGGTATTAGTATCTTTACCAAGGATAAGTATATTATGACTCAAGTTTACTTACTGCACTAACAATAGTGAGAAATGACATGGGAAAAAATGACCATTGACTTTCCATTTTTCCTTCTGCTTCTATTGAGATATAATTGGCGTAGAACATTGTGTAAGTTTAGGTGGATAGGACAGTGATTTGATTTACAAGTATCATGAAATAAATATCGTAGCAACTTTAGGGAGAATTCATTATCTCATTTAGATAAAATATTAAAGAAATACCATTTGTCTTTTGGTTGTGATGAGAAAACTTATTGTCTACTCTCTTAACAACATTCATATATAACATAAAGCAGTATTAATTTTAATTTTCATGTTACTATGGGTCATCCCTAGAATACGTTTGTTTTACGGCTGGAGGTTTTAGCTTTTGAGTGCATTAATCAAATTCTCCATTCCCAACCCCTGCCTCTGTTAAATACAAATCTAATTTTATTTTCTATAAGTATGTTTGTTTGTTTTTGAAGTGTACTATAATCTATAACAGTGTGTTAATTTCTCTTACACAACATACTGTTTGCTATTTTTAATACATTTCAAACTGATCACATAAATAAATCTAGTTTTGTTATGTTACTATTTAAAGATATTTCATTGTTATTGACTATTCCCCATACAGCATATTTCTTGTACCTGACTCATTTAATTTGCAACTGGAAAATTTTCTCTCTTAATTTTCCTCAACTATTTCTTTTTCTTCACCACATTTCCCTCTTTCTTGTGAACAACCTGTTTATTTCTATATCTATAACTCCTTTTCTGTTTTGTTATTTTCATTTATTTTAAATTACAAGTATGAGTAAAACCATTCAGAATTTGTCATTCCCTTTCTGACTTATTTCACTTAGAATATTATATTCTTTGTCTACCCATTTGTTGCAAATAACAAGAATTTATTCATTTTAGAGCTGAGTAATAACCCATTGTATTTAATGTGTGTGTGTGCATATTTTTATTTGTGTGTATATATATATATATAAATATAGATAAATCTGTAGTTAATAGATGTGTAGATATATATACTATAAACACACATATTCTTTATCCATTATCTATTAATGAGCATTTAATTTGCTTCTATATCCTGGCTATTGTAAATAATGCCACAATGAATATGGGGTTGAATTTACCTTTTCTGATTAGTGTTTTTGTTTTCTTGGAATAAGTACACTGATATGGAATTGTTGGATCATATTTCATTTTTAATTTTAAGATAAAACTCTATACTGTTTTCCACAGTGGCAGCACAAATTTACATTCACTCCAGCAGTGCATCAGGGTTGTTTTTCTTACATCCTCACCAACACTTATATTTGTTATCTTTTTGATAATAGTCATTCTGACAGGAGTGACATAAAACCTCACTGTGTTTTGGACTTGCATTTTTCTGATGGTTAGTGATGTTGACCGATTTCATGTGCCTGTTGCTTACATTTTCCCCACTGTATATTCATTTTTATAATGGGCTAATTGACCATAACACTCTGATTTCATTTTTAGACGTTCTCTTGTGTTCCATTATTCTGTTTGTTCTGTGCCACTACCATATTCTTTTTAATACTGCAGCTTTGTATGATAGCTTAAAATCTGGGACTGTGATACATCCTGTTTGTACTTTGTCAAATTTGTTTGTGTTTTTAGTTTGTTTGTTTTCTTTTCATGTCTTTTTTTTAGTGATTTCAACTCTTATGTGTTTATATGTAAATTTAATAATTAATTTTTGTGTCTGAAAATGCCCTTGGTATTTTGATAGGTACTGAATTTAATTTGTGTATATTGTTGTCTAGTACTGTCATTTAAACAATTTTTTTTGTAATCTATGTAAAGTGTATATCCTTTCATTTGTTTGCATTATCTTCAACTCCTGTTATAGTTATTTTATATGTTTCTGAGTACAGATCTTTTACCTCCTTGGTTGCATACATTTCTTGATTTGTTTTGTAATGCAACTGTAAATCAGACAGTTCCCTCATTTTCTCTATATGTTAGCTTGTTGTTAGTGTGTAGAAATGCAAGATTTCTGTATGTTAATTTTACATTGAAATTTTACCAAATGCATTGATAAGCCCAAATAGTTTTGTGGCGTCTTCTTTAGGATTTCAATTTAAACTATGTCATCTGCATACAGATACTTTTACTCCTTTTCGTAATTAGCTATATTATATTTACATTTATTTTGGATTGCTATGGCTAGAATTTCCAATACTATACTGAATAAAAGTGTTAGGAGTGAGCATTCTTGTCTTCTTCCTGCTCTTAAAGGAGATGCTTTCAGCTTTTAATCAGTGAGTGTCATGTTAGCTGAGTTCTTGTCATATGAGCACTTAAGTCTGTTGAGGTATGTTCCTTATGCTCACTTTGAGGAGAAATATAATTATAAATAGATACTGAATTTTTCATAAAATTTTATGACTCTTTTGATGTGACCATATAATTTTTATTCTTCAATTTGTTAGTGTGTTTTATCATATTAATTAAATTTTGGTTAATATATCACTTTTTCATCCCTAGAATAAAATGAATTTAATAATAAACTATAATCCTTTTAATGTATTTTTTGCTTTGCTAACATTTTAGTAATGAATTTTGCATCTATGCATGTCCATAGTATTTTACCTGTAATTTTATCAGGTATTTGTTCCAGTTTTAGTAGTAGTGTGACACAGAAAGGTGGGGTAAGAAGCCTTCCTTCCTCTGCAAATTTTTGGAATTCTCTGAGAATTATAGGTGATAGTTCTTCTCTAAATGTTTGTCAGAAGTCACCTGTGAAGCTCTCTAGGCCTGGAATTTTGTTTCTTGGGAGATTTTGTTTAATTACTTATTCAATTTCATTTGTGAAAATCTGTTCATATTTTCTATTTCTCATTCCGTCCTGGAGATTATGTCTTTCTAAGAAATTGTCCATTTCTTCTAGTGTTTCCATTTCAATTGGCATATAAATTGTGGTATATTCTTATGATGCTTTTTGTTACTTTGATATAAATGGTAACTTCTCATTTATTTTGGAACTTATTAATCTGTATTGTCTATTTTGCTCATGAGTCTGGTTAAAGTTTATCAATATTATTTTTCATTCATAAGCCATTATTTAGTTTGATTAGATGTTCCTATTTTTAATCTTTATTTTATTTATTTATGTTCTGCCCTTTCAGCTGTTTTTCTTTCTACTAACATGTTTGTTTATTATTTTGCTACATCTTTTTTTTTAAGATTCTGTTATAAGAGAGAGATGTTTCTTATTTGTATAAGTGGGATTATTTTGCTATAAGCATCCCTATTAATACTGCACTTTCTATACCCCATGGACTTTGTTTTTGTAGTCATATTTCTTTATATATTTTTTTCTTTGATTTATACAGTAATCCATTTGTTGTTTAATATTGTATCCTCCACACTTTACAATTTTTCCCAGGTTTTTCCTTTTAGTAAATTTCTTTTCTAACAAAATCCATATGTTTCTTCACAAAACAAGGAGAAAAATAATGAAATTTATTCAAAAATATGAAAGACCCAAATTTTCTAAAATTATCTTTGAAAAACCAACAAAACTGTGGGTATTATCCTCCCTGACTTTAGAACATACTACAAAGCAACAGTAATGAAAACATCAAAAAATGGCACTAAAGAGACACGTAGAACAATGGAATAAAATGAAGTCTCCTAATATAAATCCACACACACATGGTCAATTAACCTACAATGAAGGAGACAAGATTATACAATGGAAAAAAGGCAGTCTCTTCAACAAGTAGTTCTGGGAATAATGGACAGTACTTATAAAACGGAGATGTAAGAGCACTTCCTTCTATAGTATAAAAAATAAGATAAAACATGGATTAATTTCCTAAATGTAAAACATGAAACTATACAATTTCTTACCAAGAAGAGGAGCAGAACTGCCTTTCAGATAAATCATAGCAATATTTATTTTTGATCTAACTCCTAAGTAGAAAAAAAAGGAAACTAACATTAACAGTTTACAATTTTACTGAGGAAAATATAGATGTAATATGTGATAAAGCGATTCCACTTGTTGTATGAGAGACGTGCAAAACCTTTTGCAGAGCAAATGAAACCTTCAGTAAGACTATGACAACTCACAGAATCGAATGAAGAATTTCAGACAATGAAACCAATATTTTGTTAATATCCATAATATATAAATAACATATTAGACCCAAGATTTAACAAACAAACATACCAATTTAAAAAAGTTTAAGGATCTTCATGGAAACTTTTCAAAAACAGACATGTGAATGATTTTCATGCACATAAAAAGAAACTTAACATTGCTATTCATTAGGAAAACATAAATCAAAACCAGAATGAAATATAATCTCACAGCAACCAAAATGGCTATTAAAAAAGTCTTCAAATGGCAAACATTAATAAGAATATCGATAAAATGGAACTCAGGTACACAGTTGGTGGAAATATAAATTGATGCATCCACTATTATAAAAGTGCGGACAGTGACCAGAAAACTAGAAATAGAAGCATTATATGTTGCAGCAATTCCAGTTTTTGATATAAATCTGAAAAAAATGAAAACGTTAACTTTAATGGCTATATTACCCACAATGTTCTTAACAACATCATTTGTAATAGTCAAGGATAGATGCACAACTCAACTGCCCATCAACAGATGATTGGCTGAAGTAGATGTGAGATATAGATAATATAATAAATACTTAGTCATTGTCATATCAAAAAATAAAATTCTGCCTTTTGGAGCAATGAGAATGGACCCAGAAAGTGTTGCACATAGGAAAATAAGTCATACAGAGAAAAACACTCTGTGTTATCACTTACATGAAGAAAGTAAATATATAAGAGAAATAATCATAAAAAACAGAAATAGAATCACATATTTATGTATAGTGTACCAATAGTGGTTTCCTGTGGGGACAGGGAAAATGGAGAAAATAGAAATGTGCAAGCAACTAGTTATATATTAGAGAAGCAAAAGGGCTATATTTACACCACAGAAAAATATTTTAATAATTTAAATGATTTCAAAGAGATTATAGGCATATATTATACTAAAATGTGCATGTATGTAGTAAAAACATTGAAGAAAAGAACCCAGGAAAATCAAAATATTTTGTAGTACTCTGATATTAAGGGAGGTGATTTGTTCAGTTTCTTTACTGTTTTTTAATGTCCTTTGTAGAATTTAAGCTTTTAAATGAAAAAGCATATACTTTTAAAAAAGTGACATAAGGTTAAAATATTTCTGTCTCTCTCCTTAAATCTACAGTTAGTGAAACAATCGCATCTCAACAAAAATAACTAGAACACAAAACAATACTCTAGGACGCATATGTACAGCTGAAGTTTGGTGGGCTAAAACACATAAAGGTGGCTGAACTGAGGGAAGAGCAGAGTTGGTGCCTGCGTCCAAGACCCACTGACTAGGGTATCTGAGCCCAGAGCTTCAAAGTGCCCAGTAGAAACTGGGTCTCAGTTGTTCACGCAGCTTCAGCCTCCAAATGCACCAGTACTCATGGTCACAGGTAACCAGGAGGGAGCCGCAATGGAGACAGATATTCCATCCTTCAGACACTCAGACATTCATGACACTGTCCCTACTCTCCATTCACAGTGGTGGAGACAAGGTACCTTGCAACTTTGGCCATGGTAAAGGCACTTTCATGATTCTAACGACCCACCTATCTTTACAACTTTCCTCAATGTGTATACTGAGTCTCAATAGATATCACAAAAAAAGGAAGGGTTCACTGGCCCAGTGAAAACAGTGGCATTAACTACCAGAGATGTCTAAGAAGTGACAATGTAAGCAATCTTTTATCCAGACAATTGCGACTGGAAAGTGCCAATTTGAATTATTATCAGAAGTATCTCATGTAAGTAAAATCAAATATTGTGCAATATTTCAAACTGCCAGAAAACAGAAGTAAGAACTCCAACTTCCAATCTGTTTTTTAGTGTCATCATAGCAATTATTTATCAAGATCATGACCAATCACAGTAACATTATAGAGCATGCACACACACAGATACACACACACAGGCACCGACACAGATGCAGACACACGCACACGTACACACACACGTGCACACACACACACACACAATGACAACCCTGCAGCAAACAAACTTAAAGTCATGGAATATTGCCATATAAGTAATAGAGAATCCGGAGACATGTCATACAGTACCTCAATACAAAAATCAAAACTGAGAAAGAAGTTTAGTGAGCTCGGGATTAAAATAAATGATGATAAGGAATACATTACCTAAGAGATTCAAACTATAAAATAACCAAACATTATTGGAAGACCAGATGGACTGAGTAAATGAGATGAAGAATGCAACAGAAAGCATTGGAAGAGACCATCTTTGTGGAGGAGAGATTAGCAAACTCACAAATACAAAATAAAAATGATAGGAGATGGCAGAGATACAAGATATTAAAAAGTGAGGAAATTCAACAATAGCCATCAGACTTCTTCAGGAAGTGCACACTAGAGTGAAATCCTGGACGGAGAAGAAAGTTAGAAGGCAGCTGATGGTTTATTTAAAGAAGTAATAGTTGATAAATTCCCGAACCTGGGTAAGGAACTGATATACAAGTCTGTGAGCCAACTAAACACCAATAACTTAAAGACAAAGAGACCTCTTTCAAGATACGTCATATGCAAATTGGCAAGTCAATGACAAAGTAAAATTTTAAAGGGAGCCATAAAACCTTATGATAATCTACAGAGGGACTCCCATTAGGCTATCAGCAAATTTCTGAGCAGAAAACATATGCCAAGGGTAAATAAAATAACATTTTCAAACTACTGAAATAAGAAATCTCTCACCTAAAAATACTCTACCTTGCATAGTTATCACTTAGTTGTGACGTGAAAATAAAGACTTTACCAGAGAAACAATACTTGAATGAGATAAAAAAACAAAACCGAGATTCCTTACAAGAGGTGCACAAAAGAGCTCTTCTAAGAAAAATAAAATGGCAAAAATACACAAAACATTGAACAAAATACTAAGCAGAGACCACGAGAAAGTTGCACCTGTTTCTTTGGGTATGTTTTTAAACGTTACTATTCTATATGGTTTAAAGGGAGAAAAACTAGGGAATCAGTTGCAATAAATATTGATACATCAATCTTGTAAGATGTTCACAACATTAAAAGAAATAATTTGAATCTGTATTCATAAAAAGTAAAGAGTAAAAATAAAACAATATTAAAAGAAGATGCTATCCGCAGAAAAAGGATTAAATTATACATGAGATATTTTATTCTTATTTGAAGTAAAGTCGATGGACTATATTGTGTTGTTTCAGATTTACAGCATAGTTATTCCAACCACTTTGAAGATTATATTTCATTATAAATTATTACAATAATTGTAACATAAATTTATTATATTTTATTATGTATAATCCCCTGATCTATACAGGTTATTCTTGTTGCTTATCTCCTTTATGTGTACTACTTTGTATTTGTCAATGTCCTACCATTAAATTGTCTTTCCCTTCCACTTTGGTAAACATAAATATTTTCCCGTATCTTTCAGTCTGCTTCAGTCTTGCCTATCTAATCTCTCTATCTCTCTACCATTTCTCTATCTATCTGTCTGTCTATCTATCTATATACCTATCTTTTTAACTATCTATCTATCTAACATGTATCTATGTATCTATACTTCTTTCTATTTGTCATCTATCAATAGATAGCTATCGATATATGTACACAGATATTTGTTATACTTTAGATTCAACATAAGTTATATTATATTCTTTTGTCTTTGTATAAGATACTTCACTAAGCACATTAATGATGCTGAAATAGCAATGTGTTATAATTTTTCATGGTTGAGTAATATTCCATTGCATATTTATAGAAGCATCATTTCTTCTTAAGCCCATAGTCTACTGTGGACTCTTGAATTGCTTTCCTGTCTGGCATATTATAAACAGTGCTGTTGTGAACATTGGTTTTTCTCAATTTAGTGTTTCTCCCCAGATTTTTCCTAGGAGAGGTATTACTGGGTCGTATGGTAGTTCTCTTTTTATTTTTAAAGTTATCTGTATACTGTTTTCCATAGAAGTTGTACCAATTTACATTCCTACAAAGAGTATACAGGAGATTTGTTTCTTCCACATCTTCTCCAACACTTTCTATTTGTAGACTTTTTGATAATAGCCATTTGACCAGTGTGAAATGATACCTCATTGTGGTTTTGATTTGCAATTACCAAAAATTAGTAATGTTGGGCATTTTTATCATTTGCCTGTTACTCATCTGTATGTTTTCTTTAGAAAAATATTAGCTCAGGTACTCTGCTCTTTTTTTGATTGGGTTTTTTTTTTCATATTGAGTTGGGGAACCTAAATCCATTTTACATCCATTAACCTACATCTATTAACCCCTGGTCACTTGCAATGTTTGCAAATATGTTCTCCAATTACGCAGGCAGTGTTTTCATTTCAATGATATTGTCCTTAACTGTGCAGAAGTTTTCAGGTTTGTTTAGGTGCCATTTGCTTAGTTTTGCTTTTATTTCTTTTGCCTTAGGAGACTGATATAAGAAAATATTCCTATGATATATAGCCAATAGAGTATCACCTATATCCCTTTCTAGCAGTTTTATAGTTTCAGGTCTTATATTTAGGTTCTTAATACACTTGGAGTTTATTTTTGTATATGATGTCAAGGAGTGTTCTAATTTCACTGTTTTACATGTACATGTCCAGCTTTCCCAACACCATCCATTGATGAGACAGTCTTTTCTCCATTGTGTACTCTTGCCTCTTTTATCATTGATTCATTACTCATAGGTGTGTGGAATTATTTCTAGGCTCTGTATCTGTTTTTATTCATTATATCACTGTGTCAATGCCATGTTGTTTTTATTACTGAATGACTGTAGTATAGTAAGGTATCCGGGAGGTTATACCTTCAGATTTGTTGTTTTTCTCAACATCATTTTGGCAATTTTTAATGGTTTCATGTAAAACCTAGAGTTATTCATTTTCTTGTTCTGTGAGAAATACCACACTTTCTTAACAGGAATTGCACTAAACCTATATGTTTCATTGTGTAGTACTGCCATGTAAACAATATTAACTCCTTCAATCCAAGAGCACAAGACATCTTTTCATTTCTTTGACTCATTTTTAATTTCTTTGTCAATGTTTCTTTATTTTCAGTGTGTTGATCTTTCATAAATGTGGTTACATTTTTTCCAAGATATTTGGGGAGATGAGATTTTAAATAGTATTGCTTTCAACGTCCATTTTATGGTATCTCACGATTAATGTGTAGAAATGCAAGAGACTTATTTTCATTAATCTTGTACCCTGCTCCCTTGCTGAAATATTTTATTGTTCATAATAGTCTGTGTGGAGACCTTAGGACTCTATGTAGATAGTTATGTCATCAGTACTGGTGAGAATTTTGCCTCTTTCTTTCCATTTTGCATTTCTTTTACTTCTTTTTCTTTCCTTTTCCTTTCTTCTTTTACTATGGAACAGATGAGCTGAAAGTAGGAATCGTATTGTTCCCGAAATTACCCAGAAAGCTTTCAGCCTTTCCCCTAAGTATTATAAATTGTTATAAGTGGCCTTTAGTATGTTGAGAGATGTTCCCAATGTACTCACTTTCATGAAAGTTCTGGTCATGAATGTATGTCGAATTTTGTCTAATGATTTTTCTGTGTGTATTGACATTGTCCTGTGAATATTGTCCTTCCTTTATTAGATATGTGTCATGCTGATTGACTGTGTATGTTGAACCATCCTTGTGACTCTGGAAGGAATCCAACTGATCATCATGAACAATCCTTTATATGTATTGCTGTATTAATTTGTTGATGTTTTTTGAGGATTTTTGAATGTATATTCATCAAGGATATTGGCTTTACATTTTCATACTTTTTTTGATAGTGTATTTCACTGGTTTTTATTATCATGGTATTGTTGGACTCAATGAATAACTTTGGGAATTTTCTTTCCTCCTTCATTTTATAAAATAGTTTGGAGGAAAGAGGTTTTAGTGAAGGCATCCAGGCATTTTGTTTTAGGGGTGTTTTTAAAATTATAGGTTTTATTTAACTTATAATGATTGCTCTTTTCCAGTTGTAAGTTTTCTCTTTATTCAGTGTTGGCAGGCTGTACGTTTCAAGAAATTTGTCCATTTCTTTAAGGTCGACCAGTTGGTTGTAATGTAACTGTTCAGAGTGCTTTCATAATCTTTGTTTGTATTTGTGCATTTTCAGATATTATTTCTTCTGTTTCATTTATTATTTTGTTTGTGTCCACTCTCTATATTTCTTGATAAGCCTGTCTAAATGCTTATCTATTTGTTAATATTTTTAAGAAAATAAATGCTGTTGATTTTATGATTTTTAATTTATTTTTTAATTTTATTGTATTTATTTTCAACCTAATCATTAATGATTTCTCATTTTACTGACTTTGGGTTTTGTTTGGTCTTATTTATAGTTAGTTTGGGTGGTAAGCTTGGTCCTTTGTGTGAGTTTTTCTATTTCTTGTAAAAGGCTATAATTGTTCTAAACTTCCCTCTTAGATTTGCATTTGCTGCATCCCATACATGTTATGAACCTGTATTTTCATTGTAATTTGTTCCCAGGTATGATTGTATTACCTCTTTGATTTCATCTTTTACCTTGTTTCATTGTATTTTCTTAAAGGATGTTGTTTAATCTCATGTTGGTGCTTTCCTGTTCTTCTTTCTAGATTTGATGCATTCTTTCACACTTTTGTTTATGGAAAAGTACTTGCTGTAAACTATATTTGCTTAAAGTTCCTGAGGCCCCTTTCATGACATAACATGTGGTTAATTCCTTAGAAAACATCCTGTGCACACTTGAGAAGCTTATGTATTCTCATTTTCTGATGCAGTGTCCAATAGTTCATTTAGGTTCAAATGATCCAATATGTCATTAAGACCTCTGTTTCCTTACAGATATTCTTTATGGAAGAAATGGCCATCAGAATAGTGAGGTGTTAAACTCATCTACTATTGTTGTTTTATAATGAATTAATTATTTTATGTCTACTAATATTTCTTTTTATAATTATGATCTACAGTGTTGGGTCCATATATAATTTAATGAATGTAATACTCCATATTTATATTGATCTTTTTCTTTATGTAATCTCATATTTATCTTTCATTGTGACTCTTATTTTAAAACATATTTTGTATGAGTTGAGCAGTGCAATTTGCACTTTCTTGTCAATTCCATGAAATATCTTTTCCATCTATTTCCTGGCTGTGTTTATCTTCCACCATAAAATGAGAATTATTGGGGTGGAGGCCAAGATGGTGGAGGAGAAGGATACTCATAGCTCACCTTTTCCCACATATGCACCAAGACTCATCACAGACCCACTCAGCTCACGAGAGGACCTGCAGATCTCTGATAGTACATTGTCCTCTTCAAAAGATAAAGAAGCAAAAGTCTGGTAGGAGAAAAGGAAGAAAGAAAGAGGAAAAGGCAAAACATATTGGAACAGGTCCCACAGGGAGGGAGCAGCTAAGAAGTAATGGTGCTCATTCACTTTGTCTCCCCCTTCCAACTGAGAGGTTAGCAGGATGGAGGGGTAGCCTTCAAGGCTTGGATCTGTACAAAGTAAAAGTTGACTGACAGAACTAAGTAAACAGGCACAGACACCCAGCCCAAGATGCAGCCCATAAGCTGGGGGCAGGGCCATGCTGTATGAGCTGGGTGGATGATGGGGTTGGGTGCACTGAGGCAGTCTGGTGGAATGGAGGAGGCTGTGTGCCATGGCTGTGGGTGCACAGGGTAGAACATCCCGGGCCCTCCATAAAACAACTGGGCAGATGTGCCCTCTGGGGGGAAGGGTGCATACCCTTGTCTGGAAATCCACAAAAGTTTCTAGATGAAGATAGCCGGGGCTCAGACACAGCCACCATACCCTATGGTGCTTTGCACTCAGGCAGCAGCTGGGGCAAAATCTGAATCCACTCCTAAGGATTTAGAAGCCTTATGGGCCAGACAGAGAATTCTCCACAGCCTGAGGCAGACAGGATCCTTCTGTCCTGGTTCCTCAGAGAACTAGCTTCAACAAGACAAACAAGGAGCTGGGCCTCGGGCCAGACTAGGGACAGGGCCATTCCTCTGTCTTCCCTGAGCCTACTTCCAGTGTGCAAACCCGAGGCAGACCATACAGTGGCACAAAGCTGTGGAGTGACCGGCACACAGAGGGGGCATGTTGCCCCTCAAATTTTGGGCTGGAATGCAGCCCCTGACCATGGTACTGGGAGAGGACATGATGCCCACTCCTGACTGGTGAGTATTCAACAGCTGACTGCAGCAATGGGCAGGGCAGTGACAAGCAGCCCATAGTAAAGAAGACTGCTCCCGATGCAGTGTTGGGTGTAGGAGCAATCTGCTTGCCAACAGGCACTGGGAGCAGCACAGACAAGGGCTCCAATGGAGGGCCTCAGAAAGCAGGGAGATGAGCTTCCAAACAGGATAAATAGAGAAAGAATTCACATTAACATTATGCAGTCGCCAGGAGGGCATTGATCACCCCCTTGTTTTAATCTCTTTTTACCTGTTACATTTTCTATCACTCTCTTAATTTTTACATCTTAAGCAATTATATATAGCCCCATATTATTCCCTTTGAAATATTTTAAAAATAATTTAATTATTAGTATTTTCAAAACTCTGCTTCAACTTGCTCTTCCATTATGCATTATAAAGTGTCTTCAAATATTTATTTCCCCTTCTTTAAAACTCTTTGTCTCTTGTTCTCTTTTTTTCTCTTTTCTAAGTTGTATTACTACATAGGCATTAGGTAGATAAACTCCTTTAAGACCACAGTAGATAACTGATGCTCCATAAACCACAGTGCCAGAGAGGTAGGAGCAAGATGAAGAATCAGAGAAACCATTCCCAATTAAAAGAACAAGAGAAATCCCTTGAAACAAAGATCAGTTAAATAGACATCGATAGCCTACTAGGACAAGATTTCAAAAAAGGAGTGATCAAATTACAGAAGGAAATAAAAGATAGTGTTTAGAGATATAAAATATGTTAAAAATGAAATGGAAGCTATAGAGAAGAGCCGAGTAGAATAGGTAAACCATTGACTGAGATGAGGAATGATCTAAAGGCAGCACAAAGCTGACTAGATAATGCAGAGGAATGAATTAGTGACTTAGAAGACAGGAAAATAGAAATCAGAAGAGCTACAAGAGGAACAATGAGAAACAAATGAAAAAAGCATAAGGGACCTATGGGTTAATAGAAAGCATGCCAATCGTGGCATGATAGAAGTCCCAGGAGGGGAGGAAAAATCAAATGGGATTGCAAAGATGTTTGAAGAGATCATGACTGAGAACTTCCCAAACTTAAGGAATCAGATATCCAAGTAAAGGATGCTCAGTGTGTCCCAAACAGGAAGAACCCAAATACACCCACAGCAAGTCATATAATTAATATGGCCAGTGTCAAGGATAAAGGAATGATCTAAAGGAAGCAAGAGAATAGCAAATAGTGGGTTACAAAGGAATCCCCTTAAGACTCCTGGCTGATTTTACAACACATATACTACAGGCCAGAAGGGAGTGCAAGATATATTCAAAGTCCTGAATGAAAAAAAATGATAACCCTTAGAATACTTTAACCAGCAATGCTATCTTTATGGTAGAAGGAGACATAAAGAATTTCACAGACAAGAAAAATCTTCAAGAGATTTGCAGCATTAGACCCATGCTAAAAGAATTATTGAAAATTCTCCTCTAAAAATAAAGCAGCAGGATGCTACAGAAATGTGAAACTCACAGCTTTAAAGGTGATAACTCATGAATTACAAATAAAATAAACCCAAAATTTTAAAACAAGACATACAAATTATTGAGAATTGGAGAGGGAGGCAGGAAATAAAGAATCTGTTTTTTGATCTTTCTCTCTAAATTTTTTATTCTCAGTAGGATGGGTTTCATATCATGTTACTATCCATTTAATAAAAGCAGTTATAGTAATGGTCTAATGGACTTATAAAAAAGGGAAACAAGAAGACAAGTACTTATCATGGAGTCAATAAAACTAAATAAAATTCATGATAATACAAAAGGACCTTACCAACCATAAAAGGAAGATGAAAGGACAAAGAGGAATTACCAAATCATCTGCAAATATAATGTCAAATTGGCAATAAACCGAAGGGTATCATCAATTATTGCAAATGTTAATGGCCTAAATGCTCCAGTTGAAAGTCATAGAGTGGCAGGCTGGGTAATAAAGCAAGATCCTTCAAAATGTTGCATACAAGAGACCCACTTCAGAGAGAAGGACACACATAGATTGAGAGTGAAAGGACAGAAAAGGTATTCCATACAATTTGAAAAGCCAAAAAGCAGGTGTTGCAGAACTGATTTCAGACAAAATAGCCTTTAAAACAAAGGCCATAAAGAAAGATAAAGAAGGACATTTTATTATGATTGAAGGAGTGATACATTATGAGGATAGCACACTCATTAATACATATGCAACAAATAGATTAGCACCTAAGTACATAAAATAACTACTAACAGATATAAAGGGGCATTCATATTTGGAGATTTCAACACTGCATTTACATCACTGCACAGATCATCGAGACAGAAAATAAAATAGGCAACAAAGAAGTTAAATAATAGAATATGTGTAATAGTAATATTACACTTGGTGGATATTTTCAGAGCATTGCACCCCCCACAAAATAGGATATACATTCTTTTCCAGGGCACTTGGAACATTTTCCAGGATTCATGATGTACTTGGATACAAAAGAAACCTCAGCAAATTTAAGAATATAGAAATAACCCCAAGTATCTTTACTGACCACAATGCCATCAAGCTAGAAATCAACAATAGAGAAACAAGTGAGAACATAAGGAAAACATGGAGATTAAGCAATATGTTAGTAAAAAACCAATGGGTAAATGAAGAAATCAAAGCTGAAATGAAATGAAATTTTGAGACAAAATAAAATGAAAGCAAAACCACACAAAATTTAAGGGACACAGCAAAAGCAGTGCTCAGAGGGGTGTTTATAGTGATACAGGCCTTCCTTAAAAAAGAACAATGAGAAAGAAACAATTTAACCCAACAGCAGAATGAACTAGAAAAAGAAGAAGGAAAAAACCCAAATGGCAGCAGAAAGAAAGAAATGATAAATATTGTGGAGAAAATAAATTGAATAGAGATTTAAACATTATAGGAAATAAATCAACCATTCCAAAAGATGGTTTTTTGACAAAGTAAGTAAAATCAACTAACCTCTTTCAAAACTCAAAAGAAAGAAAAGAGAGAGATCACAAATTAGCAAAATAAGTTAGGATAATGGAGAATTTACAACAAATAAAATAGAAATACAGAATATCATACGTGAATATTATAAAAAGTTTATGGAATCAGACTGGATAACCTAGAGGAAATGGACAAGTTTCTGGAAACATACTGTCAACCATGACTTAATCAAGAAGAAACTGACCCCTTGAACAAGCAGAGCCTAGAAATGAAATCAAAATAGCAATATAAATCCTCCCTAAATTTAACAGTCCAGGACTGGACAGATTCACTGTGTAATTCTACCTAACATACAAAGAAGAACTCATTCCAGTATTTCTCAATCTCTTCCAGAATATTGAAAAGTAAGGAATACTCCCAAAGGGATTCTATGAAGCCACAATCACACTGATACCACAACCAGGCAAAGACACTACCAACAAAGAGAATTATAGTCCAAATTAACTGATGAACACAGATGCCAAAGTCCTCACCAAAATAGTAGGAAATAGAATCCAACAACACAGAAGAAAGATTATACATCATGACCAAGTGGGGATTATGCCAGGGGCAAAGGGGTGTTTCAACATATGCAAATCAATCAATGTAATACAGCACATCAACAAGAGAAAGGATCAAAACCACATGATCATCTCAATAGATGCAGGAAAAGCATCTGATAAAATTCAAAACCCACATATGATAAAAACTCTCAACAAAGTGGGCATAGTGGGAACATATCTCAGCATCATGAAAGCTATAGATAACAAACCTACAGCTAGCATAGTACTCAATGGTGAGAAAGTTAAAATCTTCCCACTAAAATTTGGGAAAAGGAAAGGATGCACACTATCACCACTCCAACTCAATATAATCTTGGAAGTCCTAGCCTAAGCAATCAAACAAGAGAGAGAAGTAAAAGGGATGCAAATTGGAAATGAAGAGGTAAAACTCTCACTATATGCAGAAAGTATGTTACTATATATAGAAAACCCTTCAAGATCCAGGCAAAAATTACTGTAGCTGATCAAACAATTCAGCAAGGTGGCAGGTTACAAGATTAAGGTTCAAAAATCAGTGGAATTTCTTTATGCTAACGATTCAGATAATGCTATAGAGCTACAGTCAACATGACAGTACTGTATTTTTAGGAAAACAGACATATAGACCAATGGAACAGAATAGAGAACCCAGAAATGAACCCACAAATTTTTGGTCATTTAAACTTTGACAAAGGAGGCAAGAAAATACAATGGAATAGAGACAGACTCTTCCGCAAATGTTGGGAAAACTGGACAGCAGCATGTAAATCAATGAAGTTAGAACACTCCCAATGAGGCTAGAACACCACACACAAAAATAAACTCAGAATGGATCAAAGAATTAAACATAAGACAAGATGCAATAAACCTCCTTGAGGAAAATACAGGCAAAAGATTATCTGACATAATTCTCGAAAATTTTCTCGTAGAAGAAATAAAAGCAAGAATAAACAAATGAGACATAATGAAATTTACAAGCTACTGCACAGTAACGAAACCGGAAGCAAAACAAAAAGACAACATCCGGAATGGGAAAAAAAATTTGCCTATGAAACCGACAAAGGATTGATCTTCAGAGTATATAAGCAGTTCATCCAACTGAATAAGAAAAAATAAAGAACCCAATCCAAAAATGGACAGAAAACCTAAACAAGCGATTCTTCAAAGAAGACATACAAATGATTAAAGGGCACATCAGAAAATGCTCAATATCACTGATTATCCGAGATATGCAAATCAAAACTACAGTGATGTATCACCTCACACCAGACAGAATGGCCATCATTCAAAAATCCACAAATGTCAAATGCTTGAGAGACTGTGGACAAAAGGGAACCATCTTTCACTGCTGGTGGCAATGCAGTTTGGTGCAGCCACTGTGGAAAACAGGATGGAGATTCCTCAAAAGCCAAGGAATAGACTTACCATATGACCCAGGAATCCCACTCCTGGGCATAAGTCCAGAAGGAACCCTAATTCAGCATGACATCTGCACCCCAATGTTCATAGCCAGCACTATTTACAATAGCCAAGACATGGAAACAGTCTAAATGTCCATCGACAGTTGACTGGATAAAGAAGAGTTGGTATATTTATACAATGGAATACAAGCCAGCCATATAAACCGACAACATAACACCTATTTCAGCAACATGGATGATCCTGGGGAAAATCAGTCTAAGTGAAGTAAGCCAGAAATACAAAGAAAAATACCATATGAAATGGCTCATCAGTGGAATCAAAAAACAAAACAAAACAAAACAAAAAAAGGACAAATAAAAAAAAGAAATAGACTTGCAGTCATAGAATATAAAATTTTGATTTCCATATGGCTGGGGGTGGGAAGAGATAGACTGGGAGGTCAAAATTGTAGAATAGATAAGCAGGATTGTACTGTATAGCACAGGGAAATGTATAAAAGATCTTACGGCATCTCAAAAATTAAAAATGAGACATCAAATGTATATATGTTCTTTGTAACTGAAAAATTGTGCTCTACGCTGGAATTGGAGACAACTTTGTAAAATGTATTTAAATCAATAAAAAAGTTAAAAAAAGATAAAACATTATCCTAAATATTACAGGAGTAAATATAAATTATAGAGAAAAAAAACTATGCAAAAGAGTAATAAAACCAAATATTTTGATTTATGTTTTCCTTTTGAGATAAGCAAATCAAAAAACCACTATCCAGGTGCATCATGAAAAAAAGGTAGATGCTACAAAGAAATAAATTAAGAAATAAAAGAAGAGAAATAACAATTGTTACCCCAGATGTACAAAAAAGTGTTCATTTGGTCAGAAATTTCATGCCAATAAACTGGACAACTTAGAAGAAATAGACATATGTCTAGAAAGAGACAGAGATAAGGAGAAACAAATAATTTGACCAAACTGTTTACTAGAAGAGAGATAGAATCTGCATTTTAAAAAATTTTTGAATAGAAGTGTAGATTTCAAAAGCTCCTGTGGAGAACTGTACAAAAATACAAACCAGAACTTATTCAATTCTTAGTATTCAAACATAGTGCAGATGTGGGAAAATCCCAAATTAATTCTATGAAGTTTCATCACCCTGATAGCAAAACCAACAAATAAAGTACGGGCAAAGGGAACTTCAAGCCATTATATTTGATAGATTTAGAAGCAAAAATTCTATAAAATATTATTAACAAACTAAATCCAGCAATACCTAAAATGAATCATACACCATGATCAACTTGGATTCATTGCAGTGTCATAAGATAGGTTCAACATACACAAATCAATCAGTTTGATACACCACATTAACAAAAGAAAAATAGAAAATGACATGGTCTTCCCAATAAATCCATAACAAGCATTTCATAAAATTCAACATTTTTTCATTGAGACAGCAACAACATCAACAACAACAACAACAACAACAACATCAATAATCACAGAAACCTCTTAGCAAATTAGGATGCAGGAAATATATCTCAACATATCTAAAGTCATTAATTACAGACCAACAGACTACATAATATGCAAAAGTGAAAAACTGAAATCCAAATTAAGGAATAAATCAAGGATGCCCACTCTCACCATTTTTATTAAACACAGTATGGGAAGTTCTAGCAACAGCAATTGGACAAGGAAAAAATTATTCAAGTTGGATTGAATGAAGTAAAACTGTTATTAATTTAGATGACATGATAATCTATATAGTGATCCCTAAAGATTCTCCAAACTAAAACAACTAAAAGTAATAAAAACATTAAGCAAAGTAGCATGATTCATGATTAATATACAAAAATTGTCACATTTTTTACACTAACAATGAAATATTCCATAATTTTAAAAGATCTATATGAATCAGACCAAAAAATGAAAAACCTATGAAAAAACGAACATAATAAAATGATTAGAACACTGATAAAGAAATTTGAAGATGATGTAAATAAATGGAAAGAAATCTCAATGTCTTAGTTTAGAGGAATTAATATTGTTAAAATATCCAACTACAAACTATGTCTACAGATATAAATTGATTCTGATCGAACTACATGATATTTTCCACAGAACTAAAAAGAGTCCTATGATTTGTATGGAACTGCAAAAGAACCAGAACTGCAAAAGAAACAATGAGGAAAAAGAGCAAAGTTGGATGCATAACCAATAACCCTCCCAGATCTCAGACTATATTACAAAATTACTGTAATCAAAACAGCACAATGCTGGAAAACAACCAAACATCTATATCACTGGAATGGAACACAGAGGCAAAAATAAAATATCACATGTATGGGGAACTAAACTATGACAAAGGAAATAAAAATATACAATGCCTTTAAGACAGTTTTCTGCAAGGGATGGTAAGAAAGCTAGACAGCTACATGTAAATCAATGAAATTAGAACACTCCCTCAAACTGTACAAAAATATACTCAAAATGATTTAAATATCTGAATCTAAAACATGACACAATAAAACTCCTGGAAACTAACATAGAGAAAACAAGACATAAATTGTAGGAAAATTTTCTTATGTCACTCTCCCAAGCTGAAAACAATAAAAACAAAATAAACAAAAAGGTCCTAAATAAATTTGAATGCTTCTATACAGCAAAGTAAACGAAATGAAAAGATGAATTTCCAAGTGGGAGAAAACATTAGGAAACAATACAATCAACAATAGGCTAATTTCAAAAATGCACACATCTTTCATACAACTCCATTTCAAATATCTACAAACAACTCAGCCAGAAAATGAGAAGACATTTCTCTAAAGAAGACACACAGATGACAAACAGGAAAAGAAAAACATGCTTACATTGCTAATCATAATACAAAGGCAATACAAAAATAAAATAATGTTCTACCTCCCAATATTGAGAAGGGATGTCATTCAAATGTCTACAAATAATACAGATTGGAGTGGCTGTGGAGAAATAGGGACTCTCCAACGCTGTTGGTGGGAATGAAAATTGGTGAAATCACTTTGGAAACTTTATGGAAGTTCCTTTAAATAATAAAAATAGACCAATCATATGACACAGCAATCCCACACCTGGGCATATAAAACATAAATCCTGAAAGCAAAGAATCCTAGAGTAAAATATAAGAAGTACACTCTGACATTGGACTTAATATGATTCTACATATGTCTCCATGGCAAGGGAAGCAGAAGCTAATCTAATAAAATATGATTGTATCACTCTAAACAAATTTGCACTGCAGAAGAAATGATCAATAAAATGAAAAGTCAACAAACAGAATGGGAGAATATATTTTCACGTGATATTTTCCAATCTAGTGTTAATATCCAAAATATATGGCAAACACTGACCCCACAACAATAACAAAAAAGACCCAACAATGCAACTAAAAAAAAGTCCATAGGAACTGAATAGATAGATCTGAATCAATTTTCTGTAGAAAACATATTTGGCTAAATGACACATGAAAATATGTTCAGAGTTATAAATTAAATTATAAATATGTTCAGAGTCATAAACCAAAAATGGGGCAAGACCTCACACTTGTCAGAAGGCTCTCATCAGAAAGAAAAGAAATAGATGTGGGTGAGATTGTGGAGAGAAAGTACACCATGGACACTGTTGATAGGAATGCATAGTATTGATTCCATTGCATATATACATGAAATTTTCTTCATCCATTTTTCGGTCAAGGCATGCTGGGTTTGTAGGCTCCTGTCTTAAGGCTCTAGAGAATAAGCCCATGGGCTGAACTGATAAACAATCTGTGAGGAATGTCACATATCCAGGCTGGGTAATATATGGCCTACTCTATGTATCAATTATGGCTGGATAGAATATGCTGGGTAAGATCTTCAATGGAGGACAACCTAAGAAAGGCACAGCCGGCTGGAGAAGAGATGGCCTACTTAATGAAGTTCCATGATGAACTTTTGAACAATCCTTGATCATTTAACATCCTGTGTTTACTGCAGGAGCATGGGTACATATACAGCTTAAGATTATTAACATTGTTATAACTTAGATGATATGTGAGGTATTGTGCATGTCCTATATAAACCCTTCTTCTAAGAATCAATAAACAGAGAACTACTTCGCTTCTGTCTACACAGTGTTTGGGTGTATATGATATCGTGTCACTGACAGGGTAAATTTAATTTGTTGGGAGTATCTTTAAAGTATGTTGCATTATATCCTCACTTATTGAGATGATTATGTGAGTTTTATTTCTCATTCTATTAGTTTGGCATGTCACCTTTATTGATTTGAATATTTTGAAGAATCTTTAAACCCAGTGATAAATCCCTTTAGTCATGTATGTTTATGATACATTAAATGTGTTGTTGAATTCATTTTGCTTGTGATTTTTGAGAATTTTGGCACATATGTTCATCAGGGATAATATTCTATATTTTGCATATAATGTCCTTTCTACCATTGTTATGCAAATAAAGCTGGCATCATAAAACATGTTTGTAATCTTTCACCCTCTTCAAATTCTCGGAAGATTTGGGGAAGAAATGGTGAAAAATTGTCTTGAAATGTATGACAGAATTCACCAGTAAAATCGTGTTGTAAATTTTTCTGGTTTGGAAAGTTTGGATTATTGATTTACTCATACACACTTTTGCTCTATATAAGTTTCTTATTGCTTCTTGATTCAGTATTGGAAGACATATGTTACTGGATATTTGTCTTTTGTTCTAAGTCATTGAAATCGTTGGCTTGTGGTAACTTCTAATGAAGCTTTGCATCTCTACAACATCAGTGTTAAAATATTCTCTTTTATTTATAATTTTATTTGAGTCTTTATTTCCTTAGCCAACCTAAAATTTGTCTACTTTATGTTTAAAAGAAACAGACTTAGGTTTTCTTTTTATCTTTTCAAATGTTTCTCTTGTTAATTTCCTTACTCACATTCATTCAATTTTCTTCTTTATTCTTTCTGTTTTCTCCTAGATTCTTCAAGTGCAAATTTAAGTAGTGTGAATCTTTGTATTTCATTTGCTACTAAATAGTTTTATTTAGATATTATTTATTTAGTTAGCTAGTTAGTTAGTTAGTTATTAATATATTTACATATTTATTCATTTATTTATCATTGAAGTACTGCCATTTACAATGTGTCAATCTGTGATGTATAGCTCTGTGTTCCTGTACATGCATACATTTGTGGGCCTAATAAATGATTCTTCAAGATATTTAACTTACTGCCCTGTGTCATACAAAAGAAATTTTGAAAAAAACTCTATTTTTATATATAGTGGATATCATTTATAAATCTACAGCTCCCAAATATATTCTCTCAAAGCCCCTTTCCACAGTAATCATAAAATTGTTTAGTAGATCTGCGAGTGTGCTTCAGTTTTGTAGATGAAATCATTGTGTTGTCATCCAATTTTTTTTAAGGATCCACATGTTTCATGTCATGTATTATTTTTCTTTCTCTTTCTAGCTTACTTCAATTAGAATGACACTTATTGGGGACATACATTTTGCTGCAAATGTCATTGTTTTATCATTTTTTATTGCAGAATATTTTTCCATTGTGTAAATACGGCATAACTTCTGAATACTGTCATCTGTTGTTGGACAATTAGGTTGCTTCCATGTCGTGGCTGTTGTATATAGCACTGCTAAGAACATTGGGGTACAGGTGTCTTTTTGAATTAGAGTTCTCTTTGATACATACCCAGAAGTGGGATTGTTGGATCGTAAGTTAAGTCTATTTTTATTCTTTTGAGGAAGCCCCATCCTGGTTTCCACAATGACTGCACCAAACTGCATTCCTTCCATCAGTGTAGGAGGGTTCCCTTTCTCCACAGCTTCCCCAGCATTTATTGCTTGTGGATTTTTGAATGCTGGCCATTGTGACTATTGTGAGGTGATTCTTCATTATAGTTTTAAATTGCCCTTCTGTGATAATGATAGTGAGCAATTTTTTTTCATATATCTGTATGGCATTTGTATATCTCTATTGGAGAATAGCTTGTTTAGGGCTTCTGCCCATTTTAAGATTGGGTTTCTTGTTTTTTTTATTATTATTAGGTTGTATGAAGTCTTATATTTTGGAAATTAAGTCTTTGTCAGTTGCATCATTTCTAAAATTATTCTTTAATCCTGTAGGTTTTCATTTTGCTTTGTTTATGGTTCCCTTTGCTGTGCAAAAGCTTATAAGTTTAATTAGGTCCCATTAATTAATTTTGCTCTTACATCCATTACCTGGGTAGGCTGTTCTAGGATATCATTGCTGAGATTTATCTCAGAGTATTTTACCTATGTTTTCTTCTAGGAGATTTTCTGTGTCTTGCCTTACATTTAAGTCTTCAAGCCATTTTGAGTTTATCCTTGTGTATGGAGTGAAGGAGTGTTCTAACTCTATTGCTCTGATGCTGCTATCCAGTTTTCCCAACACCAGTTGATGAAGAGATTGTCTTTTCTCTGTCATATTCTTGGCTACTCTGTCAAAGATTACTTGAACATAGGCCTTTAGGTTTATTCCTAGGCCTTCTATTCTGTTCCATTGGTCCAAATACCTGTTTCTGTACCAATATCTTGTCACTTTGATTACTGTAGCTCTGCAAGAGTGTAAGGAGACCTGGTGGTTTATTCCTCCATCCTCTTTCTTTTTCTTTAATAGTGCTTTGAAAATTATGGATCTTTTATGAGTCTGTGTTAATCTTAGGATCATTTGTTTCAGTCCTTAAAAAATTTTTTTGCATAATATCATTGGAAATCACATTAAGTCTGTAGATTGCCTTGGGCAATGTGGCCATTTTAACAATATTGTTTCTTCCATTTCATGTCCTTTGGGTATCTTTTCAATTCTTGAAATCTTTTGTGATTTCCTCTATGTTTTCTAGTTGTCCATATATAAGTTATTCACCTCCTTGGTCAGATTTATTCTTAAGCATTTAATAGTTTTGGATGCAGATATAAAAGTGGTTCTTTCTATACTTTGTTTTCCTGTTGATTCAATGGTAGTGTAAAGAAATGCAATTTGTTTTTGTACATTACTCTGGGTACGTTGCCCAGTTCCTTTTTTCCCCTAAGTAATTTTTGTGAAACTTTTACAGTTTTCTCTATATAGTGTCATGTCTGCATATCGTGGCAATTTTACCTCTTCTTTTCCAGTCTGAATACTTTTATTTCTTTTTCTTGCCTGATCATTGTGGCTAGGACTTCCAAGACTATATTGAATTGAAATTGTGAGAATTGGCAACCTTGTTGTCTAAGGTATTTGTGGGAAGCATTTTAGTTTTTCACCATTGAGTATTTTGCTGGCTATATATTTGTCATAAACAGCTTTCATTATGTTGAGATATGGTCCCACTATGCCCACTGTGATAAGAACTTTTATTGCAAATTGATGTTAAATTTTATCAAATGATTTTTCTGCATCTACTGAGATGTTCATATCGTTTTTGTCGTCTCTTTTGTTGATATGGTGTATCACAATGGATTGATTGATTTGCATATGTTAAACCATCCTTGTGTTCCTGGTATGCACCTAACTTGACCATGGTATATAATCTTTTTTACATACTGTTGGATTCGGTTTGTTAATAATATCTTAAAGACTTTTACATCTATGTTTATCAAGGATATTGGCCTATAGGTTTCTTTTCTGGGTAGTGTCTTTGTGTAGTTTTGGTATCAGGTTTATGTTGGCCTTATGGTGTGAGATTGGGAGTACTCTCTCCATATCAAACTTTGGAAAAGCCTGAGGAGGAGTGGTATGGATTTTTCTTTGTATGTTTTCTCAAATTCCCCAGTGAAGGTATTTGGGTCTGAATTTTGTTTGCAGAGATTTTTTATTTTATTGATAATTCTATTCCATTTTGGGTGATCTGTCTGTTCAAATGGTTAATTTCTTCTTAATGCAAAAATTGTTGGCTGAATGTTTCCAGAAACTTCTGCATTTCTTCCTGGTTATACAGTTTGTTTCCATACTGTTGTTCATGGTATTTCCTTATGATACTTTGCAAATTTGTTGTACTCTTTGAAGTTTCTGCATTGGCATTTCTTATGTTATTTGTGTTCTCTCTCTATTCTTGTCGATGATTCTGTCCAGAGCTTTGTCAATTTTGTTTACTATTTCAAAAAAGAGTTTGATTTTTTCTATTTTTAAACTCTATTTCAATTATTTTTTCTTTGATCTTCATTATTTCCCGCTTTCTGCTGACATTTGGTTTTTTTTGCTCCTCTTTTCATGATTAGTGTACATAGAACGTTAGAATATTTACTTGAAATTTCTCTTCTACTTTGAGGAGGGCCTTCTCGCTATGAACTTCCCTCTTAAGCCTGCTTTATCTGTATTCCATAATCTTTGCATTGTGTTTTTAGTATCTTGATTCCCTTATTAATTTTCTGTCTGAAAGACCAGTCTAGTGATGGTAATGGGGAATAATACTCTCCTACTGTGATTGTGTTCCCAACGATTTCTTCCTTTTTATCTATTAGTATTTGCTTTACGTATTTAGGTGCTCCTATTTTGAGTGCATATATCTTAATGAGTATAATACCCTCATTTTATATTTTTCCTTTAATCATTATATCATGTCCTTGTTTATCTTTCTCTTTGGCCTTTGTTCTAATGTCTCTTTAGTGTGACATCAGTACTGCTAGTCCTGCTTTCTTGTAATGTCCATTTGTATGGAAAATATTTTTCCATCTTCTGACTTTCAATTGATGTGTGTTCTTCTTACTAAAGTGGGTCTCTTGTATGCTTCATAATGTATGGTCTTGTTATATTATCCCATCTGACAATATATATCTTTTGATTGCAGCTGTTAGTCTATTAACAACTGTGATGATTATTGATAGACTGGTGTCTATTTCAATTTTGAGCTTCATCTCCCAGTTTATTTTATATTCTCTTTTTGTTCATTTCATTTTCTTTTTGTGGCTTGATAAGTTTTCTTTTATTATCTTGGTTTCTTTTTGGCTTTGTGACTTCATTGTAAGCTTTTGATGTATGGTTACACTGTTTTGTATGTATATTTAACCGTTACTATATCTGTTTATTTTCACTGATAAGAATACAAATTCTAACCCCTCCTACAGAGAACAGAAACAAGAAGGAAATAATCTGTATTGTCCTGTTTCACTCTCTGACCCTTAAAAATTTTGATGTACTGTTTTACAATATCATGTATATTCTATTGTATGTCATTGCAGCTATTGCATTTCTAATTATGCCTTTCTCCTTTCTATAGCATCCTGCTTCTTTTCTTTAGAGTAGATCTTTCATTATTTCTTTATCACTTGTTAAATTCTTTTAGTATTTGCTTTTATGGAAGTTACTTACCTCTCCTTCTATTCTAAAGGATAGCCTTGCTTGATAAATTATCTTAGATTACAGTTTCTTTCATTCAGGATTTTGAATATGTCTTGCCACTGCCTTCTGCCTGTTGTATTTGTGTAGGAAATGTGTTTACAAATATAATGTAAATAATTATATATATATATATATATATATATGTATAGAATACCTAGAAATCAAGTTGACAAATAAGATGAAAAGTTATACGTGAAAAAATATAAAACATAGATGAAGGAAATTAAATCTGACCCAAAGAAATTAAAAGATCTCTTATGTTAATGATGTGAAACTATGTGGTTGAGACAAACATACTACCCAAAGCAATCTACATTTAGTGTGATTCATGTCAAAATACCCATGAGATTTTTCCATTAAATAGAACAAATAATTTCAAAATTTGTATGGAACAACAAAAATCATGAGTTGCTAACATAATCTTGAAAAAGAGAATTAATTCTGATAATGTAAAGTACTCTGATGTTAAACAGTCCTACAAAATTTTAGTAATTAAAAAACATGATACTGGCTCAAAACAAGACACCAATCAATAGAAGAGAATAGAGTAACCAGATATAATCCCTCACACCTATAATCAATTAACCCATGAAAAAGGAAACAAGAGTATAAAATTAAGAAAAGACATTCTCCTCAAATAGTAATGCTGGGGAGATTGAACATGTGAAAGATGGAATATAGTATTTCCTTACATTGCACACAATCTATGAGCACAGAATGTCTTTTATTTATTTTGTTTACTTATATTTCTTGCACCTTAAATTTATAGATTTATGTTTAGATATTTTATTTCACTTATCAAATTTATTCCTATTTTAATGTTTTTGGTATAAATCTACACACAATTGTTTTCCTAATTTCTATTTTTGATAATGTGTTGTTAGTATATAAAAATTCAAGGGATATTTGTATATTGATTTTGTATTCTGCAAGTTTACTAATTTTGTTGACTATTTCTTGCAGTCACTGGAGTAGAATATGGAGTTTTCCATCTATGTATAATTATGTCATCTGTAAAAATTTTAGTGCTTGTTTACAAGTTGGATGCCTTTTATATTTTTTACTGACTAGTTGTTATGGCTAGGACTTCTAGTAGTGTAATTTAGGACTTGTGAAAATGAGCTAATTTTTCATATTGCTGGACCAGAGGAAAACCTTCCTGTATTTTAACATTGAACTTGATGTTAGTCATGGGTTTTTCATATATGGCTTTTATTATCTTTAGATATATTCTTTCTAGGGCGAATTTATTAACAATTTTTTGTATACAAAAGTTAAGATCAGTTCTGTCAATACTTTTCCTACATTTTGGAGATTCTTACTTTTGCATTCTCTGTTTTTTAAGGGATGGTATCACATTTATTGATTTGCATATGTTATATAATATTTATGAATCAGGAATTAATCATACTTAACTATATTTTGTAATACATATAATACGCTATGAATTCAGGTTGCTAATATTTATTTAGAATGGAATATACACATACTGAAGGAAAAATTTACATTGTAGCTTGAGTGTACATTTATTTATTTAAAAATTTTATCAATCATTTTGAAATTGGCTTATGTTTAATGGAATTTATTTCTAAATAAAGAATATAAATTTTGGTAGAAATGGATTTACTACAGTTTACTGATACAGAACATAGCTGTTATTTACAATAGGTGCACAAAGCGCTTGCATTAAAATGCCATAATATACTAACAATGCCAACTGTTTCAGTACTGGGAAACATATTGCTTCCTAAAGTGATTACCTGGTCTTTTCCACCCCAACCCACATATAATTATATTATTTGCTTTTTGTTTGTTTGTTTATTTCATCCTTAATGAAGTCACTGCTTATTGAATCCAGAATTTTGTGTATAAGTGTATTTATCAACATCATTTTGGAACACTTAACAGAAACCATAAGAGTATGGATTATATAGATGACAAGAAAATTTATTCCTTCTTGGGACTGAAAAACCTCTGAATGAAAGAATGGCAAAAATAAACATTTGTAAGTGTACAATAAAATTTTCTCTTTTGTAATTTTAAAGTAGTATATTAAATTACATTTGTTTTACTTATAGCACTGAATTACAATTTAAAACAAAATTTCCCTCCTTTGGAATTTCTTAAATTTGATTGATAATTTTAATCTAATTTTAATTCATAAATATTTACCATTTATTTATAAACATACCAAATAAACATATTTATTCTGCTCATATTTTGAATATAGATCTACTTAATGTAAAGTACACAGATAAATAACTACTTCCGTTTCCAAATCAAATTATGTTTCAATTTAATTGCAAATGATCAAGAAATTGTTTTACATTTTCTGTAATGTTTTACACAAATTTCACTTTATTTCCAAAACTTTAACTTTTTTTTTATTTTGTGCATTATTTATACTCTGTTCACAAATCTGGTATAAATTTTTGTACAAAAGGAAGTAGATTGGTTTCATTTCAAAACCCCAAAATTATATTATTTAAAAAGATTTTGAGGGGAAAATATTTGCATATCACACTATAAAAATATTCATCCTATATGTTTCATTTTAACTGGATGTATGAGAAGGAAACACTGGCTGAATTTTACACTTGGTTTGCTAGGAGACCAGTCGTTTTGTGATGTCACAGCTACTCAGGTTAAGAACCATTTTGATGGCCTAGCAGTTAAACTGTTCATGCCTGCCTAAGCAGCATTGGAAGCTGCAGTGCTCAAAATCATGATAACTTGAAAAGTAGCTGTAGAAAAAGTTATTTGAGATGGCACATATTTCTTCAGAAATTCAAGATTTGTCTCCTTCAGATGGATGAAATGGTTCAGGAAACTCCAGTAGATCTCTATTGTGTGATCAAACATTCTCTGGGGACTTGGACTTAAGGTGTATGATTGAAGAAAATGATTTTCAGACTTAGTCTGAAGAATCCTTGATAAAAAAAACATGTTACACACATTGTGTCTAGGAACCAGATGAAGATAATTATTTTCGTTCTCTGACATTTCCAAGAAAACTGTGGAAAATGGCTGGGAGTGGACAATTTAAATCCCTCTGGTGTGATGATAATGGAACTTCCATAGTGATTGATGAAGATGTCCTTAATAAGGAAGTTTTGTAAAGAAAGGCCCCTTTCACAATATTTGAAGCTGGGAGTATGAAAAGTTTAGTTAGACAGCTTAACCTTTATGGGTTTAGTAAAGTGCGGCAGAATTTTCAGTGATCTGATTGTCTAGCTGACTTTCTGGCAGAAGAAAAAGAAGTCTATGTTTTAAGCAAGGAATTCAGAAGTTTTAGTTATGACTTGGTAACTTATATATAAAATTTTATTTTCTACATGAATATATGGTAATATAAATGTAAAGCTAGATTTTGAAAATTGTATAAATCTACTAAGGCTAAAATTCTTTATTTTTTCTAAAAATGAGGACAGTGCCTTAAGTATTCAAGATTATGAGAAACTTTGCTAGCAAATATAAATCTTATCTGAAACCTAAATAAAGATATTAAAGCTGCTTTTCAAAAGTGGCACTCACCGTTACTGCAAATGCTAACTTCTTAAATTTGATGACTATACTATTTAAATGTGTATTTTCCAAATAAGGAACTTCAAAATATCATCAGCTATGTTCATATTTTGATGATATTATCTTTGCATAGTAAAAGTGAAATCTGAGGTTTTATAGGTTAGGCTTATTTTAGTCTTGTATTTTGATTTAAATATTACTAAAATCTTTATCATTTTGTTGTAGCTGCCGATCTACCATAATCCAAATTTTAAACTAGGCTTTCCCCTGCTTTTAGAGAGAATAAATAGAAGAGTTGGGATTAAAAATGCCTCTTTGGTATCTTTATTGGCTAAAGAATTTAACAAGAAGCAATTTAAAGGAGGGGGAAATGTGATAAAAAATAATTGTGATTTTGTGCTGACACTAGTGGAGAAAGTGCATTTTTACCTTCTGCAAATTTAAACATGCCTCTAATAAGAAAGCCCTCTACTAGCCACAATATTTGTGATACAAATACCACGATCAGAGGTGATTTTTTTCCTCCATCATCAGTGTCAGTTAGACCACCAGAAAACCTGCAGTGGATCAACGTGCTGTTTTAAATCAGTGGACCACTTTTCACGAGCAATCTGAAAGCAGCTACACTGAAACAAATGGCTGTGTTGTGAACTTCATTTCAACTACACCTTCTACTTCTCAGTACAGCATCTTGTCTCCCATACAGAGCAATTAATTTGGACTGATGGTTGAGCCTTCTACTTTTCCAAATAGATATCACAAAATATCTGCCAATGATGGTCGTTTTTCTAAACTTCAACCATGGAGCCACCCATGGTTCCCAGTGACAGTGATAGCTGATACATCAGCTACCTCTCTTTCATGGCCAACTCATAAGCCATCTTCAGTTTATGAACATCAGCCTAATTACAAATTATCTACCAGAGGACTACCAGATTATGCAGGATAACAAAGATTGAAATTGATGTTGGCAAATGTTGACAAATATCTGCAATTTTCTTATTTGAACAATAAACATAAATGTGTACCTGCATTTTCCTTATATTTTTTTAAAACACAGTAAAGTGTTAAATGGGAGACTAAGCTACCATTCAAAGAAGAAAAGAGATATTTGATTGATATGATCATTTGATGGAACAATATGGGTGAAAATTTAAATAATTTTTCTAAGGAATAAGACAAAATGGAAGAATTTGGAAAAAGACTAAAACATGGAGAGAGGGAAAATTACTAAGTGTTTTCTAGTTCAACCTGGAAAGTATTAAATGTGTAAGTTACGATAGGTTGGAACGGGAAATAAATACTGGAACAGGCCCAAGGATCATGGTCTCTAATTTGTCATCCCTGGTATGATAAAGGTCACATGATGTAGTCTCAGATGGCACATTCAGCATGTGGTAGAATTTAAGAAGTAATTTTATCTATGGTCTTCTTTGTGCTGTTTTCAAAGCATTCCAATTGGAGCTTTCTTTTCCTCCCCTCAAGACTCTACACTATATTTTCAAGTGAATATTTTATGTTACATTTATGTTCCAGCCAAAGACAAGCTTAATTCCTCAGGGTGGCACTTAATGCCTTTCCAAATCTAAGCCGACAAATTCAACATAGTTTAGTAATTTCTTTATAGATCTGGCATCTGAAAACCTTGGCATATCTTTATGTTTCTATGCTTCTGGAGATACATCCAGGCAAATGTTTGTTAACCGTATTAAATCCAACCTCACATATTTTGCTCCAGCTCAGCCTTGGACTTAGGATATCCTCCTTTTACCTATTTAGACATTCCCAGTCTCAGCACAAAAATCACCTCCTCCAGATATTTTCTGTCTATCCCCCTTTCTTTGTCTTACTTGGATACCATCACAATAAGCACATCACATGCCACAGAATGCATTTTAGTATTTAGTGAATGAAAAATACATGTTGACTTTAAGCAAAATCTACTTTCCTGAAGCAACAAAACTCTCATGGTTTTCAAACTATTTCATTATTGTCTTTACTCTTCACCACAAACTAGCTCTTTTCATAGCCCAAGTCCTTGTCAATCAAGACAGTAATTGGAGGTAGGTACTGGAGACAAAGTATTATTTTCTTCTTAATTCGTGCCTCCAGAGCCCTAAAGCTTTCCATTATCAATTGCTGGATTTTTTCCTGTCTCTTTATCACCCACCCACCCCAAAATAGCTGATTCTCTTCCCCATGCCAATAACTATACTGCCTTCTAATTAATTTACTTCTTAGAATCAGAGGTTTATCCAGAAGAGAGAGTGATGTTGCAATCATTTTATGTAGGTTTATGTACCCCACAAAACTAGTGCCCCTTCTAACCTTCACGCAGTAAGTATCAAAGAGGTACTAACCCCTTGGTTGCAGTGGTCATATTCAGTAACCAAATTGCAATCCAAACTGTGTGGACTACAAAGTGGTGAGGGCGGTAGAATTAAAAATTTGTCCAACTGCAAGAATACCAAATTTCTGCAGATATTAAGAAATATAAAATATTCATGGAAGACTTTGACTATTTCCCATTAATTTAAAATATATGGTGAAGCATTTTCAGAATGTGATATGCCCTGAAATGCTGGAAAAATTGTAGGCTAGGTCAGGGAGCCTAAGGCTTCTGCTCACAATCATGCAGCCAGTGTCAGCCAATAAGACTGGAATGGAAACACTGAGTCCTGAAAATGTGTCACCAGTTGTGATGAAAGCTTTTGATAATCTGGAGAATGGGCAAATGGGCCACGGTAAACTCTAGCACCATCATATCAATGACTTTACCAAGAGAAGAAAAGAGCCCACTTGCAGCAGGAGATCTGTGTCTGTACATCAGTGGTTGTTCCTACAACAGAAACATCAAGCTTTAAATTTGTCAGCTTAACTCTGATGATGGCTATGTTGCTGCTTACATTAGCAGTCTGGGGTTCAGATGGGCTGGTTCAGCAGCTAGTTTCCAGCTCTCTTATCAGACAGTGGGTCTTACCTTGATCATCATAACATGGTTCTACACTGATAAGTCAAAAGCTACAGTTTACTTTCAAAATTAGAAATCCTAAAGAAGAATATTGTTTGTCCATGTGTAGACTTCTACCTGGGAAAACTAGACTATTGGCAAAAGTACAAAAGTTGGCTGTTGCTTTGAACACTAGTCTCTGATTTCTGCCCACTGAATTCTTCCCACTAAATACT
Source organism: Vicugna pacos (assembly GCF_048564905.1). Classification (NCBI taxonomy): domain Eukaryota; kingdom Metazoa; phylum Chordata; class Mammalia; order Artiodactyla; family Camelidae; genus Vicugna; species Vicugna pacos. The sequence goes on from NW_027328741.1 coordinate 47,079,208, forward strand.
ACAAGTCGGTCTACCACTGTGTGTGTGTGAAGATGATTTGTTAAGCAGTAACTAAGTTTGTCTTATTTGAGTCATCAGTGAATTAGTCCTCTGCATCTGGCAGAATCTCTGTGAATTAAGAGTTTCAATGAGCCACCAGATTTTATTACGATCATGGGGAGGTAGATTATATTTCTCCCTGTGTACTAATTGTTGCCTGTTCATTGAATCCCGAGCTGATGCTAGGGTCATTACACTGAAACCTTGAATTGGACTGCAGCATATACATACTCCTGTCACCAGGGCCCAGCACAGGACTATGTCTCCTTTTTAATTTAAGCTTATGTGCAAGTATTTTCTTGTTTTAATTCTCATTGTTGACACAACTTATTTTGGCTTTGAACACCCATTGACTAATTTATAGAGACTGAACCATGATGTATTCCCGTTCAACTACACATTGCAATAACCTTTCTTTCGTTGGACTACCTGGATTAGAGTGACCAAAGTCACCATTTTGGAAGCAGTCCTCAGTCCTAATAATGCAGAATATTTACATTACTTTGCCAGCACTAGAGCGAGAATGTTTCTTGTGGATCTCAGGGATTATCCTCACATCCCCTAATGCAACCATGAGAAAACACTATATTGTTATCCAAAATCAAGTCTTTGTCAGTATTGCATTCCCATTGCAAAACAGTTAAGAATTGAAGGAGTTCTGAGATTTTACCATGCTGACATTTTTAGCAACCTAGCATGTTCCTTTCTTACTGTTTCTATTGGGGAAATGAGAACTTTGGTCAGAGACAGTGAACTTTATCACTCACAGCATAAGCAGCCATTGTTACTTTGTAACCATTCCCTAATCTCAGATGAATACACAGAGTAAAATTTTGATGCCTATAGATTTAGTGGGCTGTTATCATGAAGAAAGTTTAAGACATGGTAAAACACTAATTATATTAATATCTTTATGCATTATTTATTAGAATCATTTATTTATTAGTATCTTTACCTAGGATAAGTCTATCATGACTCAAGATTACTTGCTGCAAAAACAATCATGAGAAATGGCATGGGAAACCATGATCATTGTCTTTCCATTTTTCCTTCTGCTTTTATTGAGATGTAATTGACATAAAACATTGTGTAAGTTTAGGTGCACAGGGTAGATATTTTAGTTACATGTATCATGAAATAAATATTAGAGCAACTTTAGGGAGAATTCATTTTCTCTTTCAGATAAAATATTAAAGAAATCCAATTTTTCTTTTGGTTGTGATGAGAAATCTTATGGTCTACTCCCTTAACAGCATCCATATATAACATAAAGCTGTATTAATTGTATTTATCATGTTAATGGGTACCATCCCTTGGACACGTTTATTTAACAGCTGGAAGTTGTATCTTTCTAGTACATTAATCTAAATTTCCTTTTCCATCTCCTTCCTCTGTTAACTACAAATCTGTTTTTTTTCCTATAAGTATGTTTGTTTGTTTTTGAAGTGTAATTTAATGTATAACACTGTGTTAGTTTCTCTTACATAACATACTGCTTGCAAATTTTAATAAATTTCAAACTGATCACAAGAATAAATCTTGTTATGATATGTTGCTATTTAAATATATTTCATAGTTATTGACTATTCCCCATACAGTACATTTCTTGTCCCTGACTCATTTAATTTGCAACTTGGAAATTTTCTCTCTTAGTTTTCTTCAACTATTCCATTTTCTTCACCACATTTCCCTAATTCTTGTGAGCAACCTGTTTCTTTCTTTATCTATAACTACTTTTCTGTTTTGTTATATTCATTTGTTTTAAATTCCAAATATGAGTTAAATCATTTAGCATTTGTCATTGTCTGAATTATTCACTTTGAAAATTACCCTCTTTGTCTACCTATTTGTTGCAACTGACAAGTACTTATAATTTTTAGAGCTGAGTAAAAACCCATTGAAATTTTATGTGTGTGTGTGCATATATATATATAGTGTGCATATATATTTATTAGTGTGTGTATATATATATATACAAATATAGATAAATCTGTAGTTAATAGATGAGTAGATATATATACTATAAACACACATTTTCTTTATTCATTATTTATTTATGAGCAATAAATTTGCTTCTATATCCTGGCTATTTTAAGTAATGCCACAGTGAATATAGGGTTGAATTTATCTTTTCTGATTAGTGTTTTTTTATCTTGGAATAAGAATCCAGTTATAGAAATGTTGGATCATATTTCATTTTTAATTTTTAGATAAAACTCCAGAGTGTTTTCCACAGTGGCAGTACAAATTTACATTCACTCAAGCATTGCATCAGGATTCTTTTACTTACATCCTCACCAATATTTATATTTGTTATCTTTTTGATCATAGTCATTCTGACAGGAGTGACATAAAATCTCGTGTTATTGACTTGCATTTTTCTGAAGGTTAGTCATCTTGACCATTTTCATGTGCCTGTTTATTATCTATCTCCAACTGTATATTCATTTTTTGGTAATGGGCTAAATGACCATAACTGTCTGATTTCATTTTTAGGCATTCTTTGTGTTCCATTATTCTGTTTGTTCCGTGCCACTACCATATTCATTACTGCAGCCTTGTAATATAGTTTAAAATCAGGGACAGTGATACTTTCTCTTTGTTCTTTGTCAAAGAAATTGTGTTTTTAGTTTGTTTGTTTTCTTTTCTTTTCTTTTTTAGTGATTTCAACACTTTTGTGTTTACATGTAAATTTAAGAATTATTTTTTGTGTCTGAAAATGCCTTTTGTATTTTGATAGGCCCTGAATTTAATTTGTGTATTTTCTTGGCTAGTACTGTCATTTAAACAATATTCAATTCCTAATATATGAACAGATTATTTCCTTTCATCTGTTTGCATTATCTTCAATTTCTGTTTAAAATATTTAATAGTTTTCTGAGTACAGGTCTTTTACCTCCTTGGTTGGATAGATTTCTTGAATTTTTTTTTGGAATGCAACTCTAAATGAGACAGTTCACTCTCTTTCTCTATCTGTTAGCTTGCTGTTAGTGTGTAGAAATGCAAGATTTCTGTATGTTAATTTTACATTCTGAAATTTTACCAAATGCATTGATAAGCCCTAGTAGTTTTGTGGCATCTTCTTTGGGATTTCTGATTAATGTATTTCATCTGCAAACAGATTATTTTACTCCCTTTCTGAAACAGCTATATTTTATTTACTTTTATTTTGGAAATCTATGGCTTGAATTTCCAATACTACACTGAATAACAGTGGTAAGAGTGAGCATTCTTGTCTTCTTCCTGCTCTTACAGGAGATGATTTCTGCTTTTAATCATTGAGTGTCATGTTAGCTGAGTTTTTGTCATTTATGAACTTAACTGTTTTGAGGTATGTTTCCTCATGCCCACTTTGAGTAGAAATGTAATCATAAATAGATACTGAATTAGTCAAAACATTTTATGACCCTTTTGAGGTGACCATATAATTTTTATTTTTCAATTTGCTAGTTTGGTGTATCATATTGATTAATTTGTGGGTAATGAATCAGTTTTGCATACCTGGCATAAAATGGACTTAATCATATTGTATAATCCTTTTAATGTTTTGTTGACTTTGCTAACAATTTAGTGATGATTTTTGCATCTGTGCTTATCAGTAGTATTTAACCTGTAATTTTATGGTTATTTGTTCCTGTTTTAGTAGTAGTGTGATACAGAAATGTGGGCTAGGAAGCCTTCTTCGCTCTGCTAATATTTGGAATTCTCTGAAAAGTATAGGTAATAGCTCTTCTCTAAATGTTTGGCAGAAGTCACCTGTGAAGCTGTCTAGGCCTGGAATTATGTTTCTTGGGAGATTTTGTTTAATTACTTATTCTATTTGATTAGTGAAAATCTGTTAAAATTATCTATTTCTCATTCCATCCTGGAGATTAGTCTTTCTAAGAAATTGTCCATTTCTTCTAGGGATTCCATTTTAATTGGCATATAATTTTTTGTATTATTTATGAGGCTTTGTGTTACTTTGATATAAGCTATAACTTCTCATTTATTTTGGAGCTTTTTAATCTGTTCTCTCTTTTTTGCTCATGAGTCTCATTAAAGTTGATCAGTTATGTTTATCTTTCAAAAGGCATTATTTAGTTTGTTTAGATGTTTCTATTTTTAATCTATTTTATTAATTCATTTTCTGACCTTTCAGCTGTCTTTCATTCTACTAACAAGTTTGTTTATTATTTTTCTACATCTTTTGTTTGTAAGATTATGTTTTAAGAGAGAGATGTTTCTAATTTGTATAAGTGGGATTATTTTCCTATAAGCATCCCTATTAGTACTGCTTTTGCTATACCCCATGGACTTTGTTTTTGTTGTCATATTTCTTTATATATTTTTCTTTGATTTATGCAGCAATCCATTGGTTGCTTAATGTTGTATGATTTATCCTCCACACTTTAAAACTTTTCTCAGGTTTTTCCTTTTAGTAAATTTCTATTCTCACAGAATTCATATGTTTTTTCACAAAACAGGGAGAAAAATAATAAAATTTATACAAAATTGTGAAAGACCCAAATTTTCTAAAATTATCTTCGAAAAATGAACAAAGCTGTGGGTATTATCCTCCCTGAGTTTAGAACATACTACAAAGCTGCAGTAATCAAAACATCAAAATATATCACTAAAAGTGTCACATAGATCAATGGAACAAAATAAATAGTTGTAAAATAAACCCACATTCATATGGTCAGTTAGTCTACAATGAAGGAGACAAGAGTATACAATGGAAAAAGGGCATTCTCTTCAACAAGTTGTTCTGGGAAAACTGAACAGTACATGTAAAAGAAATATGTAAGAGCACTTCCTTCCATAGTATACAAAATAAGATAAAAATGGATTAATTTCCTAAATGTAAAACTTGAAACTATACAATTACTGACCAAGAACAGGAGCAGAACTGCCTTTGTGATAAATCATAGCAATATTTATTTCTGATCTATCTCCTAATTAAAAAAAAGGAAAATCAACAATAACAGACTTTAATTATACTAGGAAAAAATAGATGAACTATGTGATACATGGATTCCACTTCTTGAATACGTGTGAAGTGCAAAACCTTATACAGAGTGAAGGACACCTTCAGCAAGACTTATGACAACACACAGAATAAAAGGGAGAATTTCAGACAATTAAATCAACATTTTGTTAATATCCATAATATATATATATAGTATATTAGAATCAATATTTAAAAAAAAAGACCCCAACTTAAAATCAGTTGAAATATGTTTATTCAAACTTTTCAAAAACAGACATGTGGATGATTTTCATGCACATAAAAAGAAACTTAACTTTGCTATTCATTAGGAATTCATAAATCAAAACCAGAATGAAATATAATCTCACAGAAACCAAAATGGCTAATAACAAAAGTCTTCAAATGACAAACATTAATAAGAATGTCAATAAAAGGTAACCCAGGTACACTGTTGGTGGAAATATAAATTAATGCATCCACTATTATAAAATTGTGGACAGTGCTCAGAAAACTAGAAATAGAAGCATTATATGTTGCAGCAATTCCAGTTTTTGGTATAAATCTCAGAAAAAATGAAAACATTAACTTAAAGGATATATTACCACCAATATTCTTAACATCATCATTTATATTATCCAAGGATAGATGCACAAATCAACTGCCCATCAACAGATGATTCACTGAAGTAGATGTGAGATATAGATAACATAATAAATATTTAGTCATTGCCATATTAAAAAATAATATTCTGCCATTTGGAACAATGTGAATGGACTCAGAGAGTGTTGCACATAGGAAAATAAGTCATAAGTCATGCAGAGAAAAACAGTCTATGTTGTCACTTAAATGAGGAAAATAAAGATATTAGAGAAATAATCATAAAAAACAGGAACAGAATCACATATATATGTGTACTGTACTAAGTAGTGGTTTCCTGTGTGGACAGGGTAGTAGGATGGAGAAGACAGAAATGTGCAAGCTACTAGTAATACATTAGAGAACCAACAGGGCTATATTTACAGCACAGAGAAATATTTTAATAATTTAATTGATTTTAAAGAGATTATAGGGATATATTACAGTAAAATGTGCATGTAGGTGGGAAAAACTTTGACGAAAAGAACCCAGGAAATCAAAGTATTTTGTAGTACTATGGTATTAGGGGAGGTGATTTGTTCACTTTCTTCAGCTTTCTTATAATGTCCTTAGTAGAATTTAAACTTTTAATTGAAAAAGGATTTACTTTTATATGTGACATAAGTTTAAACAATTTTTGTCTCTCCCCTTACATCTACAGTCAGTAAAAGTTCAGATCTCAACAAAAGTAACTGCAACACAAAGCAATACTCCAGAACACATGTGAACAGGTGAAGTTTGGTGGACTAAAACAGACAAAGGTTGCTAAAGTGAGGTAAGAGCAGATTTGGTGTCTGCAACCAAGGCCCCCTGACTAGGATATCTGAGTACACAAGTTCAGAGAACCCAGCAGAAACAGGATCTCAGTGGTTCATACAGCTTCAGCCCCCAACTGCAACAGTACTCATGGTCATATGTACCTTGAGGGAGCCACAATGGAGACAGAAATTCTATCCTTCAGACACTCAGACATTCATGAAACTGTCCCTACTCCCCATTCACAGTGGTGGAGACAAGCTACCTTGCAACACTGGACATAGCAAAGGCACTTGCCTAATTCCAAATACCCATCTGTCTTTACAAATTTTCTCAATGTGTGCACTCTCAGGGGATATCAGATAAAATGTAGGGTTCAACGTCCCAGTGACAACAGTGGCATTAACTAACAGAGAAGTCTAAGAAATGACAATGAAAGGACATATTTTATCCAGACTGTATTTACTGGAAAGTGCCATTTTGAAATATTATCAGAGGTAGCTCAGGTAAGTAAAACCAAAAATTGCACAATATTGCAAACTACCAGAAAATAAAAGCAAGGACTCCAACTCCCAATCTGTTATTTAGTGTCATCAGAGCAATAATTTATCAAAACCACGACCAATCACAGTAAAATTATAGGGCACGCACACACAAAGATACACAGACAAATATACCTACACAGACAAAGACACACATGCACACACACCTGAACACACACACACAATGTCAACCCTGCAGCTAACAAATTTAAAGTCATGGTATATTACCATATAACAAATAAAGAATCCAAATATGTGTCATACAGAAATACAATACAAAAAACATTACTAAGAAAGCAGGTTAGTGAGCCCAGGAATAAATGAAAAGATGATAAGGTATACATTACCAAAGAGACTGAAACTATAATAAAACCAAACATTGTTGGAGGACCAGGAGAACTTAATAAATGAGATGAAGAATGCAACAGAAAGCATTGGAAGTAGACTGTCTTTGTGGAAGAGAGATTAGCAAACTCAGCACTACAAAACTAAAAATGATAGGAGAAGGCAGAGATACAAGATATTAAAAAGTGGGGAAATTAAACATTAGCCATCAGACTACCACAGGAAGTGCACATTAGAGTGGAATCCTGGAGGGAGAAGAAAGTTAGAAGGCAGCTGATGGTTTTTTAAAGAATTAGTAGTTGATAACTTCCTGAACCTGTGTAAGGAACTGATATACAAGTCTGTGAGCCAACAAAACACCAATAAATTTAAGAATGGGACCTCCTTCAAGATTCGTCATATGCAAATTGGCAAGTCAATGACAGAGAAAATATTTTAAAGGCAGCCAAAAAAAGTTATGATAATCTCCAAAGGAACCCCCATTAGGCCATCAGCACATGTCTGAGCAGAAAATATAGGCCAAGGGTAAATAAAATTACATTTTTAAACTACTGTAATAAGAAACAACTCACCCAATAATACTTACACTGTTATCACTTAGATATAAAGTGAAAGTAAAGACTTTACCAGACAAAAAAACCCTGAAAATGCAAAAAACAAAACCGAGATATCTTATAAGAGGTGTAGAAAACAAGTCTTCTAAGAAATATAAAATGGCAAAAATATGCAAAACATTGACCAAAATCCTAAGGAGAAACCACGAGAAATTTGCAAATGTTTCTTTGGTTATGTTTTTAAATGCTACTATACTATATGGATTAAAGATTGAAAAATAGGGAACCAGGGGCAATAAATATACATACTTCACACTGGTAACATGTTAACAACAGTAAAAGAAATAATTTCAGTCAGTAATCATAAAAGGTTAAGAGTAAAAATAAAACAATATTAAAGGAAGCTTCTATCAGCGGAAAAATGACTAAATTATACATGAGACATTTTATTTTTAATTGAAGTACACTAGATGTACTATATTGTGTAGTTTCAGATGTACAGCATAGTTATTCTTACCACTTTGTAGATAATATTGCATTATGAATTATTACAATGATTGTAACATGCAATTGTTTTAAGCTAATATGTATAATTCCATGATCTATACAGATTATCCATGTTGCTTCCGTCCTTTATGTATACTAATTTTTATCTTTCAATTTTTTACCATTAAATTCTCTTTCCCTTCCCCTTTGGTAAACATAAACTTTTTCCCATATCTTTGAGTCTGCTTAAGTCTGGTCTATCTAATCTCTTTACCTCTCCATCATGTCTCAATCTATATACCTATCTATTTATCATGTATATATCTATCTATCTGTCTATCTATTTATCTATCTATCATGTATTATACTTCTATCTATTTATCTGTCATCTATCAATAGATAGCTATAGATAGATGTACACAGATATGTGTTATTCTTTATATACCACATATAAACTATATTATAAACTTTGTCTTTGTCTAAGTTACTTCACCTAGCACAATATTTAGTAGGTCCATTCATGATGCTGAAAGAGCAATTTGTTATACTTTTTCATGACTGAGCAATATTCCACTGCATATTTATAGAAACATCATATCTTCTTAAGTCCATAGTCTACTGAGGACACTTGGATTGCTTCCCTGTGTTGCATATTATAAACAGTGCTGTTGTGAACATTGGTTCTTCTGAACTTAGGGTGTTTTCCCCAGATTTTTCCTAGCAAAGTTATTACTGTGTCTTATGGTAGTTAAATTTTAGTTTTTAAACAAATCTGAATAATGTTTCCTTAGAAGTTGTACCAATTTACATTCCTATCAAGAGTATATAAGACATTTCTTACCTCCACATCGTCTCCAACACTTACTATTTGTAGGTTTTTTGATAATAGCCGTTAGACAAGTGTGAAGTGACACCTCATTGTGGATTTGATTTGCAATTATGTAATAATTAGTAATGTTGAGCAATTTTATCACTTGCCTGTTTCTCATATGTATGTTTTCTTTGGAAAAATATTAACTCAGGTACTCTGCTCTTGTTTTTGATTGGGTTTTTGTTTATCACCTTGAGTTGCGTAACCTAAATCCATGTTACATCTATTAACTTACATCTATTAACCCCTGGTCACTTGCATTGTTTGCAAATATGTTTTCCAATTACACAGGCAGTATTTTCATTTCACTGATAGTGTCCTTAGCTGTGTAGAAATTTTCAAGTTTGTTTAGGTCCCACTTGTTTATTTTTGCTTTTATTTCTTTTGCCTTAGGAGACTGATATAAGAAAATATTCCTATGATATATAACGAATAGGGTATCATCTATATTCCTTTCTTGCAGTTTAATAGAATCAGGTCTTACATTTAGGTCCTTAATACACTTGGAGTTTATTTTTGTATATGATGTCAGGGAATGCTCTCATTTCATTCTTTTACATGTAGATGTCCAGCTATCCAAACACCATCCATTGACGAGACTGTCTTTTCTCCATTGTGTACTCTTGCATCTTTTATCACAGATTCATTGCTCATAGGTGTGTGGAATTATTTCTAGGCTCTCTATCTGTTTTTATTGTTTATATCTCTGTGCCAATGCCATGCTGTTTTTATTACTGTAGGTTTGCAGTATAGTAAGGTATCTGGGAGGGTTATACCTCCAGATTTGTTGTTTTTTCCCAATATCATTTTGGCAATTTGTAATGGTTTCATGTAAAACTTAGAGTTATTTATTTTCTGGTTCTGTGGAAAATACTACATCTTCATAACAGGAATTTCACTAAGTCTGTAGGTTTCTTTTTGTAGTACGGCCATGTTGACAATGTTAACTCTTTCAATCCAAGAGAACAAGGGATCTTTCCATTTCTTTGAATCATTTTTAAATTTCTTTGTCAATATTTTATAATTTACAGTGTTTAGATCTTTCACATAAGTGGTTACATTTATTCCAAGATATTCGGGGGAATGGGGTTTTAAATACTTTTGCTTTCAACGTCCATTTTATGGTATCTCATGATTAATGTGTAGAAATGCAAGAGACTTCTTTACATTAATCTTGTACCCTGTTCCCTTGATGAAATTATTTATTGTTCATAATAGTGTGGAGCCCTTATTACTCTCTATGCAGAATGTTATGCCAGCCGTACTGGTGACAATTTTGCCTCTTTCTTTCCATTTTGCATTTTTTTTTTTACTTCTTTTTCTTTCCTTTTCCTTTCTTCTATTAATATTGAACACAAGTGGTGAGAGTAGGAATCCTTGTGTTGTTCCCGAATTTACCCAGAAGGCTTTCAGGCTTTCCCATGTGTATTATAAATTGTAATAAATGGCCTTTAGTATGTTGAGGGGTGTTCCCATTGTTCTCAATTTTATGAGAGTTTTGATGATGAATGTATGTTGAATTTTGTCAAATGCTTTTTCTTTGTGTGTTGACATGGTCTTGTGAATTTTGTCCTTCCTTTATTAGATATGTTTTATGCTGATTGACTTGTGTATGTTGAACCATCCTTGTGACTCTGGAAGGAATCCAACTGATCATCATGTATAATCCTTTCTATATATTGGTGGATTCATTTGATGATGTTTTTCGAGGATTGTTGAATGTATATTCATCAAGGATACTTGATTTTCATTTTCATTTTTTTTTAAGTAGTGTCTTTGACTAGTATTTTTATCAGGGTAAATGTGGCCTCATAGAATAAATTTGGGAATTGTCCTTCCTCCTTCATTTTTTAAAATGGTTTTGGGGAAAGAGGTTTTAGTGAAGGCAACCAGGCATTATGTTCAAGGGGTGTTTTTAAAATTATAGATTTTATCTAACTTATACTGATTGCTCTTTTCAAGTTCTCAGTTTTCTTTTTATTCAGGGTTGGCAGTCTGTATATTTCTAGAAATGTGGCTTTTTCTTTTAGGTCGTCCATTTGGTTGTCATGTAACAGCTCATAATGCTTTCATAATCTTTTTGTATTTCTGTAATATCAGATGTTATTTCTACTGTTTCATTTCTTATATTGTTTGGGTCCAGGCTCTGTATTTCTTAATAAGCCTGGCTAAATGCTTACCTGTTCGTTAATATTTTTAAGAAAATTTAAAGCTGTTGATTTTTCGATTTGTAATTTATTTTTCAACTTTTAATTTATTTATTTTCAACATAATCATTAAAGATTTCTCATTCTACTCCCTTTGGGTTTTGCTCTTATTTCTTGTTGTTTTGTGTGGTATGCTAGGTCCTTTCTATGAGGTTTTTCTTGTTCCTTCTAGAAGTCCTGATTTGTTCTCATCTTCCCTCTTAGATTTGTCTTTGCTGCATTCCATGTTTTATGAAGCTGTGTTTTCATAGTAATTTATCTCCAGGTATGATTTTATTACCTCTTTGATTTCATCTCGTCTTTGATTTTATCATTGACCTTGTTTTATTTTATTTTATTAAAGGATGTTATTTGACTTCATGTTTGTGCATTTCCTATTCTTCTTTCTAGAGTTGATGCATAGCATCCTACTTTTGTATATGGAAAAATACTTGCTGTAATCTATATTTGCTTAAAGTCAATAAGGCTCATTTCATGACATAATATGTGGTTAATTCCTTAGATAACATCCTGTGCACACTTGAAAAGTTTGTGTTTTCTGCTTTTCTGATGCAGTGTCTAATAGCTCAGTTAGGTTCAAATGATCTAATATGCTGTTAAGACCTCTGTTTCCTTACAGATATTCTTTCTGGATGATCTGGCTATCAGAAAAGTGAGGTGCAAAACTCATCTACTATTATTGTTTTATAATGAATTAATTCTTTCATAGTGTCTACTAAAATTTCTTTTTACACTTATGATCTATGGTGTTGGGTCCATATATTATTTAATGAGTGTAATACCCTATTTTTTATTGATTTCTTTTTCTTTATATAATCTCATATTTTTTTCATTTCGGTCTTCTTTTAAAACGTATTTTGTATGAGTTGAGCATTGCAATCTGCACTTATTTGTCATTTCCATGGAATATCTTTTACATTTTTTCCATACTATAATCCACTTCCATAAAGTGAGACTTTCTGGGGGGGTGGCAAAGATGGTGGAGTAGAAAGATGCTCGTAGCTCACACTTACCACAAAAGCACCAAGACTCACATCCACAGACCCACTCAGCAAACCAGAGAACCTACAGAAGTCTGACAGAACATTGTCCTCTTCAATAGATAAAGATGTGAAAAATATGGTAGGAGAAAAGGAAGAAAGAAAGAAGAAAAGGCAAAACAGAGTGGGACAGGTCCCATGGGGAGGGAGCTGTGAAGAAGGACTGGTGCTCATTCATTGCATCTCCTCTCTCCAACTGAGTGTTATGCAGGACGGAGGGGGGAGCCTACAAGGGTTGGACTTGTACATAGTATAAGTTGACTGACAGAACTAAGTTAAACAGGTAAAGAGGATCCCTGTGACACCCAGCCGAAGATGCAGACATGAAGCTGGGTGCAGGGCCATGCTGCCCGAGCTCGGTGGTAGATGGGGATGGCTAAACTGTGGCAGCCCAGGGAAGTGGAGTGGGCCTTGTGCCATGGCTGTGGGTGCACAGGGCAGGACAACCTGGGCCCTCCATTAAACAAGAGGGCAGATGTGCCCTGTGGGGGAAGGGTGCAATCCCCATCTCTGAAAATCCACAAAGGTTTCTAGGTGAAGATAGCTGGGGCTCAGACACAGCCACCATAGCCTCTGGAGCTTTGCACCCAAGTGGCAGTGGGGGCAAAACCTGCATCTACACCTAAGGACTTAGCAGCCTCAAGGTCCAGTCAGAGATTTGTCTACAGCCTGAGGCAAATAGTATCCTACTGTCCTGGTTCCTCAGAGAACTTGTCTGCCAAGACACACAAGGAGCTGGGTTTTAGCCCAGACCAGGGACACAGCTGTTCCTCATTCTTACATAAGCCCACTTCTGGTGGGCAAATCTGAGGCAGAGCGTACAGTGGCACAGAGGAGCAGAGTGATCAGCAACCTGAGGGGGCGGGTGGCCCCTCAAATTTTGAGCTGGAATGCAGTCCCTGACCATGGTGCTGGGAGAGGGCATGATGCACACTCCTGCCTGGTCAGTCTGCAACATCTCACTGTAACATTGGGCAGGGCAGTGACAAGCAGCCCACAGTAAAGAGAGCTGCTCCAGGTGCAGTGATGTGTGCAGGAGCGATCTGCTTGCAGATAGGCACTGGGAGCATCACAAATGAAGGCTCCAATGGAGGGCCTCTGAAAACAGAAAGATGAGCTTCCAAAACAGAATGAATACAGAAAAACTTCACATTAAATGTGCACAGTTTCTAGGAGGACACAGACGACCCCTTGTTTTAATCTGCTTTTACCTGTTCCATTTTCTATTACCCTCTTAAATTTTACTTCTTATTCAATTATAAATAACCCCATTTTAATCCCTTTGAAATTTTGATAAATATTTTTATTATTATTATTATTTTTCAAATCTCTGCTTCAACTTGCTTTCTAATATTCATTATACAATGTCTTCAAAGCTTTATTTCTCCCTTTTTTAAAATTCTTTATCTCTCTCTCTTTTTTCTCTTTCCCAAGTTGTATTACTACATAGGCATTAGGTAGATATGCTACTTTAGGACCAGAGTAGATAACTGATACTCCATAAACTACAGTCCCAGAGAGACAGCAGAAAGATGAAGAAGTAGAGAAACCATTCCCAATTAAAAGAACAAGAGAAATCCCCTGAAAGAATAAGTGAAATAGACATTGATATCCAACTAGATCAAGGTTTCAAAAACGGAGTGATCAAAATACTGAATGAAATAAAACAGATAAAGTTTAGAGATACAAAATATGTCAAAAATGAAATGGAATCTATAAATAAAAGCCAAATAGAACAGGTAAACTCATTGACTGAGATGAGGAAAGATTTAAAGGGGTAGCAAAGCTGAATATATAGCACAGAATAAAGAATTAGTGACTTAGAATACAGGACAATAGAAAGCATCCAATCAGAAGAGCTACAAGAGAAACAACAAGAAACAAATGAAAAAAGCATAAGGGACCCATGGGTAATAGAAAGCATGCCAATCTTGGCATGATAGAAGTCCCAGAAGGGGAAGAAAGATCAAAGGGGATTGCAAAGTTTTTTGTAGAAATCATGACTGAGAACGTCCCAAACTTAAAGAAGAAATCAGATATCCAATACAGGAAGCTCAGTGTGTCTGAAAAAGGAAGAACACATATACACCCATACCAAGACATATAATTAAGATGGCCAGAGTCAAGGAGAAAGAAATGATTCTAAAGACAGCAAGAGAATAGCAAAGAGTGAGTTACAAGGGAATCCCCGTAAGGCTCCCAGCAGATTTCACTATAGAAATACTACAGGCCAGAAGGGAGTGCAAGATGTATTCAAAATCCTGAATGAAAAAAAAAAAGATAAACCCTAGGATACTTTAACCAGCAATGCTATTCTTTTTGGTAGAAGGAGACATAAAGAATTTCACAGACAAGAAAAATCTTCAAGAGATCAGTAACACTAGACCCATGCTAAAAGTATTAATGAAATTTCTTCTCTAAAAAGAAAAGTAGCAGGATGCTACAGAAATGTGAAACTCAAAGCTTTAAAGGTGATAACTCATGAATTACAAATAAAATAAACCCAAAATTTTAAAACAAGACATACAAATCATTGAGAATGGGAGAGGGAGACAGGAAATAAGAATTTTTTTTTGGTCTTTATTTTTAAATTTTTTCTTCTCGGTAGGATGGCTTTGAGATCATGTTACTATCCATTTAATAAAAGCAGTTATACTAATGGTCTAATGGGCTTATAAAAAAGGGAAACAAGAAGACAAATACTTATCAGGGAGTCACTAAAAATTAATAAAATTCATGATAATACAAAATAAACTTACCAAAACTTAAAAGGAAGATGAAAGGAACAAAGAGGAAATAGCAAATCATCTGCAAATATAATGTCAAATTGGCAATAAACCAAAGCGTATCATCAATTATTGTAAATGTTAATGGCCTAAATTCTCCAGTTGAAAGTCATAGAGTGGCAGGCTGGATAAAAAAGCAAGATCCTTCAATATGTTGCATACAAGAGACCCACTTCAGTGAGAAGGACACACATAGATTGAGAGTGAAAGGACAGAAAAGGTTATTACATACAATTTGAAAAGCCAAAAAGCAGGTGTTGCAGAACAGATTTCAGACAAAGTAGCCTTTAAAACAAAGGCCATAAAGAAAGATAAAGAAGGACATTTTATTATGATTGAAGGAGTGATACATTATGAGGATAGCACACACATTAATACATATGCAACAAATAGATGAGCACCTAAGTACATAAAATAATTACTAACAGATATAAAGGGGGATTCATATTTGGAGATTTCAACACTGCATTTACATCACTGCACAGATCATCGAGACAGAAAATAAAATAGGCAACAGAGACGTTAAATAATAGAATATGTGTAATAGTAATATTACACTTGGTGGATATTTTCAGAGCATTGCACCCCCCACAAAATAGGATATACATTCTTTTCCAGTGCACGTGGAACATTTTCCAGGATTCATAATGTACTTGGACACAAAAGAAACCTCAGCAATTTTAAGAAGATAGAAATTACCCCAAGCATCTTTACTGATCACAATGCCATGAAGCTAGAAATCAACAACAGAGAAATAAAGGAGAATAAAAGGTAAACATGGAGATTAAACAATAAGTTATTAAAAAACCAGTAGGTCAATGAAGAAATCAAAGCTGAAATGAAAATGTACCTTGAGACAAATGAAAATGCAAGCAAAACCAAATTTATGGGACACAGTAAATCAGTGCTGAGAGAGGGGTTTATAGTGATACAGGCAATCCTCATAAAAGAAGAACAACCCCCCCAAAAAACTTAAACCAGCAGCAGAATGAACTAGAAAAAGAAGAAGAAAAACCCCAAAGGCAGCGGAAGGAAGACAAACATAAATATTGGGGAGGAAATAAATAAAATAGAGATTAAAAAATCCATACTAAAAAATGAACCAATCCCAAAGCTGGTTTTTCCAAAAGGTAAGTATAATCGGAAAACCTCTGGCCAAACAAAAAGAAGTAAAGAGAGTTAGCACAAATTACCAAAATAAGAAAAGAGAATGGAGAATTTACAACAAATAAAATAGAAATATAGAATATCATATGAGATTATTATGAAAAGAATATGGAGCCAAACTGTATAACCTAGAAGAGATGGACAAGTTTCTGGAAACATAATGTCCACCTAGACTAAATCAAGAAGAAACTGACCCCTTGAACAAGAAGAGCACTAGAAATGAAATCAAAATAGCATTATAAAACCTCCCTACAAATAACAGTCCAGGACCAGACGGATTCACAGAAGAATTCTACCAAACATAGAAGAAGAACTCATACCAGTCCTTCTCAAAATCTTCCAGATGATTGAAAAGAAGAAATACCCCCAAAGTGATTCTATGAAGCCAAAATCACCCTGATACCACAACCAGGCAAATACACTACCATAAAAGAGGATTATAGGTCAATATCACTGATGAAAAGAGACGCCAAAATCCTCACCAATATAGTTGCAAAAAGAATCCAACAACACAGAAAAAAGGTAATACAACATGACCAAGTGGGGATCATGCCAGGGACACAGGGGTGGTGCAACATATGCAAATCAATCACTGTAATACAGCACATCAACAAGAGAAAGGACCAAAACCACATGATAATCTCAATAGATGCCGGAAAAGCATTTCATAAAATTCAACACCCACGTATGATAAAAATTTTCACCAAAGAGGGCATAGATGGAATATATCTCAACATCATGAATGCTATAGATAACAAACCTAGCAAACATACTACTCAATGGTGAGTAAGTCAAATACTTTCCACTAAAATCTGGGACAGTAAAAGAATTCACACTATCACTACTCCCACTCAAGATAGACTTGGAAGTCCTAGCCACAGCAATCAAACAAGAGAGAGAAGTAAAAGGGATGCAAATTGGAAAGGAAGAGGTAAAAGTCTCACTATATGCAGATCATATGTTATTATATATAGAAAACCCTACATGATCCAGACAAAATTTACTACACATGATCAAAGAATTCATCATGTAGAAGGTTACAAGATTAAGGTTCAAAAATCAGTGACATTTATTTACGCTAATGATTCAGATAACACTATGGAGCTATAGTCAATATGACAGCACTGTATTGGCAGAAAAACATACATATAGATCAATGGAACAGAACAGAGAGCTCAGAAATGGACCCACAAATGTTTGGTCAATTAATCTTAGACAAAGAGGCAAGAAATTACAATGGAATAGAGATAGTCTCTTCAGCAACTGGTGTTGGGAAAACTGGACAGCAGCATGTAATTCAATGAAGCTAGAACACTCCCAATGGAGCTAGAACACCATACACAAAAATAAACTCAAAATAGATAAAACACTTAAACATAAGACTAGATACAATAAACCTCCAAGAGGAAAATATAGGAAAAACAGTATCTGACATATTTCTCGAAAATTTTCTCATAGAAGAAATAAAAGCAAGAATAAACAAATAAGACCTAATGAAACTTACAATCTTCTGCAAGGTAAAGAAACCAGAAATAAAACAAAAAGATAAACTACAGAATGGGAAAAAATTTACATATGAAACCGTCAAAGGCTTGATCACCATAGTATATAATCAGCTCATCCAACTGAATAAGAAAAAATAAACAACCCAATCCAAAATTGGGCAAAAGACCTAAACAAGCAATTCTCCAAGGAAGACATACAGATGATAAAAGGCACATCAGAAAATGCTCAATATCACTGATTATCAGAGAAATGCAAATCAAAACTGCAATGACGTATCACCTCACACCAGTCAGAATGGCCATCATTCAAAAATCCACAAATGACAAATGCTGGAGAGGCTGTAGAATTAAGGGAAATGTCCTTCACTGCTGGTTGCAATGCAGTTTGGTGCAACCAGTGTGGAAAACAAGATGGAGATTCCTCAAAACCCTAGGAATAGACATACCATATATCCCAGAAATCCCGCTCTATGGAATAAATCCTTAAGGAACCCTACTTCAGGATGACACCTGCAACCAAATGTTTATATCCAACATTATTTACAATAGCCAAGACATTGAAACAGCCTAAATGTCCATCGACAGTTGACTGGATAAAGAGAGGTGGTATATTTATACAATGGAATAGTAGTCAGTCTTATAAATTGACAACATAATGCAATTTTCAGCAACATGGACGGTCCTCAAGAAAATCAGTCTAAGTGAACTAAGCCAGAAAGAGAAAGGAAAGTACCAAATGAGAAGGCTCATGTGTGGAATCTAAAAACAAAACCAATCCAAACAAAGAACACATAAATAAAGAAAAGAAATAGACTCGCAGGCAGAGAATAGAAAGTTTAGGTTGCCAAGGGGTGGGGTGTGAGAAGAGATAGGCTGGGAGGTCAAAACTGTAGAATAGATAAACAGGATTGTACTATATAGCACAGGGAAATATATAAAATATATTAATATTTTAATAATTTTAATTAATAAAATATATAAAATATATAAAAGTTCTTACGGCAGCTCAAAGGGGATAAAATGGGACAACAAATGTATATATGTTCATTGTACCTAAAAAGTTGTGCTCTACAATGGAATTTGAGATGACATTGTAAAATGATTAAAAAATATTTAAAAAAAGAAAAAAAATATGAACCTAAATATTACAGGTGTAAATATAAATTAGAGAGAAAAATGCAAAGAGTAGTAAAACCAAAGATTTTGTTTTTGTTTCCTTTTAATATAAGCAAAATCAAAAAACCTCTACCCAGGTGCATCATGAAGACAAGAGAGATGCTCCAAAGACATAAAGTAAGAAATAAAAAAAAGAAATAACAATTGTTACATCAGATATACGAAAAAGTGATCATTTTGTCAACACTTACATGCCAATAAACTGGACAACTTAGAAGAAATAGACAAATATCTACAAATAGGGATAAGGAGAAACAATTAATTTGAACAAACAGTTTACTAGAAGAAAGTTAGAATCTGCATTCAACAAAAGTTTAAAAATAGTGCAGATTTAAACAGCTTCTGTGGAGAACTGTACAAAAATAAAAAGCAGAACTTATACTCTTTAACCTATTCAAAAATAATGAAGATGTGGGAAACTCCCAAATTAATTCTATGAAGCTTTCATCACCTTGATAGCAAAGCAAAGAAACACAGTACAAGCAAAGGGAATTTCAAGCCAATATCTTTGTTATAGATGCAAAAATTTAAAAAAATTTATTAGAAAACTAAATCCAGTAGTACCTAAAATGAATCATACAACATGATCAACTTTAATTCATTGCAGGGTCATAAGAGAGGTTGAAATTACAAGAAATCAATCAGTTTGATACACCACATTAACCCAAGGATAAGGGAAAATGATGTGGTCATCCCAATAAATCGATAAAAAGCATTTCATAAACTTTAAATTTTATTCATTAAAAAGCTGCAACAACAATAACAACAACAAGAAAAACAGAATCAATAAAACAGAAAACTCTTACCAAAGGAGGATTCAGGAAATATATCTCAACATAACTAAAGTGTTTAATTACAGACACACAGACAACATAATATGCAAAAATGAATAAATGAAAGCCAAATTAAGGAATAAATCAAGGATGCCCACTCTAACCATTTCTATTAAACACAGTATGGGAAGTCCTAGCAACAGCAACCGGACAAGATAAACGTTATTCAAGTTGGATTGAAAGAAGTAAATGTGTTATTAATTTAGATGACATAATAATCTATATAAAGAACCCTAAAGATTCTCCATACCAAAACAACTAAAACTAATAAAGATATTTAGCAAAGTGGCATGATTGATGATTAATATACAAGAACTGTCACATTAATTTACACTAACAATGAAATACTCCATTATTTTAAAAAATCCATATGAAATCAGATCAAAAAATTAATAACCTATGAAAAAACCAAGATAAAAAATCAATACGACACTGATGAAGAAATTTGAAGATGATGCAAATAAATGGAAAGAAATCTCAAGGTCTTAGTTTAGAGGAATTAATATTGTTAAAATATACATACTACAAATGATGTCTACAGATATAAAATGATTCAGATCGAACTACATGATATTTTCCACAGAACTAAAAACAGTCATATGATTTGTACAGAACTGCAAATGAACCAGAACTGCAAAAGAAACAATGAGGATAAAGAACAAAGTTGGAGGAAAAACCCACATCCCTCCCAGATCTCAGACAATATGACAAAAACAGTAATCAAAACAGCATAATGCTGGAAAACAAACAACTATATCACTGGAACAGAACACAGAGGCAGAAATAAAACATCACACCTATGGTCATCTAAACTATGACAAAGGAAACAAAAATATACAATGCCTAAAGACAGTCTTCAGCAAGTTATGTTGAGAAAGCTAGACAGCTACATGTAAATTAATGAAATTAGAACACTCCCTCACACTGTACAAAAATAAACTCAAAATGCTTTAAATATCTGAATCTAACACATGACACAATAAAAATCCTGGAAAGTAACATAAGCAAAAGAAGACATAAATTGTAGCGAAATTTTCTTATGTCACACTCCCAAGCTGAAAACAATAAAAGCAAAATAATCAAATAGGTTCTAACAAAACTTAAAGATTCTATACAGCAAAATAAACAGAATGAAAAGATGAATTTCCAATTGGGAGAAAACATTAGGAAACAATGGAATCAACAAGAGGCTAATTTCTAAAATACACAAATCGTTCATACAACTCCATTTCAAAAATCTACAAACAACTCAGACGGAAAATGAGCAGAAGACAATTCTCTAAAGAAGACGCACAGACGACAAACAGGAAAATAAAAATGTGCTCACATTCCTAATCATTACACAAATGCATGACAAAAATAAAATAATGCTTTACCTCACACTACTGAGAAGGGCTGTCATTCAAATGTCTACAAATAACAAAGACTGGGGAGGTTGTGGAGAAAAAGGGACTCTCCAATGCTGTTGGTGGGAATGAAAATTGGTGCAACCACTTTGGAAACTGTATCGAAGTTCCTTTAAATATTAAAAATAGATCTATCACATGACAGAGCATTCCCACTCCTGGGCATATAAAACATAAAACCTGAAAACAAAGAATCCTATGGTAAAACATAAGAAGTACACTCTGATATTGGACTTAATTTGATTCTACATATGTCTCCTCTGGCAAGGGAAGTAGAAGCAAAACTAACAAAATATGATTGTATCACTCTAAACAGATTTACGCTGCAGAAGAAATGAACAATAAAATGAAAAGTCAACCAACACAATGGGAGAATATATTTGCAAGTGATATTTTCCAATCAAGTGTTAATATGCAACTACATGGCAAACATATACACCACCACAACAACAAAAAAGACCAAACAATCCAATTAAATAAAGTGTCCGTACAAACTGAATAGTTAGATCTGAATCAATTTTCTGTAGAAAACATAGAGTTGGCTCTATGACACATGAAAATATGTTCAGAGTTATAAATTATTAGGAAAGTCATAAACCAAAAATGAGACAAGACCTCACAATTTTCAGAAGGCTCCCATCAAAAAGAAAAGAAATATATGTTGGTGAGATTGTGGAGAAAAAGGAACACTGTGGACACTTTTGATAGAAATGAAAAGCACTGATTCCATTGCATATATACATCAAATTTTCTTCATCCATTTTTCAGTCAAGGGATGTTGGGTTTGTAGGCCCCTGTCTGAAGGCTCTAGAGAGTAAGCCCATGGGGTGAACTGATAATCAAGCTGTGAGGAATGTCACATATCCAGGCTGGATAAGAAATGGCCTACTCTATGAAACCAGTATGGATGCCTGGATAGTATATGATGGGTAAGATCCTCAGAGGAGGACAACCTAAGACAGGCATGGCCAGCTGGATAAAAGATGATCTACTTAATGAATTTCTGTGATGAACTTTAAAACAATCCTTTATCATATAACATCCTGTGCTTACTGCAAGAGCAACGGGACATAAATAGTTAAAGATTATTAACATTGTTATAACTTAGATGATATGTGAGTCATTGTGCATGTCCTAGATAAACCCTTCTTCTAAGAATCAATAAAGAGTGAACTGCTGCGCTTCTCTCCACACAGTGTTTGTGTGTATATGATATCGTGCAAGTGACAGGGTTAATTTAAATTTTTGGGAGTATCTTAAAAGGATGTTGCATTATATATAATGCTCTCTTAGCACCTATTGAGATGATTATGTGAGTTTTATTTCTCATTCTATTAGTGTGGCATGTCATCTTTATTGATTTGAATATTTTGAAGTATCCTTAAACCCAGGGATAAATCCCTTTACTCATGTATGTGTATGATACGTTAAATGTGTTGTTGAATTCATTTTGCTAGGGTTTTATTGAGAATTTTGGCACATATGTTCATCAGGGATAATATTCCATAGTTTGCATCTAATGTCCTTTTTAGCTTTGTTATGCAAATAAAGCTGGCATCATAAAACAAGTTTGGAATCTTTCACCCCCTTCAAATTTTTGAAAGATTTGTGGAAGAATTGGTGAAAAATTGTCTTCAAATGCATGACAGAATTCACCAGTAAAGTCATCTTGTAAAATTTTCTGTTTGGGAGGTTTGGATTACTGATTTACTCATACAAACTTTTGCACTATTTAACTTTCTAATTTCTTCTTTATTCAGTATTGGAAGACAGATCTTTCTGAGAATTTGTCTTTTATTCTAGGTCTTGCAAATCGTTGCCTAGTCATTTCTTATGATGCTATGCACCTCTACAACATCGGTGGTAAGATCAGCTCTTTTATTTATAATTTTATTTGAGTTTTTATTTTCTTAGCCAACCTAAACGTTTGTCCACTTATGTTCAAAAGAAACAGACTTAGGTATTTTTTTTTTATCTTTTCAATTGTTTCTCTTGTTATTTGCCTTACTCTCATTGAATCAATATTCTTCATTTTCTTTCTGTTTTCTCCTACATTATTGATGTTTAACGTTAAGCAGTGTGAATCTTTGTATTTCTTTTATTATTAAGTATTATTTATTTATTTATTTATTTACATATATATTAATTTATTTTTCATTGAATTACAGTCATTTACAATGTGTCAATCTGTGGTGTATAGCACAGTGTCCCTGTACATGCATATATTTATGTGCCTATTAATGGTTACTTCACGATATTTAACTTACTGCCCTGTGTCATACAAAAGAAATTTTGAAAACATCTATTTTTATATATAGTGGATAACATTTATAAATCTACAGCTCCAAAATATGTCCCCTACCAGTCCCTTTCTGCAGTAACCATAAGATTATTAACTAGATCTGCAAGTGTGTTTCAGTTTTGTAGATGAAATCATAGTGTTCTCATACAAATTATTTTTTTAAGTTTCTATATGTCATGTCATGTTTTATTTTTCTTTCTCTTTTGTCATACTTCAATTAGAATGACACATTTTTGGGACATCAATTTTGCTGCAAATGTCATTGTGTTATCACTTTTTATTGCAGAATATTATTCCATTGTTTAAATACAGCATAAGTTCTGTATACTGTCATCTGTTGTTGGACAATTAGGTTGCTTCCATGTCGTGGCTGTTGTATATAGCACTACTAAGAACATTGGGGTGCAGGTGTCTTTTTGAATTAGGGTTCCCTTTGATATATACCCAGAAGTGGGATTGCTGGATCATATGTTAATTCTACTTTTATAATTTAGAGGAATCCCCATCCTGATTTCCACAATGACTGCACCAAACTACATTCCTACCAACAGTGTAGGAGGGTTCCCTTTCTCCACAGCTTTGCCAGCATTTATTGTTTGTGGACTTTTGAATGATGGCCATTGTGAATATTGTGAAGTGATACTTCATTATAGTTTTGAATTGCCCTTCTCTGATTATGTCAGTGAGTAATTTTTTTTTCATATATATGCGTGGCATTTGTATGTCTCTATTGGAGAATTGCTTGTTTAGGGCTTCTGCCCATTTTCAGATTGGGTTTCTTTTTATTATTATTATTAGTTTGTATGAAGTCTTTATATTTTTGAAATTTAGCCTTTGTCAGTTGCATCATTACTAAATATTTTCTTTAAACCTGTAGGTTGTCATTTTTCTTTGTTTATGGTTGCCTTAGATGTGTAAAAGCTTATAAGTTTAATTAGGTCCCATGTAGTAATTTTGCTCTTACATCCATTACCTAGATAGGCTGTTCTAGGAGATCATTGCTGAGATTTATCTCAGAGTGTGTTGCCTATGTTTTCTTCTGGGAGATTTATTATGTCTTGACTTACATTGAAGTCTTTAAGTCATTTTGTGTTTATTCTTGTGTATGGAGTGAAGGATTTTTCTAACTCCATTGCTCTGATGCTGCTATCCAGTTTTCCCAACACCAGTTGGTGAAGAGATGGTCTTTTCAGTGTCATATTCTTGGCTGCTCTGTAAAATATTAATTGAACATACGACTGTAGATTTATTCCCAAGCTCTCTATACTGTTCCATTGGTCCATATGCCTGTTTCTGTACCAATATCATGTCGTTTTGATTATTGTATCTCTGCAATAGTGTATGGAGACCAGGCGGGTTATTGCTCCAGCCTCTTTCTTTGTCTTCAATATAATTTTGGAAGTTATGGATCTTTTTTGATTCTATATTAATCTTATGATCATTTGTTTCAGTCCTAAAAGGAAATGTTTTGCATAATTTGATTAGAACTCAGATTAAGTCTGTGGATATCCTTGGGCAGTATGGCCATTTTAACAATATTATTTCTTCCATTATGAGACCATTGGGTATCTTTTCAATTCTTCAAATCTTTCTTGATTTCCTCAATCAATGTTTTCTTGTTCTCAATGTATAAGTAATTGAACACCTTGGTCAGAGTTATTTTTAAGCATTTTATAGTTTTGGGTGCAGTTATAAAAGGGGTTGTTTCTATATTTTGTTTTCCTGTTGCTTCAATGGTAGTGTAAAGAAATGTAATTGGTTTTTGTACATTACTCTTGCTACCTTGCCCAGTTCCTTTATACATTAAGTATTTTTTGTGAAGCTTTTACAGTTTTCTATATATACTGTCATGTCTACATATCATGGCAATTTTACCTCTTCTTTTACAGTCTGAATCCTTTTATTTCTTTTTCTTGCCTGATCGTTGTGGCTAGGACTTCCAAATTGTAAGAATGGGCATCCTTGTCTTGTCTCCGGTTTTTGTGGGAAGGATTTCAGTTTTTCACCATTGATTATTTTGCTGGCTATATGGTTGTCATAAAAAGCTTTTGTTATGTTGAGATATATTCCCTCTATGCCCATTGTGATAAGAACTTTTATTGCAAATAGATGTTAAATTTTATCAAATGATTTTTCTGCATCTACTGAGATGATCATATCGTTTTTGTCGTCTCTTTTGTTGATATGGTGTATCACAATTGATTGATTGATTTGCATATGTTAAACCATCCTTGTGTTCCTGGGATGAACCTAACATGACATTGGTGCGTGTTCTTTTTTTTAAATGATGTTGGATTCTGTCTGTTAATAATTTCTTAAGGACTTTTACATCTATGTTTATCAATGATATTGGCCTATAGTTTTCTTTTTGGGGTAGTTGCTTTGTCTGGTTTTGGTTTCTGTTTGATGTTGGCCTTATGGTTTGAGTTTGGGAGTACTCTCTCCATATCAAAATTTGGAAGAGTTTGAGGAGGACTGGTATGGATTTTTCTTTCTATGTTTGTTCAAATTCCCCAGTGAAGGTATTAGGGTCTGAATTTTGTTTGCAGAGATTTTTTATTTTATTGATAATTCTATTCTATTTCTGGTGATCTATCTGTTCAAATGGTTAATTTCTTCTTGATGCAATATTGGTGGTCTGAATGTTTCCATAAACTTCTCCATTTCTTCCTGGTTTTCCAATTTGTTTCCATAGTGTTGCTCATGGTGTTATCTTATGATATTTTGTAAATATGTTGAAATCTTTCTAGTTTCTCCATTTTCATTTCTTATATTATTTGTGTTCTCTCTCTTTTCTTGTTGGTGATCCTGTCCAGAGATTTGTCAATTTTGTTTAAAATTTCAAAAAATGTTTGATAATTATTTTCTATTTTTTAATCTCTATTTTAATTCTTCCCTCCTTGATCTTTATTTTTCCCCCTTTCTGCTTACTTTTGGTTTTGTGTGCTCTTCTTTTCATGATTAGTTTACAGAGAACGTTAGATTATTTATTTGAAATTGCACTTCTAATTTGAGGAGTGCTTTGTCACTATGAACTTCCCTCTTAAGCCTGCTTTAACTGTATTCCATAGAATTTGTGTAGTGTTTTGTCATATTTTTCAAGATATTTCTTAATTAGTTATTTTACTTCATCAATTCCCCCCTTGTTATAGTACCATATTTTGTAATCTGAATGCTGTCATTTTTTTCCCCTGTTTTTCTTGAATTGATTTTGAGTTTCATGGTATTATACTCAGAAAAAATGCTTGAAATAACTTTTATCTTCTTAAATTTGTTAAGGCTTCTTCTGTGCCTGATTACATGATCTTTCGTTCAAAATGTTCCATGTGCACTGGAAAAGAAGGTATATTCTGTTTTTGGGAGAAGTACTGTTTTGAAAGTATCAACCATCTCCAAATATTTTATCATGTCTTTTAGTAACTTTGTTCCCTTATTAATTTCCTGTGTGAAAGACCAGTCCAATGATGATAATGAGGTGTTATAATCTCCTACTTTGATTGTTTTTCCAGTGATTAATCTCTTTTTATCTATTAGTATTTGCTTTATGAATTTAGGTGCTCCTATATTGAGTGCACATATCTTAATGGGTATAAAACCCTTATTTTGTATTGCTCCTTTTATCATTATAACATGTCCTTGTTTATCTTTCTCTATGGCCTTTCTTATAAAGTCTATTTTGTGTAAAGTCAATACTGCTAGTCCTTCTTTCTTGTCATGTGCATTTGCATGGAATATAATCTTACATCTTCTGAGTTTGAATTGATGTGTTCTCCTGTTACTAAAGTGGGTCTCTTGTATGCTTCATAATGTAGGGTCTTGTTATATTATCCCATCTGACAATATATATCTTTTGATTGAACCACAATGTCCGTTAACATTTCTGATAATTATTGATAGACCAGTGTTTATTTCCATTTTAAACTTCATTTTCCAGTTGATTTGGTATTTCTTTTTTGTTCATTTCTTTTTCTTTTTGTGGCTTGATAAGTTTTCTTTTATTATCTTGGTTTCTTTTTGTCTTTGTGACTTCATTGTAAGCTTTTGAATTATGGTTACCTTGTTTTGTATTTATATTGACCCGTACTATATCTGTTAATTTTACTGATTAGAATACAAACTCAAATCCATCCTACAGAGAAGACAAACAAGAAGAAAACACTCTGTATTGTCCTGTTTCACTTTCTGACACCTAAAAATTTTTATGTCCTGTTTTACAACATCATATTAATTCTGTTGTAAGTCATTGTAGCTATTGCCTTTCTAATTATGCCTTTCTCGTTTCTATAGCATCCTGCTTCTTTTTTATTTAGAGAAGAACTTTCATTATTCCTATTTCTCTGGCTAAATTCTTTTAGTATTTGCTTGTGTGAAAGTTATTTATCTCTCCTTGTATTCTAAAGGATAGACTTGCTTGATAATTTATCTTAGATTATGGCTTTCTTTAATTCAGGGCTTTGAATAGATCTTGCCACTGCCTTCTGACTGCTGTATTTGTGTAGGAGTTTACAAATATTATGTATATAATTATATATATGTAAAGAACACCTGGAAATGAAGTTAACAAATAAGTTGTAAACCTATACATTAAAAACAGAAAATATTGGTGAAGGAAATTAAAACTGATCCAAAGAAATGAAAAGACCTCTTATGTTAATGATGTGAAACTATGTGGTCGAAACAACCATTCTACTAAAGGGAATCTACATTTAGTGTGATTAATATCAAAATACCTATGAGATTTTTCCTTCAAATAGAACAAATTATTTCAAAATTTATATGTAACCACAAAGATCATGAGTTACCAAAATTATCTTGAAAAAGGGTATTAAATCTAATGGTGTAAAGTTCTCTGATGTTAAATAGTCCTAGAAATCTTTAGTAATTAAAACAACATGATACTGGCTCAGAAACAGACACCATTCAATATAAGAGAATAGAGCAGCCAGATATATTCCCTCACACCTATGATCAATTAACCCATGAAAAAGAAAACAAGAGTATAAAATGAAAAAAGACATTCTGCTCAATAATTAGTGCTGGGGAGACTGAACATTGAAAAGATACATTAGAATATTTCCTCACATTTTATACAATCCATGAGCACAGAATATCTTTCTATTTAAATTTTTTACTTATATATCTTACATCTGTAATTTATAAATCTATGTTTAGATCTTTTATTTCACTCACCAAATGTATTCCTATTTTATACTTTTTGGTATAAATTTACACACAATTGTTTTCCTGATTTATATTTATGATAATTTGTTGTTACTATACAAAAATGCAACGGATATTTGTATATTGATTTTCTATTCTGCAAATGTATTGTTTGTTCATTATTTCTAACAGTCACTAGAGGAGTCTATGGAGTTTTCTATCTATGTATAATTATGTCATCTGTAAATACTTTACTGCTTTTTTACAAGTTGTATACCTTTATATTTTTTCTTGAATAGTTGTTCTGGCTAGGAATTCTAGGACTTGTGAATATGAGCTACTTTTTCTTATTACTATACCAGAGGAAAACGTTCCTGTATGTTAACATTGAACTTGAAGTTACTCATGGGTTTTTCATATATGGCTTTTATTATGTTTTGTTACATTCTATGTAGAGCTAATTTGTTAAGAATACATTTATATAAAAGTTAAGATCACATCTCTCAATAATTTTCCTACATTTTTTGAAATTTTTTTAAAAATCTTTGTATTTTAAGGGATGTCATCACATATATTAATTTGCATATTTTAAATAATATTTATGAATCAGGTCTAAATCCTACTTAAATATAGTTTATAATACTTATAATATCCCATGAATTCAGGTTGCTAAAATTTATTTAGAATGAAATTTACAGATACTGAAGGAAAAATTTACATTGTAGCTTGATTTTACATTTTTTTATTTAAAAATTTTATCTCTCATTTTGAATTTGGCTTATGTTTACTGGAATTTATGTCTAAATAAAGAATATAATTTTGGTTGAACTGGACTTACTACAGTTTACTGATACAGAACATAGTTATCATTTACAAATAGTGAACAAATCACTTGCCTTAAAATGCCATATTGTTCTAACAATGGCAACTGTTTCAAGACTGAGAAACATATTGCTTCCTAAAATGCATTGCCTGGTCTTTTCAACCCCAACACATATATACTGTTGTTTCTTTGTTTTCTGATTACTTGTTTGTTTGCACCTTAATGGAGGCACTGCTTATTGAACACAGGATATTGTGCATATGTGTATTTATCAACCTCATTTTGGAACACTTAGTAGAAGCCACAAGAGTATAGATTATAAAGATGACAAGAAAATTTATTACTTCTAGGGACGGAAAAACCTCTGAGTGAAAGAATGGCAAAAATAAACATTTGTAAATATACAATAAGATTGTCTCTTTTGTAATTTTAATGTAGAATATTTTGTTACATTAGTTTTACTTATAGAACTGAATTACAATTTAAATCAAAAATTCCCAACTTTGGGATTTCTAAAAGTTGATTATTTTAATATCATTTTATTTCATAAATATTTACCATTTATTTATAAACATACCAGATAAACTGATATTTATTCTGCTCATGTTATGAATATAGAGCTACTTATTTTAAGGTACACAGATAAATACCTACTTCCATTTCCAAATCAAATTATGTTTCACATTAATTACAAATCATCATGAAATAGTTATACTATTTATGTACAGGTTTTACACAAATTTCACTTTAAATTACAAAACTTTGAATTTATTTTATATATATTGTGCATTATTTATACTCTGTTCACAAATCTGGTGTAAATTTGTGTTCAAAAGTATGGAGATTGGTTTTATTTCATAGACCCCAAAATTAAATTATTTAAAAAGATTTTGTGGGGATAATATTTGCAGAGCATACTATAAATATCAGCATCCTATATGTTTCAATTTAACTGGATGAATGAGAAGTAAACTCTGGCTGAATGTTAGACTGGAGTTGCTAGGAGAAGAGTTTTTTGTGATGTCATAGCTACTCAGGTTGAGAAACATTGTGATGGCCTAGCAGTTTATCTGTGCAGGCCTGCCAGAGCAGCATTTGAAGTTACAGTGCACAAAATCATGCAGATTAGAAAAGTAGCCATAGAAAAAGTTATTTGAGATGGCACAAGTTTCTTCAGAAATTCAACTTGTGTCTCGTAAAGATGGACCAACAGGTTCAGGAAACTCTGGTAGATGTCTATTGTGTGATCAAATAATTTGTGGGGACTTGGACTTGAAGTCTATGACTGAAGAAAATGCTTTTCAGACTATGTCTGAAGAATCCTTGATAAAAAAACCATGTTACACACATTGTGTCTATGAACCAGATGAACATACTGATTTTTGTTCTCTGACATATCCAAGAAAACTCCAGAAAATGGCTGGGAATGACGAATATAATTCAATCTGTTGGGATGATAGTGGAACTTTCATAGTGATTGATGAAGATGTCTTTAAGAAGGAAAATGTGGAAAGAAAGGCCCATTTCAGAATATTTGAACCTGGAAGTCTGAAAAGTTTAGTTAGACAGCTTAACCTTTATGAGTTTAGTAAATTGCGGTAGAATTTTCAAAGATCTGCTTGTCTAGCTGACTTTCTGGCAGAAGAAACAGAAGTCTCCACTTTAAACAAGGTATTCAGAAATTTTAGTTTCCACTTGGTAACTTATATATAAAGTTTTATTTTGTACATCAATCTATGGTAATATATATGTAAAGCTAGATTTTGAAATTTGTATAAAATTACTAAGGCTAAATTTCTTCATTTTTCCAAAAATGAGGACAGTAAATTTAGTATTCAAGATAATGAGAAACTTTGCTTGCAATCATCAATCTTATCAGAAATCTAAATAAATGTATTAAAGCTGCTTTTGAAAAGTGACATTCACCATTAATGCAAATACTAAATTTTAAATTTGATGACTATACTATTTAAATGTGTATTTTCCAAATAAGGAATTTCAAAATATAGTCAGCAATGTTCATCTTTTGATGATATTATCTTTCCATTGTAAACGTGAAATCTGAGGTTTTATAGGTTAGGCTTATTGTAGTCTTGTATTTCGGTTTAAAATATTACTAAAATATTTCTCCTTTGGTTGTAGCTGCAGTTCTACCATAATTCAAATTTTAAATGACGCTTTCCCCAGCTTTTAATGAGAATAAAAAGAAGAGTTGTGATTAAAAATGTCTCTCTGGTATCTCCATTGGCTGAAGATTTCAATAAGAAGCACATTAAAGCAGGAGTTAATGTGGATAATCATAATTCTGGTTTTGTGGCTGACGCTAGTAGAGAAAGAGCATTTTTACCTTTTGCAAATTTAAACATGCTTCTAATAAGAAAGCCCTCTACTAGCCACATAATTGGTGATACAACTACCCCAATCAGTGATGATTTTTCTCCTCCATCATCAGTGTCAGTTAGACCACCAGAACAAATTGCAGTGGATCAACGTGCTATTTTAAATCAGTTGAATATTGTCCACAGGCACTCTCAAAGCAGCTACACTGAATCAAATGGCCGTGTGTGAACTTCATTACAAATACAACTTCTGCTTCTCAGTACAGCATCTTGTCTCATATACAGAGCAAATACTTTGGACTGATGGTGGAGCCTTCTACTTTTCCAAATAGATATCACAACATATCTGCCAATGAAGGCCGACTTTCTAAACTTCAACCAGGGAGCAACGCACTGTTTCCAGTGCCAGTGACAGCTGATACATCAGCTACCTCTCTTTCAAGGTCAACTCATCAGCAATCTTCAGTTTATGAACGTCAACCTAATTACAACTGATCTACCAGAGGACTACCAGATTATGCAGGATAACAAAGATTAAAATTGATGTTGGCATATGTCCACAAATATCTGCAAATTACTTATTCGAACAATAATCATTGATGTGTACCTGTATTTTCCTTATAATTTTTAAATAGGGTTAAGAGTTAAATGGGAGACTAAGTTACCATTTAAAGAAAAAAAGAGATATTTGATTGATATGATCATTTGATGGAACAATATGGGAGTAAATTTAAATAATTTCTTGTATGGAGGAAGAGTAAATGGAAGAATTTGGAAAAAGGCTAAAATATGTAGGGAGGGAAAAGTACTAAGTAGTTTCTGTTTCATTCTGGAAAGTATGAAACGTGTTAAGTTAGGATAGGTTGGAACAGGAGATAAATGCAGGAACCAGCCCAGGGATCATGGTCTCTCTTATGTCATCCCTGGAATCATAAAGGTCACAAGATGTAGTCTCAGATTGCACATTCAGCATGTGGTAGAATTAATGAACTAATTTTATCTATGGTCTTCTTTGTGCTGTTCTGAATGCATTCCAATTGGTGCTTTCAATTCCTGCCCTCAAGTGTCTACACTATATTTTCTAGTCAATACTTCATGTTGCTTTTATGTTCCAGACAAAAACAAGCTTACATCATCAGGGTGGCACTTAATGCCTTTCCAAATCTAAGCCCACAAACTTAACTTAGTTTATTCATTTTCTTCTAAATCTGGCATCTACTACCTTGGCATATCTTTATGTTTCACTGTATCTGGAGATACATCCAGGCAAATGCTTGTCAACTATGTTAGCTGCAACCTCACCACTTTTACTCCAGCTCATCCTTGGACTTTGGATATCCTCCTTTTACCTACTTAGATTTTCCCAGTCTCAGAACAGAAACCACCTCCTCCAGATATTTTCTGTCTATCCACCTTTCCTTGTCTAACTTGCATACCAGCACAGTAAGCACAGCACATGCCAAAGGATGCATTTTACTATTTATTGAATGAAAAATATATGTTGACTTTAAGCAAAATATACTTTCCTGAAACAACAAAACTCTCATGGTTTTCAAACTATTTCGTTATGGTCTTTACTCTTCACCACAAACTAGCTCTTTTCATAGCCCAATGTCTAGTCACACAAGACAGTAAGGGGAGGTAGGTACAGGAGACAAAATATTATTTTCTTCTTAATTCATGCTTCCAGTGGCCTAAAGCATTCCATTCTCATTTGCTGGATTTTTTCCTGTCTATTCAACACCCACCAAACCCAAAATAGATGATTCTCTTCCCCATACCAATAACTACACTGCCTTCTAATTAATTTACTTCTTAGAATCAGAGCTTTGTCCAGAAGAGTCAGTGCCATTGCAAATATTTAATGTATGTTTATACACCGCACATAATTTGTGACCCTTCTAAACTTCACAAAGTAAGTACCTAATTGAAACTAGACCCTTTGTAGTGGTGGTCATATTCAGGAACCAAATTGCAATCTAAATTGTGTGGACTAGAAGGAGGTGAGGGTGGTGAAATTAAAAATTTGTCCAACTGTAGGAATACCAAATTTCTGCAGATATTAGGAAATATAAAATATTCATGGAAGACTTTGACTATTTCCCTTTAATTTAAAATAAAAGGTGAAGCATTTTCAGAATGTGAAATGCCCTGATATGCTGGAAAAATTGTAGGCAATGTCAGGTAGCCTAAGGCTTCTGCTCACAATAGTGCAGCCATTGTCAGCTGAAAAGAGTGGAATGGCAACACTGAGTCCTGAAAATTTGTCACCAGTTGTGAAGAAAACCTTTGATTATCTGGAAGATGGGCAAATGGGCCAGGGTAAGCTCTAGCAACATCCCACCAGTATGGCCCTTACCAAGAGAAGAAAAGAACCCGCTTGCAGCAGGAGATCTGTGTCTGGACAGCAGTGGTTGTTCCTACAACAGAAACATCAATCTTTTAATTTTATCAGCTCAACACTGATAGTGGCTATGTTTTTGCCTACATTAGCAGTCTGGGGTTCATATGGGCTGGTTCAGCAGCTAGTTTCCAGCTCTCTTATCAGACAGTGGGTCTTAACATGATCATCTTAACAAGGTTCTATACTGATAAGTCAAAAGCTACAGTAAAATTTCAAAATTAGAAATTCTAAGGAAGAATATTATTTGTCCATGTGTAATTTTCTAACTGGGAAAACTAGACCATTGGCAAAAGTACAAATGTTGGCCTGTGCTTTGAAAACTTTTGTCCGAGCTATGCCCACTGAATTCTTCCTACTAAATATTACAAATCTGTCTACCAGTGTGTGTGTGAGTGAAGGTGGATTGTTAAGCTGTAACTAAGTTTGTCTTAGTTGAGTCATCAGTCAATTATTCCTCTGCATCTGGCAGAATCTCTGTGAATTAAGAGTTTTATTGAGCCACCAGATTTTCTTCCGATCAGGTAGAGGTAGTTTATATTTCTCCCAGTATACTAATTGTTAACTCTTCATTGAATCCCTAGCTGATGCTAGGGCCAACCAATGAACGCTTGAATTGGACTGAAGCATATACATTCTCCAGTCCCCAGAACGCAGCACTGGACTGTGTCTCCTTTTTAATTTAAGCTTATGTCTATGTTTTCATTTTTTTAAATTCTCATTGTTGACACAACTTATTTTGGCTTTGAACACCCTTTGAATAATTTATAGAGACTGAACCACTGACTTATTTCTGTTCACCTAGTAATTGCAATAAACATTTTTCCTTGGACTACCTGGAATAGAGTGGGCGTGGTCATCATTTTGAATGCGGCCCTCAGTCCTAATAATGGGGAACCTTTACACTTCTTTGCCCAGCACTTGAGCAAGTATGTTTGTTCTGGATATCAGGGTTTGTCCTCACATCTCCTAATGCAACCATGAGTAAAAAACACATTGTTATCCAAAATCAAGTCTTTGTCAGTATTGCATTCCCATTGAAAAAGTTAAAAATTGTAGGAGTTCTGAGATTTTATGAAACTGAGATTTTTAGCAACCTAGCATGTTCCTTTCTAACAGATGCTGTCGGGAGATGAGACCATCGGTCAGAGACATTGAACATTATCAATCACAGCAAGAACAGCCAGTTTTAAATTTGTATTCCATTCTCTAAACTCAGATGAATTCACAGAATGAAATTTTGATGCCTACAGAAGCAGTGGGCTTTTAACATGAAGAAAGTTTAAGGCATGGTAAAACACTAATTTTATTAGTATCTTTATGTATAATTTATTAGAATCACTTATTTATTTGTATCTTTACCTAGGATAAGTATATCATGAATGAAGTTTAATTGTTGCAAAAACAATCATGAAAAATTACATGGAAAAAATAATCATTGAATTTCCATTTTTCCTTCTGATTTTATTGAGATATAATTGGCATAAAACATTGTGTAAGTTTAGGTGCACAGAATAGTGATTTGTTTTATAAGTATCATGAAATAAATATCATAGCAAGTTTAGGGAGAATTCGTTATCTCATGTAGATACAATTTTAAAGAAATACAATTTGTGTTTTGGTTGTGATGAGAAAACTTATGGTCAACTCTCTTAACAACATTCATATAGAACATAAAGCAGTATTAATTTTAATTTTCATGTTACTATGGGGCATCCCTAGAAGACGTTTATTTTACGGCTGTTGGTTTGTAGCTTTTGAGTGCATTAATCAAATTCTCCTTTCACAAACCCTGCCTGTGTTAACTACAAATCTAATTTTTTTTTCTATAAGTGTGTGTGTTTGTTTTTGAAGCATACTTTAGTCTATAACTCTGTGGCATTTTCTCTTACATAACATACTATTTGCCATTTTTGATACATTTCAAACTGATCACAAGAATAGATATATTTATGATATGTTGCTATTTAAACATATTTCACAGTTATTGACTATTCCCCATACAGTACATTTCTTGTCCCTGACTCATTTAATTTGCAAATGGAAAATTTTGTCTCTTAAATTTCCTCAAATATTTCTTTTTCTTCACCACAATTCCTTCCTTCTTGTGAGCAACCTGTTTCTTGCTATATCTATAACTCCTTTTCTGTTTTGTTGTATCCATTTGTTTTAAATTCCAAATATGAGTAAAACCATTCTGCCTTTGTCATTCTCTCTCTGACTTATTTCACTTAGCATATTATCCTCTTGGTCTTCCCATTTGTTGCAAATGACACGAACTTATTCTTTTTAGAGCTGAGTAAAAACCCATTGTATTTTTATGTGTGTGTGTGCATATATATAAATATACATATATATATATTTATTTTATTTGTATATATAAATAAATATAGATAAGTCTATAGTTAATAGATGGGTTGATATATATGCTATAAACACACATCTTCATTATCCATCATCTATTGATCAGCAATTAATTTGCTTCTATTGCCTGGGTATTGTAAATAATGCCACAGTGAATACAGGATAGAATTTATCTTTTCTGATTATGTTTTTACATTCCTGGAATAAGTATCCATATATGGAAATGTTGAATCATATTTCATTTTTAATTTTTAGATAAATCTCCATACTGTTTTCCACAGTGGCATCACAAATTTACATTCACTCAAGCAGTGCATCAGGGTGCTTTTTCTTACATCCTCTCCAATATTTATATTTGTTATCTTTTTGATCATTGTGATTCTGACAGGAGTGACATAATATCTCATTGGGTTTTGGACTTGCTTTATTCTGATCGTTAGTTCTGTTGACCATTTTCATGTGCCTGTTGATTACCTTTCCCCCACTGTATATTCATTATTTGGTAATGGGCTAAATGACTATAACTTTCTGATTTCATTTTTAGGCATTCTGTTTTGTTCCATTATTCTGTTTGTTCTGTGCCACTACCATATTCACTACTGTAGCTTTGTAATATAATTTAAAATCAAGGACAGTGTTACATCCTCTTTGTTCTTTGTCAAAGTTGTTTGTGCTTTAAGTTTGTTTTCTTTTCTTTTTTTTTAAGTGATTTCAACTCTTTTGTGTTTACATGCAAATTTAATAATTATTTTTTGTAAGTGTCTGAAAATGCCATTTGTATTTTGAAAGGCACTGAATTTAATTTGTGTATTTTCTTGGCTAGTTCTGTCATTTAAAAGATATTTTTTTCCTAATCTATGAACACAGTATATCCTTTCATCTGTTTGCATTATCTTCAATTTCTATTATAAATATTTTATAGGTTTCTGAGTATAGGTCTTTTACCTCCTTGGTTGGATACATTTCTTGATTTTTTTTTATAATGCAACTGTAAATGAAACAGTTCCCTCACTTTCTCTATCTGTTAGCTTGTTGTTAGTGTGTAAAAATGCAAGATTTCTGTATGTTAATTTTATATTCTGAAATTTTACCAATGCATTGATAAGCCCTCGTAGTATTGTGGCATCTTCTTATGATTTCTGTTTAAAGTATTTCATCTGCTTACAGATTCTTTTACTCCTTTTCTGAAATAGCTATATTGTATTTACTTTTATTTTGGAAATCTATGGCTAGAATTTCCAACAAAATACTGAATAATAGTGGTAAACGTGAACATTCTTGTCTTCTTCCTGCTCTTACAGGGGATACTTTCAGCTTTTAATCAGTGAGTGTCATGTTAGCTGAGTACTTGTCTTATACGACCTTAACTGTAATGAGGTACGTTTCCTCATACCCATTTTGAGGAGAAATTTAATCATAAATAGATACTGAATTTGTCAAAAGATTTTAAGACACTTTTGAGGTGACCATACAATTTTTATTTTTTAATTTGTTAGTTTCGTGTATCATATTGATTAATTTGTGGGTAATGAATCAATTTTACATCACTGGGATAAAAGGGAGTTAATCATACTGTATCATCCTTTTAATGTTTTGTTTGCTTTGCTAATATTTATTGATGATTTTTGCATGTATGCTTATCAGTAGTATTTAAACTGAAATTTTATGAGGTATTTGTTCCTGTTTTAGTGCTAGTGTGATACAGCAATGCGGGGTAGGAAGCCTTCCTTCCTCCGCAAATTTTTGGAATTCTCTGAGAAGTATTTGTGATAGCTCTTCTCTAAATGATTGGCAGAAGTCACCTGTGAAGCTGTCTAGGCCTGGAATTTTGTTTCTTGGGAGATTTTGTTTAATTACTAATTCAATTTCATTAAGGATAATCTGTTAATATTTTCTACTTCTCATTCCATTCTGAGATTTTGTCTTTCTAAGAAATTTTCCGTTTCTTCTAGGGATTCCATTTCAGTTGGTATATAATTTGTTGTATCATCTTATGGTGCTTTGTGTTACTTTGATATAAGCTGTAACTTCTCATTTATTTTGGAGCTTATTAAACTGTACTCTATTTTTTCTCATGAGTCTCATTAATGTTTATCAGTTATATTTATCTTTCAAAGGCCATTATGTAGTTTGTTTTGATGTTCCTTTTTTTAATGGTTATTTTATTTATTTATATTCTGACCTTTCATCTGTCTTTCTTTCTACTAACAAGTTTGTTTATTATTTTGCAACATCTTTTGTTTGTAAGATTATGTTATAAGTGAGAGATGTTTCTTACTTGTATAAATGAGATTGTTTTGCTATAAGCTTCACTATTAATACTGATTTTGCTATATCACATGGACTTTGTTTTTGTTGTCATATTTCTTCATGTATTTTTCTTTGAATTATGCAGGAATACATTGGTTGCTTAATATTGTATGATTTATCCTCCACACTTTACAATTTTTCTCAGGTTTTCTTCTTTTAGTAAATTACTATTCTCACATAATCCATATGTTTCTTTACAAAACAAGGAGAAAAATAATAAAATTTATACAAAATTGTGAAAGACCCAAATTTTCTAAAATTACTTTTGAAAAATGAACAAAGCTGTAGGTATTATCCTCCCTGAATTTAGAACATACTGCAAAGCTACAGTAAACAAAACATCAAACTATATCACTAAAAGAGTCACATAGATCAATGGAACAAAATAAAGAGTCCTAAAATAAACACACACGTATATTGTCAATTAGTCTACAATGAAGGAGGCAAGCGTATACAATGGAAAAAAGGCAGTCTCTTCAACAATTAGCTCTGAGAAAACTGGACAGTACATGTAAAAGGTAGATGTAAGAGCACTTCCATCCATACTATACAAAATAAAACTGAAATGGATTAATTTCCTAAATGTAAAACCTGAAACTATACAATTTCTGACCAAGAAAAGGAGCAGAATTGCCTTTGTGATAAATCATAGGAATATTTATTTTTGATCTATCTCCTAAGTAAAAAAAAGAAAATTAACAATAACAGTTTTTAATTATACTGAGGAAAAAATAGATGTACTATGTGATACAGTGATTCCACTTCTTGTATAAGTGTGAAATGAAAACCTTTTGCAGAGCAAAGGAAACCTTCAGCAAGACTTATGACAACACACAGAATAGAAGGAAGAGTTTCAGACTATGAAACCAATGAGATGTTAATATCCATAATGTATATATAGCATATTAGACTCAATATTTAAAAAACAAATACACCAACTTATAAACAGTTGAAGGATCTTCATGGAAACTTTTCAAAAACAGACATGTGGATGATTTTCATGCACAAAGAAACATAATGTTGCTATTCATTAGGAAATCATAAATCAAAACCAGAATGAAATATAATCTCACAGCAGCCAAAATGACTATTAAAAAAATTCTTCAAATGACAAACATTAATAAGAATGTCGATAAAATGGAACCCAAGTAGACTGTTGTTAGAAATATAAATTGATGCATCCACTATTATAAAAGTGGGGACAGTGCTAAGAAAGCTAGAAATAGAAGTTGCAGCAATTCCAGTTTTTGATATAAATCTGAAAAAAATGAAAACATTAACTTTAAAGGATATATTACCCACAACATTCTTAACAACATCATTTATAATAGCCAAGGATAGAAGCACGACTCAACTGCCCATCAACAGATGATTGGCTGAGTTGATGTGAGATATAGATAACATAATAAATACGTAGTCATTCTCATATCAAAAAATAAAATTCTACCATTTGAAACAATGTGACTGGACCCAGAGAGTGTTGCACATAGGAAAATAAGACATACAGTGAAAAACACTCTATGTTACCAGTTACATGAGGAAACTAAATATATAAGAGAAATAATCATAAAAAGAAGAAACAGAATCACATATATATGTGTAGTGTACCAAGTAGTGGTTTACACTGGGGACAGGGAAGAAGGATGGGGAAGACAGAATTATGCAAGATTCTAGTTAAAAAATAGAAAAGCAACAGGGCTATATTTACAGCACAGAGAAATATTTTAATAATTTAAATGATTTTAAAGAGATTATAGGCATATATTATACTAAAATGTGCATGCATGTGGGAAAAACTTTGAAGAAATAAACCCAGGAAAAACAAAATATTTTGTAGCACTCTGTTATTAAGGGAGGTGATTTGTTCACTTTCTTTACTGTTCTTATAATGTCCTTATTAGAATTTAAGCTTTTAAATGAAAAATTATAGACTTTGAATAAAGTGACATAAGTTTAAACTATTTCTGTCTTTACCCTTAAATCTACAGTCAGTGAAACAATCACATCTCAACCAAAATAACTACAACACAAAACAATACTAGAGAACACATGTGTACAGCTGAAGTTTGGTGGGCTAAAAC
Organism: Vicugna pacos; assembly: GCF_048564905.1. NCBI lineage: Eukaryota > Metazoa > Chordata > Mammalia > Artiodactyla > Camelidae > Vicugna > Vicugna pacos. Next base: position 47,120,309 of record NW_027328741.1, read on the forward strand.
ACATAAAGTTGGCTTAAATGAGGGAAAAGCAGTGTTGGTGCCTGCAACCAAGGCCCACTTACTAGGGTATCTGAGCCCACAGTTTCAGAGAACTCAGTAGAAACAGGGTCTCAGTGGTTCACAAATCTTCAGCCTCCAACTGCATCAGTACTCACGGTCACAGGTAACTAGGAGGGAGCCACAATGCAGACAGAATTTCCATCCTTTTGACACTCACACATTCATGACACTCTCCCTACTCCACATTCATAGTGGTAGAGACATTGTACCTTGCAACATTGGACATGGCAAAGGCACTTGCCTGATTCCAATGACCCACCTGTCTTTACACTATTCCTCAGTGTGTGCACAGAGTCTTTAGGGATATCAGATAAAAGAAAGGATTCAACAGCCCAGTGACAACAGTGGCATTAACTACCAGAGTTGTGTAAGGAGTGACAATGTAAGCAATCTTTTATCCAGACAGTAGCCACTGGAAAGTGCCATTTTGAAATATTATCAGAGGTAGCTCAGATAGGTAAAACCAAAAATTGTGCAATATTGCAAACTACCAGAAAACAAAAGCAAGGACTCCAAATCCCAATCTGTGTTTTAGTGTCATCAGAGTAATAATTTACCAAGATCATGACCAATCACAGTAATATTATAGGGCACGCACACACAGAGATACAGGCACAGACACCGACACAGACACAGACACAGTCACAGACACACACGCACAGGCAAACGCACACACACACACACACACACACACACACACACACACACACACACAATATCAACCCTGAAGGAAACAAACTTAAAGTCATGGAATATTGCCGTATAACTAATAGAGAATCCAAACAGATGTCATACAGATACTCAATACAAAAAACAAAACTCAGAAAGCAGTTTAGCTAGCTCATGAATAAAATAAATGATGATACAGATTACATTACCTAAGAGACTAAAACTATGAAACAAACAAACATTATTGGAGGATGAGACGAACTTAATAAATGATATGAATAATGCAACAGAAAGCATTGGAAGAAGACTGCCTTTTGGAAGAGAGATTAGCAAACTCACCAATACAAAACAAGAAATGATAGGGGAGGGCAGAGATATAAGATATTAAAAAGTGGTTTTGAAATGCTATTAACTAATAATTAGTAATGTTGAGCATTTTTATCACTTGCATGTTACCCTTTTCTATGTTTCCTTTGGAAAAATATTAACTCAGGTACTCTGCTCTTTTTTTGATTGGGTTTTTGTTTTTCACATTGAGTTGGGTAACCTAAATCCATGTTACATCTTCTAATCTGCATCTATTTACCCCTGGTCACTTGCACTATTTGCAGATAAGTTTTCCAATTACACAGGCAGTGTTTTCATTTCATTCAAGTGTCCTTAGCTGTGAAGAAGTTTTCAAGTTTATTTAGGTCCCATTTGCTTATATTTGCTTTTATTATTTCAGCCATAGGAGACTGATACAAGAAAATATTCTTATGATATATTTCCAATAGTGTATCACCTATATCCCCTTCTAGAAGTTTTATAGTATCAGGTCTTACATTTAGGTCCTTAATACTCTTGGAGTTTATTTTTTTACATGATGTCAGGGAATGCTCTCATTTCACTGTTTTACATGTAGATGTCCAACTTTCCAAACAGCATCCATTGACAAGACTGTCTTTTCTCCATTGTGTAATCTAGCCTCTTTTAACATTGATTCATTGCTCATAGGTGTGTGGAATTATTTCTAGGCTCTCTATCTGATTTTATTGATTATATCTCTGTGCCAATGCCATGCTGTTTTTATTACTGTAGCTTTGTAGTATAGTAAGGAATCAGGGAGGTTTATATCTCCAGATTTGTTGTTTTTTCTCAAGATCATTTTGACAATTTTTAATGTTTTTATGTAAAACAGATTTATTATTTTCTGGTTCTGTGGGAAATACTACATCTTCGTAACAGGAATTGCACTAAATCTGTAGGTTTCTTTGTGTAGTTCGGCCATGTTAACAATATTAACTCCTTCAATCCAAGAGCACAAGACATCTTTCCATTTTATTGAATCATTTTTAATTTCTTTGTCAATTTTTTTTTATTTTAAGTATATAGAGCTTTCATATATTTGTTGCATTAATTCCAATGTATTCGGGGGGTGGGATTTTAAATAGCATTGCTTCCAATGTCCATTTTATGGTGTCTCATGTTTAATGTGTAGAAATGCAACAGACAATTTTACATTAATCTTGTACCCTGCTCCCTTGTTGAAATTACTTATTGTTGATATTAGTCTCTGTGGAGGCTTTAGGACTCTATGTAGATTGTTATGTCATCAGTACTGGTGAAAATTTTGCCTCTTTCTTTCTATTTTGCGTTTCTTTTACTTCTTTTTCTTTCCTTTTCCTTTCTTCTTTTACTATGGAACAGAAGTGCTGAGAGTAGGAATCCTTGTCTTGTTTCCAAATTTACCCAGAAGGCTTTCAGCTTTTCCCCTAAGTATTATAAGTTGTTATAAATGAATTTTTGTGTGTTGAGAGATGTTCCCATTGTACTCTCTTTCATGAGAGTTCTGATCACGAATGTATGTTGAATTATGTCCAATGCTTTTTCATTCTGTATTGACATGGTCCTCTGAATTTTGCCCTTCCTTTATTAAATATGTGTCATGCTGATGGAATTGTGTATGTCGAACTATCCCTGTGACTCTGGAAGGAATCCAAATGAACCTCATTTATAATCCTTTCTATGTATTTGATGATGTTTTTGGGGGATTTTTGAATATATATTCATCAAGGATATTGTGTTTACATTTTTTGGGTTTTTTTTTGGTAGTGTTTTGACTGGCTTTGTTATCATAGTATTAGTGGCCTCATAGAATAACCTTGGGAATTTTCCTTCCTCCTACAATTTTTGAAATAGTTGAGAGGAAAGAGTTTGTATTGAAGGCATCTAGGCATTTTATTCAAGGCATGTTTTTAAAATTATAGATTTTATTTAACTTAACTGATTGCTCTTTTCAAGTTTTCAGTTTTCTTTTTATTCAGTGTTGGCAGGCAGTACGTTTCAAGAAATTTGTCCATTTCTTTAAGGTAGTCCAGTTGGTTGTCACGTAACTGCTCAGAGTGCTTCCATAATCTTTGTTTGCATTTCTGTACTATCAGAAATCATTTCTACTGTATCATTTCTTATTTTGTTTGGGTCCACTCTGTATTTCTTGATAAGCCTTGCTAAATGCTTATCAATATGTAAAAATATTTATGAAAAAATAGCTGTTGATTTTATGAATTTTAATTTCTTTTTTAATTTTTATTTTATTTATTTTCAAACTAATCATCAGAGATTTCTCATTCTACTGCCTTTGGGTTTTGTTTCTTCTTATTTCTAGTTATTTTTGGTGGTAAGCTTTATCCTTTTTGTGAGGTTTTTCTTTTTCCTTGTAGAAACTGTTCTAAACTTCCCTCTTAGATTTGTTCTAAACTTCCCTCTTAGATTTGCCTTTGCTGCATCCCATACATTTGATGAAGCTGTGTTTTCATTGCAATTTTTCCCCAGGTATGATTTTATGACCTCTTTGATTTCATCATTGACCTTGTTTTATTTTATTTTTTTAAAGGATGAGGTTTAATCTCATGTTTGTGTTTTTCCTGTTCTTTTTTGAGTTGTTGCATAGTTTCATAATTTTGTGTATGGAAAATATTTGCTGTAATCTGTAATAGGTTAAAGTTCCTGAGGCTCATTTCATGACATAATATGTGGTTTATTCCTTAGATAACATCCTGTGCACACTTGAGAAATTATTGTGTTCTCCTTTTCTGATGCAGTGTCCAATAGCCCAGTTAGACTCAAATGATCTAATATGCCATTAAGAACTCTGTTTCCTTACAGATATTCTTTCTGGATGATATGGCCATCAGAATGGTGAGGTGTTCAAGCCATCTACTATTACTGATTTATAATGAATTAATTCCTTCATGTCTACTAATATTTCTTTTTATACTTAGGATCTACAGTGCTGGGTCCATATATAATTTAATGAGTGTAATACTCTATTTTTATATTGATCTCTTTTTCTTTATATAATTTCATATTTATCTTTCATTGTGGCCCTTATTTTAAAACGTATTTTGTATGAGCTGAACATTGCAAACTGCACTTTCTTATCATTCCCAAGAAACATCTTTTCCATGTATTTCCTGGCGTGTTTATCTTCCACCATATAGTGAGACTTATTGTGGGGGAGGCCAAGATGTTGGATCAGAAGGATGCTCGTAGCTCAACCTTTCCTATAAGTGCACCAAGACTCACATCCACAGACCCACTCAGCTAACCAGAGAACCTACAAAACTCTGATAGAACAATGTCCTCTTCAAAAGATTAAGATGCATAAAAACTGGTAGAAGAAAATGAAGAATGAAAGAAGAAAAGGCAAAACAGATTGGGACAGTTCCCACAGGGAGGGAGCAGCAAAGAAAGACTGGCACTCATTCACTGGGTTTCCCCTCTCCAACTGAGAGGTTTGCAGGATGGAGGGAGCACCTCCAAGGATTGGACCTCTACAGAGTATAAGTTGACTGACAATACTAAGTTAAACAGGCACAGAAGATCCCTGTGACCCCGAATGCAAGATGCATCCTGGCAGCTGGGGGCAGGGCCATGCTGCCTGATCTGGGTGAAAGATGAGGATGGATGCACTGAGGCAGCCTAGGGGAATGGAGGGAGCTGTGTGCCATTGCTGTCAGTGCACAGGGGGGAATAACCTGGGCCCTCCATTTAACAACAGGGCAGACGTGTACTGGGAGGGGAAAGGTGCATTCCCCATCTCTGAAAAGCCACAAAACTATCTATGACAAGAAACCTGGGGCTCAGACACAGCCACCATAGCCTCTGGTGTTTTGCACCCTGGCAGCAGCGAGAGCAAAACCTGCATTCACTCCTAAGGACTTAGCAGCCTCAAGCACCAGATGGGGACTTGTCTACAGCCTGAGGCAGATAAGATCTTTCTGTCCTATTTCCTCAGAGAACTTGCTCTGCCAAGGCAAACAAGGCACTGGGTTTTGGTCCAGATGAGTGACAGGGTACATAACAGTGGTGAGACTGGCACCCTGAGGGGGCTGTTGGCCACTGAACACTTGGGCTGGAAGGCAGCCCCTGACCATGTGGCTGGGAGAGGGATTGATGCACACTCCTGCCTGGTCAGTCTGAAACTTCTGAATGAGGCATCGGTCACGGCAGTGACAAGACAGCCAACAATAAAGAGAGCTGCTCCAGAACCACTGTTGGGAGTAGGAGTGATCTGCTTGCCGACAGGCCCTGGGAGCTGCACAGATAAGGGCCCCAATGGAGGGCGACTGGAATAAGCAAGCTGAGCTTCCAAACCAGGATGAATACAGAAAGAGTTCACATTAAAATTACACAGTCTCCAGGAGGACACTGACCACCCCCTTGTTTTAATCTGATTTTTCCTGTTCCATTTTCTATTACCCTCTTAATGTTTACTTCTTAGGCAATTGTAAATACCCCCTTTCAAATCCCATTGAAATTTCAAAAATATTTTTATTATTATTATTTTTCAAAACTCTGCTTCAACTTGCTCTTCTATTATGTATTTTACAATGTCTTCAAACATTTATTTCCCGTTCTTTAAAATTCTTTGTCTCCCTCTCTCTTTTAACTCTTTTTTAGTTGTATTACTAAATAGACATTAGGTAGATAACCTCCTTTAGGACCACAGTAGATAACTGATACTCCATAAACCACAGTGCCAGAGAGGTAGGTGCAAGATGAAGAAGCAGACAAACCATTCCCAATTAAAAGAGCAAGAGAAATCCCCTGAAAGAATGATCAGTGAAATAGACATCAATATCCTACTAGATCAAGATTTCAAAAAAGAAGTGATCAAATTACTGTAGGAAATAAAACATAGTGTTCAGACATATAAAATATGTTAAAAATGAAATGGAAGCTATAAAGAAGAACTGAGTAGAAAAGGTAAAACCGTTGACTGAGATGAGGAATGATCTAAAGATGTCACAAAACTGACTAAACAATGCAGAGGAATGAATTAGTGACTTAGAAGACAGGACAATAGAAAGCAGACAATGAGAAGAGCTACAAGTGAAACAATGAGAAACAAATGAAAAAAGCATAAGAGACCTATTGGATAATAGAAAGCATGCCAATATTGGCATGATAAATTTCCCAGAAGGGGAGGAAAGATCAAAGTGGATTGCAAAGGTGTTTGAAAAAATCATGACTGAGAACTTCCCAAACTTAAAGAAGAAATCAGATATCCAAATACAGGAAGCTCAGAGTGTCCCAAACAGGAAGAACTCAAATAAACCCTCAACAAGACATGTAATTAAGATGGCCAGAGACAAGGAGAAAGAAATGATACTAAAGGCAGAAAGAGAATAGCAAAGAGTGAGTTACAAGGGAATCCCTATAAGGCACACAGTTGATTTCACAAAAAAAATACTGCAGAACAGAATGGAGTGGCAAGATATATTCAAAGTCCTGAATGAAAACAATTATATACATTAGGATACTTTAACCAGCTAGGCTATCATTTATGGTAAAAGGAGACATAAAGAATTTCACAGAAAAGAAAAGCTACTAGAGTTTAGCAACACTAGACTCATGCTAAAAGATATTTTGAAAATTGTACTCTACAAAGAAAAGCAGCAGGATGCTACAGAAATATAAAACTCACGGCTGGAAGCGTGATAACTCAAGAATTACAAATAAAATAAACACAAAACTTGAAAGCAAGAGATACAAATCATTGAGAGTGGGAAAGGGAAGAAGGAAAATAGAGAATTTTTTGGGGGGGTTTTCCTTTTAAAATATTTTGTTCTCAGTAGGATGGTTTTTAGATCATGATACTATCAGTTTAATAAGATCAGTTATACCAATGGTCTAATAGACATAAAAAAGGGTAAAAACAAGACAAAAACTTATTCAGGGAGTCACTAATACTGAATAAATTTCATGACAATACAAAGGAAAATGACCAAACCAAAAAAGGCAGATGAAACAAACAAAGATGAAATACCAAATCAACTGAAAAGTTAAGGTCAAAATGGCAATAAACACAAACATATCATCGATTATTGTAAGTGTTAATGGACTAAATGCTCCAGTCAGAGTCATTGAGTGGTAGGCTGGATAATAAAGCAAGAACCTTCAATATGCTGCATACAAGAGACCCACTTCAGAGAGAAGGACACATATAGATTGAGAGTGAAAGGATGGAAAAGCGTATTTCATACAAATGGAAAAGCCAGAAAAGCAGGTGTTGCAGTACTGATTTCAGACAAAATAATCTTTAAATCAAACGCCATAAAGAAAGATAAAGAAGGACATTTTATAATGATTGAAGGTGTGATACAAGATGAAGATAGCACACTCATAAATACATATGCAACAAATAGAGGAGTACCTAAGTACATGAAATAATTACTAACAGATATAAAAGGGGATAGTGTTGGGAATCTAATCATTGTTGGAGATTTCAACACTGCATTAACATAACTGGACTTGTCATAGTTACAGAAAATAAATTAGGCAACATAGAAGTTAAATAATACAATAGAAATATTACACTTGGTGGATATTTTCAGAGCATTGCACCCCCACAAAATAGTATATACATTCTTTTCAAGTGCACATGGGACATTTTCCAGTATTCATGATATACATGGGCCCAAAAGAAAGCTCAGCAATTTTAAGAAGATAGAAATTACCTCAAGCATCTTTACTGACCACAATGCCATGAAGCTAGAAATCAACAACAGAGAAACAAAGGAGAACAAAAGCAAAACATGGGGATTAAACAATATGTTATTAAGAAACCAAAGGGTCAATGAAGAAATCAAAGCTGAAATGAAAATATACCTTGAGAAAAAAGAAAATGAAAGCAAAACCACACTAAATTTATGGGACACAGCAAAAGCAGTGTTGAGAGAGGAGTTTAAAGAGATACAGGCCTTCCTCAAAAAAGAAGAACAATCACAAATTAACAATTTTACCCATCAGGAGAATGAACTAGAAAAAGAAGAACAAAAAACCACAAAGGCTGCAGAAGGAAGGAAATCATAAATAATGGGGAGGAAATAAAATATATAGTGTTTAAAAAGACCCTAGGAAAAGAATCAACCAATCCAAAGGCTGCTTTTTCGAAAAAGCTAGTAAAATCGAGAAACCACTGGCCAAACTCAAAAATAAGAAAAGAGAGAGAGCACAAATATGGAAAATAAGAAAGGAGAATGGAGAATTTACAAACTAATATAATATAAAAACATAATATCATACAAGAATATTATGAAAAGTTTATGGAAACAAACTGGATAACCTAGAGGAAATGGACACATTTGTGGAAACATACTGTCCACCAAAACTTAATCAAGAAGAAACTGACCACTTGAACAATCAGAGCACTAGAAATGAAATCAAAATAGCAATATAAAACCTCCCTCCAAATAACAATCCAGGACCGGACGGCTTCACTGAGGAACTCTACCAAACGTACAAAGAAGAACTCATACCATTTCTTCTCAAATTCTTCCAGAAGTTTGAAAAGGAAGGAATCCTCCCAAAGTCATTCTATGAATCCACAATCACCCTGATACCACAACCAGGCAAAGACACTTCCAAGAAAGAGGATTATAGGCCAATATCACAGATGAACACAGACACAAAGTCCTCACCAAAATAGTAGCAAATAGAATCCAACAGCACAGAAAAATGAATATACTTCATGACCAAGTTGGGATCATGCCAGGGACACAGGGGTGGTTCAACATATGCAAGTCAATCAGTGTAATACAGCACATCAACAAGAGAAAGGACCAAAACAACATGATCATCTCAATAGATGCAGGAAATGCGTTTGATGAATTTCAACACCCATGTATGATAAGAAAACTCACCAAAGTGGGCATAGAGGGATTATATCACAGCGTCATGAAAGCTATAAATAACAAACCTATTTCCAGCATAGTACTCAACAGTTAGAAAGTCAAATTCTTCCTACTAAAATCTGGGAAAGTAAAAGGATGCACACTATCATGACTCTTACACAAGATAGACTTGGAGGTCCTAGCCACAGCAATCAAACAAGAGAGAGAAGTAAAAGGTATGCAAATTGGAAAGGAAGAGATAAAAGTCTCACTATATGCAGATAATATGTTACTATTTATAGAAATCCCACAAGATAAAGAATGAATTTACTACAGCTGATCAAAGAATTCAGTAAGGAAGCAGGTTACAAGTTTAAGGTTCAAATATCAGTGGCATTTCATTACGCTAATGATTCAGATAATACTATACAGCTACGTTCAACATGACAGCACTGTATTGGTAGATAAACATACATATAGGCCAATGACACAGAATAGAGAGCCCAGAAATGAACCCACAAACGTTTGGTCAATTAATCTTAGACAAAGGAGGCAAGAAATTACAATAGAATAGAGATAGTCCATTCAGCAACTGGTGTTGGGATAACTGGACAGCAGCATGTAATTCAATGAACCTAGAACACTCCCAATGAAGCTAGAACACCATACACAAAAATAAACTCAGAAAGGATCAAAACTTAAACATAAGAAAAGATACAATAAACTTACAAAAGGAAAATATAGGTAAAACATTATCTGACATACGTCTCAAAAATTTTCTTGTAGAAGAAATAAATGCAAGAATAAACAAATGAGACCTAATGAAACTTACAATCTTCTGCACAGTAAAGAAACCAGAACTAAAACAAAAAGACAACCCACGGAATGGGAAAAATTTGCATATGAAACCGTCAAAGGCTTGATCACAAGAGTATATAAGTAGCACATCCAACTGAATAAAAAAAAATAAACAACCCAATCCAAAATTAGGCAGAAAACCTAAACAAGCAATTCTCCAAGGAAGACATACAAATGATCAAAAGGCACATCAGAAAATGCTCAATATCACTGATTATCAGAGAAATGCAAATCAAAACTGCAATGAGGTTTCACCTCACACCAGTCAGAATGGCCATCATTCAAAAATCCACAAATGACAAATGCTGGAGAGGCTGTGGAGTAAAAGGAACCGTCCTTCACTGCTGGTGGCAATGCAGATTGGTGCAGCCACTGTGGAAAACAGGATGGAGATTCCTCAAAACGCTAGGAATAGACTTATCATATAACCCAGGAATCCCGCTCCAGGGTATAAATCCAGAAGGAACCCCACTTCAGAATGACACTTGCACCCCAATGTTCATAGCCAGCACTACTTACAATAGCCAAGACATTGAAAAAGCCTAAATGTCCATCGACAGTTGACTAGCTAAAGAAGAGGTGGTATATTTATACAATGGACTAGTAGTCAGCCTTATAAACTGACAACATAATGCCATTTTCAGCAACATGGATGGTCCTGGAGAAAATCAGTCTAAGAGAAGTAAGCCAGAAAGAGAAAGGAAAATACCATATGAGATGGCACATGTGTGGAATCTAAAAACAAAACAAAGCCAAATAAATAACGCATAAATACAAAACAGAAATAGACTCGCAGGAAGAGAATACAAAGTTTTGGTTGCCAAGCGGCTGGGGTGTGGGAAGAGATAGGCTGGGAGGTCAAAATTGTAGAATAGATAAACAGGATTTTACTTTATAGCACAGGGAAATATATAAAAGATCTTACGGCAGCTCACAGGGGAAAAAATGGGACAACTGTTTATATGTTCATTGTAACTACAAAGTTGTGCTCTACAATGGAATTTGAGACAAATATGTAAAATGATTAAAAATCAATTAAAAAAAGTTTAAAAAGAAAAAAACATGATCCTAAATATGACAGGTGCAAATATATATTAGAGGGAAAAAACAACCATGCAAAGAGTAGTAAAACCAAAAATTTTGTTTTTGTTTTCTTTTTAACATAAACAAAATCAGAAAACCTCTAGCCAGGTGTATCATGAAGAAAATATGGATGCTCCAAAGAAATAAAGTAAGAAATAAAAGAAGAGAAATAACAATTGTTTCCTCAGATATACAAAAAGGATCATTTTGTGAACACTTACATTCCAATAAACTAGACAAATTAGAAGAAAAAGACAAATGTCTAGAAAGAGACAGGGATAAGGAGAAACAAATAATTTGAACAAACTGATTATTAGAAAAAAGGTAGAATCTGCATTTAAAAAATCGTTAAACGTTAGTGCAGATTTAAACAGCTCCCATGCAAAACCGTACAGAAATACAAAGCAGAAATTATACTTTTCAAACTATTCAAAAATAGTGAAGATGTGAGAAACTCACAAATTAATTCTATGAAGCTATCATCACCCTGATAGCAAAGCCAACAAACAAAATACAGGCGAAGAGAATTTCAAGTCAATATCTTTAATTGATATAAATGCAAACATTTTAAAAAATATCATTAGCAAACTAAATCCAGCAAAATCTAAAATGAATTATACACCATGTAAATTTTAATTCATTGCAGGGTCATAAGAGAGGATGAAATTACATGAAATCAATCAGATTGATACACCACATTAACCAAACCAAAAGGGAAAATGATGTGGTCATCCCAATAAATCCATAAAAAGCATTTCACAAACTTCAAATTTTATTCATTAAATAGCAGCAACAACAGCAACAACAACAAGAACAACAGAAACAACAACAGAAAACTCTTACCAAAGTAGGATTCAGGAAATATATCTCAACATAACTAAAGTCATTAATTACAGACCCACAGACAACATAATATGCAAAAGTGAATAACTGAAAGGCAAATTAAGGAATAATAAATGGATGTCCACTCTCACCATTTCTATTAAACACAGTATGGGAGGTCCTAGCAACAGCAATCAGACAAGAAAATAAGTTATTCAAGTTGGACTGAATGAAGTAAAACTGTTATTATTTTAGATGACATGATAATCTATACAGAGAACCCTAAAGATTCTCCACACCAAAATAACTAAATCTAATAAACACATTTAGCAAAGTAGCATGATTCATGATTAATATACAAAAACAGTCAATTTCTTTACACTAACAATGAAATATTCCATAATTTTAAAAAATCCATGTTATATCAGATCAAAAATGAAAAGCCTAAGAAAAAAACCAAGATAATAAAATCTATAGGACACTGATAAATAAATTTGAAGATGATGCAAAGAAATGGAAAATAATCTCAAGGTCTTAGTACAGAGGAATTAATATTGTTAAAATATACATACTACAAAAGATCGTCAACAGATATAAAGTGATTCAGATCGAACTACATGATATTTTTCACAGAAATTTAAACAGTCCTAAGATTTGTATGGAACTGCAAATGAACCAGAAAGGCAAAAGAACTATGAGGATAAAGAACAAAGTTTGAGGCATAAACCATAATCCTCCCAGATCTCAGACTATATTATATAAACAGTAATCAAAACAGCACAATACTTGAAAATGAACAAACATCTATATCACTAGAACAGAACACAGAGGCAGAAATAAAACATCACACCTATGGTCAACTAAACTATGACAAAGGAAACAAAAACATACAATGCCTAAAACACAGTCTTCAGCAAGTTATGTTGAGAAAGCAAAAGAGCTACATGTAAATCAATGAAATTAGAACACTACCTCACACTGTATAAAAATAAACTCAAAATGTTTTTAATATCTCAATCTAATACTTGACACAATAAAATTCCTGGAAACTAACAGATGCAAAACAAAACATAAATTGCAGCGAATTTTTCAAATGTCCAGCTCCCAAGCTGAAAAGAGTAAAAGCGAAATAAACAAATAGGTCCTAATAAAAATTAAAACCTTCTAAACAGCAAAATAAGCAATATGAAAAGATGAATTTCCAAATGGGAGAAAACATTAGGAAACAATGCATTCAATAAGAGGCTAATTTCTATAATACACAAATCGTTCATACAACACCATTTCAAAAATCTACAAGCAACTAAGCCTGTAAATGAGCAGAAGACAAGTCCAAAGAAGACACACAGATAACAAACAGAAACATAAAAACATGCTAACATTCCTAATCATTATACAAAGGCAAGACAAAAATAAAATAATGTTTTACCTCACACAAGTGAGAAGGGCTGTCATCCAAATCTCTACAAATAATAAAGACTGGGAAAGTTGTGGAGAAAAAGGGACACTCCAACGCTGTTTGTGGGAATGAAAATTGGTGAAAGCACTTTGGAAACATTTTGGAAGTTCCTTTAAATAATAAAGATAGAAATATCATATGATCCAGCAATCCCACTCCTGCGCATGTAAAGCATAAAACCTGAAAACAAAGAATCCTAAGGTAAAACTTAAGAAGTACACTCTGAAAATGGACTTACCTTGATTCTACATATGTCTCCTCTGGCAAGGGAAGCAGAAGCAAATCTAACAAAATACGATTGTATGACTCTAAACAGATTTACACTGCAGAAGAAATGATCAAAAAAATTAAAAGTCAACCAACTCACTGGGAGAATATATTTTCAAGTGATGTTTTCCAATCAAGTGTTAATATCCAAATATATGGCAAACTCTTACCCGACAACAACAACAAAAAAGGGCAAACAATCCAAATAAAAACAGTGTCCATACAAACTGAATAGATAGATTGGAATCAATTATCTGTAGAAAACATCCAGTTGGCTAAATGACACATGAAAATATATTCAGAGTTATAAACTATTAGGTAAGTCATAAACCAAAAATGAGACAAGACCTCACACTTGTCAGAAGGTTCTCATCAAAAAGAAAAGAAATAGATGTGGGTGAGATTGTGGAGATAAAGTAACACCATGGACACTGTTGATAGGAATGCAAAGTATTGATTCCATTGCATATATACATCAAATTTTCTTCATCCATTTTTCTCTCTAGGGATGTTGGGTTTGTAGGCCCCTGTCTGAAGGCTCTAGAGAATAAGCCCATGGGCTGAACTGATAAACAAGCTGTGAGGAATGTCACATATCCAGGCTGGATAAGAAATGGCCTGCTCATTGTATCCAGTATGGATGGCTGGATAGCCTATGCTGGGTAAGATCCTCAGAGGAGGACAACCTAAGACAGGCACAGCCGGCTTGTTAAGAGATGGCCTACTTAATGAATTTCCGTGATGAACTTTAAAGCAATCCTTGATAATTTAACATCCTGTGCTTACTGCAGGAGCATGGGGACATAAATAGCTTAAGATTATTAACATTGTTATAACTTAGATGATATGTGAGTTATTGTGCATGTCCTGTATAAATGCTTCTTCTAAGAATAAATAAACAGGGAACTTCTTCGCTTCTCTCCACACAGTGTTTGTGTGTATATAATATCTTGCCACTGACAGGGTTAGTTTAATTTGTTGGGAGTATATTAAAAGAATTTTGCATTATATACAATGCTCTTTTTCCACCTATTGAGAAGATTATGTGAGTTTTATTTCACATTCTATTAGTGTGGAATGTCACCTTTATTGATTTGAATATTTTGAAGTATCCTTAAACCCAGGGATAAATCCCTTTACTCATGCATGTGTATGATACATTAAATGTGTTGTTGAATTCATTTTCCTTCTGTTTTGTAGAGAATTTTATCACATGTGTTCATCAGGGTTAATATTCCATATTTTGCATCTAATGTTCTTTCTACCATTGTTATGCAAATAAAGTTGGCATCATAAAACAAGTTTGGAATCTTTCACCCCCTTCAAATTCTTGGAAGATTTGGGGAAGAATTGGTGAAAAATTGTCTTCAAATGTATGACAGAATTCAACAGTAATGTCATCTTGTAAATATTTTCTGGTTTGGGAGGTATGGATTACTAAATTACTCATGCACACTTTTGCTCTATTTAACTTTCTAATTACTTCTTGATTCAGTATGGGAAGACATATGTTTCTGGGAATTTGTCTTTTGTTCTCGGTCATTCAAATTTTTGGCGAGTGGTAATTTCTTATAATGCTATGCATCTCTACAACATGAGAGCTAATGTCTTATCTATTATTTCTAATATTATTTGAGTCTTTATTTTCTTAGCCAACCTAAATGTTTGTCCACTTTATTTTTAAAAAAAACAGAGACTGGTATTTATTTTATCTTTTCAATTGTTTCTCTTGTTATTTGCCTTACTCTCATTGAATCAATTTTCTTCTTTATTCTTTCTGTTTTCTCCTAGATTCTTGATGTGTAAAGTTAAGTATTGTGAATCTTTGTTTTTCTTTTATTATTAAATGTCATTTATTTATTTATTTACATATTTATTCGTTTATTTATCATTGAAGTATGCCATTAACAATGTGTCAATCTGTGGTGTACATCATAGTGTCCCCGTACATGTGTATAATTCTGTGCCTATTAAACGTTACTTCATGATATTTAACTTACTGTGCTGTGTCATACAAAAGAAATTTTGAAAAAATCTTTTATTATATATAGTGGATAACATTTATAAATCTACAGTTCCCAAATATATCCTCTGGCAGCCCCTTTCCGCAGTAATCATAAAATTTCTAGCAGATCTGCTAGTGTGTTTCAGTTTTGTAGATGAAATCATAGTGTTTTCATCCAAATATTTTTTTAAGCTTCTTCATATGTAATGTCATGTATTATATTTCTTTCTCTTTCTGGCTTACTTCAATTAGAATGGCACTTTTGGGGGACATCCATTTTGCTGCAAATATCATTGTTTTATCATTTCTTATTCCAGAATATTATTCCAATTTGTAAATATGGCATAACTTCTTTATACTGTCATCTGTTGTTGGGCAATTAGGTTGCTTGCATGTTGTGACTCTTGTACATAGCACTTCTAAGGACATTGGGGTGCAGGTGTCTTTTTGGAATAGGGTTCCCTTTGATATATACCCAAAAGTGGGATGGCTGGATCGTATATTTTGCTTATTTTTATTCTTTATAGGAATCCCCATCCTTGTTTCCAAAATGACTGCACCAATCTACATTCCTACCAACAGTGTAGGAGGGTTCCCTTTCTCCACAGCTTCCACAGTATTTATTGTTTGTGGACTTTTGAATGATGACCATTGTGACTATTGTGAAGTGATACTTCATTATAGTTTTGAATTGCCCTTCTCTGATAATGATAGTGAGTAATTTTTTTCATAAATCTGTGTGGTATTTGAATGTCTCTATTGTAGATTTCTTTATTTAGGGCTTCTGCACATTTAGAGATCGGGTTTCTTGTTTTTTTTTTAATTCTTATTAGGTTGTATGAAGACGTTATATTTTGGAAATTAAGACTTTATCAGTTGCATCGATTCTTAATATTTTCTTTAATCTTGTAGGTTGTCATTTGGCTTCTTTTATGATTCCCTTTGCTGTGCAAAAGTTTATAAGTTTAATTAGGTCCCATTTATTAATTTTGCTCTTACAGCCCTTACCTGGGTTGTCTATTCTAGGACATCATTGCTGAGATTTATCTCAGAGTGTTTTGCCTGTTTTCTTCTTGGAGATTTACTGTGTCTTGCTTATACTTAAGTCTTCAAGCCATTCTGAGTTTATTCTTGTTTATGGAGTGAAGGATTGTTCTAACTCCATTGCTCTGCATGCTTCTATCCTGTTTTCCCAACACCAGCTGGTGAAGAGATGGTCTTTTCTCTCTCATATTCCTGGCTACTCTGTCAAAGATTAATTGAACATAGACCTGTAGATTTATTCCTATGCTCTCTATTCTGTTCCATTGGTCCATATGCCTGTTTTTTTACCAATATGATGTCATTTTCATTATTGTAGCTCTGCAATAGTGTATGGAGACCTGATGGGTTATGCCTCCAGCCTCTTTCTTTTACTTCAATATTGCTTTGGAAACTATGGATCTTTTATGAATCTATTTAAACCTTAAGATCATTTGTTTCAGTCCTAAAAAGAAATGTTTTGCATAATTTGATAGGAAATCAAATTTTCTTGCCTCATCATTGTGGCTAGGATTTCCAAGACTATATTGAATTGAAATTGTGAGAATGGGCAACCTTATCTTGTCTCAGATTTTTGTGAGAAGGGTTTCAGTTTTTCCACCATTGAGTAGCTTGCTGGCTACATATTTGTCATAAATACCTTTTATTATGTTGAGATATGGTGCCTCTGTTCCCTCTGGGATAAGAAATTTTTTTGCAGATAGGTGTTAAATGTTATCAAATGCTTTTTCTGCATCTACTGAGATGATCGTGTGCTTTTTTGTCGTCTCTTTAGTTGATATGGTGTATCACAATTGATTGATTGATTTGCATATGTTACAGCATCCTTGCGTTCCTGGGATGAACCTAACTTGATAATGGTGCATGATCTTTTACATGCTGTTGGATTCTGTTAATAATTTCTTAAGGAACTTTACATATATGTTTATCAAAGATATTGGCCTATAGTTTTCTTTTTAGGTAGTGTCTTTGTCTGGTTTAGTTATCAGGTTAATGTTGGCCTTATGGTGTGAGTTTGGGAGTTCTAGCTCCATATCAATCTTTTGGAAGTATTTGAGGAGGACTGTTATGTATTTTTCTTTGTATGTTTGGTCAAATTCCCCTGTGAAGCTATTTGGGTCTGAAATTTTGTTTGCAGAGATTTTTTATTTTATTGATAACTCTATTCCATTTCTGGTGATCTGTCAGTTCAAATGGTCAATTTCTTCTTGATGCAATAAAGGTGGGCTGAATATTTCCAGAAACTTCTCCATTTCTTCTAGGTTATCCAGTTTGTTTCCATGCAGTTGCTCATGGTAATCCCTTATGATATTATGCAAATTTGTTTTACTCTTAGTAGTTTCTCCATTTTCATTTCTTATGTTATTTGTGTGCTCTCTCTTTTCTTGTTGGTGAGCTGTCCTGAGTTTTTTCAGTTTTGTTGATTATTTCAAAAAACAATAAGATTGATTTTTTCTATTTTTTAATTTTTATTTCTATTCTTTCTCCCTTGATCTTTATTTTCCCACTTTTTGGTGACTTTTGGTTTTGTTGGCTCTTCTTTTCATGATTAGTTTACATAGAACGTTAGATAATTTACTTGAAATTGCTCTTCTACTTTGAGGCAGAACTTGTCACTATGAACTTCCCTCTTAAGCCTGCTTTAACTGTATTCCATAGACTTTGTAAAGTGTTGTGACATATTTCTCAAGATTTTTTTAATTTCTTCTTTTACTACAACACCTCCCCCCTTGTTTTAGTACCATGTTTTTTAATTTACATGTTGTCATATTTTCTCCATTTTCTGTGATTGATTTCTAGTTTCATGGTATAATACTCAGAAAAGATGCTTGAAATTATTTTTATCTTCTTAAATTGGTTGAGGCTTCTTCTGTGCCTGAGTACATAAACTATCCTAGGAAATGTTCCATGTGCACTGGAAAAGAATATATATTCTGTTTTGGGGAGAAGTACTGTTTTGAAAACATCAACCAACTCCAATTATTTTATCGTATCTTTTAGAATCTTTGTTCCCTAATTAATTTTCTGTCTGAAAGACCAGTCTAGTGATGGTAATTGGGAGTTATATTCTCCTACTGTGATTGTGTTCCCATTGATTTCTCACTTTTTATCTATTAGTATTTGCTTTCTGTATTAAGGTGCTCCAATATTGAGTGCATATATCTTAATGAGTATAATACCCTCATTTTTATTGCTCCCTTAATTATTATATCATGTCCTTGTTTATCTTTCTCTATGGCCTTTCTTGCAAAGTCTATTTTGTGTGAAGTCAGTACTGCAATTCCTGCTTTCTTGTCATTTCCATTTGCATGGAATATACTTTTCCATCTTTTGACTTTCAATTGATGGGTGTTCCTCTTACTAAAGTGGGTCTCTTGTATACTTCATAATGTAGAGTCTTGTTATATTATCCAATCTGACAATATATATCTTTTGATTGAAGCACTAAGTCCATTAACATTTGTAAAAATTATTTATAAACTGGTGTTTATTTCCATTTTGAACTTAATTTTCCAGTTGATTTGGTATTTCTCTTTTGTTCATTTCTTTTTCTGTTTGTGGCTTGATAAGTTTTCTTTTTTATCTTGGTTTTTTTCTGGCTTTGTGACTTCATTGTAAGATTTTGACTTATGGCTACCCTGTTTTGTATGTATATTGACCCGTTACTATAACTGTTTATATTAACTGAAAGGAATACAAACTCAAACCCATCCTACAGAGAAGAGAAACAGGAAGAAAATACTCTGTATTCTCCTATTTCACTCTCTGACACTTAAAAATTTTGATGTCCTGTTTTACAACATCATGTTTATTCTGTTGTAAGTCATTGTAGCTATTGCCTTTCTAATTATTACTTTCTCATTTCTATAGCATCCTGCTTCTTCATTTTTAGAGAAGATGTTTCATTATTTATTTTTCTGTTGCTAAATTCTTTTAGTATTTGCTTGTGTGGAAGTTATTTATCTCTCTTTCTATTCTAAAGGATAGCCTTGCTTGATACATTATCTTAGATAGCAGCTTTCTCTCATTCTCGACTTTGAATATGTCTTGCCACTGCCTTCTGTCTGTTGTATTTGTGTGGGAAACGTTTTTCTAAATATAATGTATATAATTATATATATATATATATGTAAAGAATACCTACAAATGAAGTTAACAAATAAGGAGAAAACGTTTATAATAAAAAATAGAAAAAATTGATTGTCGAATTTAAAACTGTTCCAAAGAAATTAAAAGATCTCTTATGTTAATGTTGTGAAACAATGTGTTTCAAACAACCATACTACCCAAAGGAATCTATATTTAATTTGATTCTTGTTAAAATACCCATGAGATTTTTCCATTAAATAGAAGAAATAATTTCAAAAATTTTAATGTAAACACAAAAATCATGAGTTGACAAAATAATCTTGAAAAAGAGTATTAAATTTAATAGTGTAAATTCTCAGATGTTAAACAGTCTTTCAAAGCTTTAGTTATTTAAACAATATGATACTGGCTCTAAAACTGACACCTATCAATAAAAGAGAATAGAGCAACCAGATATAATCCCTCACACCTATGATCAATTAACCCATGAAAAAGGAAGCAAGAGTATGAAATGAAGAAAGGAGATTCTCCTGAAAAAGTTGTGCTGGTGAGATTGAACAAGTGAAATATAGATTAGAATATTTCCTCACATTGTATACAATCAGTAAGCACAGAATATCTTTTATATATTTTGTTTACTTATAATTCTTGCAGCTGTAATTTATAGATCTATGCTTAGATAATTTATTTCACTTATCAAATATATTCCTATGTTATTCTTCTTGGTATAAATTTACACGCAATTGTCTTCCTAATTTCTCTTTCTGATAATGTGTTGTTACTATATAAAAATGCAATGGATATTTTGCATATTAATTTTATATTCTGCAAGTTTTCTTGGTTTGTTCATTATTTCTATCAGTCACTGGAGGAGACTATGAAGTTTGTTATCTATGTATAAATAGGTCATCTTTAAAAATTTTACTGCTTGCGTGCAAGTTGTATGCATTTTATAATTTTTCTTGACTAGTTGTTCTGGCTAGGACTTCTAGTAGTGTAATTTATGACTTGTGAGAATGAGCTACTTTTTCTTATTATAGGACCAGAGGAAAACCTTCCTGTATGTTAACATTGAACTTGATGTGAGTCATGGGTTTCTCATATATGGCTTTTATTATGTTTAGTCATATTATATCTAGAGCGAATTTGTTAAGAATTTTTTATAAAAATGTTAAGATCAGATCTGTGAAAAATATTCCTACATATATAGAGATTGTTATTTTTCAATTCTTTGTTTTTTAAGGGATGGATCACATTTATAGATTTTCATACGTTAAATAAAATTTATGAATCAGGACTAAATCCAACTTAACTATACTTTATAATACTTATAATATGCCATGAATTCAGCTTGCTAATATTTACTTTGAATGGAATATACACATACTGAAGGAAAAATTTACATTGTAGCTTGAGTGAACACTTATTTATTGAAACATTCTATGACTCATTTTGAATTTGGCTTATGCTTATTGGAATTTATATCTAAATAAATAATACAAATTTTTTAGAACTGGATCTACTACAGATTACTGATACAGAACATAGCTATTATTAACAACTGGTGCACAAAACACTTGCCTTAAAATGCCGCATTATAGTAACATTGCCAGCTGTTTCAGGACTGAGAAACATATTGCTTCCTAAATTGCATTACCTGGTATTTTCCATCCCAACCCACATATATTGTTATTTCTTTGTTTTTTCATTGTTTGTTTGTTTGCTCCTTAATGGAGGCACATTTTATTGAACCCAGGATCTTGTGTATAAGTGTATTTATCAACATCATTTTGGAATATTTAACAGAAGCCACAAGAGTATGGATTATAAAGATGAGAAGAAAGTTTATTACTTCTAGGGACTGAAAAACCTCTGAATGAAAGAACGGTAAAAATAAACTTTAGTAAGTATACTATAAGATTATCTCTTTTTTAATTTTAAAGTAGAATACTAAATTACTTTTGTTTTACATAGAGCACTGAATTACAATTTAAAACAAAAACTCCCCCCTTTGGGATTTCTTAAATTTGATTCATTTTTTTAATCTAGTTTTATTTCATAAATATTTACCATTTATTTATAAACATACCAAATAAGCTGATAATTATTCTGCTCATGTTTTGAATATAGAGCTACTTATTGTAAAGTACACAGATAAATAACTACTTCCATTTCCAAATCAAATTTAGTTTCACATTAATTACAAATTATAATGAAATATGTATACCTTTTCTGTACAAGTTTACACAAGTTTCACTTTAAATTCCGAAACTTTAAAATTATTTTATATATTTTGTTCTTTATTTATACTCTGTTCACCAATCTGGTATAAATTTGTGTACAAAAGGTTGCAGATTGGTTTTATTTCATAGACCCCAAAATTAAATTATTTAAAAAGATTTTGTGGGGACAATATTTACTGAAAACTATAAAAGTAACCATCATATATGCTTCATTTTAAGTAAATGAATGAGAAGTAAACAGTGGCTGAATGTTTCACTTGATTTGCTAGGAGACCAGTCGTTTTGTGATGTCACATCTACTCAGGGTGAGAACCATTATGATGGCCTAGCAGTTTATCTTTACAGGCCTGCTGCAGCATCATTTGAATCTGCAGTGCTCAAAATCCCACAGATTAGAAATGTAGCTGTAGAAAAAGTTATTTAAATGGCAAAAGTTTCATCAGAATTTGAAGATGTGTCCCATAAATATGGATCAACTGGTTCAGTAAACTCCAGTAGATCTCTACTGTGTGAACAAATATTCTCTGATGACTTGGACTTGAAGTCTATGACTGAAGAAAATGCTTTTCAGACATTGTCTGAAGAATTCTTGATATAACGAACATTTTACAAATATTGTGTCTCTAAACCAGATGAAGATAATGATTTTTGTTTTCTGGCATTTCCAAGAAAACTCTGGAAAATGCCTGGGAGTGACCAATTTAAATCCATCTTGTGGGATGATAATGGAACTTCCATAGTGATTGATGAAGATGTCTTTAAGAAGGAAGTTTTGGAAAGAAACGCCTCTTTCAGAATATTTGAAACTGGAAGTATGAAAAGTTAAGTTACACAGCTTAAACTTTATGGGTTTAGTAAAGAGTGGCAGAATTTTCAAAGATCTGCTTGTATAGATGTCTTTCTAGCAGAAGAAAAAGTAGTTTCTGTTTTAAGCAAGGTACTCCGATATTTTAGTTACCGCTTGGTAACTTATATATAAAATTTTATTTTGTACACCAATCTATGGTAATGTAAATGTAAAGCTAGATTTTGAAAATTTTATAAAACTACTAAGGCTAAAATACTTTATTTTTTCTAAAAAATTAGGTCAGTGTCTTAAGTAGTCAAGATTATGAGAAACTTTTCTTGCAACCATGAATCTTATCAGAAATCTAAATAAAGTTATTAAAGCTGCTTTTTAAAATTGGCATTCACAGTTACTGCAAATGCTAACCCTTAAATTTGATGACTATACTATTTAAATGTGTATTTTCCAAATAAGGAACTTCAAAATATTGTCAGCAATGTTCATATTTTGATAACATTATCTTTGCATTGTAAACTTGAAATCTGAGATTTTATAGGTTAGGCTTATTTTAGTCTTGTATTTTGGTTTAAATTTTACTAAAATCTTTCTCCTTTGGGTCTAGCTGCAGTTCTATCATTATCCAAATTTTAAACTAGTTTGTCCCCAGCTTTTAGTGAGAATTAAAAGAAGAGTTGGGATTAAAAATGCCCCTCTGATATCTTCATTGGCTGAAGAATTCAAGAAGAAGCACATTTAAGCAGGGGATTATGTGGATAATCATAACTCTGGTTTTGTGACTGACACTAGTGCAGAAAATGCATTTTTGCCTTCTGCAAATTTAAACATGCCTCTAATAATAAAGCCCTCTACTAGCCACATAATTGGTGATACAACTACCCGGATCAGAGGTAATTTTTCTCCTCCATCATCAATGTCAGTTAGACCACCAGAACAAATTGCTGTGGATCAACGTGCTATTTTAAATCAGTTGACCACTGTCCACGGGCACTCCCAAAGCAGCTACACTGAAGCAAATGGCCATGTTGTGAACTTCATTACAGCTACAACTTCTACTTCTCAGTACAGCATCTTGTCTCCCACACAGAGCAATTATTTTGGACAGATGTTGGAGCCTTCTACTTTTCCAAATAGATATCACAACATATCTGCCAATGAAGGTCGATTTTCTCAGCTTCAACCAGGGAGCAACACACGGTTTCCAGTGCCAGTGATAGCTGATATATCAGCTAACTCTCCTTCAAGGCCAACTCATCAGCCATCTTCAGCTTATGGACGTCAATCAAATTACAACTGATCTACCATAGGACTACCAGATTATGCAGGATAACAAAGATTAAAATTGATGTTGGCAAATGTCGACAAATATCTGCAATTTTCTTATTTGAACAATAAACATAGATGTGTATCTGTATTTTCCTTATTTATTTTAAATAGAGTTAAGAGTTAAATGGGAGACTAAGTTACCATTTAAACACAAAAATAGATATTTGATATGATCATTTGATGGAAAAATATGGGAGTAAATTTAAATAATTTCTTGTAAGGAAGAAGAAGAAATGGAAGAATTTGGAAAAAGACTAAAACATGGAGAGAGGGAAAATTACTAAGTGGTTTCTGGTTCATCCTGGAAAGAATTAAAAGTGTTAAGTTAGGATAGGTTGGAACTGGAAATAAATGCAGGAACTGGCCCAGGTATCATGATCTCTCTTATGTCATCCCTGGAATCATAAAGCTCACATGATGTAGTCTCAGATGGCACATTCAGCATTTGGTACAATTTAAGAAGTAATTTTATCTATGGTCTTCTTTGTGCTGTTCTCAAAGCATTCCAGTTGGTTCTTTAATTTCCTGCCCTCAAGATTCTACACTATATTTTCTAGTCAATACTTTATTTTGCTTTTATGTTCCAGCCAAATACATTCTTACGTCCTCAGGGTGGCACTTAATTCCTTAAAAACTCTTAGCCCACAAACTTAACTCTGTTTAGTCATTTATTTATAAATCTGGCAACTGACTACCTTGGCATATCCTTACATTTCACTGTATCTAGAGATACATCCAGGCAAATGCTTGTCAACAATTTAAGTTGCAAACTCAACACTTTGGCTCCAGCTCATCCTTGGAATTTCGGTGTCCTCCTTTTACCTACTTACACTTTCCCAGTGTCAGCACAGAAACCACCTCCTCCAGATATTTTCTATCTATTCCCCATTCCTTGTCTAACTTGGATACCAGCACAGTAAGCAAAGCACATGCCACCTGATACATTTTAGTATTTAGTGAATGAAAAATACATGTTGACTTTAAGCAAAATCTACTTTCCTGAAACAACAAAACTCTCATGGTTTTCAAAATATTTCGTTATGGTCTTTACTCTTCACCACAAAATAGCTCGTTTCATAGCCCAAATACTAGTCATTCAAGACAGTAATTGGAGGCAGGTCCAGGAGACAAAGTATGAGTTTCTTCTTAATTCATGCCTCCAGAGGACTAAAGCATTCCATTCTCATTTGTTGGGTTTTTTCCTGTCTCTTCATCACCCACCCACCCCAAAATAGCTGAATTTCTTCCCCATACCAATTACTATCCTGACTTCTATTTAATTTACTTCTTAGAATCAGAGCTTTGTACAGAAGAGACAGTGCCATTGCAAACCTTTAATGAACGTTTGTACAACCCACAAAACCTTCCCCCTTCTAACCTTTACCAAGGGAGTATCTAATAGGTACTAGACCCTTGTATGTGGTGGTCATATTCAGTAACAAAATTGCAATCTTATATGTGAGGACTAGAAGGAGGTGAGGGTTGTGGAATTAAAAATTTGTTCAACTGCAAGAATACCAAATTTCTGCAGATATTAGGAAATATGAAATATTCATGGAAGATTTGACAATTTCCCATTAATTTAAAATAAAATGTGAAGCATTTTCAGAATGTGAAATGCACTGAAATCTGGAAAAATTGTAGGCAATGTCAGGGAGCCTTAGGCTTCTGCTCACAATCATGCTGCCAGTGCCAGCTGATAATAATTGAATGGCACTTTGAGTCCTGAAAAATGTGTCATCAGTTGTGAAGAAAGCCATTGATAATATGGAGAATGGGCAAATGGGCCAGGGTAATCTCTAGCAATATCCCAGCAATATGACCTTTACCAAGAGAAGAAAAGAGCCCACTTGCAGCAGGAGAACTGTGTCTGGACAGCAGTGGTTGTTCTTACAACAGAAACATCAAACTTTTATATTTGTCAGCTCAAATCTGATGGTGGCTATGTTGTTGCTTACATTAGCATTCTGGGGCTCAGATGGATTGATTCAATAGTTAGTTTCCAGCTCTCTTATCAGTCAATGGGTCTTACCATGATCATCTTAACAGGGTTCTATACTGATAAGTCAAAAGTTACAGTTTACTTTCAAAATTAGAAATTCTAAAGAAGAATTTTGTTTGTTTGTCCATCTATGGTTTTCTACCAGGGAAATCTAGACTATTGGCAAAATTACAAAAGTGGGGTTGTGCTTTGAAAATTATTATGAGATCGGCCGACTGAATTCTTCCCACTAAATACTGCAAATCTGTCTACCACTGTGTGTGTGTGAAGATGGATTGTTAAGCAGTAACTTTTTCTTAGCTGAGTAATCAGTGAATTATTCCTCTGCATCTGGCAGTATCCCTGTGAATTAAGAGTTCCACTGAGCCACCAGAATTTCTTCCGATCAGGGAGAGGTAGATTATATTTCTCCCAGTATACAATTTGTTACCTGTTCGTTGAATCCCGAACTGATGCTAGGGCCAGGCCACTGAACCCTTGAATTGGACTGAAGCATATACATACTCCAGTCCCCAGAGCCCAGCACAGGACTGTGTCTCTTATTAATTTAAGTATATATCCAAGCTTTTTTCTTTTAATTCTCATTGTTGACATAACTTATTTTGTCTTTGAACACCCGTTGATTAATTTATAGAGACTGAACCACTGACTTATTCCTGTTCAACTACAAATTGCAATAACCTTTCTTTCCTTGGACTACCTGGAATAGAGTGAGTGTAGTCATCATTTTGAAAGCAGTCCTCAGTCCTAATAATGCAGAATCTTTACACATCTTTGCCCAGCACTTGAGCAAGAATGTTTGTTTTGGATCTCTGGCATTATTCACACATCCCCTAATTAAACCATGAGAAAACACCACATTTTTATCCAAAATCAAGTCTTTGTCAATATTGCATTCCCATTGCAAAACAGTTAAGAATTGTAGGATTTCTGAGATTTTACCTTGCTGAGATTTTTAGCAACCTAGCATGATCATTTCTTACAGATGCTGTCAGGGAGATGAGACCATCATTCATAGACAGTGAACTTTATCACTCACAGCAAGAGCAGCCATTATTAAATTTGTATCTATTCCCTAATCTCAGATGAATACACAGAGTGAAATTTTGATGCCTTCAGAAACAGTGGGCTGTTAACATGAAGAAAGTTTAAGGCATGGTAAAACACTAATTTTAATATTATCTTTATGAATAATTTATTAGAATCACTTATTTTTTAGTATCTTTACCTAGGATAACTATATCATGACTCAAGTTTACTTGCTGCATAAACAATCATGAGAAATGACATGGGAAATAATTACCATTGACTTTCCATTTTTCCTTCAGCTTTTATTGATATATAACTGGCAAAAAACATTGTGAAAGTTTAGGTGCACAGGATAGTGATTTGATTTACAAATATCATGAAATAAATATCATAGCAATTTTAGGGAGTATTCATTATCTCATTTAGATACAATTTTAAAGAAATGCAATTTGTCTTTTGGTTGTGATGAGAAAACATATGGTCTAATCTCTTAGCAACATTCATATAGAACATAGAACAGTATTAATTGTAATTTTCATGTTACTATGGGGCATCCCCATAACAGGTTTATTTTACTACTGGATGTTTGTAGTTTTTGAGTGCATTAATTAAATTCTCCTTTCCCAACCCCTGCCTCTGTTAACTTCAAATGTAATCTTTTTTCTATAAGTATGTTTCTTTGTTTTTGAAGTGTACATTAATGTATAACACTGTGTTAGTTTCTCTTACACAACATACTCTTTTCTATATTTAATATGTTTCAAACTGATCAGAAGAATAAATCTAGTTATGATATGTTGCTATCTAAAGATATTTCATAGTTATTGACTATTCCCCATAGAGTACATTTTTTTCACTGACTCATTTAGTTTGCAAATTGAAAATTTTCTCTCTTAATTTTCCTCAACTATTTCTTTTTCTTCACCACATTTCCTTCCTTTTTTTGAACGAACTCTTTTTTTCTTTATGTGTAACTCCTTTTCTGTTTTGTTGTGTTCATTTGTTTTAAATTCCAATTATGAGTAAAACAATTCAGCATTTGTCATTCTCTACCTGAATTATTTCACTTTGCATATAACCCTCTTAGTCTACCAATTTGTTGCAAATGACAAGAAATTATTCATTTTAGATCTGAGTGATACCCCATTGTATTTTTATGTGTGTTTGTACATAATAATAAATATACATATATATATATTTAGTGTGTGTGTATATATATATAGATAAATCTTTAGTTAATAGATGGGTCAATATATATACTATAAACACATATCTTCTTTATCCATCATCTATTGATGAGCAATTAATATGCTTCCATATCCTGGCTATTTTAAATAATGCCACAGTGAATATAGGACTGACTATATCTTCTCTGATTAGTGTTTTTATTTTCTTGGAATAAGTATCCAAATATAGAAATGTTGGATCATATTTCATTTTTAATTTTTAGATAAAACTCCATACTTTTTTCCACAGTGGCAGCACAAATTTACATTCATTCAATCAGTGCATCAGGGTTCTTTTTCTTACATTCTCACCAACACATATTTGTTATCTTTTTGATAATAATCATTATGACAGGACTGACATAAAATCTCATTGTGTTTTGGAGTTGCATTTTTCTGATGGTTAGTGATGTTGACCGATTTCATGTGCCTGTTGGTTCCCATTCCCCCACTGTATATTCATTTCAGTAATGGGCTAAATGACCATAACTGTCTGATTTCATTTTTTGGCATTCCGTTGTGTTCCATTATTCTATTTGTTCTGTGCCACTACCATATACATTACTGTAGCTTTGTACTATAGTTTAAAATCAGGGACAGTGATACATCCTCTTTGTTTTTGTCAAAGTTGTTTGGGTTTATAGTTTGTTTTCTTTTCTTTTATTTATTTTAGTGATTTCAACTCTTTTGTGTTTACATGTAAATTTAATAATTATTTTTTGTAAGTGTCTGAAAATGCACTAGGTATTTTAATAGGGACTGAATTTAATTTGTGTATTTTGTTGTCTACTACTGTCATTTAAACAATATTGTTTTCCTACTCTATGAACAGAGTATATCCATTCATCTGTTTTCATTATCTTCAATATCTGTTATAAATATTTTATAGTGTTCTGAGTACAGGTCTTTTACCTCCTCGGTTGGATATATTTTTGATTTTTTTTTTTTTGGAATGCAACAGTAAATGAGACAGTTCCCTCAATTTTTCTATCTGTTAACTTGTTGTTAGTAAGTAGGAATGCAAGATTTCTGTATGTTAATTTTACATTCTGAAATTTTGCCAAATGCATTGATAATCCCTAGTAGTTCTGTGGCATCATTTTTAGGATTTCAATTTAAATTATTTCATTTGCATACAGATACATCTACTTCTTTTCTTAATTCACTGTATTATATTTATATTTATTTTGGATAGCTATGGCTAGAATTTCCAATACAATACTGAATAAAAGTAGTAAGAGAGAACATTCTTGCCTTCTTCCTGCTCCAAAAGGAGATTCTTTCAGCTTTTAATCAGTGAGAGTCATGTTAGCTGAGTTCTTGTCATATATGACCTTAAGTGTGTTGAGGTATGTTTCCTTATGCCCACTTTGAGGAGAAATATAATCATAAATAGATACTGAATTGGCCTAAATATAATATGATTCTTTTGAGGTGACCATATAATTTTTATTCTTCAATTTGTTAGGTGTATATCATATTAATTAATTTGTTCATAATGAATCACATTTACATCCCTGGAATAAATGGAATTATTCATAATTTATAATCCTTTTTATGTATTGTTTGCTTTGCTAACATTTTAGTGATGATTTTTGTATCTATGCTTATCAATAGTATTTAACCTGCATTTTTATGAGGTATTTGTTCCAGTTTTAGTAGTAGTGTGATACAGAATATTGGGGTAGGAAGCCTTCCTTCCTCTGCAAATTTTTGGAATTCTCTGAGAAGTATAGGTGATAGCTCTTTTCTAAATGTTTGGCAGAGTCACCTGTGAAGCTGTCTAGGCCTGGAATTTTGTTTCTTGGGAGATTTTATTTAACTACATGTTCAATTTCATTAGTGATAATCTGTTCATATTTTCTGTTTCTCATTCCATCCGGGAGATTATGTCTTTCTAACAAATAGTCCATTTCTTCTAGGGTTTGCATATTAATTGCCATGTATTTTTTATCTCATTATGATGCTTTGTGTTACTTTGATATAAGCTGTAACTTCTTATTCATTTTTTTAGCTTATTAATCTGTACTGTTTATTTTGCTGATGAGTCTGGTAAAAGTTTATCAATTTTATTTTTCTTTCAAAAGCCATTATTTAGTTTGATTAGATGTTTCTAATTTAATGTTTATTTTATTTATTTATGTTCTGACCTTTCAGATGTCTTTCTGTCTACTAATAAGTTTGTTTAATATTTTGCTACATCTTTTGTTTGTAAGATTATGTTAAAAGAGAGAGAAGTTTCTTATTTGTATAAGTGGGATTATTTTGCTATAAGCATCCCTATTAATACTGCTTTTGCTATACCCCATGGAATTTTTTTGTAGTTATATTTTCATATATAATTTTTGATTTATACAGCAATCCATTTGTTGTTTAATATTGTATGATTTATCCTCCACACTTTATTATTTTTCCCAGGTTTTATCTTTAAGTAAATTTCTATTCTCACAGAAGCCATGTTACTTCACAAAACAAGGAGAAATATGCTAAAACCTATTCAAAAATATGAAAGAGCCAAATTTTCTAAAATTTTCTTTGAAAAATGAACAAAGCTGTGGTTATTATCCTCCCTGACTTTAGAACATACAACAAAGCTATAGTAATGAAAACATCAAAATATGGCACTAAAAGAGACACACAGATCAATGGAACAAATAAAGAGTCCTAAAATAAACCCACACACATATGGTCAATTAGTCTACAATGAAGGGGGCAAGAGTATACAATGGAAAAAAGGCAGTCTCTTCAACAAGTAGTTCTGGGAAAACTGGACAGTACATGTAAATGGAAGATGTAAGAGCACTTCCTTCCATAATATAAAAATAAGATAAAAATTGATTAATTTCCTAAATGTAAAACCTGGAACTATACAATTTCTGACCAAGAACAGGAGCAGAACTGACTTTGAGATAAATCATAGCAATATTTATTTTTCTTCTAACTCCTAAGTGAAAAAAAAGGAAAACTGACAATAACAGTTTTTAGATTACTGTGGAAAAAATAGATATAGTATGTGATACAGGGATTCCACTTCTTGTAAAAGGGTGAAGTGCAAAATCTTTTGCAGAGCAAAGGAAACCTTCAGCAAGACTTATTACAAAACACAGAATAGCAAGAATTTCAGACAATGAAACCAACATTTTGTTAATATCAATAATATATATATAGTATATAAGGCACATTATTTAAAAATCAAAGACCCCAACTTAAAAACAGTTTAAGGATCTTCTTGGAAACTTTCAAAAACAGACATGTGGATGATTTTCATGCACATAAAAAGAAACATAACGTTGCTATTCATTAGGAAGATGTAAATAAAAACCAGAATGAAATATAATCTCACAGCAACCAAAATTGCTAATAAAAAGTCTTCAAATGACAAACATTTATAAGAATGTTGATAAAAGGGAACTCAGGTACACATTTGGTGGAAATATAAATTGATGCATCCACTATTATAAAAGTGTGGACAGTGCCCATAAAAGGTAGAAATAGAAGCATTATATGTTGCAGCAATTCCAGGTTTTGGTATAAATCTGAAAAAAATGAAAACATTAATTTTAAAGTATATATTACCCCAAATGTTCTTAACATCATCATTTATAATAGTCAAGGATAGATGCACAACTCAACTGCCCATCAACAGATGATTGTCTGAAGTAGACATGAGATATAGATAACATAATAAATACTTAGTCATTGTCATATCAAAAAATAAAATTCTGCCATTCTGAGTAATGTGACTGGACCCAGAGTGTGTTGCACATACGAAAATAAGTCATACAGAGAAAAACACTCTATGTTATCACTTACATGAGGAAACTAAAGATATAAGAGAAATAATCATAAAAAACAGAGACAGAATCACATATATATGTGTAGTGTACCAAGTAGTGGTTTCCTCTGGGAACAGGGAATTTGGATATAGAAGACAGAAATGTGCAAGCTACTAGTTATAAATTAGAGAAGCAACAGGTGTATATTTACAGCACAGAGAAATATTTTAATAATTTAAATGATTTTAAGGAGATTATAGGCATATATTATAGTAAAATGTGCATGTATGTGGGAAAAACATTGAAGAAAAGAACACAGGAAAAACAAAATATTTTGTAGTACTCTGAAATTAAGGGAGGTGATATGTTCAATTTCTTTACTGTTCTTATAATGTCCTTAGTAGAATTTAAGCTTTTTAATGAAAATGCATACAGTTTTAAAAAAGTGACATAAGTTTAAGCTATTTCTGCCTCTCCACTTAAATCTACAGTCAGTGAAATGATCACATTTCAACAAAAATAAGTACAACACAAAACAATACTCCAGAACGCATGTGTACAGCTGAAGTTTGATGGGGTAAAATAAATAAAGGAGGCTGAACTGAGGGAAGAGCAGTGTTGGTGCCTGCATCCAAGTCCCACTGACTAGGGTATCTGAGCCCACAGGTTCAGAGTACCCAGTAGAAACAGGGTCTCAGTGGCTCACACAACTTCAGTCTCCAACTGCACCAGTACTCATGGTCACAGGTAACTAAGAGGGAGCCACAATGGAGACAGAAATTCCATCCTTCAGACACTCAGACATTCATGACACTTTTCCTACTCCCCATTCACAGTGGTGGAGACAAGGTACCTTGCAACACTGGACATGGCTAAGACA
Organism: Vicugna pacos; assembly: GCF_048564905.1. Taxonomy (NCBI): domain Eukaryota; kingdom Metazoa; phylum Chordata; class Mammalia; order Artiodactyla; family Camelidae; genus Vicugna; species Vicugna pacos. Next base: position 47,153,109 of record NW_027328741.1, read on the forward strand.
CTTGTCTGATTCCATCTACCCACCTGTCTTTACACCTTTCCTCAATGTGTACACTGAGTCTCAAGGAATAACAGATAAAAGGAAGGGTTCACCTTCCCAGTGACTACAGTGGCATTAACTACCAGAGATGTCCAAGAATTGACAATATAAGCAATTATTTATCCAGACAGTAACGACTGGAAAGTGCCATTTTCAATTATTATCAGAGGTAGCTCAGGTAAATAAAACCAAATATTGTGCAGTAATTTAAACTACCAGAACAAAAAAGCAAGGACTCCAACTCCCTCTATGTTATTTAGTGTCATCAGAGCAATAATTTACCAAGATCATGACCAATCACAGTAACATTCTAGGGCACACACTCACACAGATACAAACACACGGACACCGACACAGATGCAGACACACACGCACACACACACTCACACAATGTCAACCTTGCAGTAAACAAAGATAAAGTCATGGAATGTTGCCATATAACTAATAGAGAATCCAAATAGGTGTCATACAGAAACTCAATACAAAAACAAAACTCAGAAAGCAGTTTAGTGAGCTCAGAATTAAAATAAATGATGGTAAGTAAAACATTACCTAATAGACTGAAACTGTAAAATAACCAAACATTGTTTGAGGACCAGATGAACTTAGTAAATGAGATGAAGAATGCAACAGAAAGCATTGGAAGAAGACTGTCTTTGTGGAAGAGAGATTAGCAAAGTCACCAAAACAAAACTAGAAATGATAGGAGAGGGCAGAAATTCAAGATATTAAAAAGTGAGGAAATTCTACAATAGCCATCAGACTTCTTCAGGAAGTGTACAATTGAGTGAAATCCTGGATGGAGAAGAAAATTAGATGGCAGCTGATGGTTTATTTAAAGAAGTAATAGTTGATTACTTCCCGAACCTGGGTAAGGAACTGATATACAAGTCTGTGAGCCAACAAAACACCAATAACTTTAAGACAAAGAGACCTCCTTCAAGATATGTCATATGCTAATTGGCAAGTGAATGACAGAGTAAAATTTTAAAGACAGTGAAAGAAAGTTATGATAATCTAGAAAGGAACCCCCATTAGGCTATCAGCAGATTTCTGAGCAGAAAACATATGTCAAGGGTAAATAAAATGACATTTTCAAACTACTGATATAAAAAATCTCTCAACTAAGAATACTCTACCTTGCTCAGTTATCGCTTAGATATAAAGTGAAAATAAAGACTTTAGCAGACAAACAAAACCTGAAAGGTTTAAAAAAGCAAAACAGACACATCTTACAAGAGGTGAAGAAAAGAGCTATTCTAAGAAAAATAAAATGGCAAAAATACACAAAACATTGAACAAAATGCTAAGCAGAGACCACAAGAAATTTGTAACTGTTTCTTTGGGTATGTTTTTAAATGCTACTATTTTATATGGATTAAAGAGAGAAAAATAGGAAATCAGTTGCAAAAAATATAGATACATCAATCTGGTAAGTTGTTCACAACAGTATAAGAAACAATTTTAATCTGTAGTCATAAAATGTAAAGAGTAAAAATAAAACAATATTAAAGGAAGATGCTATCAGCACAAAAATGACTAAATTATACATGAGATGTTTTAATTTTAATTGAAGTACAGTAGATGTACTATATTGTGTAGTTTCAGATGTACAGCTTAGTGATTCCAACATCTTTGTAGATTATATTGCATTATAAATGATTACAATAATTGTAACATTCAATTATTTTATGTTATTGTGAATAACTCAGTGATCTATACAGATTATCCTTGTTGTTTATCTCCTTTATGTATATTACATTGTATTTGTCAATGTCCTACCATTAAATTGCCTTTCCCTTCATCTTTGGTAAACATAAATGTTTACTGGTTTCTTTCAGTCTGCTTCAGTCTTGTCTATCAAATCTCTCTATCCTTCTACCATGTTTCTATCAATCTATCTATTTATCTATCTACCTATCTATCTATCATGTGCCTATGTATATATCCTTCTATCTAATTATTTATCTATCATCTATCAATAGATAGCTTTAGATAGATGTAAACAGATAAGTGTTATTATTTAGATTTCACATATAAATTAAATTATATACTTTTGTCTTTGTCTAAATTACTTCACTAAACAAAGTATATACTAGGTCCATTCATGATGCTGAAATAGCAATGTGTTATAATTTTTCATGGCTGAGTATTATTCCATTGCATATTTATAGAACCATCATATATTCTTAAGTCCATAGTCTACTGTGGACTTTTAGATTGCTTCCCTGTCTTGCATATTATAAACTGTGCTGTTGTGAACATTAGTTCTTCTCAATTTAGTGTTTCTCCCCAGATTTATCCTTGGAGAGTTATTACTGTGTAATATTGTAGTTCTCTTTTTTCTTTTTAAAGAAATCTGAATAGTGTTTTAAATAGAATTTGTACCAATTTACATTCCTACCAAAGTATACAAGTGATTTGTTTCCTCCATATTGTCTCCAACACTTACTATTAGTAGACTTTTTGATGATAGCCATTTGACCAGTGTGAAGTGATAACACATTGTGGTTTTGATTTGCAATTACCTAGTAATTAGTAATGTTGAGCATTTTTATCACCTGCCTGTTACTCATCTATATGTTTTCTTTGGAAAAATATTAACTCAGGTACTCTGCTATTGTTTTTGATTGGACTTTTGTTTTTCACCTTGAGTTGGGTAACCTAAATCCATGTTACATCTATTAACCTACATCTATTAACCCCTGGTCACTTGCATTGTTTGCATATATGTTTTCCAATTACACAGGCAATGTTTTCATTTCATTGATAGTGTACTTATCTGTGCAGAAGTTTTTAAGTTTGTTTAGGTCCCACTTGCTTAGTTTTGCTTTTATTTCTTTTATCATAGAGACGGATATAAGAAAATATTCCTATGATATATATCCAATAGGGTATCATCTATATTCCTTTCTAGCAGAATTAAGGTATCAGGCCTTACATTTAGGTCCTTAAAACACTTGGAGTTTATTTTTGTATATGATGTCAGGGAATGCTCTAATTTCACTGTTTTACATGAAGATGTCCAGCTTTCCCAACACCATCCTTTGACGAGACTGTCTTTTCTCCATTGTGTACTCTTGCCTCATTTATCATTCATCCATTACTCATAGGTGTGTGGAAATATTTCTAGGCTCTCTATATGATTTTATGGATTATATCTCTGTGCCAATGCCATGCTGTTTTTATTACTGTAGGTTTGTATTATAGTAAGGTAACCGGGAGATTTATACCTCCAGATTTGTTGTTTTACCTGAAGATTATTTTGGCAATTTTTAATAGTTTCATGTAAAACTTAGAGTTATATTTTTCTGGTTCTGTGGGAAATACTAAAGCTTCATAACACGAGTTGCACTAAATCTATAGGTTTCTTTGTTTAGTAAGGCCATGTTAACAATGTTAACTCCTTCAATCCAGAGCACAAGACATTTTTCCAACTCTTTGAATCTTTTTTAATTTCTTTGTCAATGCTTTTTAATTTTCCGTGTGTAGATATTTCATATATGTGGTTACATTTATTCCAAGATATTCGGTGGGATGGGATTTTAAATAGTATTGCATTCAACGTACATGTTAGGGTATCTCATGATTAATGTGTAGCAACGCAAGAGAATTCTTTACATTAATTTTATACCCTGCTCCCTTGCTGAAATTTTTTATTGTTCATAATAGTCTGTGTAGAGCCCTTAGGACTCTATGTAGATTGTTATGTCATCATTAATGGTGTCAATTTTGTCTCTTTCTTTCCATTTTGCCTTTCTTTACTTCTTCTTCTTTCCTTTTCCTTTCTTCTTTTACCACGGAACAGAAGTGTTGAGAGTAGGAATCCTTCTGTTTTTCCCGAAATTACCCAGAAGTCTTTAGTCTTTCCCCTGAGTATTAAAATTTATTATATATGGCCTTTAGTAAGTTGAGAGATTTTCCTAATGTAATCACTTTCATGAGACTTCTGATCATGAATGTATGTTGAATTTTGTCTAATGGTTTTTCTGTGTGTATTGACATGGCCCTGTGAATTTTGTCCTTCCTTTATTAAAAATGAGTCATGCTGATTGACTCGTGTATTTTGAATCATCCTTGTGACTCTGGAAGGAATCCAACTGATCATCGTGTATAATACTTTCTATGAACTGCTGGATTAATTTGTTGATGATTTTTGGGGAATTTTGAGAGTATATTCATCAAGGATATTGGCTTTACATTTTGGTTACTTTTTTTTTGTAGTGTCTGTGACTGGTTTTGTTATCATGGAATTGGTGGCCTCAAAGAATAACTTTGGGAATTTTCCTTCCTCCTTCATTTTTTGAAATAGTTGGGAGGAAAGAGATTTTAGTGAGGGCATCCAGGCATTTTGTTCAAGGGGTGTTTTTAAAGTTATAGATTTTATTTAACTTATACTGATTGCTCTTTTCAAGTTTTCTGTTTTCTCTTTATTCAGTTTTGGCAGGTTGTACGATTCAAGAAATTTTCTATTTCTTTAAGGTCGCCCAGGTGTTTGTCACGTAACTGCTCAGAGTGCTTACATAATCTGTGTTTGTATTTCTGTAATATCAGATGTTATTTCTACTGTTTCATTTATTATTTTGTATAGGTCCACTCTCTGTATTTCTTGATAAGCCTGATTAAGTGCTTATCAATTTGTTAATATATTTAAGAAAAAATAAAACTTTTGATTTTATGATTTTTAATTTATTTTTTAATTTTTATTATATTTATTTTCAACCTAATCATTAAAGATTACTCATTCTACTGCCTTTGGGTTTTGTTGGTTCTTATTTCTAGTTATTTTGGGTGGTATGCTTGGTCCTATGTGTGAGGTTTTTCTTTCTCCTTGTAGAACTCTTGTGTTGTTCTAAACGTCCCTCTTAGATTTGCCTTTACTTCATCTCATACATTTAATGAAGCTGTGTTTTCATTGTACTTTGTTCCGAGGTATGGTTTTATTACCACTTTGAATTCATCTTTGACATTGTTTTATTTTATTTTTTTAAATGATGTGGTTAAATCTCATGTTGGTGCTTTTCTTGTTCTTCTTTCTAGAGTTGATGCATAGTTTCATAATTTTGTGTATGGAAAAATACTTGCTGTAAACTGTATTTGCTTAAAGATCCTGAGGCTCATTTCATGACATAATTTGTTGTTAATTCCTTAGAAAACATCCTGTGCACACTTGAGAAGCTTATGAGTTCTCCTTTTCTGATACAATTTCCAATAGCTCATTAAGGTTCAAACGATCTAATATGACATTAAGATCTCTGTTTCCTTACAGATATTCTTTCTGAATGATATGGTCATCAGAATATTGAGGTGTTAAACTCATCTAATAATATTGTTTTATAATGAATTAATTACTTCATGTCTACTAATATTTCTTTATATACTTAGGATCTACAGTGTTGGTTCAATATATAATTTAATGAGTGTAATACTCTATTTTTATATTGATCTCTTTAACTTTATATAATCTCATATTTCTCTTTCATTCTGACCCTTATTTTAAAATGTATTTTGCATAATTTGAGCATTGAAATCTGCACTTTCTTGTCATTTCCATGAAATATCTTTCCAGTCTATTTCCAGGCTGTGTTTATCTTCCACCATATAGTGAAAGTTTTTGGGGGTGGAGGGCAAGATGGTGTAATAGAAGGATGCTTGTAGCTCACCCTTTCCCACAAATGAAACAAGACTCATCCACAGAACCACTCAGCTAACCAGAGAACCTGCAGAACTCTGATAGAACATTGTCCCCTTCAAAAGATAAAGATGCAAAAAATCTGGTATGAGAAAAGGAAGAAAGAAAGAAGAAAAGGCAAAGCAGATTGGGATAGGTCCCACAGGGAGGAAGCAGCTAAGAAGGACTGGTTCTCATTCACTGGTTCACCCCTCTCCAACTGAGAGTTCGGCATGATGGAAGGGGAGACTCCAAGGATTGGATCTCTACAGAGTATAAGTTGACTGACAGAACTAAGATAAAAAGGTACAGAGGTTCTGTGTGAAATCCAGCCCAAGATGCATCCAGGCAGCTGAGGGCAGTGCCATGCTGCACAAGCTGGGTTGAAAAGGGGATGGCTGCACTGAGACAGCTCGGGGAATGGTGGGGGCTGTGTGCCATTGCTGTGGGTGCACAGGGCAGAACAACCTGGGCCCTCCACAAAACAAGAGGGCAGAAGTGCTCTGGGAGCATAAAGGTGTATTCCCCATCTCTGAAAATCCACAAAACTTTCTAGGTTTAGAGAGTTGGGGCTCAGACACAGCCACCATAGTCTCTGGTGCTTTGCATCCAGGTGGCAGTGGGGGCAAAACCTGCATCCACTCCTAAGGACTTAGCAGCCTCAAGCGCAAGATGGGGACTTGTCTACAGCCTGAGGCATATAGGATACTTCCGTCTTATTTCCTCAGAGAACTTGCTCTGCCAAGACAAACAAGAATCTGAGTTTTGTCACAAAACAGGGACAAGGATGTTCCTCAGTCTACCCTGAGCCCAATTCCTGTTTGCCAACCTGAGGCAGACAGTACAGTGGCACAGAGCAGAGGAGAGATTGGCATTCTGAGGGGACTGATGACCCCCACATTTTGGGCTGGAATGGAGCCACTGACCATGTGGATGGGAGAGGGCATAATGCCCACTCCTGCCTGGTCAGTCTGAAACATCTGACTGCAGCATCGGGCAGGGCAGTGACAAGCCAGCCCACAGTAAAGAGAGCTGCTCCAGAACATGTGTTGGAAGTAGGAGCAATCTGCTTGCTGACAGGTCCTGGGAGCAGCACAAATAAGGGCATCAATGGAGGGCCTCTGGAAAAAGCAAGCTCAGCTTCCAAACAGGATGAATACAGCAAGAGTTCACATTATAAGTACACAGTCTCCAGGAGGACACAGACCACCCCCTTGCTTTAATCTGTTTTTACCTCTTCCATTTTCTATTACACTCTTAATTTTTACTTCTTAGGCAATTATACATACCCCCATTTTAATCCTGTTTACATTTTAAAAAATATTTTTATTATTATTATCTTTCAAAACTCTGCTTCAAATTGCTTTTCTATTATTCATTATACATTGTCTTCAAACCTTTATTTCTCCCTTCTGTAAAATTTATTATCTCTCTCTCTCTTTTTTCTTTTTTCTCAGTTGTATTACTATATAGGCATTAGGTAGATAAACTCCTTTAGGACCAAAGTAGATAACTGATGCTCCATAAACCACAGTGTCAGAGAGGTAGGAGCAAGATGAAGCAGAGAAACCATTCCCAATTAAAAGAATAAGAGAAATCCCCTGAAAGAACAATCAGTGAAATAGATATCGATTGCCTGCTAGATCAAGATTTCAAAAAAGGAGTGATCTACTTATTGATGGAAATAAAAGATAGTGTTTATAGATATAAAATATTTTAAAAATGAAATGGAAGGTATAAAGAAGAGCCGAGTAGAATAGGTAAACACGTTCACTGAGATGAGAAATGATCAAATGGTTTCGCAAAGCTGACTGGACAACACAGAGTTATGAATTAGTGACTTAGAATACAGGAAAAGAGAAAGCTTTCAATCAGAAGAGCTACAAGAGAAACAATGAGAAACAAATGAAAAAAGCATAAGAGACCTATGGGCTAATATAAAGCATGCCAATCTGGCATGTTACAAGTCCCAGAAGAGGAGGAAAGATCAAAGGGGATAGCAAAGGTGTTTGAAGAAATCATGACTGAGAACTTCCCAAACTTAAAGAAGGAATCGGATATCCACGTACAGTAAGCTCAGAGTGTCCCTAACAGGAAGAAAACAAATAGGCCCACACCAAGACATATAATTAATATGGCCAGAGTCAAGGATAAAGAAATGATCCTAAAGGCAGCAAAAGAATAACAAAGTGTGAGTTACAAAGGAATTCCCATAAGGCTCCCAGCTGATTTCACTGAACTAATACTAAAGGCCAGAATGGAGTGGAAAGATATTCAAATTCCTGAATGAAAAAGTGATATACCCTAGAATACTTTAAACAGCAAGCCTATCCTTTATAGTAGAAGGAGACATAAAGTATTTCACAGACAAGAAAACGCTACAAGAGTTTAGCAACAATAGACCCATGCTAGAAGTAATATTGAAATGTCTACTCTAAATAGAAAAGCAGCAGGATCCTTCAGAAATGTGAAACTCACAGCTGGAAACGTGATAACTCATGAATAACAAATAAAATACACACAATATTTTAAAACAACATATACAAATCATTGAGAGTGGGAGAGGGAGGAAGGAAAATAGAGAATTTATTTTTTTGGTCATTCCTTTTAAAATTTTTATTCTCGGTATGATGGGTTTGAGATCATGTTACTATGAGTTTAATAAAAACAGTTTCAATAATGGTCTAAAAGACATAAAAAAGGGTAACAACAAGACAAATACTTATCAGGTAGTCACTGAAACAAAATAAAATTCATGATAATACAGAGGAAAATGACCAAACCATAAAAGGAAGATGAAAGGAACAAAGAGGAAATATCAAATCAACTGCAAATAAAAGGTCAAAATGGCAATAAACACAAACATATCATCGATTATTGTAAATGTTAATGGACTAAATGCTCCAGTCGAAAGTCATAGAGTAGCATGCTGGATAATAAAGCAAGAACATTCAATATGATGCATACAAGAGACAAATTTTAAGGGGAAGGACACATAAAGATTGAGAGTGAAAGGAAGGAAAAGGGTTTTCAATTCAAATGGAAAAGCCAAAAAAGCAGGTGTTGCGGTAAAGATTTCAGACAAAATGGTCTTAAAAACAAAGGACATAAAGAAAGATAAAGAAGGACATTCTATAATGATTGAAGGAGTGATACAAGATGAGGATAGCACATTCGTTAATACATATGCAACAAATAGAGGGGCAGCTAAATACATAAAATAATTATTAACAGATATAAAGGGGGATAGTGACGGAAATCTAATCATAGTTGGAGATTTCAACACTATATTAACATCACTGGACAGATCACTGAGACAGAAAATAAATTAGGCAACAGTGAATTTAAATAATACAATAGAAATATTACACTTGGTGGATAGTTCCAGAACATTGTACCCCCCACAAAATAGTATATACATTCTTTTCAAGTGCACATGGGACATTTTCCAGGTTTCAGGATATACTTGGGCACAAAAGAATCCTCAGCAATTTTAAGAAGATAGAAATAAACTCAAGCACCTTTACTGACCACAATGCCATGAAGCTAGAAATGAACAACAGAGAAACAAGAAAACAAAGGAAAACATGGAGATTAAGTAATATGTTATTAAAAAACCAATGGGTCAATGACGAAATCAAAGCTGCAATGAAAAAGTACCTTGAAAAGAAAATGAAAGCAAAACAATACAAAATTTATGGGATACAGCAAAAGCAGTGCTGAGAGGGGAGTTTATAGCAATGCAGGCCTTCCTCATAAATGAAGAACAATCACAAATAAACAATTTAGCCCACTAGCAGAATGAACTAGAAAAAGAAGAAGAAAAAACCCCAAATGCAGCAGAAGGAAGGAAATCATAAATATTGGGGAGGAAATAAATAAAATAGAGATTAAAAAGACCATGGGAAAAAATTCCACCAATCCAAAATCTGGTTTTTGGAAAAACTATCTAAAATCGAAAAACCTCTGTCCAAACTCAAATAGTAGAATAGACAGAGAGCACAAATAAGCAAAATAAGAGAGGAGAATGGAGAAATTACAACAAATAAAAAAGAAATACAGAATAACATATGAAAATATTATGAAAATTATATGGAAACAAACTGGATAACCTAGAGGTGACGGACAATATTCTGGAAACATACTGTCCACCAAGAATGAATCTAGAAGAAACTGACCCCTTGAACAAGCAGAGCACTAGAAATGAAATCAAAATAGCAATATAAAACCTCCCTACAAATAAAAGTCCAGGACCGGACGGCTTCACTGCGGAATTCTACCAAACATACAAAGAAAAGCTCATACCAGTACTTCTCAAAATCCTCCAGAAGAGTAAATAGGAAGGAATACTCCCAAAGTGATTCTATGAAGCCAAAATCACCCTCATACCACAACCAGGCAAAGACACTACCAAACAAGAGAATTATAGGCCACTATCTCTGATGAACACAGACATCAAATCCTCAACAAAATAGTAGCAAATAGAATCCAACAACACAGAAAAAAGATTATACATCATGGCAAATTGGGGATCATGCCAGGGACACAGGGGTGGTTCAACATATGCAAATCAATAAATGTAATACAGCACATCAACAAGAAGAAGGACCAAAACCACATGATTATCTCAATAAATGCAGGAAAAGCATTTGATAAAATTCAACACCCACCGATGATGAAAACTATCACCAAAGTGGGCATAGAAGGAACATATCTAGCATCATGAAAGCTATAGAAGACAAACATACAGCCAGCAAAGTAATCAATTGTGAGAAAGTTAATATCTTCCCACTAAAATCTGGGACAAGACAAGGATACACACAATCACTACTCCAACTCAATATAATCTTGGAAGTCCTAGCCACAGCAATCAAACAAGAGGGAGAAGTAAATGGATGCAAATTGGAAAGGAAGAGGTAAAAGTCACTACATACAGATAATATGTTACTATACATAGAAAACCCTTCAAGATCCAGACAAAAATTACTAGAGTTGATCGAAGAATTCAGCAATGCAGCACGTTACAAGATTAAGGTCAAAAATCAGTGGCATTTCTTTGTGCTAACGAAACAGATAATAGTAAAGAGCTGCAGTCAACATGACAGCACTATATTTGTAGGAAAACAGACATATAGGCCAATGGAACAGAATAGACAGCCCAGAAATGAACCCACAAACATTTAGTCAATTAAACTTAGACAAAGTAGTCAAGAAAATACAATGGAATTGAGACAGTCCATTTAGCAAATGGTGTTGGTAAAACTGGACAGCAGCACGTAAATGAAACTAGAACACTCCCAATGAAGCTAGAACACCATAAACAAAAATAAACTCAGAATGGATCAAAGGCTTAAACATAAGACAATATAAAATAAAGTTCTTAGAGGAAAATATAGGCAAAATATTATGTGACATATGTCTCTAAAATTTTCTCATAGAAGAAATAAAAGCAAGAGTAAATAAATGAGACAAAATGAAACTTGCAAAGTTCTGCAAAATAAGAAACCGGAAGTGAAACAAAAAGACAACCTACGGAATGGGAAATAAACTTGCATATGAAAAAGACAAAGGCTTGATCTCCAGAGTATATAAGCAGCTCATTCACCTGAATAAGAAAAAATAAACAATGCAATTCAACAATGGGCAGAAAACCTAAACAAGCAATTCTCCAAGGAAGACATACACATGTTCAAAATGCACATAAGAAAATGCTCAGTATCACTGATTATCAGAGAAATGCAAATCAAAACTGCAATGATGTATCATCTCACACCAGTCACAATGGCCATTACTCAAAAATCCACAAATGACAAATGCTGGAGAGGCTGTGGGAAACAGGGAACCGCCCTTCACTGCTCGTGGCAATAGAGTTTGGTGCAGCCACTGTGGAAAACAGGATGGGATTTCTCAAAAGCCTAGGAATAGACTTACAATATGACCCAGAAATAACGCTCCTGGGAATAAATCCAGAAGGAACCCCACTTCAGGATTACACCTGCCCCCCAATTTTCATATCCAGCACTATTTACAATAGCCAAGATATGGAAACAGCCTAAATGTCCATCGACAGTTGACTGGATAAAGAACAGGTGGTATATTTATACAATGGAATACTAGTCAGCCATATAAATTGACAACATATCACCATTTTCAGCAACATGGATGCCCCTGAAGAAAATCAGTCTAAGTGAAGTAAGCCAGAAAGAGAAAGAAAAATACCATATGAGATGGATTATCAGTGGAATCTAAAAACAAACAAAACAAAACAAAAAAAGCACAAATACAAAAGAGAAAAAGACTCGCAGAAATAGAAAACAAAATTTTGGTTGCCAATGTGGTGAGGGGCGTGAAGAGATAGACTGGGAGGTCAAAATTATAGAATAGATAAACAGGTTTGAACTATATAGCACAGGAAAATATATAAAAGATCTAACAGCAGCTCACAGAAGAAAAAATGGGATAACAAATGTATATATGTTCATTGGAACTGCAAAATTGTGCTCTATGCTGGAATTTGAGACAACTTTGTAAAATGACTCTAAACAAATAAAAAAAGTTAAAAAAGAAAAAAAACATGATCCTAAATATTACAGGTGTAAATATAAATTAGAGAAAAAATATGCAAAAGTGTAGTAAAACCAAAGATTTTGTTTTATGTTTTCTTTTAAGATAAGCAAAATCAAATAACCTATATCCAGGTGCATCATGAAGAAAAGAGAGATGCTCCAAAGAAATAAAGTAAGAAATAAAAAAAGAGAAATAACAATTATTACCTCAGATATACAAAAAAAGGATCATTTTGTCAACACTTACATGCCAATAAACTGGACAACTTAGAAGAAATAGACAAATGTCTAGAAAAACTAAGAGATAAGGAGAAAAAATAATTTGAACAAACTGATTACTAGAAGACAGATAGAATCTGCATTTAAAAAAATTTTTAAACATTAGTGCAGATTTAAACAGCTCCATTGGATAACTGTTCAAAAATACAAAGCAGGACTTATACTCTCCACACTATTCAAAAATAGTGAAGATGTGGGAAACCCCCAAATTAATACTATGAAGATTTCATCACCCTAATAGCAAAACCAATATTGTACGGGTAAAGAGAATTTCAAGCCAATACATTTGATTAATTTAGATTCAAATATTCTACAAAATATTATTAGCAAACTAAATCCAGCAATACCTAAAATGTATCATACACCATAAACAAATTGGATTCATTGCAGGGTCACAAGAGAAGTTCAACATACACAAATCAATCAGTTTGATACAACACATTATAAAAGAAAAAGAGAAAACGGGTGGTCATCCCAAAAAACCCATAAAAACCATTTCACAATATTCAGCATTTATTCATTACAAAAGCACAGCAGCAACAACAACAACAACAGCAACAACAACAACAGAAACCTCTTACCAAAGTAGGATTCAGGAAATATATCTCAACATAACTAAAGTCATTAATTACAGAACCACAGACAACATAATATGCAAAAGTGAATAACTGAAAGCCAAATTAAGGAATAAGACAAGGATGCCCACACTCACCATTTCTATTAAACACACTATGGGATGTCCCAACAACAGCAATCGTACTAGAAAAAAATTTATTCAAGTTGTATTGAATGAAGTAAAACTGTTTTTAATTTAGATGACATAATAATCTATATAGAGAACCCTAATTATTCTCCACACCACAACAACTAAAACTAATAAAGACATTTAGCAAAGTAGCATGATTCATGATTAATATACAATAACTGTCACATTTATTTACACTAACAATGAAATATAACATAATTTTAAAACATACATTTGAAATCAGATCAAAAAATGAAAAACCTATGAAAAATCCAAGATAATAAAATCAATAGGACACTGAAAAAGAAATTTGAAGATGATGCAAAGAAATGGAATGAAATCTCAAGGTCTTACTTTAGAGGAATTAATATGGTTAAAATATACATACTACAAATGATGTCTACAGATATAAAGTGATTCAGATCGAACTACATGATATTTTCCACAGAAATAAAAAAAGTCCTAAGATTTGTAAGGAACTGCAAAAGAAACAGAACTGTAAAAGAAACAATGAGCAAAAAGAACAAAGTTGGAGGCATAAACCATAACCCTTCCAGAAACCAGACTTTATTACAAAAATACAGTAATCAAAACAGCACAATATTGGAAAATGAACAAACAGCGATATAAATGGAACAGAACACAGAGGCAGAAATATAACATCACACTTATGGTCAACTAAACTATGACAAAGTAAACAAAAATATACAATGCCTAAAACACAGTCTTCAGCAAGTGATGTTGAGAAAACTAGACAGCAACATGTAAATCAATGAAATAAGAACACTCCCTCGCACTGTACAAAAATAAACTCAAAATGTATTAAATATCTGAATCAAATAAATGACACAAGATAACTCCTGGAAACTAACATCGGCAAAACAAGAGATAAATTGTCATAGAGTTTTCTTATGTCACTCTCCAAATCTGAAAACATTAAAAACAAGATAATCAAATAGATCCTAATTAAACTTAAAAGCTTCAACACATCAAAATAAACACAATGAAAATATGAACTTCCAAATGGGAGAAAACATTAGGAAACAATGCAATCAACAAGAGGCTAATTTCTAAAATACACAAATCGTTCATATAACTCCAATTCAAATATCTACAAACAACTCAGCCAGAAAATGAGCAGAAGACAATTCTCCAAAGAAGACACACAGATGACAAACAGGAACATAAAGATATGCTCACATTGCTAATCAATATACAAAGGCAAGACAAAAATTAAACAATGTTTTACATCACACTATTGAGAAGGGCTGTCATCCAAATGTCTACAAATATTAAAGACTTTGGAGGTTGTAGAGAAAAAGGGATTCTCCAACGCTGTTGTTGGGAATGAAAATTGGTGCAACCACTTTGGAAACAGTATGGAAGTGCCTTTAAATAATAAATATAGGCCTATCATATCACCCAGCAATTCCACTCCTGGATATATAAAACTTAAAACCTGAGAACAAAGAATCCTAGGGTAAAATATAAGAAGTACACTTGACTTAATTTGATTTTTCATATGTCTCCTCTGCCAAGGGAAGCAGAAGCAAAACTAAGAAATGATTATTGTATCAGTCTAAACACATCTACACTGCAGAAGAAATGATCAATAAAATTAAAATTCAACCAGCAAAGTGGGAGAATATATTTGAAAGAGATATTTTCCATTCATGTTAATATCCAAAATAAATGGCAAACTCATACACCACAACAACAAAAAAGACCAAACAATCCAATTAAACAAAATGTCCATAGGAACTGAATAGATAGATCTGAATCAATTTTCTGTAGAAAACATAAAGTTGGCTAAATGACACATGAAAATATGTTTACAGATTTAATTACTAGGAAAGTCATAAGCCAAAACTGAGACAAGACCTCACACTTGTCAGAAGGTTCTCTTCAAAAAGAAAAGTTATCGATGTTGGTGAGATTGTGGAGAAAAAGGAACACCGTGGACACTGTTGATAGGAATGCAAAGTATTGATTCCATTGCATATATACATCAAATTTTCTTCATCCATTTTTCTGTCAAGGGATGTTGTGTTTGTAGGCCCATGTCAGAAGGCTCTAGAGAATAAGCCCATGGGCTGAACTGGTAAACAAGCTGTGAGGAATGTCACATATCCAGGCTGGAGAAGAAATGGCCTACTAAATGTATCCAGTATGGATGGCTGGATAGCCTATGCTGGGTAAGATCCTCAGAGGAAGACAATCTAAGACAGGCACAGCCTGCTGGATAAGAGATGGCCTACTTAATGAAATTCCGTGATGAACTTTAAAAGAATCCTTTATCATATAACATCCTGTGCTTACTGCAGGAGCATGGGGACATAAATAGTTTAATTTTATTAACATTGTTATAACTTAGATGATATGTGAGTTATTGTGCATGTCCTGTATAAATGCTTCTTCTAAGAATAAATAAACAGGGAACTTCTTCGCTTCTCTCCACACAGTGTTTGTGTGTATATGATATCTTGCCACTGACAGGGTTAGTTTAATTTGTTGGGAGTATCTTAAAAGGGTGTTGTATTATATACAATGCTCTTTTTGCACCTACTGAGATGATTATGTGAGTTTTACTTCTCATTCTATTAGTGTGGCATGTCACCTTTATTGATTTGAATATTTTGAAGTATCCTTAAACCCAGGGATAAATCTCTTTACTCATGTATGTGTATGATATATTGAATGTGTTGTTGAATTCATTTTGCTTGTGTTTTGTTGAGAATTTTGGCACAAACGTACATCAGGGCTAATATTCTATATTTTGCGTATAGTGTCCTTTCTAAAATTGTTATGCAAATAAAGCTGGCATCATAAAACAAGTTTGGAAACTTTCACCCCCTTCAAATTCTTGGAAGATTTGGGGAAGAATTGGTGAAAAATTGTCTTCAAATGTATGACAAAATACACCGGTAAAGTCTTCTTGTAAATATTTTTTGGTTTGTGAGATTTGGATTACTGATTTACTCATACACACTTTTGCACAATTTTACTTGCTAATTTCTTCTTGATTTAGTATTGGAAGACATATGTTTCTGGGAATTTGTCTTCTGTTCTAGGTCATTCAATTTGTTGGCTAGTGGTAATTTCTTATGATGCTCTGCATCTCTACAACATCAGTGGTAATATCTTCTCTTTTATTTCTAATTTTATTTCAGTCTTTATTTTCTTAATGAACCTAAACATTTGTCCACTTTATGTTTAAAAGAAACAGACTTAGGTTTTTTTTTATTTTTTCAATTGTTTCTCTTGTTATTTGCCTTACTCTCATTCATTCAATTTTCTTCTTTATTTTTTGTTTACTCTTAGATTCTTGAGCTGAATGTTAAGTAGTGTGAATCTTTGTATTTCTTTTATTATTAAATGTTATCTATCTATTTATTTATTTACTTATTTATTTACTTATTTATTCATTTATTTATCATTGAAATACTGCCATTTACAATGTGTCAATCTGTGGTGTATAGCACAGTGTTCCACTTCATGCATATATTTGTGTTCCTATTAAATTTATCTTCACGATATTTAACATACTGCCTTGTGTCATACAAATGACGTCTTGAAACAATCTAGTTTTATATATAATGGATAACATTTATAAATCTTCAGCTCCCAAATATATTCTGTCCTATCCCCTTTCTGTAGAAACCATAAGATTATTAAGTAGATCTGCAAGGGTGTTTCCGTTTTGTAGATCAAATCATAGTGTTCTCATCCAAATTTATTTTTAAGGTTCTACATATATCATGTCATGTGTTATTTTTCTTTCTCTTTCTGGCATAATTCAATCAGAATGGCACTTTTTAGGGACATCCATTTTACTGCAAATGTCATTCCTGTATCATTTTTTATGCCAGAATATTATTCCATTGTGTAAATATGGCATGAATTCTGCATACTGCCATCTGTTGATGGACAATTAGGGTGCTTCCATTTCGTGGCTGTTGTATATATCACTGTTAAGAACATTGGGGTGCAGGTGACTTTTTAATTAGTGTTCTCTTTGATATATACCCAGAAGTGAGATTTCTGGATTTTATGTTAAGTCTATTTTTATTCTTTGGAAGAATCCCCATCCTGTTTTCCACAATGACAGCACCAAACTACACTTGTACCAACAGTGTAGGAGGGTTCACTTTCTCCACAGCTTCCCCAGAATTTATTGTCTGTGGACTTTGAATGATGGCCATTGTGACTATCGTGAGGTGATACTTCATTATAGGTTTAAATAGCACTTCTCTGATAATGACAGTGAGCAATTTTTTTCATATTTCTATGTGACATTTATATGTCTCTAATGGAGAATTGCTTGTTTAGGGCTTCTGCCCATTTTCAGATAGGGTTTCTTGATTTTTATTATTATTATTAGGTTGTATGAAGTCTTTATATTTTGGAAATTAAGACTTTGTCAGTTTCATCACATCTAAATATTTTTTTTAATCCTGTAGGTTGTCATTTTCGTTTGTTTATGGTTCCCTTTGCTGTGCAAAAGCTTATAAGTTTAATTAGGTCCCATTTATTAATTTTGCTGTTACATCCATTACCTGGATACGCTGTTCTAGGAGATCATTGCTGAGATTTATCTCAGAGTGTTTGTGTATGTTTTCTTCTAGGAGATTTACAGTGTCTTGCCTTATATTTAACTCTTCAGGCCATTTTGTGTTTATTCTTGTGTATGGAGTGATGGAGTGTTCTAACTCCATTGCTCTGATGCCTCTATCCAGTTTTCCCAAAAACAGTTGGTGAAGAGATGGTCTTTTCTCTGTCATATTCTTGATTACTCTGTAAAATATTAATTGTACATTGGACTGTAGATCTATTCCTAGGCTCTTTATTCTGTTCCATCGGTAAATATGCCTGTTTCTGTACCAATATCATGTCATTTTGATTATTGTAGCTCTGCAATAGTGTATGGAGACCAGGCGGGTTATTGCTGCAGCCTCTTTATTTGTCTTCAGTATTGTTTTGGAAATTATGGATCTTTTTTGTTTCTATATAAATCTTAGGATCATTTGTTTCAGTCCTAAAAAGAAATGTTTTGCATAATTTGATAGGAAATCACATTAAGTCTGTGGAATGCCTTGGGCAGTATTGCCATTTTAACAATATTATTTATTCCATTATGAGACCATTGGGTATCTTTTCAATTCTTCAAATGTTTTTTGATTTCCTCAATCAATGTTTTCTTGTTCTCCATGTATAAGTCATTCACCTACTTGGTCAGAGATATTCTTAATATTTTATAGTTTTTGGTGCAGTTATAAAAGGGGTTGTTTCTATAATTTGTTTTCCTGTTGATTCAACGTTAGTGTAAAGAAATACAATTGGTTTTTATACATTACTCTGGGTACCTTGCCCAGTTCCTTTTTTACCCTAAGTAATTTTTTGTGAAGCTTTTACACTTTTCTGTATATAGTGTCATGTCTGCATATCGTGACAATTTTACCTCTTCTTTTCCAGTCTGAAACTTTTATTTCTTTTTCTTGCCTGAACGTTGTGGCTAGGACTTCCAAGACTATATTGAATTGAAATTGTGAGAATGGGCATCCTGTCTTGTCTCAGGATTTTTTGGGAAGGGGTTCAGATTTTCACCATTGAGTATTTTGCTAGCTATATTTTTTTCATAAATAGCTTTCATTATGTTGAGATATGGTCCTTCTATGCCCACTGTGATAAGAAATTTTATTGCAAATAGGTGTTAAATTTTATCAAATCCTTTTTCTACATCTAATGAGATGATCATATCATTTTTGTCTTCTCTTTTGTTGATATGGTGTATCACAATTGATTGATTGATTTGCATATGTTAAACCATCCTTGTGTTCCTGGGATGAACCAAACTTGACCATGGTGCATGATTTTTTTTTACGTGATGTTGGATTCTGTTTGTTAATAATTTCTTAAGCACATTTACATCTATGTTTATCAATGATATTGGCCTATAGTTTTCTTTTTGGGGTAGTGTCTTTGTCTGGTTTCATTATCAGGTTGATTTTGGCCTTATGGTGTGAGTCTGGGAGTACTCTCTCCATATCAATCTTTTGGAAGAGTTTGAGGAGGACTGGTATGGATTTTTCTTTGCATGTTTGGTCAAATTCCCCAGTGAAGCTATTTGGGTCTGAATTTTGTTTACAGACATTTTTTTATTTTATTGAAAATTCTATTCCATTTCTGGTGATCTGTCTTTTCAAATGGTTACTTTTTCCTAGATGCAATATTGGTGGGCTGAATATTTCCAAAAACTTATCCATTACTTCCTGGTTATCCAGTTTGTTTCCATGCAGTTGCTCATGTAATTCCCCTATGATATTTTGTAAATTTGTTGTACACTTTGTAGTTTCTCCATTTTCATTTTTATATTTTTTGTGTTCTCTCTCTTTTCTTGTTGGTGAGTCTGTCCAGAGATTTGTCAATTTTGTTTACTATTTCAAAAATAGTTTGATTGATTTTTTTTCTATTTTTTAATCTCTATTTCAATTATTTCTTCTTTCTTTTTTAAATTTTCCCTCTATCTGCTGACTTTTGGTTCTGTTTGCTCTTCTTTTCTTGATTAGTTTACATAGAACATTAGATTATTTACTTGCAATTGTTCTTCTACTTTGAGGAGGGCCTTGTCACTATGAACTTCCCTCTAAAGTCTGCTTTAACTGTATTCCTTAGACTTTGTGTAGTGTTTTGTCATATTTCTTAAGATATTTTATATTTTCTTCTTTTACTTGATTACCCCCCCACTTGTTTTAGTACCATGTTTTTTAATCTGGATGCTGACATTTTTCTCCCTGTTTTTCTGTGTTTGATTTCTTTTTTCATGGTATTATACACAGAAAAGTTGTTTG
This sequence comes from Vicugna pacos, assembly GCF_048564905.1. Taxonomy (NCBI): domain Eukaryota; kingdom Metazoa; phylum Chordata; class Mammalia; order Artiodactyla; family Camelidae; genus Vicugna; species Vicugna pacos. The sequence goes on from NW_027328741.1 coordinate 47,173,257, forward strand.
AAATAATTTTTATCTTCTTAAATTTGTTGAGACTTCTTCAGTGCCTGAGTTCATAATCTTTCCTAGAAAATGCACCATACGCACTGGAAAAGAATGTATATTCTGTTTTGGGTAGAAGTAATGCTTTGAATGTATCAACCAACTCCAATTATTTAATCATGTCTATTAGTATCTTTTTTCCCTTATTAATTTTCTGTGTGAAAGACCATTCCATTGATGGTAATGTGGTGTTATAGTCTCCTACTGTGATTGTGTTCCCAGTGATTTCTCTCTTATTATCTATTAGTATTTCCTTTATGTATTTAGGTGCTCCTATATTGAGTGCATATATCTTAATGAGTATAATACCCTCATTTAGTATTGCTCCTTTAATCATTATATCATGTCCTTGTTTATCTTTGTCTATGTCCTTTCTTATAAAGTCTCTTTTGTGTGAAGTCAGTACTACTAGTCCTGCTTTCTTGTTATGTGCATTTGCATGGAATATATTCTTCCATCTTCTGACTTTCAATTGATATCTGTTCCTCTTTCTAAAGTAGGTTTCTTGTATGCTTCATAATGTAGGGTCTTGTTATATTATCCCACCTGACAATATATATCTTTTGATTGAACCACAATGTCCATTAACCATTGTGATAATTATTGATAGACTGGTGTTTATTTCCATTTTGAACTTCATTTTCCAGTTGATTTGGTATTTCCTTTTTGTTCATTTCTTTTTCTTTTTGTGGCTTGATAAGTTTTCTTTTATCTTGATTTCCTTTTGGCTTTGTGACTTCATTGTAAGATTTTGACTTATGGTTATATTGTTTTGTATTTATATTGACCCGTACAATATCTGTTTAATTTAACTGATAAGAATACAAACTCTTACCCATTTTACAGAAAACAGAAAGAAGGAGAAAATACTCTGTATTGTCCTGTTTCACTCTCTGGCCCTTAAAAATTTTGATGTCCTGTTTTACAACATCATATTTATTCTGTTGTAAGTCATTTTAGTTATTGCCTTTCTAATTATATTTTTCTCTTTTCTATGGCATCCTGCTTCCTTTTAAATTAGAGTAGATCTTTCATTATTTCTTTTTCTCTTTCTAAATTCTTTTAGTATTTCCTTTTGTGGAAGTTATTTATCTCTCCTTCTATTCTAAAAGATCGCCTTGCTTGATAAAGTATCTTAGATTAAAATTTTCTTTCATTCAGGACTTTGAATATGTCTTGCCACTGCATTCTGCCTGCTGTATTTGTGTAGGAAAGGAGTTTAAAAATATTATGTATATAATTATATATATATGTTAAGAACATCTAGAAATGAAGGTAACATGTAAGGTGAAAACCTATACGTTAAAAAACAGAAAATATTGGTGAAGGAAATTAAAACTGATCCAAAGGAATGAAAAGATATCTTATGTTAATGTTGTGAAACAATGTGGTTGAAACAAACATACTAATCAAAGGAATCTATATTTAGTGTGATTCATGTCAAAATACCTATGAGATTTTTCCATTAAGTAGAATAAATAATTTCAAAATTTATATGTAACCACTAAGAACATGAGTTGCCAAAATAATCTTGAAAAAGAGTATTAAAACTAATGGTGTAAAGATCTCTGATGTTAAACAGTCCTACAAAGCTTTAGTAATTAAAACAACATGATACTGGCTCAGAAACAGACACCAATCTATAGAAGAGTATAGAGCAACCAGATATAATCCTTCACACCTATGATCAATTAACCCATGAAAATGGAAGCAAGAGTATAAAATGAAGTAAAGACATTCTCCTCAATAATTAGTGCTGGGGAGATTGAACATGTAAAAACTTGATTAGAATATTTCCTCACATTGTACACAGTCCATGAGCACAGAATATCTTTCTATTTATTTTGTTTACATATATTTCTTGCCCCTGTAATTTATACATCTATGTTTAGTTCTTTTATTTCACTTAACAAATTTATTCCTATTTTATTCTTGTTGGTATAAATTCACACACAATTGTTTTCCTAATTTATCTTTCTGATAATTTGTTGTTACTATATAAAAATGCAACATATATATGTATATTGATTTTGTATTCTGCAAGTTTACTATGTTTGTTCATTGGTTCTAACAGTCACTGGAGGAGCCTATGGAGTTTTCTATCTATGCAGAATTATGTCATCTGTAAAAACTTTACTGCTTTTTTACAAGTTGGATGCCTTTTATATTTTTCTTGACTAGTTTTTCTGACTAAGACTTCTAGTAGTGTAATTTAGGACTTGTCAAAATGAGCTACTTTTTCTTATCACTAGACCAGAGGAAAAGCTTCCTGTATGTTAACATTGAACTTGATGTTAGTCATGGGTTTTTCCTATAAGGCTTTTATTATGTTTAGTTACATTCTATCTAGAGCAAATTTGTAAAGAATATTTTTATAAAAAATTAAGATCTGATCTGTCAATAATTCTCCTACATTTATTGAGATTGTTATTTTTTAATTCTTTCTTTTTTAATGGTGGTGTAACATATATTCATTTTTGTATGTTAAATAATATTTATGAATGAGCACTAAATCCAACTTAACTTTACTTAATAATACTTATAATATGCCATGAAGTCTGGTTGCTATTATTTATTTAGAATGGAATTTACAGATAGTGAAGGAAAATTTTACATTGTAGTTTGAGTGTATATTTATTTATTTAAAAATTTTATCACTCATTTTGAATTTGGCTTATAATTAATGGAATTTATTTCTAAATAAAGAATATAAATTTTGGAAGAACTGGATTTACTACAGTTTACTGATACAGAACATAGCTCTTATTTACAATTAGTACACAAAGCACTTCCCTTAAATTGCTGTATTATACTTACAATGCCAACTGTTTAAGGACTGGGAAACATATTGCTTCCTAAAATGCATTACCTGGTCATTCCACGTCAACCAACATATACTGTTATTTCTTTGTTTTTTGATTCTTTGCCCTTTAATGGATTCAATGCTGATAGAATGCAGGACCTTGTCCATAACTGTATTTATCAACATCATTTTGAAACACTTAACAGAATCCACAAGAAAATGGATTATAAAGATGACAAGAAAAATTTTTCCTTATAGGGACTGAGAAACCTCTGAGTGAAAGAATGGCAAAAAATAAACATTTGTAAATATACAATAAGGTTGGCTCTTCTGTAATTTAGAGTAGAATATTAAATTACATTTATTACTAATAGCACTGAATTACAATTTAAAACAAAAATTGACCCGTTTGGAATTTCTTACATTTGATTTATTATTTTAATCTAATTTTATTTCATAAATATTTAACATTTATTTATAAACATACCAAATAAACTGATATTTATTCTTCTCATGTTTTGAATATAGTTACTTATTGTAATCAACACAGATAAATACCTACTTCCATTTCCAAATCAAATTATATTTCAGTTTAATTACAAATGATGATGAAATAGTTTTACATTTTCTGTACAGGTTTTGCACAAATTTCACTTTAAATTCCATAACTTTAAAATTATTTTATATATTTTGTGCATTATTTATACTCTGTTCACGGATCTGGTATAAATTTGTGTACAAAAGTATGGAGATTGGATTTATTTCATAGACCCCAAAATTAAATTATTTAAAAAGATATTGTGTGGATAATATTTGCATATCACACTATAAAAATAAGCATCCTATATGTTTCATATTAACTGGATGAATGAGAAGTAAACACTAGCTGAATGTTACACTTGAGTTGCTAGGAGACAACTCGTTTTGAGATGTCACATCTACTAAGGTTGAGAACCATTGTTATAGACTAGTAGTTTATCTGTGCAGGCCTGCCAAAGCAGCATTTGAAGCTGCAGTGCTCAAAATCATGCAGATTAGGAAAGAAGCTGTAGAAAAAGTTATTTGAGATGGCACATATTTCTTCAGAAATTCAGGATGTGTCTAGTAAATTTAGACCAACAGGTTCAGAAAACTCTGGTAAACCTCTATTGTGTGATCAATCATTCTCTGGGGACTTGGACTTGAGATCTATGTTTGAAGAAAATGCTTTTCAGACTTTGTCTGAAGAATCCTTGATAAAAACACCATGTTAGGCACTTTGTGTCGCTGAACCAGATGAAGATAATGATTTTCGTTCACTGAGATTTATAAAAAAACACTGGAAAATGGCTGGGAATGACCAATTTAAATCCATCTGGTGGGATGATAATGGAACTTCCATAGTGATTGATGAAGATGTCTTTAAGAAGGAAGTTTTGGAAACAAAGCCCCCTTTCAGAATATTTGGAACTGGAAGTATGAAAAGTTTAGTTAGACAGCTTAATCTTTATAGGTTTAGTAAAGTGCAGCAGAATTTTCAAAGGTCTGCTTGTCTAGCTGACTTTCTGGCAGAAGCAAAAGAAGTCTCTGTTTTAAGCAAGGTATTTGGAAATTTTTGTTACCAATTGGTAACTTATATATAAAATTTTATTTTATACATCAATCTTCGGTAATATGAATGCAAAGCTGGATTTTGAAAATTGTATAAAACTACTAGTGTTTAAATCCATTATTTTTTTCTGAAAAATGAGGACAGTGCCTTAAGTAGTCAAGATTATGAGAAACTTTGCTTGCAACTATGAATCTTACCAGAAATCTAAATATAGGTAGAAAAGCTGCTTTTAAAAAGTGGCATTCACCATTACTGCAAATGCTATCTCCTAAAATTTCATGAGTATAATATTTAAATATGCATTTTCCAAACAAGGAACTTCAAAATATCGTCAGCAATGTTCATATTCTGATGATATTATCTTTGCATAGTAAACGTGAAATCTGAGGTTTTATAGGTTAGGCTTATTGTAGCCTTCTATTTTGGATAAAAATTACTAAAATCTTTCTCCTTTGGTTGTAGCTGCACTTCTATCATAATCCAAATTTTAAACGAGCCTGTCTCCAGCTTTTAGTGAGAATAAAAAGAAGAGTTGAGATTAAAAATGCCTCTCTGTTATCTTCATTGGCTGTAGTTTCCAAAAAGAAGCACTTTAAAGCAGGGTGTAATGTGGATAATAATAATTCTATTTTTCTGGCTGACACTAGTGGAGAATGTGCATTTTTACTTTCTACAAATTTAAACATGCCTCTAATAAGAAAGCCCTCAACTAGCCACATAATATGTGATATAAATAACCCAATCAGAGGTGATTTTTCTCCTCCATCATCAATGTCAGTAAGACCACCAGAACAAATTGTAGAGGATCAACGTGCTATTTTAAATCAGTTGACCACTGTCAACGGGCACTCTCAAAGCAGCTACATGGAAGCAAATGGCCGTGTTTTGAACTTCATTACAACTACAGCTTCTACTTCTCAGTACAGGATCTTGTCTCCCATACTGAGCAATTATAATGGACTGATGGTGGAGCCTTCAAATTTTCCAAATAGATATCACAACATATCTGCAGATGAAGGTCATTTTTCGAAAGTTCAACAAGGGAGCAACCCACGGTTTACAGTGCCAGTGATATCTGATACATCAGCTACCTTTCTTTCAACGACAATTCATCAGCCATCTTCAGTTTATGAACGTCATCCCAATTACAAATGATCTACCAGATGACTACCAGTTTATGCAGAATAACAAAGATTAAAACTGATGTTGGCAAATATCAACAAATATCTGCAAATTTCTTATTTGAACAATAAACATAGTTGTGTACCACTATTTTCTTTACTTTATTTTTAAATAGAATTAAGAGTTAAAAGGGAGACTAAGTTACCATTTAAAGAAAAAAGAGATATTTTATTGATATGATCATTTGATGGAAAAATATAGTAAATTTAAATAATTTCTTGTAAGGAAGATGAGAAAATGGAAGAATTTGTAAAAAGACTGAAACATGGAGAGAAGGAAAAGTACTAAGTGGTTCTGGTTCATCCGGGAAAGTGTTAAAAGTGTTAAGTTAGGATAGGTTGGAACAGGAGATAAATGCAGGAACCTGCCCAGGGATCATGGTCTCTATAATGTCATCCCTGGAATCATAAATGTCACATGATATAGTCTCAGATGGCACATTCATCATGTGGTAGAATATAAGAAGTAATTTTATCTATGGTCTTCTTTGTGCTGTTCTCAAAGCATTCCAATTGGTGCTTTCAATTCCTGCCCTCAACTGCCTACACTATATTTTCTAGTCAATACTTTCTGTTGCTTTTATGTTCCAGCCAAAGACAAGCTTACATCCTCAGGGTGTCTCTTAATGCCTTTCCAAATCTAAGACCACAACTCAACTTAGTTTAGTCATTTCTTTATAAATCTGGCATCTGACTACCTTGGCATGTCTTTATGTTTCACTGTATCTGGAGATCCATGCAGGCAAATGCTTGTCAGCTATTTTAGCTGCAACCTCACCACATTTCAACAACTCATCCTTCGACTTTGGGTGTCCTCCTTTTACCTACTTAGAATTTTTCTGTCTATTCCCCTTTCCCTGTCTAACATGGATACCAGGACACTAAGCACATTACATGCCACAGGATGCATTTTAGTATTTAGTGAATGAAAAACACATGTTGACTTAAAGCAAAATCTTCTTTCCTGAAACAACAAAACTCTCATGGATTTCAAACTATTTTGTTATGTTCTTTACTCTTTGCCACAAACTAGCTGTTTTCATAGCCCAAGGACTAGTCACTCAAGATAGTAAATAGAAGTAGGTAAGGAGACAAAGTATTATTTCTTCTTAATTCCTGACTCCAGAGGCCTAAAGCATTCCATTCTCATTTGCTGGAATTTTTCCTGTCTCTTCATCACCCATCCACCCCAAATAATCTGATTCTCTTCCACATACCAATAAATCTACTGCCTTCTAATTAATTTACTTCTTAGAATTAGAGATTTGTCCAGAAGAGACATTGCCATTGCAAACATTTAATTTAGGTTTATACACCCCACATAACTTGTGCCGATTCTAACATTCACACAGTAAGTATCTAAGAGGTATTAGCCCCTTGGATGAGGTGGTCATATTCAGTAACCAGATTGCAGTCTAAAATGTGTGAACTACTAGGAGGCAAGGATGGTAGAATTAAAAATTTGTCCAACTTCAAGAATACCAAATTTCTGCAGATACTAGGAAATATAAAATATCCATGGAAGACTTTGACTATTTCCCATTGATTTAAAATAAACGGTGAAGCATTTTCAGAATGTGAAATGCCAAGATATGCTGGAAAATTGTAGGCAAGGTCAGGGAGCATAAGGCTTCTTCTCACAATGATGCAGCCAGTGTCATCTGATAAGACTGAAATGGCAACATTGAGTCCTGAAACTGTGTCATCAATTGTGAAGAAAGCCTTTGATAATCTGGAGAACTTGAAAATATGCCAGGGTAATCTCTAGCAACATCCCACCAATATGACCTTTACCAAAAGAAGAAAAGAGCCCACTTGCAGCTGGAGAACTCTGTCTGGACAGCAGTGGCTGTTACTACAACAGGAACATCAAGCTTCTATATTTGTCAACACAACCCTAATGGTGGAAATTTTGTTGCTTACTTTAGCAGTCAAGGGTTCAAATGGGCTGGTTCAGTAGCTAGTTTCCATCTCTCTTATCAGAAAGTGTGTCTTAATGTGATCATCTTAACAATGTTCTATACTGATGAGTCAAAAGCTGCAGTTTAAATTCAAAATTAGAAATTCTAAGGAAGAATATTATTTGTCCATCTGTAATTTTCTACCAGGGTAAAGCTAGACTATTTGCAAAAGCACAAAAGTTGGCTGGTGTTTGAAAACTATACTCTGAGCTCTGTCCACTGAATTCTTCCCACTAAATACTACAAATCTGTCTACCACTGTGTGTGTATGAAGATGGATTGTTAAGCAGTAACTAAGTTTGTCTTAGTTTAGTCATCCGCGAATTATTCCTCTGCATCTGGCAGAATCTCTGTGAAATAAGAGATTCATTGAACCACCAGGTTTTCTTCAGATCAGGGAGAGAGAGATTATATTTTTTCCAGTATTCTAATTGTTATCTGTTCATTGAATCCCGAGTTGATACTAGGGCCAAGCCACTGAACCCTTGAATTGGACTGAGGCATATACATTTTCCAGTCCCCAGAGCAGAGCACAGGACTGTGTCTCCTTTTTAATTTAAGCTTATGTCTAATTTTTTTCTCTTATTTTCATTGTTGACACAACTTATTTTGGCTTTGAACACCCATTGGCTAATTTATAGAGACTGAACCACTGACTTATTCCTGTTCACTTAGAAATTGCAATAACCTATCTTTCCTATGACTACCTGGAATAGAGTGAGCATAGTCATAATTTTGAAAGCAGTTCTCTGTCCTAATAATGCAGAAACTTTACACTTCTTTGCCCAGCACTTGAGCAAGAATTATTGTTTTGGATCTCAGGGATTATCCTCACATCCCCTAATGCAACCATGAGAAAACACCACATTGTTTTCCAAAATGTAGTCTTTGTCAGTATTGCATTCCCATTGCAAAACCGTTAAGAATTGTAGGAGTTCTGAGATTTTTCCATGCTGAGATTTTTAGCAACCTTGCATATTCATTTCCTACAGATGATATCAGGGAGATGAGACCATCGGTCACAGACAGTGAAGTTTGTCACTCAGAGCGAGAGCAGCCAGGGTTAAATTTGAATCCATTCCCTAATCTCAGATGAATACACAGAGTGAAATTTTGATACCTGCAAAAAGAGTGGGCTGTTAACATGAAGAAAATTTAAGGCATGGTAAAGCACTAATTTTATTATTATCTTTATGCATAATTTATTAGAATCACTTACTTATTATTATCTTTACCTACGATAAGTATATCATGACTCAAGTTTACTTACTGCAAAAACAATCATGAGAAATGACATGGGAAAAAATGACCATTGAATTTCCATTTTTCCTTCCGCTTTTATTGAGATATAATTAGCATAAAACATTGTGTAAGTTTAGGTGCACAGGATAGTGATTTGATTTATAAGTATCATGAAATAAATATCATAGCTTCTTTAGGGAGAATTCATTATCTCATTTAGATACAAATTCAAAGAAATATATTTTGTATTTTTGTTGTGATGAGAAAACATATGGTCTAATCTCTTAACAACTTTCATATAGAACATAAAGCAGTATTAATTGTAATTTTCATGTTACTATGATTCATCCCTAGAACACGTTTATTTTTCGGCTGGTGGTGTGTAGCATTTGAGTGCCTGAATCAATTTCTCCTTTCCCAACCCCGACTCTGTTAACTACAAATCAAATTTTTTTTCTATAAGTATGTTTGTTTGTTTTTGAAGTGTACTTTAATGTATAAAACTGTTTGTTTCTCTTACATAATATACTGTTTGCTATTTTTAATACATTTAAAACTGATCACAATATTAAATCTATTTATTATATTTTGCTATTTAAAATATTTCATAGTTATTGACTATTCCCCATACTGTATATTTCTCTTCCCTGACTCGTTTAATTTGCAACTGGAAAATTTTCTCTCTTAATTATCCTCAACTATTTCTTTTTCTTCACCACATTTCCCTCCTTCTTGTGAGCAACCTGTTTTTTCTATATCTATATCTCCATTTCTGTTTTGTTATGTTCATTTGTTTTAATTTCCAAATATGTGTAAAACCATTCAGCATTTGTCATTCTCTCTCTGACTTATTTAACTTAGCGTATTACCCTCTTAGTCTACCCATTTGTTGCAAATGACAAGAACTTATTCTTTTTAGAGCTAAGTAATAACCCACTGAATTATATAGATATATTAATATATATATATATATTTAGTGTGTTTATATATTATATATATATATAAATCTCTAGTTAATAGATGGGTTGATATATATACTATAAGCACACATCTTCTTTACCCATCATCTATTGATGAGCAATTAATTTTCTTCTATATCCTGGCTATTGTAAATAATGCCACAGTGAATATAGGTTTGAATTTTTCTTTCCTGATTAGTGTTTTTATTTTCTTGCAATAAGTATCCAGATATGGAAATGTTGGATCATATTTCATTTTTAATTTTTAGATAAAATTCCATACTGTTTTCCACAGTGGCAGCACAAATTTACATTCACTCAAGTAGTGAATTAGGGTGCTTTTACTTACATCCTCACCAAAACTTATATTTTTATCTTTTTGATAATAGTCATTCTGACAGGACTGACATAAAATCTCATTGTGTTATGGACTTGCATTTTTCAGATGGTTAGTTATATTTACTGATTTCATGTGCCTGTTTGTTACTTTCCCCCACTGAATATTCATTTTTAAAATGGTCTAAATGACCATAACTCTCTGACTTCATTTTTAGGCATTGCGTTGTGTTCCATTATTCTGTTTCTTCCGTGCCACTACCATATTCTTTTTAGTACTGTTGCTTTGTATTATAGATTAAAAATAGGGACAGTGATACATCCTCTTTGTACTATGTTAAAGTTGTTTGTGTTTTTAGTTTGGTTGTTTTCTTTCCTTTTCTTTTTTCTGTGATTTCAACTCTTTTGTGTTTACATGTAAATTTAAGAATTAATTATTTTAAGTGTCTGAAAATGCCCTTGGTATTTTAAAAGGCTCTTAATTTAATTTGTGTAATTTCTTGTCTAGTACTGTCACTTAAACAATATTTTTCCTAATCTATTAACAGAGTATATCCTTTCATCTGTTTGCATTATGTTCAATTTGTGTTATAAATATTTTATAGCTTTTTGAGACTAGTCCTTTACCTCCTTGGATGGATACATTTCTTGATTTTTTTGTAATGTAACTCTAAATGATACAGTTCCCTTACTTTCTCTGTCTGTTAGCTTGTTGTTAGTGTGTAGAAATGCAAGATTTCTGTATGTTAATTTTACATTCTGAAATTTTACCAAATGCATTGATAAGCCCTCGTAGTATAGTGGCATCTTATTTAGGATTTCTTTTTAAAGTATTTCCTCTGCAAACACATTCTTTTACTCCTTTTCTGAAATAGCTAATTTTATTTACTTTTATTTTGGATAGCTATGGCTAGAATTTCCAATACGATACTTAATAAAAGTGGTAAGAGTGAGCATTCTTGACTTCCTCCTGCTCTTAAAGGGGATGCCTTCAGCTTTTAATCAGTGAGTGTCATGTTAGATGAGTTCTTATCATATATGACCTTAACTGTGTTGAAGTATGTTTCCTTATGCCCACTTTGAGGAGAAATATAATCTTAAATAGATACTGAATATGTCACAATATTTTATGACTCTTTCTAGGTGACCATGTAATATTTATTCTTCAAATTGTTAGTGTGATGTATCATATTAATTAATTTCTGGGTAATGAATTACTTTTGCATGCCTGGAAGGAAATGGACTTAATCATAATGTATAAACCTTTTAATGTATTGTTTGCTTTGCTAACATTTTAGTGATAATAGTGTGATACAGATAGGTGGTGTAGGAATCCTTCCTTCCTCTTCAAAATTTTGGAATTCTCAGAGACGTATTTTTGATTGCTCTTCTCTAAATTTTTGGCAGGAGTCACCTGTGAAGCTGAGTAGGGCTGGAATTTTCTTTCATGGGAGATTTTATTTAATTACTTATTCAATTTCATTAGTGATAATCTGTTCATATTTTCTATTTCTCTTTCCATCCTGGAGATTAAGTGTTTCTAAGACATTGTCCATTTCTTCTAGGTTATCCATTTTTATTGGCATGTAATTTGTTCTGTCTTCTTTGTGATGCTTTGTGTTAGTTTGATATAAGCTGAAACTTCTCATTTATTTTGGAGCTTATTAATCTGTACTCTCTAATTTGCTCATGAGTCTAGTTACAGTTTATCAATTTTATTTTTCTTTCAAAAGGCATTATTTAGTTTGATTAGATGTTTCTATTTTTAATCTTTATTTTATTAATTTATGTTCTGACCTTTCAGCTGTCTTTCCTTCTAATTACTAGTTTGTTTATTATTTTGCTACATCTTTTGTTTGTAAGATTATGTTATTTAAGAGAGATGTTTCTTCTTTGTATAAGTGGGATTATTTTGCTATAAGCATCCCTATTAATACTCCTTTGGCTATACCCCATGGACTTTGTTTTTGTAGTCATATTTCTTTATATATTTTTTCTTTGATTTATACAGCAATCCATTTGTTGTTTAATATTGTATGATTTATCCTCCACACTTTACTATTTTTCCCAGGTTTCTATTTTTAGTAAATTTCAATTCTCACAGAATCCATAAGTTTCTTCACAAAACAAGGAGAAAAATACTAAAATTTATACAAAAATATGAAATGCACAAGTTTTCTAAAATTATCTTTCAAAAATGAACAAAGTTGTGGGTATTATCCTCCCTGACTTTAGAACATACTACAAGGCTACAGTAATGAAAACATCAAAATATTGCTCTAAAAGAAACACATACATCAATGGAACAAAATAAAGAGTCCTAAAATAAACACACACACATATGGTCAATTAGTCTACAATGAAGGAGGCAAGAGTATACAATGGAAAAAAGGCAGTCTCTTCAACAAGTAGTTATGGGAAAACTGGACAGTACATGTAAAATGAAGGTGCAAGAGCACTTCCTTCCATAATATATAAAATAAGATAAAAGTGGATTAATTTCCTAAATGGAAAGACTGAAACTATACAATTTCTGACCAAAAACAGGAGCAGAACTGACTTTGAGATAAATCAAGGCAATATTTGTTTTTGATCTACCTCCTAAGTAGAAAAAAAGGAAAAGTAAAAATAACAATTTTTAGTTTACTGAGGAAGCAATAGATGTACTATGTGTTATTGAGATTCCACTTCTTGTATAAGTGTGAAGTGCAAAACCTTTTGCAGAGCAAATGAAAGCTTCAATATGTAGCATATCAGACTCAATATTTAAAAACAAAGGCCACAAGTTAAAAATAGTTTAAGGATCTTCATGGAAAATTTTCAAAAACACACATGTGGATGATTTTCATGCACATAAATAGAAACGTAACGTTACTCATTAGGAAATTGTAAATCAAAACCAGGATGAAATATAATCTCACAGCAACCAAAATGGTTATTAAAAAAATTCTTCAAATGACAAACATTAATAAGAAAGTCGATAAGAGGGAACCCATGTACAATTTTGGTGGAAATATAAATTGATACATCCACTTTAAAAAATGTATGGAGAGTGCCCAGAAAATTTGTAATAGAAACATTATTTCTTGCAACTATTCAAGTTTTGGTACAAATCTGAAAAAAATGAAAACATTAAATTTAAAGGATATATTAACCTCAATGTTCTTAACAACATCATTTATAATAGCCAAGGATAGATGCACAACTCAAATGCCCATCAATGGATGATTGGCTGAAGTAGATGTGAAATATAGATAACATAATAAATACTTAGTCATTGTCATATCAAAAAATAAAATTCTGCCTTTCAGAGCAATGAGACTGGACCCAGACAGTGTTACACATAGGAAAATAAGTCATACGGAGAAAAACACTCTACGTTATCATTTACATGAGGAAACTAAAGATATAAGAGAAATAATCATAAAAAATAGAAACAGAATCACATATATATGTGTAGTGTACCAAGTAGTGGTATCATGTGGGGACAGGGAAGAAGGATGGAGAAGACAGAAATGTGCAAGCTACTAGTTATAAATTAGAGAAGCAACAGGGCTGTATTTACAGCATAGAAATATATTTTAATATATTAAATGACTTTAAAGAGATTATAGTCATATACTATAGTAAAATGTGCATGTATGTGGGAAAAGCATTGAAGAAAAGACCCCAGGAAAAACAAAATATTGTGTAGAACTCTGATATTAAGGGAGGTGATTTGTTCACTTTCTTTACTGTTCTTAAAATTTCCATAGTAGAATTTAAGCTTTTAAATGAAAAAGCATATACTTTTGAAAAAGTGATATAAATTAAATTTATTTCTGTCTCTCCCCTTAAATCAACAATCAGTGAAACGATCACATCTCAACAAAAATAACTACAACACAAAACAATACTCCAGAACGCATGTGTACAGCTGAAGTTTGGTGGGCTAAAACACATAAAGGTGGCTGAACTGAGGGAAGAGCAGGGTTGTTGCCTGCGTCCAAAGCCCACTGACTAGGGTATCTGAGCCCACAGATTCAGAGTACCCAGTAGATACAGGGTCTCAGTGATTCACACAGTTTTAGCCTCCAAGTTCACCAGTACACATGGTCACAGGTAACTAGGAGGGAGCCACAATGGAGACAGAAATTCCATCCTTCAGACACTCAGACATTCATGACACTGTCCCTACTCCCCATTCAAAGTGGTGGAGAAAAAGTACCTTGCAACACTGGATATGGCAAAGGCACTTGCCTGAATCCAACTACCCACCTGTGTTTACACCTTTCTTCATTGTGTACACTGAGTCTCAAGGGATATCAAATAAAAGGAAGGGTTTGCTGTCCCAGGGACAACAGTGGCATTAACCTCCATAGAATTCTAAGAAGTTACAATGAAAGCACATGTTTTATCCAAAAAGGAGCGACTGGAAAGTGCCATTTTGAAATATTATCAGAGGTAGATCAGGTAAGTAAAACCAAAAATTGTGCAATATTACAAACTACCAGATAACAACAGGAAAGACTCCAACTCCCAATCTGTTATTTAGCGTCATCAGAGCAAAAATTTACTAAAACCATGACCAATCACAGTAACATTATAACGCACACACACACACACAGATACACACACACAGAAATTGAAACAGACGCACACACACACACACACAATTTCAACACTGCAACAAACTTAAAGTTATGGAATATTGCCATATAACTAATAGGGGATCCAGAGACATATCATACAGAAACTCAATACAAAAAACAAAACCCAGAAAGCAGTTTACTCAGCTCTGGATTAAAATAAATGATGATAAGGTATATATTACCTAAGAGATTGAAACTATAAAATAACCAAACATTATTGGAGGACCAGATGAACTTAGTAAATGAGATGAAGAATGCAACAGAAAGCATTGGAAGAAGACTGTCTTTGTGAAAGAGAGATTAGCAAACTCCCCAATACAAAACTGGAAATGAAAGGAGATGGCAGAGATACAAGATATTGAAAAGTGAGGAAATTCTATAATAGCCATCAGATTTCTTCAAGAAGTGCACATTAGAGTGAAATTCTGGATGGAGAAGAAACTTAGATGGCAGCTGATGGTTTATTTTAAGAAGTAATAGTTGATAAATTCGCAAACCTGGGTAAGGAACTGATATACAAGTGTGTGAGCCAAGAAAACACCAATAACTTTAAGACAAAGAGACCTCCTTCAATATATGTGATATGCAAATTGGCAAGTCAATGACAGAGTAAAATTTTAAATGCAGCCAACAAAGGTTATGATAATCTACAAAGGAACCCCCATTAGGCTATCAGCAGTTTTCTGAGCAGAAAACATATGCCAAGTGTAAATAAAATGACATTTTCAAAATACTGAAATAAGAAATCTCTCACCGAGCGGCCCCCCGCCTTTCGGGCAGGAACACAACCCCTGACCGAGGTGCTGGGAGAGGGCACGACCCGCCCTCCTGACTGGCCAGTCTGCAACATCTGACTGCGGCATCCGGAGGGGCAGTGACCCGCCCGCCCGCAGCAGAGGAGAGCTGCATCTGACCCCGTGTTAGGAGGAGGCGAAATCTGCTTGCCCACAGGTGCTGGGAGCAGCACAGAAGAGGGCGCCAACGGAGGGCCTATGAAAACTAACTGAGCTTCCAAAACAGGACGAAGACAGAAGGACTTCACATTAAAAGCACACAGACTCCAGGAGAACACCGACAACCCCCTTTTCTTTTGTTTTGTTTTGTTTTTTAAATCTGCTTTTACCTGTTATATTTTCAATTACTCTCTTAATTTTTACTTCTTAATTCATTTCTATTTCTCTTGGGTTTTGTTGTCCTGTTATTGATTAGAAACAGGTTTCAAATACATCTATTCATCTCCCCGTCCCCCCTTTTTTAAAAGGTTTAAAAAAGGACGACTCAACCTGATTAATACTCTGCTTCAACTCGCTCTTCTATTATTCATTATACACTGTTTTCAAACCCTCTTTGTCCCTTCTTTTAAAAATCTTTCTCTCTCTCTCTTTTTTTCTTTGTGTTTTTTTCTACGTTCTATTCCTAAATAGGCATTAGATAGATAAAATCCTTAAGATCCAAAATAGACAACTGATACTCCATAAACCACAGTGCCAAAGAGGTATGAGCAAGATGAAGAAGCAGAGAATCCTTTCCCAATTAAAAGAACAAGAGGAATCCCCTGAAAGAAAGATCAATGAAATAGACATCGATAGCCTACTAGATCAAGATTTCAAAAAAGGAGTGATCAAATTGCTGAAGGAATTAAAAGAGATAGTGTTTAGAGATATAAAATATGTCAAAAATGAAATTGAAGCTATAAAGAAGAGCCAAGTAGAATGGGTAAACTCATTGACAGAGATGAGGAATGATCTAATAGCTGTACAAAGCCGACTAGTTAATGCAGAGGAACGAATTAGTGATCTAGAAGACAGGGCAACAGAAAGCACCCATTCAGAAGAACTACAAGATAAGCAAATAAAAAATAATGATAATAGCATAAGGGACCTATGGGATAATATAAAGCGCCCCAATCTTTGCATAATAGGGGTCCCAGAAGGGGAAGAAGGATCAAAGGGGATTGAAAAGGTTTTTGAAGAAATCATGACTGAAAACTTACCAAACTTAAAGAAGGAATCAGATATACAAGTACAGGAAGCTCAGAGGGTCCCAAACAGGAAGAACCCAAATAGACCCATACCAAGACATATCATAATGAAGATGGCCAGAGTCAAGGATAAAGAAATGATTCTAAAGGCAGCAAGAGAAAAGAAAAGAGTGAATTACAAGGGAACCCCCATAAGGCTCTCAGCTGATTTCTCTACACAAACACTACAGGCCAGAAGGGAGTGGCAAGATATATACAAAGCCCTGAATGAAAAAAAGATGCAGCCTAGGATACTTTATCCAGCAAGGCTATCCTTTAGGAGAGAAGGAGAAATAAAGAGTTTCAAAGACAAAAAAAAGCTGCAGGAGTTTAGCAACACTAAACCCATGCTAAAAGAAATATTGAAAGGGCTATTCTAAATAGAAAAGCAGCAGGATGCTACAGAAATGAGAAACGTACAACTGGAAAGGTGATAACTCATGAATTCCAAATAAAGAAAACACGAAATTATAAAAGAAGACAAACAAATCACTGAAAGTGGGAGAGGGAGGCAGGGAAATATACAATTTTTTTTTTCTTTTTTAAATTTTTTTAACAGTAGGATGGGTTTGAGATCATGTTATTATCAGTTTAATAAAAACGGGTATAGGTTAATAGATTTACAAAAAAGTGTAACCACAAGTCAAAAATTTACAAGGGAGTCACAAAAATTAAATAAATCCATGATAATACAAAGGAAAATTACCAAACCACAAAAGGAAGAAGAAAGGAACAAAGAGGATATACCAATTCAACTGCAAAGATAAGTTCAAAATGGCAATAAACACATATCTATCATTAATTACTGTAAATGTTAATGGACTAAATGCTCCAGTCAAAAGACATAGAGTGGCAGAGTGGATAATAAAGCAAGAACCTTCAATATGCTGTATAAAAGAGACCCACTTTAGGGTGAAGGACACATATAGATTGAGAGTGAAAGGATGGAAAAGGATATTCCATGCAAATGGAAAAGCCAAAAAAGCAGGTGTTGCAGTACTGATTTCAGACAAAATAGACTTTAAAACAAAGGCCATAAAGAAAGATAGAGAAGGACATTTTATAATGATTAAAGGAGTGATACAAGATGAAGATATTACACTCGTTAATATATATGCATTCAATATAGGAGCACCTAAGTACATACAAGAATTACTAACAGAGATAAAGGGGGA
Source organism: Vicugna pacos (assembly GCF_048564905.1). Taxonomy (NCBI): domain Eukaryota; kingdom Metazoa; phylum Chordata; class Mammalia; order Artiodactyla; family Camelidae; genus Vicugna; species Vicugna pacos. The sequence continues at coordinate 47,191,195 of NW_027328741.1, forward strand.
TATTGATGGGAATACAATCATAGTTGGAGATTTTAACACTGCATTAACATCACTAGACAGATCTTCCAGACAGAAAATAAACAAGGCAACAGAGAAATTAAACACTACAATAGAAAAACTACATTTGGTGGATATTTTCAGAGATTTACACCCCCCAAAAATAGAATATACATTCTTTTCAAGTGCACATGGAACATTTTCCAGGATCGATCTTGTACTTGGACACAAAAGAAACCTCAACAAATTTAAGAAGATAGAAATTATCTCAAGCATCTTTACTGACCACAATGCCATGAAACTGGAAATCAACAACAGAGAAACAAAGGAGAACAAAAGAAAAGCATGGAGATTAAACAATATGTTATTGAAAAAACAATGGATCAATGAGGAAATCAAAGCTGAAATTAAAAAATACGTTGAGACAAATGATAATGAAAGCAAAACCACTCAAAACCTATGGGACACAGCAAAGGCAGTGCTAAGGGGGAAGTTTATAGCGATACAGGCCTTCCTCAAAAAAGAAGAACAATTCAAATAAACAAGTTAACACACCTCTTGAATCAATTAGAAAAAGAAGAACAAAAAGCCCCAAAAAGCAGCAGAAGGAAGGAAATAATAAAGATCAGAGAGGAATTAAATACAATAGAGATTAACAAGACCATAGAAAAAATCAACCAAACCAAAAGCTGGTTTTTTGAAAAAGTAAATAAAATCAACAAACCTCTGGCCAAACTCACAAAGAAGAAAAAAGAGAGAGCACAAATTAGCAAACTAAGAAAGGAAAATGGAGAAATTGCAACAAACAAAATAGGAATACAGAATATCATACGAGAATATTATGAAAAACTATATGGAACCAAACTGGATAACCTAGAGGAGATGGACAAGTTTCTGGAAATATACTGTCCACCAAAACTGAATCAAGAAGAAACTGAACACTTGAAAATTCCGATCACTAGAAAGGAAATAGAAATAGCAATTAAAAACCTCCCTATAAATAAAAGTTCAGGACCGGATGGCTTCACCGGGGAATTCTACAAAACATACAAAGAAGAACTCATATCAGTCCTTCTCAAACTCTTCCAGACGATTGAAAAGGAGGGAATACTCCCAAACTCATTCTATGAAGCCACCATCACCCTGATACCAAAACCAGGCAAAGACACTACAAAAAAAGAGAATTATAGGCCAATATCACTGATGAATATAGAGGCCAAAATCCTCACCAAAATTTTAGCAAATAGAATCCAACAACACATAAAAAAGATTATTCATCATGATCAAGTGGGGTTCATCACTGGGACACAAGGCTGGTTCAACATACGGAAATCAATCAATGTAATACGTCACATCAACAAGAGAAAGGACAAAAACCACATGATCTTCTCAATCGATGCAGAAAAAGCATTTTATAAAATTCAACACCCATTTATGATAAAAACTCTCGCCAAAGTGGGTATAGAGGGAACATATCTCAACATAATAAAAGCTATATATGACAAATCTATAGCCAGCATAGTTCTCAACGGTGAAAAACTCAAAAGCTTCCCAATAAAATCTAGGACAAGACAAGAATGCCCACTATCACCACTCGTATTCAATATAATCCTGGAAGTCCTAGCCACAGCAATCAGTCAAGAGAAAGAAATAAAAGGGATCCAAATTGGAAGAGAAGAGGTAAAAGTGTCATTATATGCTGACAACATGTTACTATATATAGAAAATCCTAAAAGGTCCACAAAAAAGCTACTAGAGCTGATTGAAGAATTCAGCAAGTTAGCAGGTTACAAAATTAATGTTCAAAAATCAGTTGCCTTTCTTTACACTAACGATAAATCAACAGAAAAAGAAAGTAAAGAAACAATCCCCTTTAAAATAGCACCCAAAGTAATAAAATATCTGGGAATAAATCTAACCAAGGAGGCGAAATTATTATACACAGAAAACTATAAACCATTGATGAAGGAAATTAAAGAAGACTTTAAAAAATGGAAAGATATTCCATGCTCCTGGATTGGAAGAATCAATATTGTTAAAATGGTCACACTGCCCAAGGCAATCTACAGATTTAATGCAATCCCTATCCAATTACCCAGGACATATTTCACAGAACTAGAACAAATCGTAATAAAATTTATATGGAACCATCAAAGACCTAGAATTGCTAAAGCATTATTGAAGAGAAAGAGGCTGGAGGAATAACTCTCCCAGTCTTCAGACAATTCTACAGAGCTACAGTCATCAAGACAGCATGGTATTGGTACCAAAACAGACATATAGACCAATGGAACAGAATAGAGAGCCCAGAAATGAACCCACAAACTTTTGGTCAACTCATCTTCGACAAAGTAGGCAAGAATATACAATGGAATAAAGACAGTCTCTTCAGCAAATGGTGTTGGGAAAACTGGACAGCAGCATGTAAAACAATGAAGCTAGAACACACCCTTACACCATATAAAAAAATCAACTTAAAATGGATTAAAGACTTAAACATAAGACAAGATACAATAAACCTCCTAGAGGAAAACATAGGCAAAACATTATCTGACATACATTTCAAAAATTTTCTCCTAGAAGAAATAAAAGCAAGAATAAACAAATGGGACCTAATGAAACTTACAAGCTTCTGCAGAGCAAAGGAAACCAGAAATAAAACAAGAAGAAAACTTACGGAATGGGAGAAAATTTTTGCAAGTGAAACTGACAAAGGCTTGATCTCCAAAATATATAAGCAGCACATATGACTCAATAAGAAAAAAATAAACAACCCAATCGAAAAATGGGCAGAAGACCTAAACAAGCAACTCTCCTAGGAAGACATACAAATGATCAAAAAGCACATAAAAAATGTTCAATATCACTAATTATCAGAGAAATGCAAATCAAAACTACAATGAGGTATCACCTCACACCAGTCAGAATGGCCATCATTCAAAAATCCAAAAGTGACAAATGCTGGAGAGGCTGTGGAGAAAGGGGAACACTCCTACACTGCTGGTGGGAATGCAGTTTGGTGCAGCCACTATGGGAAACAGTGTGGAGATTCCTCAAAAGACTAGGAATAGACTTACCTTTGACCCAGGAATCCCACTCCTGGGCTTGTACCCAGAAAGAATTCTATTTCAGGATGACACCTGCACCCCAATGTTCATAGCAGCACTATTTACAATAGCCAAAACATGGAAACACCTAAATGTCCATCAACAGGTGACTGGATAAAGAAGAGGTGGTATATTTATACAATGGAATACTACTCAGCCATAAAAACCGACAACATAATGCCATTTGCAGCAACATGGATGCTCCTAGAGAATGTCATTCTAAGTGAAGTAAGCCAGAAAGAGAAAGAAAAATACCATATGAGATCGCTCATATGTGGAATCAAAAAACAAAAACAAACAAACAAACAAAAACAAAGCATAAATACAGGACAGAAATAGACTCATGGACGGAGAATACAGACTTGTGGTTACCGGGGGGAGTAGAGGGTGGGAAGGGATAGACTGGGATTTCAAAATTGTAGAATAGATAAACAAGATTACACTGTATAGCACAGGGAAATATACACAAAATGTTATGATAAATCACAGAGAAAAAAAAGAAATCTCTACTTTGCACAGTTATCACTTAGGTGTAAAGTGAAAATAAAAACTTTACCAGACAAACAAAACCTGAATGAGATATAAAGCAAAACTGAGACACCTTACAAGAGGTGCAGAAAAAAGCTCTCCTAAAAAGAATAAAATGGCAAAAATATGCAAAACATTGAACAAACTACTAAGTAGAGACCACGAGAAAGTTGCAACTGTTTCTTTGGGTATGTTTTTAAACGCTACTATTCTATATGGATTAAAGAGAGGAAAATAGGAAATCATTTGCAATAAATGTAGATACATCAATCTGGTATGATGTTCACAAAAGTTAAAGAAATAATTTGAGTCAGTATTCATAAAAGGAAAAGAGTGAAAATAAAACAATATTAAAGGAAGATGCTATCAGTGGAAAAAGGACTAAATTATACACGAGATGTTTTATTTTTAATTGACATATGGTAGATGTACTATATTGTCTTGTTTCATATGTACGGCATAGTGATTCCAACCACATTGTAGATTATATTGCATTATCATTTATTACAATAATTGTAACATACAATTATTATATGTTATTGTGTATAATTCCCTGATCTATAGAGATTATCCTTGTTGCTTATCTCCTTAATGTATACTTCTTTGAATCTGTCAATGCCTACCATTAAATACTGTTTCCCTTCCCCTTTGGTAAACATAAATTTTTTCCATATCTTTCAGTCTGCTTCAGTCTTGTCTATCTAATCTCTCTATCTCTATACCATATCTCAATCAATCTATCTATCGATCTGTCATCTATTATCTATCTATCTATCTATCTATCTATCTATCTATCTATCTATCTATCTATCATGTATCTATGTATCTATCTTTCTATGTATCTATTGATCTGTCATCTATCAATAGATATCTATAAATAGATGTACCCAGATATTTGTTATTATTTAGATTCCACATATAAATTATATTATTTACTTTTGTCTTTGTCTAAGTTACTTCACTAAACACAATATTTACTAAGCCCATTCATGATGCTGAAATAGCAATGTGTTATACTTTTTCATGGCTGAGTAATATTCCATTGCATATTTATAGAAACATCACATATTCTTAAGTCCATATTCAACAGTGGACTCTTGGATTGCTTCCGTGCCTTGCATATTATAAACAGTGCTGTTGTGAACATTGGTTCTTCTCAATTTAATGTTTTTCCCGAGATTTCTCCTAGGAGAGGTATTACTGTTTCATATGGTAGTTCTATTTTAACTTTTTAAAAAATCTGAATACTGTTTTCCATAGAATTTGTATCAATTTATATTCCTACCAAAGTATACAAGAGATTTGTTTCCTCCACATCGTCTCCAACACTTTCTATTTGAAGACTTTTTGATAATAGCCATTTGACCAGTGTGAAATGATACCTCATTGTGGTTTTGAACTGCAATTACCAATAATTATTATTGTTGTGCATTTTTATCACTTGCCTATTACTCATCTGTATGTTTTCTTTGGAAAAATATTAACTAAGGTACTCTGCTCTTTTTTTGATTGGGTTTTTTTTTCACATTGATTTGGGTAACTTAAATCCATATTACATCTATTAACCTACATCTATTAACCCCTGGTCACTTGCATTGTTTGCAAATATGTTCTCCAATTAAACAGGCAATGAATTCATTTCATTGATAGTGCCCTTAGCTGTGCAGAAGTTTTCAAGTTTGTTTATGTCTCACTTGCTTATTTTTGCTTTTATTTCTTTTGCCTTAGGAGACTGATATAAGAAAGTGTTCCTATGATATATATCGAATTGAGTATCACCTATATAATATTCTGGCAGTTTTATAGTATCAGGTCTTACATTTAGGTCCTTAATAAACTTGGAGTTTATTTTTGTATATGATGTCTGGGAATGCTCTAATATCACTGTTTTACATGTAGATGTCCAGCTTTCCCAACACCATTCATTGACGAGACTGTCTTTTCTCCATTGTGTACTCTTGCCTCTTTTATCATTGGTTCATTACTCATAGGTGTGTGGAATTATTTCTAGGCTCTCTATCTTTTTTTATTGATTATATCTCTGTGCCAATGCCATGCTGTTTTTATTACTGTAGGCTTATAATATACTAAGGAATCCGGCAGGTTTATACCTCCAGAGTTGTTGTTTTTTCTAAAGACAAATTTGGCAATTTTTAATGGTTTCATGTAAATCATAGAGTTATTTATTTTCTGGTTCTGTGTGAAATACTACAGCTTTGTAACAGGAGTTGCCATAAATCTATAGGTTTCTTTGTGTAGTACGGCCATGTTAGCAATATTAACTCCTTCAATCCAAGAGCACAAGGCATCTTTTCATTTCTTTGAGTCATTTTTAATTTCTTTGTCAATTTTTTTTAATTTTCAGTGTGTAGGTCTTTCATATATGTGGTTACATTTATTCCAAGATGTTTGGTGGGATGGGATTTTAAATAGTATTGCTTTCAATGGCCATTTTATGGTATCTCATGATTAATGTGTAGAAATGCAAGAGACTACTTTACATTAATCTTGTACCCTGCTCTGTTGCTGAAATTATTGTTCATAATAGTCTCTGTGGAGCACTTAAGACTCTGTGTAGATTGTTATGTCATCAGTACTGGTGACAATTTTGCCTCTTTCTTTCCATTTGGCATTTCTTTTACTTCTTTTTCTTTCCTTTCCTTTCTTCTTTTACTCTGGAACAGAAGTCTTGAGAGTAGAAATACTTGTGTTGTTCCTGAATTTACCCAGAAGACATTCAGCCTTTCCCCTGGGTATTATAAATTGTTAAAAAATGGCCTTTAGTATGTTGAGAGATATTCCCAATGTAATCACATTCAGGAGAGTTCTGATCATGAATGTATGTCAAATTTTGTCTAATGATTTTTCTGTGTGTATTGACATGTTCCTGTGAATTTTGTCCTTCCATATTAAATTTTTGTCATGCTGATTGACTTATGTATGTTGAACCATCTTTGTGACCCTGGAAGGAATCGAACTGATCCTTGTGTATAATCCTTTCTATGTATTCCTGGATTAATTTGTTGATGTTCTGTTGAGGATTTTTTAATATATATTCATCAAGGATATTTGCTTTACATTTTCATTTTTTTTGTAGTGTCTGTGACTGGTTTTGTTTTCATGGTATTGGTGGCTTCATAGAATAACTGAAGGAATTTTCCTTCCTCCATCATTTTTTGAAATAGTTGGGAGGAAAGAGGTTTTAGTGAATGCATCCAGGCATTTTTTTCAAGGGGTGTTTTTAAAATTATAGATATTATTTAACTTATACTGATTGCTCTTTCAAGTTTATTGTTTTCTCTTTATTCAGTGTTGGCAAGCTGTACGTTTCAAGAAATTTGTCCATTTCTTTAAGGTCCAGTTGTTTGTCACGTAACTGCTCAGAGTGCTTTCATAATCTTTGTTTGCATTTCTGTAATATCAGATGTTATTTCAACTGTTTCATTTCTTATTTTGTTTGTGTCCACTCTGTATTTCTTGATAAGCCTGGCTAAATGCTTATCAGTTTGTTAATATTTTTAAGAAAAATTAAAGCTGTTGATTTTATGACATTTAATTTATTTTTTAATTTTTTATTTATTTTGAACCTAATCATTAAAGATTTCTCATTCTACTGCCTTTGGGTTTTGTTTGTTCTAATTTGTAGTTATTTTTGGAGGTAAGCTTGGTCCTTTGTGTCAGGTTTTTCTTTTTCCTTGTAGAAGGCCTGAATTGTTCTAAACTTCCCACTTAGATTTGCTTTTGCTGCATCCTATACCTTTTATGAAGCTGTGTTTTCACTGTAATTTGTTCCGAGGTATGACTTTATTACCTCTTTGATTTCATCATTGACCTTGTTTTATTTTATTTTTTTAAAGGATGTGGTTTAATCTCATGTTGGTGCTTTTCATGTTCTTCTTTCTAGAGTTGATGCATAGTTTCATACTTTTTTTGTATGGAAAAATACTTGCTGTAAACTATATTTGCTTAAAGTTCCTGAGGCTCTTTTCATGACATAGTATGTGGTTAATTCCTTAGAAAACATCCTGTGCACACTTGAGAAGCTTATGTGTTCTTCTTTTCTGATGCAGTGTCCAATAACTCATTTAGGCTAAAATGATCTAATATGTTATTAAGACCTCTGTTTCCTTAAAGATATTCTTTCTGGGTGATCTGGCCATCAGAATAGTGAGGTGTTAAATTCATCTACTATTATTGTTTTATACTGAATTAATTACTTCATGTTTACTAATATATCTTTTTATACATATGATCTACACTTTTGGATCCATATATAATTTAATGAGTGTAATACTCTTTTTTAATGTTGATCTCTTATTTCTTTATGTATTCTTATATTTACCTTTCATTGTGACCCTTATTTTAAAATGTATTTTGTATGATTTGAGCATTGCAATCTGCACTTTCTTGTCATTTCCATGAAATATCTTTTGTATCTATTTCCTGGCTGTGTTTATCTTCCACCATAAAGTGAGAAATTTTGGGGTGGGATGCCAAGATCGTGGAGGAGAAGGATGTTTGTAGCTCACCCTTTCTCACAAATGCACCAAGACTCATCCACAGACCCACTCAATTAACCAGTGAACCTGCAGAACTCTGATAGAACATTTTCCTCTTCAAAAGATAAAGATGCAAAATATCTGGTAGGAGAAAAGGAAGAAAGAAAGAAGAAAAGGCAAAACAGATTGGGACAGTTCCCACAGGGAGGGAGCAGCTAAGAAGGACTGATGCTTATTCACTGGGTCTCCCTTCTCCAACTGGGGGTTCGGCAGGACGGAGAGGAAGCCTCCAAGGATTGGATCTCTACAGAGTATAAGTTGATTGACAGAACCAAGTTAAACAGGCACAGAGGATCCTTGTGACACCCAGACCAATATGCATCCTGTCAGCTGAGGGCAGGGCCATGCTTCACGAGCAAGGTGGAAGATGGGGATGGCTGCACTGAGGCAGCCCAGGGGAATGGAGGGGTCTGTGTGCCATTGCTATGGGCCCACAGGGCAGAAAAACCTAGGCCTTCCATAAAACAACAGGGCAGACATGCCCTGGGAGGGGAAAGGTGCATTCCCCATCTCTGAAAACCCACAGAATTTTCTAGGTGAAGAGAGCTGGGGCTCAGACACAGCCACCATACCCTCTGGAGCTTTGCACACAGGTGGCAGTGGGGGTAAAACCTGCATCCACTCCTAAGGACTTAGTAGCCTCAAGAGCATGACGGGGACTTGTCTACAGCATAAGGCAGATAGGATACTTCCGTCCTATTTCCACAGAGAATGTGCTCTACCAAGATAAACAAGAAGCTGGGTTCTGGTGCAAACAGTGACAGGGAAGTTCCTTAGTCTACCCTGAGCCCAATCCGGTGTGCAAACCTGAGGCGGAGCATAGAGTGGTAAAGAGCAGTGGAGAGACTGGCAACCTGAGGGGCTGTTGGACCCCCACCTTTTGGGATGGAATGCAGCCCCTGACCACGTGGCTGTGAGAGGTCTTGATGCCTAATCCTGCCTGGTCAGTCTGAAACATCTGACTGTAACATCGGGTAGGGCAGTGACAAGCCAGCCCACAGTAAAGAGAGCTGCTTGGGAACAAGTGTTGGGAGTAGGAGAGATCTGCTTGCTGACAGGCCCTGGGAGCAGCACAGAGGCGGGCTCCAATGGAGGGCCAATGGAAAAAGCAAGTTGAGCTTCCAAAACAGGATGAATAGAGAAAGAGTTCACATTAAAAGTACACAATATCCAGGAGGACACTGAACACCCCCTTGTTTTAATGTTTTCACCTGTTCCATTTTCTATTACCCTCTTAATTTTTAATTTTTCTGCAGATATAAATACCCCCGTTTTAATCCCTTTGAAATTTATAAAAATATTTTTATTATTATTATTTTTCAAAATTGTGCTTCAACTTGCTTTCATATTATTTATTATACAATGTCTTCAAATCTTTATTTCTCCCTTCTTTAAAATTCTTTATCTCTCTCTCTCAATTTTGTCTTTTCTTAGTTGTATTACTACATAGGAATTAGGTTGATAAACACTTTTAGGACAACAGTAGATAACTGATACTCCATAAACCACAGTGCCAGAGAGGTAGGAGCAAGATGAATAAGCAGAGAAACAAGTTGCAATTAAAAGAACAAGAGAAATCCCCTGAAAGAATGAACAGTGAAATAGGATTGATAGCCTACAACATCATGATTTCAAAAAAGGAGAGATCAAATTATTGAAGTAAATAAAAGATAGGGTTTAGAGATATAAAATATGTTAAAAATGAAATGGAAGCTATAAAGAAGAGTCGAGTAAAATAGGTAAACCCTTTGACTGAGATGAGGAATTAACTAAAGGCATCACAAAGCTGACAAGACAATGCAGAGGAACTACTTAGTGACTTAGAAGACAGGACAGTACAAAGCATCCAATCAGAAGAGCTAGAAGAGAAACAATGGGAAACAAATGAAAAAATCATAAGAGACCTATGGGATAATATAAAGCATGTCAATCTTGGCATGATAGAAGTCCCAGAAGGGGAGGATAGATCAAAGGGAATTGCAAAGGTGTTTGAAGAAATGATGACTGAGAACTTCCCAAACATAAAAAAGGAATCAGATATCCAACTACAGGAAGCTCAGAGTGTTTCAAACAGGAAGAATCCAAATACAGCCACACCAAGACATATAATTAAGATGGTCATAGTCAAGTATAAAGAAATAATCCAAAAGGAAGCAAGAGAAAGTATACATTGAGTTACAAAGGAATTCCCTTAAGGTTCACACCTGATTTCACTACAACAATACTACAGGCCTGAAGGGACTGGAAAGATATATACAAAGTCCTGAATGAAAAAACTGATATACACTAGGATACTTTAACCAGCAGGGCTGCCCTTTTTGGTAGAAGGAGACATAAAGATTTTCACAGACAAGAAAAACTACAAGAGTTTAGCAACACTAGACCCATGCTAGAAGAAATATTGAAAGGTCTACTCTAAATACAAAAGCAGCAGAATGCTTCAGAAATGTGAAACTCATACCTGGAAACGTGATAACTCATGAATTACAAATAAAACACACACAAAATTTTAAAATAAGACATCCAAATCATTGAGAATGTTAGGGGGAGGCAGGAAAAGGGAGAATTTTTTTTTGGTCTTTCGTTTTAAAATTTTTTGTTCTCGGCAGGATGGGTTTGAGACCATGTTACTATCAGTTTAATAAAAGCAGTTATAGTAGTTCTCTAAAAGACTTATAAAAAGGGTAACAAGAAGAAAAAAACTTATCAGGGTGTCACTAAAACTAAATAAAATTCATGATAATACAGAGGAAAATGACCAAACCATAAAAGGAAGATGAAAGGAACAAAGAGGAAATACCAAATCAACTGCAAAAATAAGGTCAAATTGGCAATAAACACAAGCATATCATCAATTATTGTAAATGTTAGAGGGCTAAATGCTCCAGTCAAAGTCATAGAGTGGCAGGTTGGATAATAAAGCAAGAACCTTAAATATGCTGCATACAAGAGACCCACTTCAGAGATAAGGACACATATAAATTGAGAGTGAAAGGATGGAAAAGTGTATTCCATTCAAACGGAAAAGCCAAAAAAGCAGGGGTTGCATTACTGATTTCAGAGAAAATATTCTTTAAAACAAATACCATAAAGAAATATAAAGAAGGACATTTTGTAATGATTGAAAGAGTGATACAAGATGAAGATAGCACACTCATTAATACATATGCACCAAATAGATGAGCACCTAAGCACATAAAATAATTACTAACAGATATAAAGGGGGATAGCAATGGGATTCTAATCACAGCTGGAGATTTCAACACTGCATTAACATCACTGTACAGATCACCGAAACAGAAAATATATTAGGCAAAAGAGAACTGAAATAATACAATAGAAATATTAAACTTGGTGGATATTTTCAGAGCATTGCAGCCCCCACAAAATAGTACATACATTCTTCTCAAGTGCACATGGGATATTTTCCAGGATTCATGATATAGTTGGGCACAAAGGAAACCTCAGCAATTTTAAGAATATAGAAACTACCTCAAGCATCTTTACTGACCACAATGACATGAAGCTAGAAATCAACAACAGAGAAACAAAGGAGAACAAAGGAAGACATGGAGATTAAACAATATGTTATTAAAAAACAAATGGGTCAATGAAGAAATCAAAGCTGCAATGAAAAAGTACCTAGAGACAAAAGAAAATGAAAGCAAAACCACAGAAAATTTATGGGACAGAGCAAAAGCAGTGCTGAGATGGGTGTTTAGAGTGATATAGGCCTTATTCAAAAAAGAAGAAGAATCACAAATAAACAATTTAACCCACCAGCAGAATGAACTAGAAAAAGAAGGATAAAAAAACCTGAAGGGCAGCAGAAGGAAGGAAATCACAAATATTGGTGAGGAAATAAATAAAATAGAGATTTAAAAGACTATAGGAAAAAATTCAACCAATCCAAAAGCTGGTTTTCTGAAAAAGTAAGTAAAATCGACAAACCTCTGGCAAAACTCAAAAAGAAGAAAAGAGAGAGAGCACAAATTAGCAAAATAAAAAGGAGAATGGAGAAATTACAACAAATAAAGAAGAAACACAGAATATCATACGAAAATATTATGAAAAGTATGTGGAAACAAACTGGATAACCTACAGGAGATGAGCAAGTTTCTGGAAAAATACTGTCCACCAAGAATGAATGAAGAAGAAACTGACCCCTTGAACAAGCAGAGCACTAGAAATGAAATCAAAATAGCAATATAAAACCTCCCTACAAATAATAGTCAAGGACCGGACGGCTTCATTGTGGAATTCTACCAAACATACAAAGAAGAGCTCATACCATTCCTTTTCAAACTCCTCCAGAAGATTGAAAAGGAAGGAATACTCCCAAAGCCATTCTATGAAGTCAAAATCACCCTGAGACCACAATCAGAAGGCACTACTAAAAAAGAGGATTATAGGCCAATATCACTGATGAACACAGACGCCAAAATCCTCATCAAAACAGTAGCAAAGAGAATCCAACAACACAGAAAAAAGATTATGCATCATGACCAAGTGGGGATTATGACAGGGACACAGGGATGGTTCAACATATGCAAATCAATCCATGTAATACAGCACATCAACAAGAGGAAGGACCAAAACCACATAATCTTCTCAGGAAAAGCATTTTATAATATTCAACACCAACGTATGATAAAAACTCACCAAAGTGGGCATAGAGGGAACATATCTCAGCATCATGAAAGCTATAGATAGAAAACCTACAGCTAGCATAGTACTCAATGGTGAGAAAGTTAAAATCTTCCCACTAAAATCTGGGACAAGACAAGGATGCACACTATCGCCATTCCAACTCTATATAAACTTGGAAGTCCTAGCCACAGCAACCAAACAAGAGAGAGAAATAAAAGGGATGAAAATTGGAAAGGAAGAGGAAAAAGTCTCACTATATGCAGATAGTATGTCACTATATATAGAAAACCCTGCGAGATCCAGACAAAAACTTCTACAGCTGATAGAAGAATTCAGCAAGGTAGCAGGTTACAAGACTAAGGTTCAAAAATCAGTGGCATTATTTATGCTAATGATTCAGATAATACTATAGAGCTACAGTCAAAATGACAGCAATGTATTGGAAGGAAAACAGACATATAGGCCAATGGAACAGAATAGAGAACCCAGAAAATAACCCACAAACTTTTGGTAAATTAATCTTCGAACAAAGAGGCAAGAAAATACAATGGAATAGAGACAGTCCCTTCAGCAACTGGTGTTGGGAAAACTGGAGAGCAGCATGAAAATCAATGAAACTAGAACAATCCCAATGAAGCTAGAACACCATACCCAAAAATAAACTCAGAATGGTACAAAGGCTTAACCATAAGTCAAGATAAAATAAACCTCCTAGAGGAAAATATAGGCAAAATATTATCTGACATAAGTCTCAAAAATTTTCTCATAGAAGAAATAAAATCAAGAAAAAACAAATGAGACCTAATGAAACTTACAAGCTTCTGTACAGTAAAGAAACCAGAAGTGAAACAAAAAAACAACCTACGGAATGGGAAAAAATTTGAATATGAAACCAAAAAAGGCTTGATCTCCAGAGTATATAAGCAGCTCATCCAACTGAACAAGAAAAAATAAACCACCCAATGGAAAAATGGGCAGGAGACCTAAATAAGCAATTCTCCAAGGAAGACATAAAAATGATCAAAAGGCACATCAGAAAATGCTCAATATCACTGATTTTCAGAGAAATGCAAATCAAAACTACAGTGGGTATCACCTCATAACAGTCAGAATGGTCATCATTCAAAAATACACAAATGACAAATTCTGGAAAGTCTTTGGAGAAAAGGGTACAGTCCTTCACTGCTGGTGGCAATGCAGTTTGGTGTAGCCACTGTGGAAAACAGGATGGAGATTCCTCAAAAGCCTAGGAATATACTGACCGTATGACTCAGGAATCCCGCCCCAGGGCATAAATACAGAAGGAACCCTAATTCAGGATGACACCTGCACCCCAATGTTCATAGCCATCACTATTTACAATAGCCAGGACATGGAAAAAACCTAAATGTCCATCGACTGTTGACTGGATAAAGAAGAGGCGGTATATTTATACAATGGAACACTAGATAACCATATAAACCTATTACATAATGCCATTTTCAGCAACCTGGATGCTCCTGGAGAAAATCAGTCTAAGTGAAGTAAGCCAGATAGAGAAAGAAAAATACCATATGAGATGGCTCTTCAGTGGAATCTAAAAACAAAACAAAACAAAACAAAACAGAAATACAAAACTAAATAAACTCGCAGACATAGAATACAAAGTTTGGTTGCCATGGGGCTGGGGGTGGAAAGAGATAGACTGGGAGGTCAAAATTGTAGAATAGTTAACAGGATTGTACTTTATAGCACAGGGAAATATATAAAAGATCTTACGGCAGCCCACAGAGGAAAAATGGGACTACAAGTGTATATATGTTCATTGTAACTGCAAAATTGTGCTCAACGCTGGAATTTGAGACAACTTTGTAAAATGACTCTAAATCAATAAAAAAGTTAAAAAACATAATCTTAAATATTACAGGTGTAAATATAAATTAGAGAGAAAAAAACAATACAAAAGAGTAATAAAACCAAAGATTTTGTTTTAAGATTTCTTTTTAAAATAAACAAAATCAAAAAACCTCTAGCCATGTGCATCATGAAGAAAAGAGAGATGCTCCAAAGAAATAAAGTAAGAAATAAAAGAAGAGAAATAACAATTGTTACCTCAGATATACAAAAAAGGGAACATTTTGTCAACAATTACAAGCCGAAAAACTGGACAACTTAGAAGAAATAGACAAATGTCTAGAAAGAGACAGAGATAAGGAGAAACAAACAATTTGAATAAACTGATTACTAGATGAAAGATAGAATCTGCAATTAAAAAAAATCGTTAAACACTAGTGCAGATTTAAACAGCTCCCGTGGAGAACTGTTCAAAAATACAAAGCAGAACTTATACTCTTCAAAGTATTGAAAAATATTAAAGATGTGGGAACCTCCCAAATTAATTTTATGAAGATTTCATCATCCTGATAGAAAAGCCAACAAAGTACATGCAAAGAGAACTTCAAGCTAATATATTTGATTGATTTAGATGCAAAAATTCTACAAAATATTATTAGCAAACTAAATCCAACAATACATAAAATGAATCATACACCATGATCAACTTGGATTCATTGCAGAATCAAAAGAGAGGTTCAACATACACAAATCAATCAGTTTGATACACCATATTAAGAGAAGAAAAAGAAAATGACTTGGTCATCCCAATAAATCCATAAAAATTATTTCACAAAATTCAATATTGATTAATTAATACAGCACAATAGCAACAACAACAACAACAACAACAGAAACCTCTTACCAAAGTAGTATACAGGAAATAACTCTCAACATAACTAAAGTCATTAATTGCAGACCCACAGACAACATAATATGCAAAAGTGAAAAACTGAAAGCCAAATTAAGGAATAAAACAAGGATGCCCATTCTCACCATTTCTATTAAACACAGTATGGGATGTCCGAGAAAAAGCAATCGTAGTAGAAGAAAATTTATTAAAGTTGGATTGAATGAAGTAAAACTGTTATTATTTTAGATGACACAATAGTCTATATAGAGAACGCTAAAAATTCTCCACACCAGAACAACTAAAACTATAAAGACATTTAGCAAACTTCCATGATTCATGATTAATGTACAAAAACTATCACATTTCTTTAAACTAAAAATGAAATATTTCATAATTTTAAAAAATCCATATGAAATCAAATCAAAAAATGAAAAATATATGGAAAAACCAAGATAATAAATTCAATAGGAAACTGAAAAACAAATCTGAAGATGATGCAAAGAAATGGAAAGAAATCTCAAGGTCTTAGTTTAGAGGAATTATATTGTTAAAATATATATACTACAAAAGATGTCTACAAATATAAAGTGATTCATATCAAAATACATGATTTTTCCACAGAAACAAAAAAAGTCCAAAGATTTATAATGAACTGCAAAAGAACCAGAACTGCAAAAGGAACAATGAGGAAAAAGATCAAAGATGGATGCATAACCCACACGCCTCCCAGATCCCAGATTTTATTACAAAAATACAGTAATTAAAACAGCACAATACTGGAAAAAAAAACAATGTATATCACTGGAATATAACACAGATGCAGAAATAAAACATCACACCTATGGTCAACTAAACTATGACAAAGGAAACAAAAACATACAATGCCTAAAACACAGTCTTCAGCAAGTTATGTTGAGAAAACTAGACAGCTACATGTAAATCAATGGAATTAGAACACTCCCTCACACTGTACAAAAATAAAATCAAAATATTTTAAATATCTGAATCTAATACATGAGACAATGAAACTCCTGGAAATTAACATAGGCAAAAAAAGAGATAAAATGTCATGAAAGTTTCTTATGTCACTCTCCAAAGCTGAAAACAGTAAAAGCAAAATAATCAAATAGGTCCTAATTAAATTTAAAAGCTTGTACACAGCAAAATATACTGAATGAATAGATGAACTTCCAAATGGGAGAAAACATTAGGAAACAATTCAATCAATAAGAGGCTAATTTCTAAAATTACACATATCATTCATTCAACTCCATTTCAAAAATCTACAAACAACTCAGCCAGAAAACGAGCAGAAAACAATTCCCAAAAGAAGACACACCGATGACAAACAGGAATATAAAAACATGCACACATTGCTAATCATTATACAAAGACTAGACAAAAATTAAATAATGTTTTTCTTCACACTAGTGAGAAGGGCTGTCACCCAAATGTCTACAAATAATAAAGACTGTCGAGGTTGCATAGGAAAAGGGACTCTCCAACGCTGTTGGTGGGAATGAAAATTTGTGCAAACACTTTGGAAACAGTACGGAAGTTCTTTAAATAATAAAAATAGACCTATCATATCACCCGGCAATCCCACTCCTGGGCATATAAAACATAAAACCTGAAAACAAAGAATCCAAGGGTAAAACATTAGAAGTACACTTGACTTAATTTGATTTTTCATATCTCTCATCTGTCAAGGGAAGCAGAAGAAATTAACAAAAGATGATTACATCAGTTTAAACAGATTTACACTGCAGAAGAAATGATCAATAAAATGAAAAGTCAGCCAACACAATGGGAGAATATATTTGCAAGTGATATTTTCCAATCAAGTGTTAATATCTAATATATATGGTAAACTCATACGCCACAACAATAAAAAACCCCAAGCAATCCAATTGAAAAAATTGTCCATAGGAACTGAATAGATAGATCTGAATCAATTTTCTGTGGAATACATGCAGTTGGCTTAATGACACATGAAAATATATTCAGAGTTATAAATTATTAGGAAAGTCATAACCCAAAAATGAGGCAAAACCTCACATTTGTCAGAAGGCTCTCATTAAAAAGAAAAGAAATAGATGTTGGTGAGATTGTGGAGAAAAAGGAACACCGTGGACACTGCTGATAGGAATGCAAAGTATTGATTCCATTGCATATATACATCGAATTTTCTTCATCCATTTGTCTGTCAAGGGATGTTAGGTTTGCAAGACCCTGTCTAAAGGCTCTAGAGTATAAGCCCATGGGCTGAACTGATAAACAAGCTGTGAGGAATGTCACATATCCAGGCTGGAGAAGAAATGGCCTACTTAATGAAGTTCCGTGATGATCTTTAAAGCCTTCCTTTATCATTTAACATCCTGTGCTTACTGCAGAAGCATGGGGACGTAAAGAGCTTAAGATTATTAACATTGTTATAACTTAGATGATATGTGAGGCATTGTGCATGTCCTATAAACCCTTTTTCTATGAATCAATAGACAGATAACTACTTCGCTTCTCTCCACACAGTGTTTGTGTGTATATGATATCGTGCCACTGACAGGGTTAATTTAATTTGTTGGGAGTATCTTAAAAGGATGTTGCATTATATACAATGTCCTTTCTGCACCTATTGAGATGATTATGTGAGTTTTATTTCTCATTCTATTAGTGTGGCATGTCACCTTTATTGATTTGAATATTTTGAAGTATCCTTAAACCCAGGGATAAATCCCTTTACTCATGTAAGTGTATGATACATCAAATGTGTTTTTTAATTCATTTTGCTTGTGTTTTGTTGAGTATTTTGGCACATATATTCATCAGGGATAATATGCTATATTTTGTATATAATGTCTTTTCTAGCATTGTTATGCAAATAATGTTGGCATCATAAAACAAGTTTGGAGTCTTTCACCCCCTTCAAGTTCTTGGAAGATTTGGGGAAGAATTGGTGAAAAATTGTCTACAAATATATTACAGAATTCACCAGTAAAGTCATCTTGTAAATTTTTTCTGATTTGGGATGTTTGGATTACTGATTTACTCATACACACTTTTGTTCTATTTCACTTTATAATTTCTTCTTCATTCTGTATTGGAAGACACATGTTTCTGGGAACTTGTCATTAGTTCTTGGTCATTAAAATCATTGGCTAGTGGTAATTTCTTATGATGCTATGCATCTCTACAACATCAGTGGTAATATTTTCTCTTTTATTTCTAATTTTATTT
Organism: Vicugna pacos; assembly: GCF_048564905.1. Lineage (NCBI taxonomy): Eukaryota > Metazoa > Chordata > Mammalia > Artiodactyla > Camelidae > Vicugna > Vicugna pacos. The sequence goes on from NW_027328741.1 coordinate 47,209,995, forward strand.
GAGTCTTAATTTTCTTAGCAAACCTAAACCTTTGTCCACTTTTTGTTAAAAAGAAACAGACTTAGGTATAAAATTTTCATCTTTTCAATTATTTCTCTTATTATTTGCCTTAATCTCATTCATTCAATTTTCTTGTTTATTCTTACTGTTTTATCCTAAATTCTTCATGTGTAAAGTTAAGTAGTGTGAATCTTTTTATTTCTTTTATTATTAAATTTTATTTATTCATTTAGTATTAATTTATTTATTTGTTTATTTATTTGTTTACATAATAATTTATTTATCTTTGAAGGACTGCCATTTACAATGTGTCAATCTGTAGTGTAGAGCACAGTGTCCCCGTAAACGCATATATTTTTGTGCCTATTAAAGATTACTTCACGATACTTAACTTACTGCCCTGTGTCATAGAAGAGAAATTTTGAAAAAATCTATTTTTATATATAATGGATAACATTTATAAATCTACAGCTCCCAAATATATCCTCTCACAGCCCCTTTCCGCAGTAATCATAAAATTGTTTAGCATATCTGCGAGTGTGTTTCAGTTTTGAAGATGAAATCATCCAAATTTTTTTTAAGGCTCCACATATGTCTTGTCATGTATTATTTTTCTTTCTCTTTCTGGCTAACTTCAATTAGAATGACACTTTATGGGGACATCAATTTGCTGCAAATGTCATTGTTTTATCATTTTTTATTGCAAAATATTATTCCACTGTGTAAATACGACATAACTTCTGAATACTCTCATCTGTTTTGGAAAATGACCTTGCTTCCATGTCATGGCTGTTGTATACAGCAGTGCTAAGAACATCAGGGTGCAGGTGTCTTTTTGAATTACTGTTCCCTTTGATATATACCCAGAAGTGGGATTGCTGGAATGTATATTGTCAATTTTTATTCTTTTGAGGAATACCCATCCTGTATTCCACAATGACTGCACCAAACTACATTCCTTCCCACAGTGTAGGAGGGTTCCCTTTCTCCACAGCTTCCCCAGCATTTATTGTCTGTAGACTTTGAATGATGGCCATTGAGACTATTGTGAGGTGATACTTCATTATAATTTTGAATTGCCCTTCTCTGATAATGATAGTGAGAAATTATTTTTTTTCATATTGCTATGTGGCATTTCTACGTCTCTATTTGAGAATTGCTTGTTTAGGGCTTCTGCCCATTTTCAGATTGGGTTTCTTTTTTTTTAGGTTTTATGAAGTATTTATATTTTAGAAATTAAGACTTTGTTAGTTGCATCACTTCTAAATATTTTCTTTAATCATGTAGTTTGTCATTTTGCTTTGTTTATGGTTCCCTTTCTCTGCAAAAGCTTTTAAGTTTAATTAGGTCCCATTTATTAATTTTGCTCTTACATCCATTACCTGGGTAGTCAGTTCTAGGGGATCATTGATGAGATTTACCTCAAAGAGTTTTGTGTATGTTTTCTTCTAGGAGATTTATTTTGTCTTGCCTTACATTTAAATCTTCAAGCCATTTTCAGTTTATTCTTGTGTATGGAGTGAAGGAGAGTTCTACTCCATTGCTCTGCATGCTGCTATCCAGTTTTCCCAACACCAGTTGGTGAAGAGATCCTCTTTTCTCTGTCATATTCCTGGCTACTCTGTCAAAGATTAATAGAACATAGGCCTGTAGATTTATTCCTAGGCCCTCTATTCTGTTCCATTGGTCAACATGCCTGTATCTGTACCAATATCATGTCATTTTGATTATTCTAACCATGCAATAGTTTATGGAGTCATGGTGGTTTATTCCTCCAGACTCTTTCTTTTTCTTTAATATTGCTTTGGGAATTATGTATCTTTTATGAATCTATGTATATCTTAGGATCATTTGTTTCAGTCCTAAAAAGAAATATTTTGCATAATTTGATAGGAAATCACATTTAGTCTGTGGACTGCCTTGGGCAGTATGGCCATTTTATCAATATTGTTTCTTCCATTACAAGATCATTGGATATCTTTCCAATTCTTCAAATCTTTTTTGATTTCCTCAATGTTTTCTTGTTCTCCATGTATAAGCCATTCACCTCTTTGATCAGATTTATTCTTAAGCATTTTATAGTTTTGGGTGCAGTTATAGAAGCGGTTGCTTCTATACTTTGTTTTCCTGTTGATTCAATGTTAGTGTAAAGAAATGCAATTGGTTTTTGTAAATTACTATGGGTACCTTGCCCAGTTCCCTTTTCAGCCTAAGCACATTTTTGTGAAGATTTTACACTTTTCTATATATAGTGTCATGTCTGCATATCGTGACAATTTTACCTCTTCTTTTACAGTCTGAAATTTTACTTCTTTTTCTTGCCTGATCATTGTGGCTAGGACTTCCAAGACTATATTGAATTGAAATTGTGAGAATGGGCAACCTTGACTTGTCTCAGGTTTTTGTGGGAAGGGTTTCAGTTTTTCACCACTGAGTATTTTGCTGGCTATATGTTTGTCATTAATAGCTTTCATAATGTTGAGATATGGTCCCTCTATTCCCACTGTGATAAGAACTTTTATTGCAAAAAGGGGTTAAATTTTATCAAATACTTTCTCTGCATCTACTGAGATGATCATGTAGTTTTTTGTCCTCTCTGTTGTTGATATGGTGTATAACAGTTGATTGATTGATTTGTATATGTTAAACCATCCTTGTATTCCTGGGGTGAACGTAACTTGACCATGGTGCATGATCTTTTTTTACATGCTGTTGGATTCTGTTTGTTAATAGTTTCTTAAGGACATTTACATCTAGGTTTATCAATGATATTGGCCTAAAATTTTCTCTTGGGGAAATGTCTTTGTCTGGCTTTGATACCATGTTGGTGGCCTTATGGTGTGAGTTTGGGAGTACTCTCCGTATCAATCTTTTGGGAGAGATTGAGGAAGACTGGTATGGATTTTTCTTTGTATGTTTGGTCAAATTCCACAGTGAAGTTACTTGGGTCTGAATTTTGTTTTCAGAGATTTTTTTTTTTATTTATAATGCCATTCCATTTCTGGTGATTTGTCTGTTCAAATGGTCAATTTCTTCTCGATGCAATAATGGTTGGCTAATGTTCCCAGAAACTTCTCCATGTCTCCTTGGATATTCAGTTTGTTTCCATGCAGTTTTTCATGGTATTCCCTTATGATATTATGCAAATTTATTGTACTCTTTGTAGTTTCTCCATTTTCATTTGTTATGTTATTTGTGTTCTTTCTCTTTTCTTATTGGTGAGCCTGTCCAGAGTTTTGTCAATTTTGTTTACTATTTCAAAAAAGAGTTTTAATGATTTTTTCTATTTTTTAATTTTCATTTCAATTCTTCCTTGATCTTTCTCATTTCCCTCTTTCTGCTGACTTTTGGTTTTGTTTGCTCTTCTTTTCATGATTAGTTTACATAGAATGTTAGATTATTTATTTGAAATTGCTCTTCTACTTTGAGGAGGAACTTGTCACTCTGAACTTCCCTCTTAAGCCTGCTTTAACTGTATTCCATAGACTTTGATTAGTGTTTTGTCATATTTCTTGAGATTTTTTTTTCATTTCTTCTTTTACTTCTTCACCTCCCCCCTTATTTTAGTACCATGTTGTTTAATCTCCACACTGTCATTTTTCTCCCTGTTTTTCTGTGATTGATTTCTAGGTTCATGGTATTATACTCAGAAAAGATGCTTGAAATTATTTTTATCTTCTTAATATTGTTGAGGCTTCTTCTGTGCCTGAGTACATAAACTATCCTAGGAAATGTTCCATGTGCACTGGAAAAGAAAATATATTCTGTTTTGGGAAGAAGTACTGTTTTGAAAATATCAACCATCATCAATTATTTTTTTGTAACATTTAGTATCTTTGTTCCCTTGTTAACTTTCTTTCTGTAAGCCCAGTCTAGTAATGGTAATGGGGAGTCATAGTCTACTTCTGTGAGTGTGTTCCCATCGATTTCTCCATTTTTATCTATTAGTATTTGCTTTATGTATTAAGGTGCTCCTATATTGAGTGCATATATCTTAATGAGTATAATAACTTCATTTTGTATTGCTTCTTTAATCATTATATCATGTCCCTGTTTATCTTTCTCTATGGTCTTTGGTGTAAAGTCTATTTTGTGTGAAGTCAGTACTGCTAGTCCTGCTTTCTTGTTATGTCCATTTGCATGGAATATATTTTTCCATCTTCTGAATTTCAATTGATGTGTGTTCCTCTTTCTAAAGTGGGTCTCTAGAATGCTTCATAATGTAGGGTCTTGTTATATTATCCCACATGACAATATATATCTTTTGATTGAACCACTTAGTGAATTAACTTTTGCAACAATTATTCGGAGACTGGTGTTTATTTCCATTTTGAACTTCTTTTTCCAGTTGACTTGGTATTTCCTTTTTTTCATTTCTTTTTCTTTTTGTGGCTTTATAAGTTTTCTTTAATTATCTTGGTTTCTTTTTGGCTTTGTGACTTCATTTTAAGCTGTTGACTTATGGTTACCATGTTTTGCATGTATATTGACCTGTTACTACATTTGTTTATTTTAACTGATAGGAATACAAACTCTATCCCATTCTACAGAGAACAGAAACAAGAAGAAAATACTCTGTATTGTCTTGTTTCACTTTCTGACCCTTAAACATTTTCATGTCCTGTTTTACAACATCATGTTTAATCTGTTGTAAATCATTGCAGCTATTGCCTTTCTAATTATGCCTTTCTCCCTTCTGTAGTATCCTGCTTCTTTTTTTTTTTTAGGGTAAACCTTTCATTATTTCTTTTTCTGTTGCAAAATTCTTTTAGTATTTGCTTTTGTGGAAGTTATTTATCTCTCCTTCTATTCTAAAGGATAGCCTTGCTAGATAAATTATCTTAGATTACAGCTTTCTTTCATTCAGGACTTTGAATATGTCTTGTCACTGCCTTCTGCCACTTGTATTTGTGTAGGAAACGTGTTTACAAATAAATATATATAATTATATATATATGTAAAGAATACCTAGAAATGAAGTTAACAAATAAGGAGAAAACTTTTACATTAAAAAATAAAAAACATCTATGAAGGAAATTAAAATTGATCCAAAGAAATGAAAAGATCTCTTATGTTAATGATGTGAAACAATGTGGTTGAAACAACCATACTACACAAAGCAATCTACATTTCGTGTGATTCATGTCAAAACACCCATGAGATTTTCCATTTAATAGAACAGATAATTTCAAAATTTATATGTATTCACAAAGACCATGTGTTGCGAAAATAATCTTGAAAATAGTGTATTAAATCTAATGGTGTAAATTTCTATGATGTCAAACAGCCCTACAAACTTTAGTAATTTAAACAACATGATACTGGCTCAAAAACAGACGCCAATCAATAGAAGAGAGTAGAGCAACCAGATATAATCCCTCACACGTCTGATCAATTAACCCATGAAAAATGAAGCAAGTGTATAAAGAAAGTGTATAAAAGAAAAGACATTCTCCTCAATAAGTAGTGCTGGGGTGATTGAACATGTAAAAGATAGATTAGAATAGCTCCACAAATTGTATGCAATCCATAAGCACAGAATATCTTTCTAATTATTTTGTTTACTTATATTTCTTGCCCCTGCAATTTATTGATCTATGTTTATTTATTTTATTTCAATTATCAAATGTATTCCTATTTTATTCTTTTTTGTATAAATATATACACAATTGTTTTCCTAATTTCCCTTTCTGACAATATGTTGTTACTATATAAAAATGTAACGGATATTTGTATATTGATTTTGTATTCTGCAAGTTTACTAAGTTTGTTCATTATTTCTAACAGTCACTGGAGGAGTATATGGACTTTTCCATCTATGTATAATTATGTCAACTGTAAAAATTTTACTGCTTTTTTGCAAGTTGGATACCTTTTATATTTTGTATTGACTAGTTGTTCTGGCTAGGACTTCTTGTAGTGTAATTTAGGACAAGTGAGAATGAGCTACTTTTTCTTATTCCTGGACCAGAGGAAAACCTACCTGAATGTTTACATTGAACTTAATGATAGACATGGGTTTTTCATAAATTGTTTTTATTATGTTTAGTTACATTCTGTCTAAAGTGAATTTGTTAAGAATATTTTTATAAAAAATTAAGATCAGATCTGTCAATAATTTTCCTACATATTTTGAGATTTTTATTTTTGAATTCTCTGTGTTTTAAGGGATGGTATGACATGTATTGATTTGCATACATTAAATAATATTTATGAATCAGTACTAAATGCAACTTAACTATAGTTTCTAATACTTATATTATGCATGATTTCATGTTGCTAATGTTGATTTAGAATGGAATATACACATACTGAAGGAAAAATTTACATTGTGGCTTGAGTTTATATTTATTTATTTAAAATTTTATCTCTCATTTTGAATTTGGCTTATCCTTAATGGAATTTATTTATAAATACAGAATATAACATTTGGTAGAACTTGATTTACTACAGTTAACTGATACAAAATATAGCTATTGTTTAAAATAAGTGAACAAATCACTTGCCTCAAAATGTCATATTTTGCTAACAATGCCAACTGTTTCAGGTCTGAGAAACATAATGCTTCCTAGAATGCATAACGTGGTCTTTTCCACCCCAACCTACATATACTGTTATTTCTTTGTTTTTTGATTGTTTGTTTGCCCCTTAATGGCATCAATGCTTATAGAACCCAGGATCTTGTGCATAAGTGTATTTATCAACATCATTTTGGAAAACATAACAGAAGCCACAAGAGTATGGATTATAAAGATGACAAGAAAATTTATTCTTCTAAGGACTTAAAACCTCTGAGTGAAACAATGGCAATAATAAACATTTGTAAATATACAATAAGGTTGGCTCTTTTGTAATTTTAAAGTAGAATATTAAATTACAATTGTTTTAAATATAGCACTGAATTAGAATTTAAAACAAAAATTCCCCCCTTTGGGATTTCTTAAATTTGATTGATTATATTAATCTCATTTTATTTCAGAAATATTTACCATTTATTTATAAACATACCAGATAAACTGATATTTATTCTGCCCATGTTTTGAATATAGAGCTACTTATTGTAAAGTACACAGATAAATAACTACTTCCATTTCCAAATCAAATTATGTTTCACTTTAATTACAAATTATAATAAAATAGTTATACATTCTCTGAACAGGTTTTACACAAATTTCACTTTAAATTCCAAAACTTAAAATTTATTTTATATATTTTTGGCATTATTTATACTCTGTTCACAAATCAAGTATAAATTTCTGTATAAAAGAATGGAGATTTGTTTTATTTCACAGACACTAAAATTAAATTATTTAAAAAGATTTTGTGGGGATAATATTTGCAGATAACACTATAAAAATAAGCATCCTATATATTTCAATTTAACTGGATGAATGAGAAGTAAACACTGGCTGAATGTTACACTTGAGTTTCTAGGAGACCAGGCATTTTGTGATGTCACAGCTTCTCAGGGTGAGAAACATTGTGACGGCCTAGCAGTTTATCTGTGCAGGCCTGCCAAAGCAGCATTTGAAGCTGCAGTGCTCAAAATTATGCAGATTAGAAAAGTGGCTGTAGAAAAAGTTATTTGAAATGGCACATATTTCTTCAGAAATTCAAGATGTGTCTCGTAAAGATGGACCAACTGGTTCAGGAAACTCCGGTAGATCTCTATTGTGTGATCAAACATTCTCTGGGGACTTGGATTTGAGGTCTATGATTGAACAAATTGCTTTTCAGACTTTGTCTGAAGAATCCTTGATAAAAAGACCATGTTACACACTTTGTGCCTCTGAACCAGATGAAGATAATGATTTTTGTTCTCTGACATTTCTAATAAAACACTCGAAAATGGCTGGGAGTGACCAATTTAAATCCATCTGGTGGGATGATAATGGAACTTCCATAGTGATTGATGAAGATGTCTTTAAGAAGGAAGTTTTGGAAAAAAAACCCTTTTTATAATATTTGAAACTGGAAGTATGAAAAGTTTACTTAGACTGCTTAACCTTTATGGGTTTAGTAAAGTGCAGCAGAATTTTCAAAGATCTGCCTGTCTAGCTGACTTTCTGGCAAAAGAAAAGATGTCTCTGTTTTAAGCAACATATTCAGTAATTTTAGTTACCACGTGTTAACTTATATATAAAATTTTATTTTATATATCAATCTATGGTAATATAAATGTAAAGCTAGATTTTGAAAATTGTATAAAACTCCAAAGTTAAATCCTTTATTTTTTTCTAAAAAAAAGAGGACAGTGCCATAAGTATTCAAGATTATAAGAAACTTTGCTTGGAACTACGAATCTTAACAGAAATCTAAATAAATGTATTAAAGCTGCTTTTGAAAATTGGCATTCACCATTACTGCAAATGCTAACTTCTTAAATTTGATGTCTATACTTTTAAAGTGTGTATTTTCCAAATACAGAATATCAAAATATCGTCAGCTGCTCATAGTAAACATGAAATAAGAGGTTTTATACATTTCACTTATTGTATTTTGGTTTAAAATATTACTAAAATATTTCTCCTTTGGTTTTAGCTGCAGTTCTATCAAAATCCAAATTTTAAATGAGGCTTTCTCCCACTTTTTGTGAGAATAAAAAGAAGGGTTGCGATTACAAATGCCTCTCTGGTATCTTCATTGGTTGAAGATTTCAAAAAGAATCACTTTAAAGGAGGGGGTAATGTGGATAATTATAATTCTGTTTTTGTGGCTGACACTAGTGGTGAAAGTGCATTTTTACATTCTGCAAATTTAAACATGCCTCTAATAAGAAAGCCCTCAACTAGCCACATAATTGGAGATACCACTACCCTGATCAGAGGTGATATTTCTCCTCCATCATCAATGTCATTTAGACCACCAGAACAAATTGCAGTGTATCAAAGTGCTCTTTTAAATTGGTTGACCACTGTCCACGGGCACTCTCAAAGCAGCTACACTGAAGCAAATGGTCGTGTTGTGAACTTCATTACAACTACAACTTCTATTTCCAGGACAGCATCTTGTCTCCCATACAGAGCAATTATTTTGGACTGATGGTGGAACCTTGTAACTTTCCAAATAGATATCACAACATATCTGCCAATGAAGGTCGTTTTTCTAAACTTCAACTAGGGAGCAACGCACGGTTTCCCATGCCAGTGAGAGCTGATACATCAGCCACCTCTCTTTCAAGGCCAACTCATCAGCCATCTTCAGTTTATAAACGTCATTCTAATTACAACTTATCTGCCAGAGGACTACCATATTATGTAGAATAAAAAAGATTAAAATTGATGTTGGCAAATGTCGACAAATATCTGCAATTTTGTTATTTGAAAAATTAACATAGTTGTGTACCTTCATTTTATTTATTTTCTTTTTAAATAGAGTTAAGAGTTAAACGGGAGACAAAGATACCATTTAAAAAAAGATATTTGATTGATATGATCATTTGATGGAAAATAATGGGAGTAAATTTTAGTGCTTTCTTGTAAGAAAGAAGAGAAAATGGAAGAATTTGGAAAAACACTAAAACATGGAGAGAGGGAAAAGTACTAAATGGTTTCTAGTTCATCGTGGAAAGTATTAAAAGAGTTAAGTTAAGATAGGTTGCAACAGGAGATTAATGCAGGAACCAGCCCAGGGATCATTTCTCTATTATGTCATCCCTGGAGTCATAAAGGTCACATGATGTAGTCTCAGATGGCACATTCAGCATGTGGTAGAATTTAAGAAGTAATTTTATCTATGGTCTTCTTTGTGCTGTTATCAAAGCATTCTAATTGGTGCTTTCATTTCCTGCCCTCAAGAGTCTACACTATATTTTCTACTCAATAGTTTATGTTGCATTTATCTTCTAGCGAAAGAAAAGCTTACGTCTTCAGGGTGGCATTTAATATCTTTCTAAATCTAAGCACACAAGCTCAAATTAGTTTAGTCATTTCTTTATAAATCTGGCATCTGATTACCTTGGCATATCTTTAAGTTTCACTGTATCTGGAGATATATCCAAGCAAATGATTGTCAACTATTTCAGCTGCAAACTCACCACTTTTGCTCCAGCTCATCCTTGGACTTTGGGTGTCCTCCTTCTACCTACTTAGACTTTCCGAGTCTCAGCACAGAAACCACCTCTTCCAGATGTTTCCTGTCTATCCCCCTTTCCTTGTCTAACTTGGATACCAGCACAGTAAGCACAGCACATGCCACAGGATGCATTTTAATATTTAGTCAATGAGAAATACATGTTGACTTTAAGCAAAGTCTACTTTCCAGAAACAACAAAACTTTCATGGTTTTCAAACTATTTCATTACGGTCTTTACTCTTCACCACAAACTAGCTCTTTTCATAGACCAAGGACTAGTCACTCAAGACAGTAAGTGGAGGTAGGTACAAGATACAGGTATTATTTTCTTCTTAATTCATGCCTCCAGAGGCCTAAAGCATTCCATTCTCATTTGCTGGATTTTTTCCTGTCTCTTCATCACCCACCCACCCCAAAATAGCTGATTCTCTTCCCCATACCAATAACTATACTGCCTTTAATTAATTTACTTCTTAGAATTAGAGCTTTCTCCAGAAGAGAAATTGTCATTGCAAACATTTAATATAGGTTTATACACACCACATAATTTGTGCCCCTTCTAACCTTCACAATGGAAGTATCTAAGTGGTACTAGCCCCTTGGTTATGGTGGTGGTATCCAGTAACCAAATTGCAATCTATAATGTGTGGACTAGAAGGAGGTGTGGGTAGTAGAATAAAAAATATGTCCGAATGCAAGAATACCAAATTTCTGCAGATATTATGAAATATAAAATATTCATGGAAGGCTTTGACAATTTCCCATTAATCTAAAATAATAGGTATAGCATTTTCAGAGTGTGAAATGCTCTGAAATGCTGGAAAATTTGTAGTCAATGTCAGGGAACCTAAGACTTCTGCTCACAATCTTGCAGCCAGTGTCATCTGATAAGACTGGAATGGCAAATATGAGTCCTTAATATGTGTCACCAATTGTGAAGAAAGCCTTTTATAATCTGGAGAATTGGCAAATTGGCCAGGGTAAACTCTAGCAACATCCCACCAATATGACCTTTACCAAGAGAAGAAATGAGCCCACTTGCAGCAGGAGAACTCTTTCTGGAGAGCAGTGGTTGTTCCTACAACAGAAACATCAAGATTTTAAGTTTGTCAGCTCATCTCTGATGGTGGCTATGTTGTTGCTTACATTAGCAGTCTGGGGTTCAGATGGGCTGGTTCAGCAGCAAGTTTCCAGCTCTCTTATCAGAGAATGGGTCTTACCGTGAACATCTTAACAAGGTTCTATACTGATAAGTCACAAGCTACAGTTTACTTTCAAAATTAAAAATCCTAAAGGAGAATATTGTTTGTTTGTCCATTTGTAGTTTTCTACCTGGGAGAAGCTAGACTATTGACTAAAGTACAAAAGTTGGCTGTTGCATTGAAAACTATTCTCTGAGCTCTGCCCACTGAATTCTTCCCACTAAATACTACAAATCTGTCTACCACTGTGTGTTTGTGTGAAGATGGATTGTTAGGCAGTAACTAAGTTTGTCTTATTTGAATCATCAGTGAATTATTCCCCTGCATCTGGCAGATTCTCTGTGAATTAAGAGATTTATTGAGCCACCAGATTTTCTTCAGATCAGGGAGAGGTAGATTATATTTCTCCCACAATACTAATTGTTAACTTTACATTGAATCTCAAGCTGATGCTAGGGACAAGCCACTGAACACTGGAATTAGACTGAGGCATATACATTCCCCATTCCCCAGAGCCCAGTGCAGGACTGTGTCACCTTTTTAATTTAAGCTTATGTCTAAGTATTTTTGCTTTAAATTCTGATTGTTGGCACAACTTATTTTGGCTTTGAACACCCGTTGACTAATTTATAGAGACTGAAACTCTGACTTATTCCCATTCATCCAGAAATTGCAATAACCTTCCTTTCCTTGGACTACCTGTAATAGAGTGAGCATAGTCATCATTTTGAAAGCAGTCCTCAGTCCTAATAATGCAGAACCTTTACACTTCTTTGCCCAGGACTTGAACAAGAATGTTTGTTGTGGATCTCAGGGATTATCCTCACATCCCCTAATGCAAACATGAGAAAACTTCACATCTTTATCCAAAATCAAGCTTTTGTCAGTATTGCATTCCCATTGCAAAACAGTTAACAATTGTAGGAGTTCTGAGATTTTACCATGCTGAGATTTTTAGCAACCTAGCATGTTCATTTCCTACAGATGCTGTCGGGGAGATGAGACCACGGTTCAGAGACAGTGAACTTTATCACTCACAGCAAGAGCAGCCAGTTTTAAATTTGTATCCATTCCCTAATCTCAGATGAATACACACAGGGAAATTTTGATGACTATAGAAGCAGTGGGCTGTTTACATGAAGAAAGTTTAAGGCATGGTAAAACACTAATTTTATTTTTATCTTTATGTATAATTTATTAGAATCACTTATTTATTAGTATCTTTACCTAGGATAAGTATACCATGACTCAAGTTTACTTGCTACAAAAACAATCATGAGAAATGACATGGGAAAAAATGACCATTGAATTTTCATTTTTCCTTTTGCATTTATTGAGGTTTAATTGGCATAAAACATTGTGTAAGTTTTGGTGCACAGGATAGTGATTTGATTTACACATATCATGAAATAACTATCATGGCAACTTTAGGGAGAATTCATTATTTCTTTTAGATACAATTTTAAAGAAATACAATTTGTCTTTTTGTTGCTATGTGAAAACTTATGGTCTACACTCTTATCAACATTCATATAGAACATAAAGCAGTATTAATTATAATTTTCATGTTACTATGGGGCATCCCTAGAACACGTTTATTTTACGGCTGGAGATTTGGAGCTTTCAAGTGTATTAATCAAATTCTCATTTACCAACCCCTGCCTCTGTTAACTACAAATCTATTTTTTCTATAAGTATGTTTCTTTGTTTTTGAAGTGTACTTTAATCTATAACACTGTCTTAGTTTCTCTTACACAACATACTGTTTGCTATTTTTATTACATTTCCAACTGATCATCAGAATATATCTAGTATGGATATGTTGCTATTTAAAGATATTTCATTCTTATTGACTACTCCCCATACAGTAAATTTCTTGTCCCTGACTCATTTTATTTGCAACTGGAAATTTTTCTCTCTTCATTATCCTCAACTTTTTCTTTTCCTCACCCCATTTCTCTCTTTCTTGTGAAAAACCTGTTTCTTTCTATATCTATATTTGCTTCTCAGTGTTGTTATGTCCATTTGTTTTAAATTCTAATTATAAGTAAAATCATTCAAGAATTGTCATTCAATTTCTGAGATATTTCACTTAGCCTATTACCTTCTTGGTCTACCCATTTGCTGCAAATGACAAGAACTTATTCTTTTTAGAGCTGAGTAATAACCCATTTTATTTTATGTGTGTGTGTGCATATATATATATTTATAAAATGCCTATATATAGTGTGTGTATATATATACATAAATATAGATAAATCTGTAATTAAGCTGTGTAGATATATATAGTATAAACACACATCTTCTTTATTCATCATCTATTGATGTGCAATTAATTTGCTTCTATATCCTGTCTATTGTGAATAATGCTGCAATGAATATATGGTTGAATATATCTTTTCTAATTAGTGTTTTTATTTTCTTGGAATAAGTATCCAGTTATGGAAATGTTGGATAATATTTCATTTTTAATTTTTAGATAAAGCTCCATGTTGTCTTCCACAGTGGCAGCACATATATACATTCACTCCAGCAGTGCATCAGGGTCGTTTTTCTTACATCCTCACCAATAGTTAAGTTTGTTTTCTTTTTGATAATAGTCGTTCTGACAGGAGTGACATAAAATCTCACTGTGTTATGGACTTGCATTTTTCTGATGTTTAGTGATGTTGATGGGGTTCATATGCTTGTTGGTTACATTTACCCCACTGTAAATTCATGTTTTGTAATGGGCTAAGTGACCATAACTGTCTGATTTCATTTTCAGGCTTTCTTTGTTTTTCATTATTCTGTTTGTTCTGTGCCACTACCATATTCTTTTCATTACTGTTTCTTATATTATAGTTTAAAATCAGGGACAGTGATACATCCTCTTCGTTCTTTGTCAAAGTTGTTAGTGTTTTTAGTTTGTTTTCCTTTCTTTCTTATTTTTTTAGTGATTTCAACTCTTTTGTGTTTACATGTAAATCTTAGAATTATTTTTTGTAAGTGTCTGAAAATGCCCTTGCTAGTTTGATAGGCACTGATTTTAATTGATGTATTTTCTTGGCTTGTTCTGTCATTTAAACAATATTTTTTCCTAATCTATGAACACAGTATATCCTTTCATGTGTTTGCATTATCTTCAATTTCTTTTGTAAATACATTGTAGTTTCCTGAGTACAGGTATTTTACCTCCTTGGTTGGATACATTTCTTGATTTTTTTTTTGTAATGCAACTGTAAATGAGACAGTTCCCCCAATTTCTCTATCTGTTAGCTTCTTGTTAGTGTGTAGAAATGCAAGATTTCTGTATGTTAATTTTACATTCTGAAATTTTACCAAATGCATTGATAAACCCCAGTAGTTTTGTGGTGTCTTCTTTAGGATTTCTGTTTAAAGTATTTCATCTACAAACAGATTCTTTTACTGCTTTTCTGAAATAGCTATATTGTATTTACTTTTATTTTGGAAAGCTATGTGTAGAATTTCCAATACTATACTGAATAACAGTGGTAAGAGTGAGCATTCTTGTCTTCTTCCTGCTCTTATTGGAGATGCTTTCAGTTTTTAATCAGTGAGTGTCATATTAACTGAGTTCTTATTTCATGTATGACCTTGACTGTGTTGAGGTATGTTTCCTCATGCCCACTTTGAGGAGAAATATAAGCATAAATGGATGCTGAATTTGTCAATATATTTTATGACTCTTTTGAGGTGACCATACAGTATTTATTTTTCAATTTGTTAGTTGGGTGTATCATATTGATTAATTTGTGGGTAATGTATCACTTTTGCATCCCTGGAATAAAAGAGACTTAAACATACTGTATAATCCTCTTAATCTATTGTTTGCTTTGCTAACATTTTAGTGATGATTTTTGCATCTATGCTTATCAGTAGTATCTAACCTGTACTTTTATTAGGTATTTGTTCCAGTTTTAGTAGTAGTGTGATACAGTAATTTGGGGTAGGAAGCCTTCCTTCCTCTGCAAATTTTTGGAATTCTCTGAGAAGCATAGGTGATAGCTCTTCTCTAAATGTTTGGAAGAAGTCACCTGAGAAGCTGTCTAGTCTTGGAATTTTGTTTCTTTGGAGATTCTGTATAATTACTTATTCAATTTCATTAGTGAAAATCTGTTAATATTTTCTATTTCTCATTCCATCCTGGAATTTTGGTCTTTCTAATAAATTGTCCATTTCTTCAAGGGATTCCAATTTTATGTCATATAATTTGTTGTATCATCTTATGATGCTTTGTGTTACTTTGATATAAGCTGTAACTTCTCATTTATTTTGGATCTTTTTTATCTGTACTCTCTTTTTTGCTCATGAGTCTTGTTAAATTTTATCAGTTATATTTATCTTTCAAAAGCCATTATGTAGTTTGTTTAGATGTTTCTATTTTTAACCTTTATTTTATTTATTTATGTTTCTACCTTTCTGCTGTCTTTCCTTCTACTAACAAGTTCACTTATTATTTTGCTACATCGTTGTTTGTAAGATTATGTTATAAGAGAGAGATGTTTCTTATTTGTATAAGTGGGATTATTTTGCTATAAGCATCCCTATTAATACTGCTTTTGCTATACTCCATGGACTTTGTTTTTGTTGTCATATTTCTTTATGTATTTTATCTTTGATTTATGCAGCAATCCATTTGTTGTTTTATATTGTATGATTTATCCTCCACATTTTACAATTTTTCTCAGGTTTTTCCTTTTAGTAAACTTCAGTTCTCATAGAAGCCGTATGTTTCTTCACAAAGCAAGGAGAAAAATAATAAAATTTATACAAAATTCTGAATGACCAAAATTTTCTAGTTATCTTTGAAAAATGAACAAAACTGTGTGTATTATCCTCCCTGACTTTAGAACTTACTACAAAGCTACAGTTATCAAAACATCAAAATATATCACTAAAGAGTCACATAGATCAATGGAACAAAATAAATAGTCCTAAAATAAACCCACACACATATGGTCAATTAGTCTACAATGAAGCATGCAAGAGTATACAATGGAAAAAGGCAGTCTCTTCAACAATTAGTTCTGGGAAAAATGGACAGTACATGTAAAATGAAGATGTAAGAGCACTTTCTTCCATAGTATACAAAATAAGAGAGAAATTGATTAATTTCCTAAAGGTAAAACCTGAAAGTTTAAAATTTCTGACCAAGAACAGGAGCAGAACTGCCTTTGAGATAAATCATAGCAATATTTATTTTTGATCTATTTCCTAAGTAAAAAAAAAAGAGGAAAACTAACCATAACAGTTTTTAATTTTACTGAGGAAATAATAGGTGTATTATGTGATACAGGGATTCCACTTCTTGTATAAGTGTGAAGTGCAAAATCTTTTGCAGAGCAAAGGAAACATTCAGCAAGACTTATGACAATACACAGAATTGAAGGAAGAATTTCAGACAATGAAAACAACAAGGTGTTAATATCCATCTTGTATATATAGCACATTAGAGTAAATATTTAAAAACAAAGACCCCACTTAAAAACAGTTGAAGGATCTTCATGGAAACTTTTCAAAAACAGACATGTGTATGATTTTCATGCACATAAAAAGAAACATAACGTTGCTATTCATTAGGAAAACATAACTAAAAACCAGAATGAAATATAATCTCACAGCAACCAAAATTGCTATTAAAAAAAGTCTTCAAATGACAAACATTAATAAGAATGTTGATAAAAGGGAAGTCAGGTACACTGTTGGTGGAAATATAAATTGATGCATCCACTATTATAAAAGAGTGGACTGTGTGAAGAAAACTAGAAATAGAAGCATTATATTTTACAGCAAATCCATTTTTTGATATAATTCCGAATAAAATGAAAACATAAACATTAAAGGATATATTACCCCAAATGTTCTTAACATTATCATTTATAATAGCCAAGGAGAGAAGCACAACTCAACTGCCCATCAACAGATGATTGGCTGAAGTAGATGTGAGATATAGATAACATAATAAATACTTAGCAATTGTCATATCAAAAAATAAAATTCTGCTATTTGAAACAATGTGACTGGACCCAGAATGTGTTGCACATAGGAAAATAAGTCATACAGAGAAAAACTCTCTACATTACCACTTACATGAGGAAACTAAAGATATAAGAGAAATAATCATAAAAAAACCAGAAACAGAATCACATATATATGTGTAGTGTACCAATTAGTGGTTTCCATTGGGGACAGGGAAGAAGGATCAGGAAGACAGAAATATGCAAGCTACTAGTTATATATTAGTGAAGCAACAGGGCTATATTTACCGCACAGGGAAATATTTTAATAATTTAAAAGATTTTAAAGAGACTATAGGCATATATTATACTAAAATGTGCATGCATGTGGGAAAAACATTGAAGAAAAGAACCCAGGAAAACCAAAATATTTTGTAGTACTCTGATATAAAGGGAAGTGATTTATTCACTTTCTTTACTGTTTTATAATGTCCTTATTAGAATTTAAGCTTTTAAATGAAAAATTACAGACTTTGAATAAAGTGACATAAGTTTAAACTATTTGTCTCTCTCTTTAAATCTACAGTCAGTGAAATGATCACATCTCAACAAAAATTACTACAACACAAAACAATACTCCAGAACATATATGTACATCTGAAGTTTGGTGGGCTAAAACACATAAATTAGGCTGAAATGAGGGAAGAGCAGAGTTGGTGACTGCCACCAAGGTCCACTTACTATGGTATCTGAGCCCACAGTTTCAGAGTAACATGTAGAAACAGGGTCTCAGTGGTTCACACAGATTCATCCTCCAAGTGCACCAGTATTCATTGTCAAAATTAACTTGGAGGGAGCCGCAATGCAGACAGAATTTCCATCCTTTAGACACTAAGACATTCATGATACTCTCCTTAATCCCCATTCACAGTGGTAGAGACAATGTACCTTGCAACATTGGACATGGCAAAGGCAATTGCCTGATTCCAACTACCCACCTGTTTTACACCATTCCTCAATGTGTGCACTGAATCTTAAGGGATATAAGATAAAAGGAAGGGTTCACAGGCCCAGTGACAACAGTGGCATTAACTACCAGAGTTTTCTAAGAAGTGATAATGTAAGCAATCTTTTATCCAGACAATTGCGACTTGAATGTGCCATTTTGAAATATTATCAGAGGTAGCTCAGGTAAGTAAAACCAAAAATTGTGTAATATTACAAACTACCAAAAACAAAAGCAAGGACTCCAAATTCCAATCTGATTTTGCTGTCAGCAGAGCAATAATTCACCAGGATCATGACCAATCACAGTAACATTATAGGGCATGCACACACACAGATACAAACACACAGACACCGACACAGACACAGACACACTCGCACAGGCACATACACACACACACGCTCACGCACACACCGAATGTCAACCCTGCAGGGAACAAACTTAAAGTCATGGAATATTGACATATAACTAATACAGAATCCAAAGAGCTGTCATAAAGAAACTCAATATAAAAAACAAAACTCAGAAAGCAGTTTAGTGAGATCAGGAATAAAATAAATCTTGATAAGGTATACATTACCTAAGAGACTGAATCTATAAAACAAATAAACATTATTGGAAGACCAGATGAACTTAATAAATGAGATGAACAATGCAACAGAAAGCACTGTAAGAAGACTGTCTTTGTGGAAGAGAGATTAGCAAACTCACCAATACAATACCAGGAATGATAGGAGAGGGCAACGATACAAGATAATAAAAAGTGAGGAAATTCTACAATAGCCATCAGACTTCTTCAGGAAGTGCACATTAGAGTGAAATTCTGGAGGGAGAAGAAAGTTAGAAGGCAGCTGATGGTTTATTTAAAGAAGTAATAGTTGATTACTTCCCGAACCTGGGTAAGGAACTGATATACAAGTCCGTGAGCCAACAAAACACCAACAACTTTAAGACAAAGACACCTCCTTCAAGATACGTCATATGACAATTGGCAAGTCAATGACAGAGTAAAATTTAAAAGGCAGCCAAAGAAAGTTATGATAATCTACAAAGAAGCCCCCATTAGGCTATCAGCATATTGCTGAGAAGAAAACAGATGCCAAGGGTAATTAAAATGACATTTTCAAACTACTGAAATAAGAAATATCTCACCCAAGAATACTCTACTTTACACAGTTATCACTTAGATATAAAGTGAAAATAAAGACTTTACCAGAAAAACTAACCTGAGTGAGATGTAAAAAACAAAACCGAGGCACCTTAAAAGAGGTGCAGAAAAGAGGTATTCTAAGAAAAATAAAATGGCAAATATACGCAAAACATTGAGCAAAATACTAAGCAGAGACCACCAGGAATTTGAAACTGTTTATTTGGGTATGTTTTTAAATGCTAATCTTCTATATGAATTAAAGAGAGAAATATAGGAAATCAGTTGCAATAAATATAGATACATCTATCTGGTAACATGTTCACAAAAGAAACAGAAATAATTTGAGTCAGTAATAATAAAAGGAAAAGAGTAAAAAAAAAACAAAATTAAAGGAAGTTGCTATCAGCAGAGAAAGGTCTAAATTATACAAGCGATGTTTTATTTTTAATTAAAGTAGATTTGATGAACTATGATATGTAGATTCAGATGTACAACATAGTGATTCCAACCACTTTGTTGATTGTATTTCATTATAATTTATTACAATAATTGTAACATACAATGATTATAAGTTATTGTGTGTAATTCCCTGATCTATACAGATCATCTTTGTTGCTTATCTCCTTTACGTATACTAATTTTTGTCTGTCAGTGTCCTACCATTTAATTGTCTATCCCTTCCACTTTGGTAAACACAAATGTTTTCCCGTATTTTTCAGTCTGCTTCAGTCTTGCCTATCTAAACTCTATATCTCTCTACCATGTCTCTATCAATCAATCAATCTATCTATCTATCAATCAATCTATCTATCTATTTATCTATCTATCATCTATCTATGTATCTATATATCTATCTATTTGTCTGTCTGTCTACCTATCTATCTATCATGTATCTATGTATCTTTCCTTCTATGTATCTATTTATCACTCATCTATCAATAGATAGCTATAGATAGATGTACACAGATATTTGTTATTCTTTAGATTCCACTTATAGATTATATTATATATTTTTGTATTTGTCTAAGTTACTTCACTAAGAACAATATTTACTAGGTCCATTCATGATGCTGAAATAGCAATGTGTTATACTTTTTCATGGCTGAGAAATATTCCATTGCATATTTATAGAAACATCATATCTTCGTAAGTCCATAGTCTACTGTGGACTCTTGGAATGCTTCCCTGTCTTGCATATTATAAACAGTGCTGTTGTGAACATTGGTTCTTCTCAATTTAGGGTTTTTTCCCCAGATTTTTCCTAGGAGAGTTATTACTGCTTCATTTGGTAATTCTGTTTTAGGATTTGAACAAATCTGAATACTCTTTTCCATAGAAGTTGTACCAATTTACATTCCTACCAAGAGTATACAAGAGATTTGTTTCCTCAACATCATCTCCAATACTTTCTATTTGTAGAACTTTTGATAATAGCCATGTGGCCAGTGTGAAGTGATACCTCATTGTGGTTTTGAACTGAAATTAACTAAAAATTAGTAATGATCATTTTTATCACTTGCATGTTACTCATCTGCATATTTCCATTGGAAAAATATTAACTCAGATACTCTGCTCATTTTTTGATTGGGTTTTTGTTTTTCATGTTGAGTTGTGTAACCTAAATCCATGTTACATCTATTAACCTACATCTATTAACCCCTGGTCACTTGCATTGTTTGCAAATATGTTTTTCAATTACACAGGCAGTGTTTTCATTTCATTCAAAGTGTCATTAGCTGTGCAGAAGTTTTCAAGTTTATTTAGGTCCCACTTGCTTATTTTTGCTTTTATTTCTTTTACCTTAGGAGACTGATATAATAAAATATTCCTATGATATATATCCAATAGGGTATCACTATATCCCTTTCTAGCAGTGTTATAGTATCAGGTCTTACATTTAGGTCCTTAATACACTTGGAGTTTATTTTTGTATATGATGTCAGGGAATGCTCTCATTTCACTGTTTTACATGTAGATATCCAGCTTTCTCAACAACATCCATTGACGAGACTGTCTTTTCTCCATTGTGTACTCTTGCCTTTTTTATCATTGATTCATTGCTCATAGGTGTGTGGAATTATTTCTAGGCTGTCTATCTGATTTTATTGATTATATCTCTGTGCAAATGCCATGCTGTATTTATCACTGTAGCTTTGTTGTATAGTAAGGAATCTGGGAATTTTATACCTCCAGATTTGTTGTTTATTCTCAAGATCATTTGGAGAATTTTTAATGGTTTCATGTAAAACTTAGAGTTATTTATTTTCTGGTACTGTGGGAAATACTACATCTTTGTAACAGGAATTTCACTAAATATGTAGTTTTCTATGCGTAGTACGGCAATGTTAACAATGTTAACACCTTCAATCCAAGAGCACAAGACATCTTTCTAATTTTTTGAATCATTTTTAATTTCTTTGTCAATGTTTTTTAATTTTCAGTGTGTAGATCTTTCATATATATGGTTACATTTATTCCAAGGTATTTGGGGGGAAGGGATTTTAAATAATATTGTTTTCAACGTCCATTTTAGGGTATCTCATGATTAATGTGTAGAAATGCAAGAGACTACTTTACATTAATCTTGCACCCTGCTCCCTTGTTGAAATTATTTATTGTTCATATTAATCTGTGTGGAGCCCTTAGGACTCTATGTAGATTGTTATGTCATCAGTACTGGTGACAATTTTGCCTTTTTCTCTCCATTTTGCATTTCTTTTACTTCTTTTTCTTTCCTTTTCCTTTCTTCTTTTACTATGGAACAGAAGTTCTGAGAGTAGGAATCCTTGTCATGTTCCTGAATTTACCCAGAAGTCTTTCTGCTTTTCCCCAAAGTATTATAAATTTTTATAAATGTCCTTTAGTATGTTGAGAGATGTTCCCATTGTATTCTCTTTCATGAGAGTTCTGATCATTAATGTATGTTGAATTTTGTGTAATGCTTTTTCTGTGTGTATTGATATGGTCCTGTTAATTTAGTCCTTCCATTATTAAAAATGTGTCTTGCTGATTGACTTGTGTATGTTGAGCCATCCCTGTGACTCTGGAAGGAATCAAATTGATCATTGTGTATAATCCTTTCTATGAATTGCTGGATTAATTTGTTGATGTATTTTGGATTTTTAATGTATATTCATCAAGGATATTGGCTTTACATTTTCTTTTGTTTTTTTTGGTAGTGTCTTTGACAGGTTATGTTATCATGGTATCGGTGGACTCATAGAATAACTTTGGGAATGTTCCTTCTTCCTACATTTTTTGAAATAGATGAGAGGAAAGAGTTTTTAGTGAAGACATCCAGGCATTTTGTTCAAGTGGTGTTTTTAACATTATAGATTATATTTAACTTATACTGATTGCTCTTTTCAAGTTTTCAGTTTGCTCTTTATTCAGTGTTGACAGGCTGTACATTTCAAGAAATTTGTCCATTTATTTAAGGTCGTCCAGTTTTTGTCACATAACTGCTCAAAGTGCTTTCAAAATCTTTGTTTGCATTTCTGTGCTATCAGATATTATTTCTTCTGTTTCATTTCTTATTTTGCATGGTTCCATTCTGTATTTCTTGATAAGCCTGGCTAAATGATTATCAATTTGTTAATATTTTTAAGAAACAAAAGCTGTTGATTTTATGAATTTTAATTTATATGTTAATTTTTATTTTATTTATTCTCAACCTAATCATTAAAGATTTCTCATTCTACTCACTTTGGGTTTTGTTTGTTCATATGTCTAGTTATTTTTGGTGGCATGTTTGTCCTTTGTGTGAGGGTTTCCTTTTTCCTAGTAGAAGGCCAGAATTGTTCTAAACTTCCCTCTTAGATTTGCATTTGCTGCATCCCATACATTTTTTGAAGCTGTGTTTTCACTGTAATTTGTCTCCAGGTATGATTTTATTACTTCTTTGATTTAATCATTGACCTTATTTTATGTTATATTTTAAAGGATGTGGTTTAATCTCATGTTTGTGCTTTTCCTGTTCTTCTTTCTACAGTTGATGCATAGTTTCATAATATTGTGTATTGAAAAATACATGCTGTAATATATATTTGCTTAAAATTCCTAAGGCTCATTTCATGACATAATATGTGGTTAATTCCTAAGATAACATCCTGTGCACAATTGAGAAATTATGTGTTCCCCTTTTCTGATGCAGTGTACAATATCTCAGGTTCAAATGATATAATTTGCCAATAAGACCTCTGTTTCCTTACAGATACTCTTTCTGGATGATATGTCTATCAGAATAGTGAGGTGTTAAACTCATCTACTATTATTATTTTATAATGAATTAATTCCTTCATGTCTACTAATATATCTTTTTATACTTAGGATCTACATTGTTGGGTTCATATATAATTCAATGAGTGTAAAGCTCTATTTTTATATTCATCTCTTCTTCTGTATATAATCTCATATTTATATTTCATTGTGGCCCTTATTTTAAAACGTATTTTCTATGAGTTGAGCATTGCAATCTGCACTTTCTTGTCATTTCCATGGAATATCTTTTCCATCTTTTTACTGGTTGCTTTTATTTTCCACCATAAAGTGAGACTTTTTGTGGGGGAATGCAAGATGGTGGAGCCAAAGGATCCTCATAGCTAACCCTTTCCCACAAATGCACCAAGACTCATCCAGAGACCCACTCGGCTAACCAGAGAACCTGCAAGACTCTGATACAGCATTGTCCTCTTCAAAAGATAAAGATGCAAAAAATATGGTAGGAGAAAATGAAGAAAGAAAGAAGAAAAGGCAAAACAGATTGGGACAAGTCCCACAGTGAGGGAGCAGCAAAGAAGGACTGGCGCTCATTCACTGGGTCTCCCCTCTCCAACTGATAGGTCGGTATGATGGAGGGGGAGCCTCCAAGGATTAGACCTCTACAGACTATAAGTTGACTGACAGTACTAAGTTAAACAGGCACAGAGAATCCTTGTGACACCCACCCCAATATGAATCTAGGCAGCTGGTGGCAGGGCCATGCTGCCCAAGCTGGGTGGAAAATGGGGATGGCTGTTCTGGGGCACCCTGGGTGAATGGACGGGACTGTGTGCCATTCCTGTGGGTGCACAGGGCAGGACATCTTGGGCCCTCCATTTAGCAACAGGGCAGACGTTCCCTGGGAGGGGAAGGGTACATTCCCCATCTCTGAAAATCCATAAAAGTTTCTAGGACAAGAGAGCTTGGGCTCAGACACAGCCACCATGCTCTCTGGTGTTTTGTACCCAGGCAGCAGCGAGAGCAAAACCTGCATTCACTCCTAAGGACTTAGACTCAAGTGCCAGATGGGTACTTGTCTACAGCCTGAGGCAGATAAGATCATTCCGTCCTATTTCCTCAGAGAACTTGCTCCACCAGGACAAACAAGGAGATGGATTTTGGCCCAGATCAGTGACAGGGCATAGTGCAGTATAGAGACCGGCACCCTCAGGGTGCTATTGGCCCCCCACCTTTTGGGATGGAACGCAGCCCCTGACCATGTGGCTGGGAGATGGTGTGATGTCCAATCCTGCCTTGTCATTCTGAAACATCTGACTGAGGCATTAGTCAGGTCAGTGACAAGCCAGTACTTAATAAAGAGAGCTTCACTGGAACAAGTGTTGGGAGAAGGAGTGATCTGCTTGCCGACAGGCCCTGGGAGCAGCACAGATAAGGGCTCCAATGGAGGGCCTCTGGAAAAAGCAAGCTGAGCTTCCAAAACAGGATGAATTCAGAAAGACTTCACTTTAAAATTACACAGTCTCCAGGAGGACACTGACCACCCCCTAGGTTTAATCTGATTTTTCCTTTTCCATTATCTATTACTCTCTTAATTTTTACTTCTTAAGCAAATATTTATACCCCCATTTAAATCCCATTTCAATTTTTAAAAATATTTTTATTATTATTATTTTTCTAAATTCTGCTTCAACTTGCTCTTCTATTATGTATTATAGAATGTCTTCAAACATTTATTTCCCCTTCTTTAAAATTCTTTGTCTCCCTCACTCTTTTTTCTCTTTTTTAGTTGTATTAATAATTAGGCATTAGGTAGATAAACTCATTTAGTACCACAGTAGGTAACTGATACTCCATAAATCACAGTCCCAGAGAGGTAGGAACAAGATGAAAAAGCAGAGAAACCATTCCCAATAAAAAGAACAGGAGAAATCCCCTGAAAGAACGATCAGAAAAATAGATATCGATAGCCTTCTAGATCAAGATTTCAAAAGAGGATTGATCAAATTAGTGAAGGAAATAAAAGATAGTGTTTAGAGATATAAAATGTGATAAAAATGAAATGGAAGCTATAAAGAAGATCCGAGTAGAATAGGTAAAACCGTTGAATGAGATGAGAAATGATCTAAAGGTGTCACAAACCTGGCTACGTAACGCAGAGGAATGAATTAGTGACCTAGAAGACAGGACAATAGAAAGCAACCAATCAGAAGAGTTACAAGAGAAACAATGAGAGACAAAAGAAAAAAGCATAAGAGACATATGAGATAACAGAAAGCATTCCAAATTTTGCAGGATAGAATTCCCAGAAGGGGAGGAATGATCAAAGGCGATTGCAAAGGTTTTTGTAGAAATCATGACTGAGAACTTCCCAAACTTAAAGAAGGAATCAGATATCCAAGTACAGGAAGCTCAGAGTGTCCCAAACAGGAAGAATCCAAATAAACCCACACCTAGACATAATTAAGACGACCAGAGTCAAGGATAAAGAAATGATCCTAAAGGCAGCAAGAGATTAGCAAAGAGTGAGTTACAAGGGAATTACAATAGGCTCACAGCTGATTTCACAACACAAATACTAAAGGCCAGAAGGGAGTGGAAAGATATATTCAAAGTCCTGAATGAAAAAATGATATAAACTAGGATACTTTAACCAGCTAGGCTATCCTGTATGGTAGAAGGGTACATAAAGAATTTCACAGACAAAAAAATCTACAAGAGTCTAGCAACACTAGACCCATGCTAAAAGTAATATTGAAAGATCTACTCTAAAAAGTAAAGCAGCAGGATGCTACAAATATGTGAAACTCATAGCTGGAAAGGTGAAAACTCATGAACTACAATTAAAATAAACACAAAATTTTAAACAACACATACAAATCATTGAGAGTGAGAAAGGTAGGCAGGAAAATAGAGAAAAAAATTTTTTTGGTCTTTCCTTTTAAAATATTTTGTTCTCAGTAGGATGGTATTGAGATCATATTATTATCAGTTTAATAAAATCAGTTATAGTAATGGTCTAACAGACTTATATAAAAGGGTAAAAACAAGGCAAAAATTTATTCCTGGAGTCACTGAAACTAAATAAATTTCATGATAATAAAAAGGAAAATGACCAAACCAAAATAGGAAGATGAAACGAACAAAGTGGAAATACAAAATCAGCAGCAAAGATAAGGTCAAAATGGCAATAAACACAAACATATCATCGATTATTTTAAAAGTTAATGGACTAAATGCTCCTGTCAAATCATTGAGTGATAGGCTGGATAATAAAACAAGAATCTTCAATATGCTGAATACAAGAGACCCACTTCAGAGAGAAGGAAACACATAGATTGAGAGTGACAGGATGGAAATGGTTATTCCATACAAATGGAAAAGCCAGAAAAGCAGGTGTTGCAGTACTGACTTCAGAGAAAACAGTCTTTAAAGCAAAGGCCATAAAGAATGATAAAGAAGGACATTTTATAATGATTGAAGGAGTGATACAAGATGAGGATAGCACACTCATTAATACATATGCACCAAATAGAGGACTACCAAAGTACATAAAATAATTACTAACAGATATAAGGGGGATAGTGATGGGGAACTAATAATTGTTGGAGATTTCAACACTGCATTTAAATCACTGGACTTATCATCGATACAGAAAATAAATTAGGCAATAGAGAATTTAAATAATACAATAGAAATATTACACTTGGTGGATATATTCACAGCATTGCACCCCCCACAAAATAGTATATATATTCCTTTCAAGTGCACATGGGACATTTTCCAGGATTCATGATATACTTGGGTACAAAAGAAACCTCAGCAATTTTAAGAAGACAGAAATTACCTCAAGCATATTTACTGACCACAATGCCATGAAGCTAGAAATCAACAACAGAGAAACAAAGGAGAACAAAAGGAAAACATGGAGATTAAACAAAATGTTATAAAAAAACAAATGGGTCAAAGAAGAAATCAAACCTGAAATGAAAAAGTACTTTGAGACAAAAGAATATTAAAGAAAAACCACACTAACCTTATGGGACACAGCAAAAGCAGTATTGAGAAGGGAGTTAATAGTGATACAGGCCTTCCTTAAATAAGAAGAAAAATCACAAATAAACAATTTAACCCATCAGGAGAATGAACTAGAAAAAGAAGGACAAAAAACCCCAAAAGGCGTCAGAAGGAAGGAAATCATAAATATTGGGGAGGAAATGGATAAAATAGAGTTTAAAAAGACCATAGGAAAAATTCAACCAATCCAAAGGCTGGTTTTTCAAAAAAGCAAGTAAAATCGACAAACCTCTGGCCAAACTCAAAAAGAAGAATACAGAGACAGCACAAATTAGCAAAATAACGTAGGAGTATTGAGAAATTACAACTAATAAAATAGAAATACAGAATATCATATGAGAATATTATGAAATTTATGTGGAAACAAACTGGATAACCTAGAGTAGATGGACAAGTTTCTGGAAACATACTGTCCACCAAGACTGAATTAAGAAGAAACTGACCCCTTGAACAAACAGAGCATGAGAAATGAAATCAAAATAGCAATATAAAACCTCCCTACAAATAACAGTCTAGGACCGGATGGCTTCACTGTGGATTTCTACCAAACATGCAGAGAAGAACTCATACCAGTACTTCTCAAACTCTTCCAGAAGATTGAAAAGGGAGGAATACTCCCAAAGTCATTCTTTGGATCCACAATCACCCTGATACCACAACCAGGAAAAGACACTACCAAATAAGAGAATTAGAAGCCAATATTACTGATGAACACAGATGCCAAAATTCTCACCTAAATATTAGCAAATATAATCCAACATCACAGAAAAAAGATTATACATCATGACCAAGTGGGGATCATGCCAGGGACAAAGGGGTAGTTCAACATATGCAAATCAATCAATGTAATGCAGCACATCAACAAGAGAAAGGAACAAAACCCCATGATCATCTCAAAAGATGCAGGAAAAGCATTTGATAAAATTCAACACACACTTACAATAGATAGTCTCACCAAAGTGGGAATAGAGGCAACATATCTCAGCATCATGAATGCTATAGATTACAAACCTACAGCCAGCATAGTACTCAATGGTGAGAAAGTTAAAATCTTCCCAATAAAATCTGGGACAAGACAAGGATGCACACTATCACCACTCCTACTCAACATAGACTTGGAAGTCCTAGCCACAGCAATCAAACAAGAGAAAGAAGTAAAAGGAATGCAAATTGGAAAGGAAGAGGTAAAAATCTCATGATATGCAGATAATGTTACTATATATAGAAAACCCTACAAGATCCAGACAAACACTCCCACAGCTGATCAAAGAATTCATCAATGCAGCAGGTTACAAGATTAAGGTTCAAAAATCAGTGGCATTTTTTACACTAAAGATTCAGATAATACTATAGAGCTTAAGTCAACATGACAGCACTGTATTGGTAGGAAAAGATACATATATTCCAATGGAACAGAATAGAGAGCCCAGAAATGAACCCACAAACTTTTGGTCAATTAATCTTCAACAAAGGAGGCAAGGAAATACAATGGAATAGAGGCAGGCCCTTCAGGATCTGGTGTTGGGAAAACTGGACAGCATCATGTAAATCAAAGAAGCTAGAGCACTCCCAATGAAGCTAGAACACCATACACAAAAATAAACTCAGAATGGATCAAAGACTTATACATAAGAGAAGATACAATAAACCTCCTAGAGGAAAATATAGGCAAAACAGTATCTGACATATGTCTCGTAAATTTTCTCGTAGAAAATATAAAAGCAAGAATAAACAAATGAGACCTAATGAAACTTAAAGCTTCTGCACAGTAAAGAAACCAGAACTAAAACAAAAAGACAACCTACGGAATGGGAAAAAATTTGAATATCAAACCGATGAAGGCTTGATCTCCAGAGTATATAAGCAGCTCATCCAACTGAATAAGAAAAAATAAGCTACACAATGCAAAAATGGGCAGAAGACCTAAACAAGCAATTCTCCAAGGAAGACATACAAATGATCAAAAGGCACATCAGAAAGTACTCAATATCACTGATTATCAGAGAAATGCAAATCAAAACTGCAATGAGGTATCAACTCACACCAGACAGAAAGGCCATCATCCAAAAATCCACAAATGACAAATGCTGGAGAGGCTGTGGAGAAAAGGGAACCGTCCTTCACTGCTGGGGGCAATGCAGTTTGGTGCAGCCACTGTGGAAAACAGGATGGAGATTCCTCAAAAATCTTGGAATAGACGTACCATATGACTGAGGAATCCCGCTCCTGACCATAAATCATGAAGGAACCCTACTTTAGGATGACACCTGCACCCCAATTTTCATAGCCAGCACTATTTACAATAGCCAAGAAATGGAAACAGCCTAAATGGCCATCGAAAGTTAACTGGATAAAGAAGAGTTCATATATTTTTACAATGGAGTACTGGTCAGCCATATAAACCAACAACATAATGCCATTTTCAGCAACATGGATGCTCCTGGAGAAAATCAGTCTAAGTGAAGTAAGCCAGAAAGAGAAAGAAAAATACCATATGAGATTGCTCATATATTGAATCCAAAACAAAACAAAACAAAACAAGAAAACTCAAATACAAAACAGAAATAGACACACAGACATATAATAAAAAGTTTTGGTGGCCAAGGTGGCGGGGGTTGGGAATAGATAGACTGGGAGTTCTATGTTGTAGAATAGATAAACAGGATTGAATTATATAGCACAGGGAAATATATAAAAGATCTTACGGCCACCCACAGAGGAAAAAAATGGGACAATAAATTTATATATGTTCATTGCAACTGGAAAATTGTGCTGTACGCTGGAATTGGAGACAACTTTGTAAAATGACTGTAAATCAATAAAAAAACTTAGAAACAGAAAAAAACATGATCCTAAATATTACAGGTGTAAATATAAAATAGAGAGAAAAATAAAACTATGCAAAAGAGCAGTAAAATCAAAGATTTTTTATTTTTTTTAAGATAAGCAAAATCAAAAACCTCTAGCCAGGTGCATCATGAAGAAAAGAGAGATGCTCCAAAGAAATAAAGGAATAAATAAAAGAAAAGAAATAACAACTATTCCCACAGGTATACAAAAAAGGGATAATTTGTCAACACTTACATGCCAATAAACTGGACAACTTAGAAGAAATAGACAAGTGTCTAGAAAGAGACAGAGATAAGGAGAAACAAGTAATTTGAATAAACTGTTTACTAGAAGAAAGATAGAATCTGCATTTTAAAAAATCGTTAAATAGAAGTGCAGATTTAAGAAACTCCCATGGAGAACTGTACAAAAATATAAAGCAGAACTTATACTCTTCAAACTATTCAAAAATATTGAAGATGTGGGAAACTACAAAATTCTATGTAACTTTCATCACCCTGATAGCAAACTCAGCAAACAAAGTAGAGGCAAAGGGAACTTCAAGCCAGTAAATTTGATAGATTTAGAAGCAAAAATTCTACAAAATATTATTAGCAAACTATATTCAGCAATACCTAAAATGAATCATAAACCATGGTCAACTTGGATTCATTGAAGGGTCACAAGAGATTTTCAAATACACAAATCAATCTGTTTGATACATCACATTAACAAAAGGAAAAGAGAAAATGACGTGGTCATCCCAATAAATCCATAAAAAGTATTTCACAAAATTCAACATTTGTTCATTAAAACAGTAATAACAGCAACAACAACAAAAACAGCAACAACAGAAACCTCTTACATGAGTAGAATTCAGGAAATATATCTCAACATAACTAAAGTCATTAATTACAATCCCACAGACAACATAATATGCCAGAATGAAAAACTGAAAGCCAAATTGAGGAATAAGACAAGGTTGCCCAATCTCACCAATTCTATTAAACACAGTATGGGAAGTCCTAGCAACAGCAGTCGGACAAGAAAAAAATTTATTCAAGTTGGAATGAATGAAGTAAAACTGTTATTATTTTAGATGACATGATAATATATATAGAGATCCCTAAAGATTCTCCAAACCAAAACAACTAAATCTAATAAAGAGATTTAGCAAAGTTGCATGATTCATGATTAATATACAAAAACTGTCACATTTCTTTACACTAACAATGAAATATTCCAATTTTAAAAAATCCATATGAAATCAGATCATAAAATGAAAACTCTATGGAAAATCCAAGATAATAAAATCTATAGGGCAATGATAAAAAATTTGAAGATGATGCAAAGAAATGGAAAGAAATCTCAAAGTCTTAGATTAGAGGAACTAATAATGTTAACATTTACACACTACAGTATGTCTACAGATATAATGTGGTTCAGATCGAACTACATGATATTTTCCACAGAAGTAAAAACAGTCCTATGATTTGTATGGAACTGCAAAAGAAACAGAACTGCCAAGGAAAGAATGAGGAAAAAGAACAAATTTGGAGGCATAACCCATAACCCTCCCAGATCTCAGACTATATTACAAAAATACAGTAATCAAAACAGCACAATACTGGATAACAAACAAACATCTATATCAATGGAACAGAACACAGAGGCAGAAATATAACATCACACCTATGGTCAACTAAACTATGAGAAAGGAAACAAAAATAAACAATGCCTTAAAGACAGTCTTCAGCAAGTGATGTTGAGAAAGCTAGACAGCTACATGTAAATCAAAGAAATAAGAACACTCCATCACACTGTATAAAGATAAACTCAAAATGTTTTAAATATATGAATCTAATACATAACAGAATAAAACTCCTGGAAACTAACATAGGCAAAACAAGACAAAAATCGTAGCAAAATTTTCTCATGTCACAATCCCAAGCTGAAAACAATAAAGGCAAACTAAACAAATAGGTCCTAATTAAACTTAAAAGCTTCTACACAGCAAAATAAACAGAATGAAAGTTGAAGTTCCAAATGGCAGAAAACATTAGGAAACAATGCAATCAAAAATTGGCTAATTTCTAAAATACTCAAATCGTTCATTCAACTCCATTTCAAAAATCTACAAACATCTCAGCCAGAAAATGAGCAGAAGACAATTCCCTAAAAAAGACACACAGATGACAAACAGGAACATAAAAATGTGCACACATTGCTAATCATTATACAAAGGCAAGGCAAAAATAAAATAATGTTATACATCACTCTAGTGAGAAGGGCTGTCATTCAAATATCTACAAATAATAAAGACTGGGGAGGTTGTGGAGAAAAGGGACTCTCCAATGCTGCTGGTGGGAATGAAAATTTGTGCAACCACTTTGGAAACAGTATGGAAGTTCCTTTAAATAATAAAAATAGACCTAGCCTATGACCCAGCAATCTCACTCCTGGACATATAAAATATAAATCTGAAAACAAAGAATCCTAGGGTAAAACATAAGAAGTACACTTGACTTAATTTGATTCTTTATATGTCTCCTCTGGCAAGGGAAGCAGAAGCAAAACTAACAAAATATGATTAGATCACTCTAAACAGATTTACACTGAAGAAGAAATGATCAATGAAGTGAAAAGTCAACCAACACAATGGGAGAATATATTTTCAAGTGATATTTTCCAATCAAGTGTTAATATCCAAAATATATGGCAAACTCTTACCCCAAACAAAAACGAACAGACCAAAGAATCCAAATAAAAGAAAATGTCCATAAGGAACTGAATAGATAGATCTGAATCAATTATCTGTAGAAAACATACAGTTGGCTAAATGACACATGAAAATATGTTCAGAGTTATAAATTATTAGGAAAGTCATAAACCAAAAATGAGACAAGACCTCACAATTGTCAGAAAGCTCTCAACAAAAAGAAAATATATATATGTTGGTGAGATTGTGGAGAAAAAGGAACACCATGCACACTGTTGATAGGAATGCAAAATATTGATTCCATTGCATATATACATCAAATTTTCATCATCCATTTTTCTGTCAAGGGATGTCGAGTTTGTAGGCCCCTGTCTGAATGCTCTAGGGAATAAGCCCATGGGCTGAACTGATAAATAAGCTGTGAGGAATTCACATATCCAGGCTGGATAAGAAATGGCCTACTCAATGTATCCAGTATGGATGATTGGATAGCCAATGCTGGGTAAGATCCTCAGAGGAGGACAACCTAAGTCAGGCAAAGCCGGCTGGATAAGAGGTGGCCTACTTAATGAAGTTCCATGATGAACTTTAAAACAATCCTTGATCATTTAACATCCTGCGCTTACTGCAGGAGCATGGGGACATAAATAGCTTAAGATTATTATCATTGTTATAACTTAGATGATATGTGAGTCATTGTGCAAGTCCTATATAAACCCTTCTTCTAAGAATCAATAAACAGAGAACTGCTTTGCTTCTCTCCACACAGTGTTTGTGTGTAAATGATATCGTGCCAGTGACAGGATTAATTTAATTTGTTGGGAGTATCATAAAAGGATGTTGCATTGTATACAATACAATTTCTGCACCTTTTGAGACGATTGTGAGTTTTATTTCTCATTCTATTAGTGTGGCATGTCACCTTTATTGATTTGAATATTTTGAAGTATTGTTAAACCAAGGGATAAATCCCTTTACTTATGTATGTGTATGATACATTAAATGTGTTGTCGAATTCATTTTGCTTGTTTTTTGTTGAGAATTTTGGCATATATGTTCATCAGGGATAATATTGTATATATTACATCTAATGTCCTTTCTAGCATTTTAGTGCAAATAAAGCTCACATCATAAAACATGTTTGGAATCTTTCACACCCTTCAAATTCTGGGATGATTTGGGGAAGAATTGGTGAAAATTTGATTTCAAATATATGACAGAATTCACCAGTAAATTAGTCTTGTAAATTTTTTCTGGTTTGGGAAGTTGGGATTAATGATTTACTCAAACACTCTTTTGCTCTATTTTACTTTCTAATTTCTTCTTGATTCAGGATTGGAAGACATATGTTTCTGGGAATTTGTCTTTTGTTCTAAGTCATTCAAATCGTTGACTAGTGGTAATTTCTTTTGATGCTTTGCATCTCTACAACATCAGTGGTAATATCTTCTCTTTAATTTCTAATTTTTTTGAGTCTTTATTTTCTTAGCCAACCTAAAATTTGTCCAGTTTATGTTGAAAAGAAACAGACTTAGGTATTTTCTTTTTTATCTTTTCAATTGTTTCTGTTGTTATTTGTCTTACTCCCATTCATTCAATTTTCTTCTTTATTCTTTCTGTTGTTTCCTAGATTCTTGAGTTGTGAAGTTAAGTATTGTGTATCTTTGTATATCATTTATTATTATTTATTTTTATTTATTTATTATTTATTTATTTATTTACATATTTTTTCATTTATTTATCATTGAATTACTGCCATTTACAATGTGTCAATCTGTGGTGTATAACACAGTGTCCCGTACATGCATATAATTGAGTGCCTATTAAACATCACCTCACGATATTTAAATTATTGCCTTGTGTCTTACAGGAGAAATTTTGAAAAAAATCTATTTTTATATATAGTGGATAACATTTTTAAATCTACAGCTCCCAAATATATCCTCTCACAGCCCCTTTCCACAGTAATCATAAAATTATTTAGTAGATCTGCGAGTGTGTTTCAGTTTTGTAGATGAAATCATAGTGTTCTCACCCAAATATTTTCTAAGGTTCCACATATGTCATGTCTTGTATTATTTTTCTTTCTCTTTCTGTCTAACTTTAATTAGGATGACACTTTTTGGGAACATCCATTTTGCTGGAAAAGTCATTGTTTTATCATTTTTCATTGCAGAATATTATTCCATTGTATAAATATGACATGATTTCTGAATACTGTCATCTGTTTTTGGGAATTATGTTGCTTCCATGTCATGGCTGTTGTTTATAGCACTGTGAAGAACATTGCGGTGCAGGTATCTTTTTGAATTAGGGTTCCCTTTGATATATACCCAGAAGTGGAATTGCTGGATCGTATCTTAAGTCTATTTTCATTCTTTTGAGGAATCCCCATCCTGGTTTCCACAATGACTGCACCAAACTACATTCCTTCCAAAAGTGTAGGAGGGTTCACTTTCTCCACAGCTACCCCAGCATTTAAAGTTTGTGGACTTTTGAATGATGGCCATTGTGACTATTGTGAGGTGATACTTCATTATAGTTTTGAATAACCCTTCTCTGATTATGATAGTGAGCAATTTTCTTTTTCATATTTGTATGTGGCGTTTGTGTGTCTCTATTGGAGAATGGCTTGTTTAGGGCTTCTGCCCATTTTCAGATTGGGTTTCTTGTTTTTATTTTTTTATTACTATTAGGATGTATGAAGTCTTTATATTTTAGAAATTAAGACTTTGTCAGTTGCATCACTTCTAAATATTTTCTTTAATCCTGTTGTTTGTCATTTTGCATTTTTTATGGTTCCCTTTGCTGTGCAAAAGCTTATAAGTTTAATTAGGTCCCATTTATTAATTTTGCTCTTACATCAATTACATAGGTAGGTTCTTCTAGGAGATCATTGCTGAGATTTATCTCAGAGTGTATTGCCTATGTTTTCTTCTAGGAGTTTAACTGTGTCTTGCCTTTCATTTAAGTCTTCAAGCCATTTTGAGTTTATTCTTGTGTATGGAGTGGTGGAGTGTTCTAACTCCATTGCTCTGCATGCTGCTATCCAGTTTTCCCAACGCCAGTTGGTGAAGGGATCGTCATTCTTTGTCATTTTCCTTTCTACTCTGTCAAAGATTAATTGAACATAGGCCTGTAGATTTCTTCCTAGGCCCTCTATTCTGTTCCATTGGTCCATATGCCTATTTCTGTACCAATGTCATGTCATTTTGATTATTATAACTCTGCAATACTCTATGGAGACCTGGTGGTTAATTCTTCCAGCCTCTTTCTTTTTCTTTAATATTGCTTTGGAAATTATGGATCTTTTATGACTCTATGTAAATCTTAGCATCATTTGTTTCAGTCCTTAAAAGAAATGTTTTGCATAATTTGATAGGAAATCACATTAAGTCTGTGGACTGCCTTGGGCATTGTGACCATTTCAACCATAATGTTTATTCCATTACAAGACCATTGGGTATCTTTTCAATACTTCAAATGTTTTTTGATTTCTTCAATCAATCTTTTCTAGTTCTCCATGTATAATTCATTCACCTCTCTGGTCATATTTATTCTTAAGCATTTTATTATTTTCTGTGCAGTTATTAAAGCGGTTGTTTCTACACTTTGTTTTCCTGTTGATTCAATGGTAGTGTAAAGAAATCAAATTGGTATTTGACCTTACTCTGGGTACATTGCCCTGTTCCTTTTTTAGCCTTAGTAATTTTTTGTGAAGCTTTTATATTTTTCTATATATAGTGTCGTGTGTGCATGTTGTGAAAATTTACCTCTTCTTTTTCAGTCTGAACATTTAATTTCTTTTTCTTGCCTGATCGTTGTGGCTAGGAATTCCAAGACTATATTGAATTGAAATTGTGAGAATGGGCAACCTTGTCTTGTCTCAGGATTTTGTGGGAAGGTTTCAGTTTTTCACAATTGAGTATTTTGCTGGCTATATATTTGTCATAATTAGCTTTTATTATGTTGAGATATGGTCCCTCTATTCCCACTGTGATAAAAACTTTTATTGCAAATAGGTGTTAAATTTTATCAAATGCTTTCTCTGCATCTACTGAGATGCTCATGTGGTGTTTTGTCCTCTCTGTTGTTGATATGGTGTATCACAATTGATTGATTGATTTACGTATGATAAACCATCATTTTTTTACTGGGATGAACCTAAGTTGACTAC
This sequence comes from Vicugna pacos, assembly GCF_048564905.1. Taxonomy (NCBI): domain Eukaryota; kingdom Metazoa; phylum Chordata; class Mammalia; order Artiodactyla; family Camelidae; genus Vicugna; species Vicugna pacos. Next base: position 47,247,407 of record NW_027328741.1, read on the forward strand.
GGTGTATAATCTTTTTCTACATGCTGTTGGATTCAGTATGTAATAATTTCTTAAGGACATTTACATTTATGTTTATCAATGATATTTGCCTATAGATTTCTCTTGGGGCAGTGTCTCTGTCTGGTTTTGGTATCAGATTGAAGTTGGCCTTACAGTGTGAGTTTGGGAATACTCTCTCTATATCAATCTTTTGGAAGAGTTTGAGGAGGGCTGATATGTATTATTCTTTGTATGTTTGTTCCAATTCCGAAGTGAAGCTATTTGGGTCTGAATTTGATTGCAGAGATTTTTTATTTTATTGATAATTTTTTTCGATTTCTGGTGATCAGACTGTTTAAATGGTTAATTTCTTCTTGATGCAATATAGGTGGGCTGAATATTTCCAAAAACTTCTCCATTATTTCCTGGTTATCCAGTTTGTTTCCATACATTTGCTCATGGTATTCACTTATGATATTATGCAAATTTGTTGTACATGTTTTAGTTTCTCCATTTTCATTTATTATATTAATTGCGTTCTCTCTCTTTTTTTGTTGGTGGGTCTGTCCAGAGTTTTGTCAATTTTGTTTGCTATTTCAAAAAAGAGTTTGATTGATTTTTTCTATTTTCTAATCTGTATTTCAATTTTTCTTCCTTGATCTTTCTTATTTCCCACTTTGTGCTGACCTTTGGCTTTGTTTAATCTTCTTTTCATGATTAGTTTACATAGAACGTAAGATTATTTATTTGTAATTGCTGTTCTACATTGAAGAGGGCCGTGTCACTTTCAACTTCCCTCTTAAGCCAGCTTTAACTGTATTCCATAGAATTTGTGTAGTGTTTTGTCATAATTGTCAAGATATTTTTTAATTACTTCTTTTACTTCATCACCTCCCCCCCTTGGAATAGAATCACATTTTTTAATATACATGTTTTCATATTTTCTCACAATTTTTCGGTGATAGAATTCTAGTTTCATGGTATTATACTCAGAAAAGTTGTCTAAAATAATTTTTATCTTCTTAAATTTGTTGAGGCTTCTTCTTTGCCTGAGTCAATCCTAGAAAATGTACCATCTGCACTGGAAAAGAATGTATATACTGTTTTGGGAAGTAGTACTTCTACATTCATAACCTGGGCTGGGATGGTTTGGTTTGAGGCACAGGATGCACAACAGCTCTGTGGTTGTCTTCGTGCATCCGGGCCACAAGGATGAGAGGACAAGGAACAGTGGTCAAAGTCCACAGCATGAGAAGTTGAAGCATTCCTCTCAGCATTATCTCCCAAAAGCAGATGCTACATTTTGGATGGCACAGAAATGGTACGGCACCAAGGACACCAAGGTCGGTCTGCGGGATCATTCCAGCAGGCACTGATGTATGACATCCATAGGTATGTTTCCACTGGTGTTTCTGTAGACAGACAAGTTCTGGGAAGAACTAGTTTCATTGGTACATTCCCATGAAACTAGAGAGCACAAGCAAACTCTCAGTTTGCAGTTTTGGTAACACTCCAAAATGAAATAGAGCCGAATGCAGAGCTGAGAACCTTTAGAAGCTTTATTTCCACAAGAGGAAGAGTCCTGTGCACTTTCAGAATTGAGAGATCAGCATAATAATTGTGCGGTTATGCTAATCGAAATAGTATGGGGGGTTAATCACAAACAAAGGAAACAACAGCAATTGGAAATATACCAGAAAACACACACAGGAACAGGACATGGCATCAATGTCTAGGAGAAATTGTCCTCACAGAAATAGCATGGAATTGCATAGAGCCAAGAGTCTAAAATTTTCACTTAACAAAACCCTAGAAGTCTGCATTAGATACCTGATATTACCTGACCAGTAGAGATGAAGAAGTACAGTAAAAGAAACAGGAAGTACCATTTTCAGTTCCAAAGAGACTGAAGGCCCAAAAGATAAGCTTTCAAACAACTAGACAGCAAAACGCTACCAGAGCAAGTATTGAAAACAGAGGTGAGGGAAACACTGAAGAACAACAGGGTCTCAGAATCACAAAAGGCAGAATACCAGAAAAGGGGAAGAGAAAGCCTTAAGACGAGCCAAACACTATCAGAAAACTCAGTGGATGAGATAATATCAGGGCAAAAATTCAGTCCTAAGCAGACTAGATAATGCAGAGGGATGCGTGAATGACTGTGAAGACAGGGGAACAGAAATCCCTCGGTCACAAGCACACATAGAAAAGCAAGTTCAAACCAATGAACACATTGCTGTCGAATCCTGGGTAAGAAAAGGCATGAAAGACAAGGAGTCATAAGAGTCCCAGATGGAAAAGCAAGACATAAAGAGAAAAAAATATCTGAAAAGATATCTGAAAAAAAATTTGACTGAAAATACTTAAAGCCAAGAAAGAATCATCTATTCAAATTCAGGAAGTACACAGCGTCCAAAGGAGGTGGAATACAAATAGAACTACCAGCGGTGGTATGATTCAAATCAACAGAGTTCACGAGCACTGCAGTGATTAAAATTGCACCTGGAGGAAAACAACATAGTCACCAGAGTACATCCAGAGGGGTTTCAGCTGATGTATCGGCAGCAATATTGTAGGACAGGGAGGAGTGACAGGACATAGACCACATCCTGAATGGCAAAATGCTGCCATCTCTGGTAGCCTATGCCACATGACCCCCATTTCTAATAATGGCAGAGATAGAGAATTCCACAGACCGGCAAATCTTAAAAGAATTCAGCAGTTCAAAACTTTTCCTAAAAGAAAGGTTGAGAATATTCCCCCGAATAGAAAAGCAGCAAGATGAAATGGAAAAGAAGCAAACCATTATTGGAAATGCAAGAAGAGCTTGAGTGGCAAAGAAGAAACAAGAAGGCAAGGAGGACATCAAAACCCTAATGATAGGAGAGGGAAGCAGGAAATCGTAGGTGATTGGAAGCACTTTCTTATGTGAATCAGCTTATATGACTCTCTCTTTGAAGTGAACGGAGAGATGAATGGCATGACATTTTTGCTAAACAAACGAGAAGCAGGCCAACAAAGAATCAAACAGACAAACAAGTAACAAAAGGGTATGGTTGGCTGACATATAACAAGGGAACCAGGATTATTCACAAGAAAATACTGAAGGTGATGTGAAGGATCATTTAGCACGCATCAACCCAGTATCGTGGCTTGCATATATTCAACACACTTGTTTTGTAAATAATAGGCGTGCATTTCTATTCATAAATATTGATTCATAAGAGCATATTGTGACCTAAACCAAATGCCGATTTGGTATCAGATGGATTCCTAGTCTGTGATATAGACTTGCAAGTCTTCCAACAGGATGAATGAATGCCATATTCTACCCTACATAGAGAAGAAATGGCATAAGCCTATAACAAAGACAAGTAGCTCTGCAAAAGTGTACCAAGAGCAAAAGGGATAGACATTAAAGTGCACATTGTTGTTGGTTTCATTTCTTGGAGTTTCAGCCCAATGAAACCAATGGATACATGTCCTGAGATTGTGGGGGTTTCAGCAGAAATCAACCAACGTATATGTATCCCGGATGTACGGGTATTACAGGAACATAAGATTCTTTATTGGGTCTCTGTGTACTGTGAAGTGTAAGAAAGTTAAAACACGTGTGGAACCATCAACTGAAAATGGACACACTTCCCTCCTTTGGTACTATGCATACAAATCTGAACAAAAGGATACAGGGGAGAACAAAGGCCCATGGGACGCTAGTGGGTAGAATCACATTTACCTTAGGAACCTCTCGTCGGGTGCAGCCACTCCCCTAACAATGACAAGAGGCAGGAGGCTTTGGGGGTGGCAGTTAGCGGTTGGATTCCAGGTGGAATGTTGGTGTGTACCGCGAGGCTTGTTGTGGCTGGTGGATCCTAGGTAACCGGGCAGAGTTCTGTGGGTGGATCAGGGTGATGGAGGGGCTGCCACCCTCTGTGGAGCTTGGCTTAGTTCTTTGGTCTGGGAAGCTGTGTAAGTTCGAGATACTGCTGCTGTTCCCCTAAGACCTGAGTTCAAGGGTCAGTTTCCAGAACCTGAAAGGCAGACAGTGCAAGATCAGCCTATCATCAGCTTACTGGTAAGGCTCCGAAGTACTTTCAGACTTGCCCAGTCCTGTTGAAGTCGACCTTATGGGAGACACGAAGAGAAGCTGGCTGAAAAGCTGGCTGCACGGACTGAGGAGAGATGCGAACACATTGATTAGAAATATTCTGCTACAATGGAGAATACTGGCCTGGAGACAGCTGTAGACAATACCAGGATCAAAAGACATTCATGAGACATATTGAACCTTGCTGATACTGGCAGAAACATACAGAGTGCCAACGTGGACTTGTGGAAGTTCCTCAATTCTCTGCTCCAAGAACGGGTCCAAGATGCCTGACGTCTAAAAGAGAAGAGATGGCAGAGATGATCAAAACGCTCATGTTCTTGAAAGAGGTCGTGAGAATCCACACTTCCCAAGGCGCATTTCCAAGCCATTTAGACCGAAATGCACCAATCACAGGTAAGCCTTATTCCAGGTTCGGGCCTAGCTAGCAAGCACTTTCTCTTCCATCCCCTCCACTCAGGCATCCATATTGAAGGATCAGTACCTGACCTGCAATGAGCCAGTACGAGAAATGCAAGCCCTTCTTAGAATCAGAGTTCTTCCTGCTTCACACTCTGTGAACAACAGTGAACTCCTTAAAGGTCAAATACTCTCGACTGAAATAGCTAGGAATTGAAAACTTCACTCACACGAAGAAACACTGTCCTTCCTCTAGATTCAGCCAATGCTGGGTTTATGTCAACTCTGGGGTGAAGGGAATGTGGTAAGTGAGGGGAATCTTTGACTGAACTTGAATATGTACTAGGCCTCATATTTTCAAGACAGTATAGGTAAATATTATAAGTCTGAAAGTGAACTCAACTGTAAAAGTCGACAAAGACATTAAAGATTCAGCTTATGTGGAGAGTCATTCACTTGATTCAAGCACCCGGGGCACTATATCATGGGGGAGCAGACTTGGTTGCGTTAAATGACTTTAACCAACATGATCGGATGATTAAGCGTTCTCATCACTGATAGAAAAACACCTGGTTCTCAATAGCCTAACATAGCTACAGCAGGGTTCTCATAAATATAATGCTTCTAGGTGGTTTTGGATTCAAACCTAAATGTATATATTTGGTTTGTTTTCTTTTGTATTTTCCTAGAGTGGGATGATACACCTAGAAATGCCAACACTGGCCAGTAGGAGTCATAGGGAGTAAAGGGCACAACATGCACAAGTGAATCCAATGATGGGGGTTATTCCTATTTTTCAATAGGTATTTCATGGTTCCTGTTGGTTTCGGAGGCTTCAACAGGAAAGAGTTGACATGACCCCTTTAACAGTTTGGACCGCTAGTTTGCATTCTATCTGTCTAGGTTTTCCTTAGTGCTGACAAAATGGTACCAAAATTGACAAGTCTGGCTTCTAGGTCGATTTAGTATTTTTCAAAAGCTAACTTCATTTTCGTATAACTCCCTAAACATGTAAACCGATTCTATTAAACTTGTTAAAGCCTGCAAATGAGATGTCAACACAATGTCAAAACTGGAGTCTTCGGACAATCCTTCCCAACATGGCTGTATAGAAACAAAGAGCAAAACAAAAATCACATTTCTGTGATATGAATCTGGATAGTGTTTATTCATCGATGCCCAGTTGGCAGAGAAGCAGTGCAACGTGCGCACACTCGCTCCCATGTACACAGCAATGGAAACATCCACTCACCCAGCCTTTGGCACAGGACACTTGCCGAAGAGAGGTCTGTTACTTCCAAAGACAGGATGAGGCCTCAGAACACCTGGAAGCAGGAGAAGGCAAAGCAGGGAATGGAAACCAGTGCAGGGTCTAACCCCTGGTGATGGAGCAGCAAAGGTGAAACTCTCTTTAACTTGGACGCACACTCTCAAGCGGACAGGAGACATGGGATTGAAGGTGATGTGCTGAGTGTTAGAAGAGTGCACAGCAGACGCTTGGCTGGCAGAACTCAAAGAAACCAGCACAAAATATCCCCAAAGTTGATTCTGAGACCAAGATCCGAGCTGCCAAATTTGAGGTAGCAGAGACAGCGGTCAGTGAGGAATAGGGCTATGGATGATGGCACACGATGGTTCTCAGGGATCAAGAGTGGGTTGTGGGATGTGGTGGGTCTATCAAGAGAGCAAACCCACCAGTGACACCAATGAGAAAGCAACTACACTGGCGTGCGCGGTTGAGATTATCTATATGTCCCATGGCTACACACAGTGAATCTGCAGGACCAGGGACCAATTGGGCATTTGGCCAATAGAGCACGTGTGGGGCTGAATCATAGATATCATGCATCGGGTCTGAGGGATCCAGGGGGCCTTCACTTTGAAATCAGAATGAAAAGCCTTAGGATCTGCTACATTCATAACCTGCTCTAGGATTATGGTTTGATTCCAGGCACAGGGTGCGCAACAGCTCTCTGGTTGCCTTCGTGCACCCGTGCTACAAGGACGAGAGGACAAGAAAGAGAGGTCAAAGTCCACAGCGTGAGAAGTGGAAGCATTTCCTTCAGCATTATCTCCCAAAAGCCGATGCTACATTTTGGATGGCACCAGCACGGTACGGCACCGAGGACACCAAGGTCGGTCTGCGGAATCTTTCCAGCAGGCCCTGATGTGTGACATCCATAGATCTGATTCCACTGGTGTTTCTGTAGACAGAGAAGCTCTGGGAAGGACTGGTTTCACTCGGACATTCCCGTGGCACTACAAAGCACAAACGCACTCTCAGTTGGCTGTTTTGGAAACACTCCAAAATGTCACAGAGCAGAATGCAGAGCTGAGAACTTTAGAAGCTTCATTTCCACAAGAGGAAGTGTCCTGTGCACTTTCAGAATTGTGAGATAAGCGTAATCAAAAGGAGTTTATGCTAATCGAAATAGTATGTGGTGTTCATCAAAACAAAGGCAACACCAGCAATTGGAGGGGTACCAGGCAACACACACAGGAACAGGACATGGCATCAATGTCTAGGAGAAATTGTCCTCACAGGAATCCCATGGAATTGCGCAGAGAAAAGATTCTAACGTTTTCACTTAACAAAGCCCTACAAGTCTACATTAGATACCTGATATTACCTGACCAGTGGAGATGAAGAAGTACAGTAAAAGAAGCAGGAAGTTCTATTTTCAGTTCCAAAGAGATTGAAGGCCCAAAAGATAAGCTTTCAAACAACTAGACTGCAAAACTCTATCCAGAGCAAGTATTGAAAACGGAGGTGAGGGAATCCCTGAAAAACAACAGTGTATCAGAATCACAAAAGGCAGAATGCCAGAAAAGGGGAAGAGAAAGTCGAAAGACGAGCCAAATATCAGAAAACTCAATGGATGGGATAATATCAAGGCTAAAATTCAGTACTAAGCAGACTAGATAATGCGGAGGGACGCGTGAATGACTGTGAAGACAGGGGGACAGAAATCCCTCGTCAGAAACAGACATAGGAAAGCAAGTGCAAACCAATGAACACATTGCTGTTGAATCCTGGGGTAAGACAAGGCATGAAAGACTAGGATTCGTAAGAGTCCCAGATGGAAAAGCAAGAGAGAAAGAAACACAAAATTTCTGAAAAGTGATCTGTCGAAAAATCAGACTGAAACTTGCTGAAAGCCAAGACAGAATCATCTATGCGAATTCAGGAAGTACACAGCATCCAAAGGAGGTGGAATCCCAATAGACCTACCAGCAGCTGAAGGAGTCAAATCAACAAAGTTGATGAGCATCCCAGTGATTTAAAATGTGCCTGGAGGAAAACCACATAGTCCCAAGAGAACCTCCAGAGGGGTTTCAGCCTATATATCGGCAGCCATATTGCAGGAGAGGGAGGAGTGCCAGGACATAGACCACATCCTGAATGGCCAAATGCTGCCATCTAGGGTAGCCTAGGCCACATGACCGCCATTTCTAATAACGGCAGAGCTAGAGAATTCCACAGACCGGCCAATCTTAAAAGAATTCAGCAGTTCCAACCTTATCCTAAAAGAAAGGTTGAGAATCCTCCCCTGAAGAGAAAAGCAGCAAGAAGAAAAGGAAAGAAGAAAACCAGTATTGGAAATGCAAGAAGAGCATGAGTGGCAAAAAGAAACAAGAAGAAGGCAAGGAGGACATCAAAACCCTAAAGATGGGAGAGGGAAGCAGGAAGTCCTAGGTGATTGGAAGCACTATCTTAACTAAATCAGCTTATATGACTCTCTGTTGGAAGCGAACGGAGAGATGCATGGCCTGACGTGATTGCAAAACTAACGAGAAGCAGACCAACAAAGAATCAAACCAACAAACAAGCACCCAAAGGGTACGGTTTACTGACAGATACCAAGGGAACTATGATTATTCGAAAGAAAATACTCAAGGTGATGTCAAGGATCATTCAGCCCGCATCGACCCAGTATCGCGGCTTGCATGTACTCAGCACACTTGTATTCGGAAATCAGAGGCGTGCATTTATATTCGTAAATATTGATTCATAAGAGCATATCGTGACCTACCCAAAGGCCGATTTGGAGTCAAATGGATTCCTAGTCCGTGATATAGACTTGCAAGTCTTCCAACAGGATGAATGAATGCCATATTCTACCCTACGTCGAGAATAAATGGCATAAGCCTATCACAAAGACAAGTAGCTTTGCAAAAGTGTACTAAGTGCAAAACAGACAGACAGTAAAGTGCACATTGGGGTTGGTTTCATTTCTAGGAATTTCAGCCCCCATGAAACCAATGGATCCATGTCCTGAGAGTGCGGGGTTTTCAGCAGAAATCAATCGAAGTATATGTATTCCAGGTGTCCGGATGTTACAGGAACAATAGTTTCCTGTAGTGGGTCTCTGTGTACTTTGAACTGTTAGAGAGTTTAAAGACGTGTGAAACCATCAACTGAAAATGGAAACACTTCCCTCCGTTGGTAGTGTGCATAGAGATCTGAACAAAAGGGAAGAGGGAAGAACAAAGGCCCATGGGACGCTAGTGGGTAGAATCACATTTACCTTAGGAACCGCTCGTCAGGTGCAGCCCCTCCCCCAACACTGACAAGATGCAGGAGCCATTGGGGATGGCAGTTAGCTGTTGCATTCCAGGTGGAATGTTGGTGTGTACCGCGAGGCTTGTTGTGGCTGGTGGATCCTAGGTAACCGGGCAGAGTTCTGTGGGTGGATCAGTGTGATGGAGTGGCTGCCGCTCTCTGTGGAGCTTGGCTTAGGTCTTTGGTCCGGGAAGCTGTGTCAGTTCGAGATACTGCTGCTGCCCAAAGACCTGAGTTCACGGGTCAGTTTCCAGAAACTGAAAGGTTAGAGAGTGGAAGATCTGCCTGTCATCAGCTTACTGGTGAGGCTCCGAGGTACTGTCAGACTTGCCCAGTCCTGGTGAAGTCGACTTAATGGGAGACAAGAAGAGAAGCTGGCCGAAATGCTGGCTGCACGGATTGAGGAGAGATGCGAACACACTGATGAGAGATGTTGTGCTACAGTGGAGAATACTGGCCTGGAGACAGCTGTAGAGGATACCAGGCTCGAAAGTCATTCATGAGACATATTGAACCTCGCTGATCCTGGCAGAAACCTACGGAGTGCCAACGTGGACTTGAGGAAGTTCCTCGATTCTCTGCTCCAAGAACGGGTCCAAGATCCCTGACGTCTAAAAGAGAAAGATGGCCGAGATGATCAAAACGCTCATGTTCTTGGAAGAGGTCGTGAGAATCCACACGTCCCAAGGGGCATTTCCAAGCCCTTGAGACCAAAATGCACCAAGCCCAGGTAAGCCTTTTCCCAGGTTTGGGCCTAGCTATCAAGCACTTGCTATTCCCTCCCCTCTACTCAGGCATCCATTTGAAGGATCAGAACCTGAGCTGCAATGAAGCTAGTACGAGAATGGGAAGCCCCTCCTAGAACCAGAGTTCCTCAAGCTTCACACTCTGTGAACAACAGTGATCTCCTTAAAGGTCAAATAGTCTCGACTGAAATATATAGGGATTGAATACTTACCTCCCACAAAGAAACGATGGCCGTCCACTAGATTCCGCAAATGCTGGGTTTATGTCTTCTCTGGGGTGAAGGGAGTGTGGTAAGTGAGGGGAATCTTTGACTGAACTTGAATATGTATTATGCCTCCGTATTTCAAGACAGTCTAGGTAAATATTAGAATCAGATAGTGAACTGAACTGTAAAATTCGCCAATGACATTAAAGACACAGCTATGTGGACAGTCTTTCACTTCAGTCAAGCCGCCGGGGGCATTATATCATGGGGTGCAGACTTGGTTGCGTTAAATTGCTTTACCCAACATGATCGGATGATTAAGGTTTCTCATCACTGATAGGAGAACACCTGGTTCTCAATAGTCTAGCACAGCTGCAGCAGGGTTCCCTGAGTTATAATGCCTCTAGGTGCTTTTGGATTCAAACCTAAATGTATTATTTGGTTTGCTTTCTCTTGTATTTTCCTAGAGAGGGATGTTACCCCTTGAAATGCCAACACTGGCCAGTAGGTGTCATTGCGAGTAAAGGGCACCACATGCACTAGTGAATCCAAGGTTGGGGGTTATTTCATGTTTCCAAAAGGTATTTCATGGTTCCTGTTGGTTTCAGAGGCTTCAACAGGAAAGAGTTGACATGACCCCTTTAAGAGTTTGGACTGCTAATTTGCATTCTATCTGTCTATGTTTTCCTTACAGCTGACAAAATGTTAACGAAATTGACAATTCTGGTTTCTAGGTCCATTTAGTACGTTTCAAAACTAACTTCATTTTCGTATAACTCCCAAAACATGTAAATCAATTCTATTAAACTTTTTAAAGACTGCAAATGAGATATCAACACAATGTCAAAACTGTAGTGTTCGGACAATCCCTCCCACCACGGCTGTATAGAAACATAGAGCTAAACAAAAATCACATTTCTGTGAAATGTATCTGGAAAGTGTAGATTCATCGATGCCCAGTTGGCAGAGAAGCAGTGCAACCTGCGCTCACACGCTCCCATGTACAAAGCAATGGAAACATCCACTCACACAGCCCTTGGCACAGGACAATTGCCGAACAGAGGTCTGTTACTTCCAAGGACAGGATGAGACCTCAGAACCCCTGGAAGCAGGAGAAGGCAAAGCAGGGAATGGAAACCAGTGCAGGGTCTGACCCCTGGTGATGGAGCAGCAAAGGTGAAACTCTCTTTAACTTGGACGCACACTCTCAAGCTGACAGGAGACATGGGATTGAAGGTGATGCGCTGAGTGTTAGAAGAGTGCACAGCAGATGCCTGGCTGACAGAACTCCAAGAAACCAGCGCAAAATATCCCCACAGTTGATTCTGAGACCAAGATCTGAGCTGCCAAATTTGAGGTAGCAGAGGCAGCGGTCAGTGAGGGATAGGGCTACGGATGATGGCACACGCTGAGTCTCAGGGATCTGGAGTGCGTTGTGGGATGTGGTGGGTCCTATCAAGAGAGCAAACCGACCCGTGACCCCAATGAGAAAGCAACCACACTGGCGCGCGCGGTTGAGATTACCGATATGTCCCATGGCCACACCCAGTGCATCTGCAGGACCAGAGACCAATTGGACATTTTGCCAATAGAGCACGTGTGGGGCTGAATCAGAGATATCGTGCATCGGGTCTGAGGGATCCAGGGGGCCTTGGGTTTGAAATCAGAATGAAAAGCCTTAGGATCTTCTTCATTCATAACCTGGGCTAGGATTATGGATTTGTTTGAGGCACAGGATGCACAACAACTCTGTGGTTGCCTCCGTGCACCCGTGCCACAAGGATGAGAGGACAAGGAAGAGTGGTCCAAGTCCATCGCGTGAGAAGATGAAGTATTTCCTCCAGCATTATCTCCCAAAAGCAGATGCTACGTTTTGAATGGCACAGGCACGGTACTGCACCGAGGACACCAAGATCAGTCTGCGGGATCTTTCCAGCAGGCCCTGAAGTGTGACATCCATACATATGATTCCACAGGTGTTTCTGTAGACAGCGAAGTTCTGGGAAGGACTGGTTTCATTGGGACATTCCCGTGGCATTATAAAGCACAAGCGCACTCTCAGTTTGCTGTTTTGGAATCACTCCAAAATGACATAGAGCAGAATGCAGAGCTGAGAGCCTTTAGAAGCTTCATTTCCACCAGAGGATGTGCCCTGTGAACATTCAGATTTGTGAGATAAGCGTAAGGAAAATGAGGTTATGCTAATCGAAATAGTATGGGGTGTTCATCACAACAAAGGCAACACAAGCAATTGGAGAAATACCAGACAACACACTCAGGAACAGGACATGGCATCAATGTGTAGCAGAAATTGTCCTCGCAGAAATCCCATGGAATTGCGTAGAGCCAAGAGTCTAAAATTTCTCTTAACAAAACCCTAGAAGTCTACATTAGATACCTGAAATTACCTGACCAGTAGAGATGAAGAAGTACAGTAAAAGAAACAGGAAGTACCATTTTCAATTCCAATGAGGTTGAAGGCCCAAAAGATAAGCTTTCAAACAACTAGACTGCAAAACGCTATCCAGAGCAAGTATTGAAAACGGAGGTGAGGGAAACACTGAAGAACAACAGTGTCTCAGAATCACAAAAGGCAGAATACCAGAAAAGGGGAAGAGAAAGCCTTAAGACGAGCCAAATAATAACAGAAAACTCAGTGGATGAGATAATATCAGGGCTAAAATTCAGTCCTAAGCAGACTAGATAATGCGGAGGGACGCGTGAATGACTGTGAAGACAGGGGAACAGAAATCCCTCGGTCAGAAGCAGACATAGGAAAGCAAGGGCACACCAATGAAAACATTGCTGTTGAATCCTGGGTAAGACAAGGCATGAAAGACTAGGATTCGAAAGAGTCCCAGGTGGAAAAGCAAGAGATAAAGAAACAAAAAATGTCTGAAAAGGTATCTGTAGAAAAATCAGACTGAAACTAGCTGAAAGCTAAGAAAGAATCGTCTATGCGAATTCAGGAAGTACACAGCGTCCAAAGGAGATGGAATCCCAGTAGACCTACCAGCAGCTGTAGGATTCAAATCAACAAAGTTCATGAGCATCCCAGTGATTTAAAACGCGCCTGGAAAAAATCACCAGAGTCACAAGAGAACCTCCAGAGGGGTTTCAGCTGATATCTCGGGCAGCAATATTGCAGGACAGGGAGGAGTGCCAGGACATAGACCATAACCTGAATGGCAAAATGCTGCCATCTCGGGTAGCCTATGCCACATGACCGCCATTTCTAATAACGGCAGAGCAGGAGATTTCCACAGACCGGCAAATCTTAAAAGAATTCAGCAGTTCGAAACTTATCCTACAAGAAAGGATGAGAATTCTCCCCTGAATAGAAATGAAGCAAGATGAAATGGAAAGAAGAAAACCAGTATTGGAAATGCAAGAAGAGCATGAGTGGCAAAGAAGAAACTAGAAGAAGGCAAGGAGGACATCCAAACCCTAAAGATGGGAGAGGGAAGCAGGAAATCCTAGGTGATTGGAAGCACTATCTTAAGTGAATCAGCTTATGTGACTCTCTGTTGGAAGCGAACGGAGAGATGCATGGCCTGACGTGTTTGCAAAACAAACGAGAAGCAGACCAACAAAGAATCAAACAAACAAAAAAGCACCAAAAGGGTACGTTTGGCTGACATATAACAAGGGAACCATGATTATTCAAAAGAAAATACCCAAGGTGATGTCAAGGATATTTCAGCACCCATTGACCCAGTTTCGCGGCTTCAATGTACTCAGCACACTTGTATTCGGAAATCAGAGGCGTGCATTTATATTCGTAAATATTGATTGATATGAGCAAATCGTGACCTACCACAAATGCCGATTTGGAATCAAATGGATTCCTAGTCCGTGATATAGACTTGCAAGTCTTCCAACAGGATGAATGAATGCCATATTCTAGCCTACGTCGAGAAGAAATGGCATAAGCCTATAACAAAAACAAGAAGCTCTGCAAAAGTTTACTAAGAGCAAAAGAGACAGACAGTAAAGTGCACATTGGGGTTGGATTCATTCCTAGGAATTTCAGCCCCCATGAAACCAATGGATCCATGTCCTGAGAGTGCGGGGGCTTCAGCAGAAATCGACCGACGGATATGTATTCCTGGTGTCCGGATATTACAGGAACATAAGTTTCCTTTAGTGGGTCTCTGTGTACTGTGAACGGTTAGAAAGTTTAAAGACGTGTGAAATAAATCAACTGAAAATGGACACACTTCCCTCCGTTGGTACTGTGCATACAGATCTGAAGAGAAGGAGAGAGGGAAGAACAAAGGCCCATGGGACGCTAGTGGGTAGAATCACATTTACCTTAGGAACCGCTCGTCGGGTGCAGCCCCTCCCCCAACACTGACAAGATGCAGCAGCCATTGGGGATGGCAGTTAGCGGTTGGATTCCAGGTGGAATGTTGGTGTGTACCACGAGGCTTGTTGTGGCTGGTGGATCCTAGGTAACCGGGCAGAGTTCTGTGGGTGGATCAGTGTGATGGAGGGGCTGCCGCCCTCTGTGGAGCTTGGCTTAGCTCTTTGTTCCGGGAAGCTGTGTCAGTTCGAGATACTGCTGCTGCCCAAAGACCTGAGTTCACGGGTCAGTTTCCAGAACCTGAAAGGGCAGACAGTGGAAGATCTGCCTGTCATCAGCTTACTGGCGAGGCTCCGAGGTACTTTCAGGCTTGCCCAGTCCTGTTGAAGTCGACTTTATGGGAGACACGAAGAGAAGCTGGCCTAAAAGCGGGCTGCAAGGATTGAGGAGAGATGCGAACACACTGAAGAGAGGTGTTGTGCTACAGTGGAGAATACTGGCCTGGAGACAGCTGTAGAGGATACCAGGCTCCAAAGGCTTTCATGAGACATATTGAACCTCGCTGACACTGGCAGAAACATACGGAGTGCCAACGTGGACTTGAGGAAGTTCCTCAATTTTCTGCTCCAAGAACGGGTCCAAGTTCCCTGACGTCTAAAAGAGAAGAGATGGCAGAAGTGATCGAAACGCTGAAGTTCTTGGAAGAGGACTTGAGAATCCACACATCCCAAGGGGCATTTCCAAGAAATTCATAACAAAGTGCAGCAAGCCCAGGTAAGCCTTTTCCCAGGTTTGGGCCTAGCTAACAAGCACTTGCTCTTCCCTCCCCTCCACTCAGGTATCCATTTTGAAGGATCACTACCTGAGCTGCTATGAAGCCAGCACGAGAAGAGCAAGCCCCTCCTACAATAAGAGTTCCTCCAGCTTCACACTCTGTGAACATCAGTGAGCAACTTAAAGGTCAAATAGTCTCAACTGCAATAGATAGGAATTGAATACTTTGCTCACACAAAGAAACGATAGCCTTCTGCTAGATTCAGCAATTGCTGGGTTTATGCCTTCTCTGGGGTGAATGGAGTGTGGTAAGTGAGGGGAATCTTTGACTGAACTTGATTATGTATTAGGCCTCCATTTTTCAAGACACTATAGCTAATTATTAAAAGTCAGATAGGGAACTGAAGTGTAAAAGTCGCCAATGACATTAAAGATACAGATTATGAGGACCGTCTTTCAGTTGAGTCAAGCCCCCGGGAGCTCTATAGCATGGGGGTTGCAGCCTTGGTTGCGTTAAATTGCTTTTCCCAACATGATCAGATGATTAAGAGTTCTAATCAGTGATAGAAGAACACCTAGATCTCAGTAGACTAGCATGGCTGCAGCAGGGTTCTCATAGCTACAATGTTTCTAGGTGATTTTGGATTCAAACCTAAATGTATATATTTGGTTTGCTTTCTCTTGTATTTTCAAAGAGAGGGATGTTACCCCTTGAAATGCCATCATCGTCCAGTAGGTGTCATTGGGAGTAAAGGGCACCAAAAGCACAAGTGAATCCAAGGTTGGGGGTTATTTCATGTTTCCAATAGATATTTCATGGTTCCTATTGGTTTCGGAGGCTTCAAAAGGAAAGAGTTGACATGACCCCTTTAGCAGTTTGGACTGCTACTTTGCATTCTATCTGTCTATGTTTTACTTACAGCTGACAATATGTTACCGAAATTGACAATTCTGGTTTCTAGGTCCATTTAGTACGCTTCAAAACTAACTTCATTTTCGTATAACTCCCAAAACATGTAAATCAATTCTATTAAACTTTATAAAGACTACAAATGAGATATCAACACAATGTCAAAACGGTAGTGTTCGGACAATCCCTCCCACCACGGCTGTATAGAAACAAAGAGCTAAACAAAAATCACATTTCTGTGAAATGTATCTGGAAAGTGTTGATTCATCGATGCCCAGTTGGCAGAGAAGCAGTGCAAACTGCGCTCACACGCTCCCATGTACAAAGCAATGGAAACATCCACTCACACAGCCCTTGGCACAGGACACTTGCCGAAGAGAGGTCTGCTACTTCCAAGGACAGGATGAGGCCTCAGAACCCCTGGAAACAGGCGAAGGCAAAGCAAGGAATGGAAACCAGTGCAGGGTCTGACCCCTGGTGATGGAGCAGCAAAGGTGAAACTCTCATTAACATGGACACACACTCTCAAGCGGACAGGAGACATGGGATTGAAGGTGATGCGCTGAGTGTTAGAAGAGTGCACAGCAGATGCTTGGCTGACAGAACTCCAAGAAACCAGCGCAAAATATCCCCACAGTTGATTCTGAGACCAAGATCTGAGCTGCCAAATTTGAGGTAGCAGAGGCAGCGGTCAGTGAGGGATAGGGCTACGGATGATGGCACACGCTGAGTCTCAGGGATCTGGAGTGCGTTGTGGGATGTGGTGGGTCCTATCAAGAGAGCAAACCGACCCGTGACCCCAATGAGAAAGCAACCACACTGGCGCGCGCGGTTGAGATAACCGATATGTCCCATGGCCACACCCAGTGCATCTGCAGGACCAGAGACCAATTGGACATTTTGCCAATAGAGCATGTGTGGGGCTGAATCAGAGATATCGTGCATCGGGTCTGAGGGATCCAGGGGGCCTTGGGTTTGAAATCAGAATGAAAAGCCTTAGGATCTTCTTCATTCATAACCTGGGCTAGGATTATGGATTTGTTTGAGGCACAGGATGCACAACAACTCTGTGGTTGCCTCCGTGCACCCGTGCCACAAGGATGAGAGGACAAGGAAGAGTGGTCCAAGTCCATCGCGTGAGAAGATGAAGTATTTCCTCCAGCATTATCTCCCAAAAGCAGATGCTACGTTTTGAATGGCACAGGCACGGTACTGCACCGAGGACACCAAGATCAGTCTGCGGGATCTTTCCAGCAGGCCCTGAAGTGTGACATCCATACATATGATTCCACAGGTGTTTCTGTAGACAGCGAAGTTCTGGGAAGAACTGGTTTCATTGGGACATTCCCGTGGCATTATAAAGCACAAGCGCACTCTCAGTTTGCTGTTTTGGAATCACTCCAAAATGACATAGAGCAGAATGCAGAGCTGAGAGCCTTTAGAAGCTTCATTTCCACCAGAGGATGTGCCCTGTGAACATTCAGATTTGTGAGATAAGCGTAATGAAAATGAGGTTATGCTAATCGAAATAGTATGGGGTGTTCATCACAACAAAGGCAACACAAGCAATTGGAGAAATACCAGACAACACACTCAGGAACAGGACATGGCATCAATGTCTAGCAGAAATTGTCCTCACAGAAATCCCATGGAATTGCGTAGAGCCAAGAGTCTAAAATTTCTCTTAACAAAACCCTAGAAGTCTACATTAGATACCTGAAATTACCTGACCAGTAGAGATGAAGAAGTACAGTAAAAGAAACAGGAAGTACCATTTTCAATTCCAATGAGGTTGAAGGCCCAAAAGATAAGCTTTCAAACAACTAGACTGCAAAACGCTATCCAGAGCAAGTATTGAAAACGGAGGTGAGGGAAACACTGAAGAACAACAGTGTCTCAGAATCACAAAAGGCAGAATACCAGAAAAGGGGAAGAGAAAGCCTTAAGACGAGCCAAATAATATCAGAAAACTCAGTGGCTGAGATAATATCAGGGCTAAAATTCAGTCCTAAGCAGACTAGGTAATGCGGAGGGACGCGTGAATGACTGTGAAGACAGGGGAACAGAAATCCCTCGGTCAGAAGCAGACATAGGAAAGCAAGTGCAAACCAATGAAAACATTGCTGTTGAATCCTGGGTAAGACAAAGAATGAAAGACTAGGATTCGAAAGAGTCCCAGAAGGAAAAGCAAGAGATAAAGAAACAAAATATGTCTGAAAAGACATCTGTAGAAAAATCAGACTGAAACTAGCTGAAAGCTAAGAAAGAATCATCTATGCGAATTCAGGAAGTACACAGCGTCCAAAGGAGGTGGAATCCCAATAGACCTACCAGCAGCTGTAGGATTCAAATCAACAAAGTTCATGAGCATCCCAGTGATTTAAAACGCGCCTGGAAAAAATCACCAGAGTCACAAGAGAACCTCCAAAGGGGTTTCAGCTGATATCTCGGGCAGCAATATTGCAGGACAGGGAGGAGTGCCAGGACATAGACCATAACCTGAATGGCAAAATGCTGCCATCTCGGGTAGCCTATGCCACATGACCGCCATTTCTAATAACGGCAGAGCAAGAGATTTCCACAGACCGGCAAATCTTAAAAGAATTCAGCAGTTCGAAACTTATCCTACAAGAAAGGATGAGAATTCTCCCCTGAATAGAAATGCAGCAAGATGAAATGGAAAGAAGAAAACCAGTATTGGAAATGCAAGAAGAGCATGAGTGGCAAAGAAGAAACTAGAAGAAGGCAAGGAGGACATCCAAACCCTAAAGATGGGAGAGGGAAGCAGGAAATCCTAGGTGATTGGAAGCACTATCTTAAGTGAATCAGCTTATATGACTCTCTGTTGGAAGCGAACGGAGAGATGCATGGCCTGACGTGTTTGCAAAACAAACGAGAAGCAGACCAACAAAGAATCAAACGAACAAAAAAGCACCAAAAGGGTACGTTTGGCTGACATATAACAAGGGAACCATGATTATTCAAAAGAAATTACCCAAGGTGATGTCAAGGATGTTTCAGCACCCATTGAGCCAGTTTCGTGGCTTCAATGTACTCAGCACACTTGTATTCGGAAATCAGAGGCGTGCATTTATATTCGTAAATATTGATTGATATGAGCAAATCGTGACCTACCCCAAATGCCGATTTGGAATCAAATGGATTCCTAGTCCGTGATATAGACTTGCAAGTCTTCCAACAGGATGAATGAATGCCATATTCTAGCCTACGTCGAGAAGAAATGGCATAAGCCTATAACAAAGACAAGTAGCTCTGCAAAAGTGTACTAAGAGCAAAAGAGACAGACAGTAAAGTGCACATTGGGGTTGGATTCATTCCTAGGAATTTCAGCCCCCATGAAACCAATGGATCCATGTCCTGAGAGTGCGGGGGCTTCAGCAGAAATCGACCGACGGATATGTATTCCGGGTGTCCGGATATTATAGGAACATAAGTTTCCTTTAGTGGGTCTCTGTGTACTGTGAACGGTTAGAAAGTTTAAAGACGTGTGAAATAAATCAACTGAAAATGGACACACTTCCCTCCGTTGGTACTGTGCATACAGATCTGAAGAGAAGGAGAGAGGGAAGAACAAAGGCCCATGGGGCGCTAGTGGGTAGAATCACATTTACCTTAGGAACCGCTCGTCGGGTGCAGCGCCTCCCCCAACACTGACAAGATGCAGCAGCCATTGGGGATGGCAGTTAGCGGTTGGATTCCAGGTGGAATGTTGGTGTGTACCGCGAGGCTTGTTGTGGCTGGTGGATCCTAGGTAACCGGGCAGAGTTCTGTGGGTGGATCAGTGTGATGGAGGGGCTGCCGCCCTCTGTGGAGCTTGGCTTAGCTCTTTGTTCCGGGAAGCTGTGTCAGTTCGAGATACTGCTGCTGCCCAAAGACCTGAGTTCACGGGTCAGTTTCCAGAACCTGAAAGGGCAGACAGTGGAAGATCTGCCTGTCATCAGCTTACTGGCGAGGCTCCGAGGTACTTTCAGGCTTGCCCAGTCCTGTTGAAGTCGACTTTATGGGAGACACGAAGAGAAGCTGGCCTAAAAGCGGGCTGCAAGGATTGAGGAGAGATGCGAACACACTGAAGAGAGGTGTTGTGCTACAGTGGAGAATACTGGCCTGGAGACAGCTGTAGAGGATACCAGGCTCCAAAGGCTTTCATGAGACATATTGAACCTCGCTGACACTGGCAGAAACATACGGAGTGCCAACGTGGACTTGAGGAAGTTCCTCAATTTTCTGCTCCAAGAACGGGTCCAAGTTCCCTGACGTCTAAAAGAGAAGAGATGGCAGAAGTGATCGAAACGCTGAAGTTCTTGGAAGAGGACTTGAGAATCCACACATCCCAAGGGGCATTTCCAAGAAATTCATAACAAAGTGCAGCAAGCCCAGGTAAGCCTTTTCCCAGGTTTGGGCCTAGCTAACAAGCACTTGCTCTTCCCTCCCCTCCACTCAGGTATCCAGTTTGAAGGATCACTACCTGAGCTGCTATGAAGCCAGCACGAGAAGAGCAAGCCCCTCCTACAATAAGAGT
This sequence comes from Vicugna pacos, assembly GCF_048564905.1. Taxonomy (NCBI): domain Eukaryota; kingdom Metazoa; phylum Chordata; class Mammalia; order Artiodactyla; family Camelidae; genus Vicugna; species Vicugna pacos. The sequence continues at coordinate 47,267,939 of NW_027328741.1, forward strand.
TCCTCCAGCTTCACACTCTGTGAACATCAGTGAGCAACTTAAAGGTCAAATAGTCTCAACTGCAATAGATAGGAATTGAATACTTTGCTCACACAAAGAAACGATAGCCTTCTGCTAGATTCAGCAATTGCTGGGTTTATGCCTTCTCTGGGGTGAATGGAGTGTGGTAAGTGAGGGGAATCTTTGACTGAACTTGATTATGTATTAGGCCTCCATTTTTCAAGACACTATAGCTAATTATTAAAAGTCAGATAGGGAACTGAAGTGTAAAAGTCGCCAATGACATTAAAGATACAGATTATGAGGACCGTCTTTCAGTTGAGTCAAGCCCCCGGGAGCTCTATAGCATGGGGGTTGCAGCCTTGGTTGCGTTAAATTGCTTTTCCCAACATGATCAGATGATTAAGAGTTCTAATCAGTGATAGAAGAACACCTAGATCTCAGTAGACTAGCATGGCTGCAGCAGGGTTCTCATAGCTACAATGTTTCTAGGTGATTTTGGATTCAAACCTAAATGTATATATTTGGTTTGCTTTCTCTTGTATTTTCAAAGAGAGGGATGTTACCCCTTGAAATGCCATCATCGTCCAGTAGGTGTCATTGGGAGTAAAGGGCACCAAAAGCACAAGTGAATCCAAGGTTGGGGGTTATTTCATGTTTCCAATAGATATTTCATGGTTCCTATTGGTTTCGGAGGCTTCAAAAGGAAAGAGTTGACATGACCCCTTTAGCAGTTTGGACTGCTACTTTGCATTCTATCTGTCTATGTTTTACTTACAGCTGACAATATGTTACCGAAATTGACAATTCTGGTTTCTAGGTCCATTTAGTACGCTTCAAAACTAACTTCATTTTCGTATAACTCCCAAAACATGTAAATCAATTCTATTAAACTTTATAAAGACTACAAATGAGATATCAACACAATGTCAAAACGGTAGTGTTCGGACAATCCCTCCCACCACGGCTGTATAGAAACAAAGAGCTAAACAAAAATCACATTTCTGTGAAATGTATCTGGAAAGTGTTGATTCATCGATGCCCAGTTGGCAGAGAAGCAGTGCAAACTGCGCTCACACGCTCCCATGTACAAAGCAATGGAAACATCCACTCACACAGCCCTTGGCACAGGACACTTGCCGAAGAGAGGTCTGCTACTTCCAAGGACAGGATGAGGCCTCAGAACCCCTGGAAACAGGCGAAGGCAAAGCAAGGAATGGAAACCAGTGCAGGGTCTGACCCCTGGTGATGGAGCAGCAAAGGTGAAACTCTCATTAACATGGACACACACTCTCAAGCGGACAGGAGACATGGGATTGAAGGTGATGCGCTGAGTGTTAGAAGAGTGCACAGCAGATGCTTGGCTGACAGAACTCCAAGAAACCAGCGCAAAATATCCCCACAGTTGATTCTGAGACCAAGATCTGAGCTGCCAAATTTGAGGTAGCAGAGGCAGCGGTCAGTGAGGGATAGGGCTACGGATGATGGCACACGCTGAGTCTCAGGGATCTGGAGTGCGTTGTGGGATGTGGTGGGTCCTATCAAGAGAGCAAACCGACCCGTGACCCCAATGAGAAAGCAACCACACTGGCGCGCGCGGTTGAGATAACCGATATGTCCCATGGCCACACCCAGTGCATCTGCAGGACCAGAGACCAATTGGACATTTTGCCAATAGAGCATGTGTGGGGCTGAATCAGAGATATCGTGCATCGGGTCTGAGGGATCCAGGGGGCCTTGGGTTTGAAATCAGAATGAAAAGCCTTAGGATCTTCTTCATTCATAACCTGGGCTAGGATTATGGATTTGTTTGAGGCACAGGATGCACAACAACTCTGTGGTTGCCTCCGTGCACCCGTGCCACAAGGATGAGAGGACAAGGAAGAGTGGTCCAAGTCCATCGCGTGAGAAGATGAAGTATTTCCTCCAGCATTATCTCCCAAAAGCAGATGCTACGTTTTGAATGGCACAGGCACGGTACTGCACCGAGGACACCAAGATCAGTCTGCGGGATCTTTCCAGCAGGCCCTGAAGTGTGACATCCATACATATGATTCCACAGGTGTTTCTGTAGACAGCGAAGTTCTGGGAAGAACTGGTTTCATTGGGACATTCCCGTGGCATTATAAAGCACAAGCGCACTCTCAGTTTGCTGTTTTGGAATCACTCCAAAATGACATAGAGCAGAATGCAGAGCTGAGAGCCTTTAGAAGCTTCATTTCCACCAGAGGATGTGCCCTGTGAACATTCAGATTTGTGAGATAAGCGTAATGAAAATGAGGTTATGCTAATCGAAATAGTATGGGGTGTTCATCACAACAAAGGCAACACAAGCAATTGGAGAAATACCAGACAACACACTCAGGAACAGGACATGGCATCAATGTCTAGCAGAAATTGTCCTCACAGAAATCCCATGGAATTGCGTAGAGCCAAGAGTCTAAAATTTCTCTTAACAAAACCCTAGAAGTCTACATTAGATACCTGAAATTACCTGACCAGTAGAGATGAAGAAGTACAGTAAAAGAAACAGGAAGTACCATTTTCAATTCCAATGAGGTTGAAGGCCCAAAAGATAAGCTTTCAAACAACTAGACTGCAAAACGCTATCCAGAGCAAGTATTGAAAACGGAGGTGAGGGAAACACTGAAGAACAACAGTGTCTCAGAATCACAAAAGGCAGAATACCAGAAAAGGGGAAGAGAAAGCCTTAAGACGAGCCAAATAATATCAGAAAACTCAGTGGCTGAGATAATATCAGGGCTAAAATTCAGTCCTAAGCAGACTAGGTAATGCGGAGGGACGCGTGAATGACTGTGAAGACAGGGGAACAGAAATCCCTCGGTCAGAAGCAGACATAGGAAAGCAAGTGCAAACCAATGAAAACATTGCTGTTGAATCCTGGGTAAGACAAAGAATGAAAGACTAGGATTCGAAAGAGTCCCAGAAGGAAAAGCAAGAGATAAAGAAACAAAATATGTCTGAAAAGACATCTGTAGAAAAATCAGACTGAAACTAGCTGAAAGCTAAGAAAGAATCATCTATGTGAATTCAGGAAGTACACAGCGTCCAAAGGAGGTGGAATCCCAATAGACCTACCAGCAGCTGTAGGATTCAAATCAACAAAGTTCATGAGCATCCCAGTGATTTAAAACGCGCCTGGAAAAAATCACCAGAGTCACAAGAGAACCTCCAAAGGGGTTTCAGCTGATATCTCGGGCAGCAATATTGCAGGACAGGGAGGAGTGCCAGGACATAGACCATAACCTGAATGGCAAAATGCTGCCATCTCGGGTAGCCTATGCCACATGACCGCCATTTCTAATAACGGCAGAGCAAGAGATTTCCACAGACCGGCAAATCTTAAAAGAATTCAGCAGTTCGAAACTTATCCTACAAGAAAGGATGAGAATTCTCCCCTGAATAGAAATGCAGCAAGATGAAATGGAAAGAAGAAAACCAGTATTGGAAATGCAAGAAGAGCATGAGTGGCAAAGAAGAAACTAGAAGAAGGCAAGGAGGACATCCAAACCCTAAAGATGGGAGAGGGAAGCAGGAAATCCTAGGTGATTGGAAGCACTATCTTAAGTGAATCAGCTTATATGACTCTCTGTTGGAAGCGAACGGAGAGATGCATGGCCTGACGTGTTTGCAAAACAAACGAGAAGCAGACCAACAAAGAATCAAACGAACAAAAAAGCACCAAAAGGGTACGTTTGGCTGACATATAACAAGGGAACCATGATTATTCAAAAGAAATTACCCAAGGTGATGTCAAGGATGTTTCAGCACCCATTGAGCCAGTTTCGTGGCTTCAATGTACTCAGCACACTTGTATTCGGAAATCAGAGGCGTGCATTTATATTCGTAAATATTGATTGATATGAGCAAATCGTGACCTACCACAAATGCCGATTTGGAATCAAATGGATTCCTAGTCCGTGATATAGACTTGCAAGTCTTCCAACAGGATGAATGAATGCCATATTCTAGCCTACGTGGAGAAGAAATTTCATATGCCTATAACAAAGACAAGTAGCTCTGCAAAAGTGTACTAAGAGCAAAAGAGACAGACAGTAAAGTGCACATTGGGGTTGGATTCATTCCTAGGAATTTCAGCCCCCATGAAACCAATGGATCCATGTCCTGAGAGTGCGGGGGCTTCAGCAGAAATCGACCGACGGATATGTATTCCGGGTGTCCGGATATTATAGGAACATAAGTTTCCTTTAGTGGGTCTCTGTGTACTGTGAACGGTTAGAAAGTTTAAAGACGTGTGAAATAAATCAACTGAAAATGGACACACTTCCCTCCGTTGGTACTGTGCATACAGATCTGAAGAGAAGGAGAGAGGGAAGAACAAAGGCCCATGGGGCGCTAGTGGGTAGAATCACATTTACCTTAGGAACCGCTCGTCGGGTGCAGCGCCTCCCCCAACACTGACAAGATGCAGCAGCCATTGGGGATGGCAGTTAGCGGTTGGATTCCAGGTGGAATGTTGGTGTGTACCGCGAGGCTTGTTGTGGCTGGTGGATCCTAGGTAACCGGGCAGAGTTCTGTGGGTGGATCAGTGTGATGGAGGGGCTGCCGCCCTCTGTGGAGCTTGGCTTAGCTCTTTGTTCCGGGAAGCTGTGTCAGTTCGAGATACTGCTGCTGCCCAAAGACCTGAGTTCACGGGTCAGTTTCCAGAACCTGAAAGGGCAGACAGTGGAAGATCTGCCTGTCATCAGCTTACTGGTGAGGCTCCGAGGTACTTTCAGGCTTGCCCAGTCCTGTTGAAGTCGACTTTATGGGAGACACGAAGAGAAGCTGGCCGAAAAGCTGGCTGCACGGATTGAGGAGAGATGCGAACACACTGAAGAGAGGTGTTGTGCTACAGTGGAGAATACTGGCCTGGAGACAGCTGTAGAGGATACCAGGCTCCAAAGGCTTTCATGAGACATATTGAACCTCGCTGACACCGGCAGAAACATACGGAGTGCCAACGTGGACTTGAGGAAGTTCCTCAATTCTCTGCTCCAAGAACGGGTCCAAGATCCCTGACGTCTAAAAGGAAGAGATGGCAGAGGTGATCGAATCGATGAAGTTCTTGGAAGAGGTCTTGAGAATCCACACATCCCAAGGGGCATTTCCAAGCCATTCATACCAAAGTGCAGCAAGCCCAGGTAAGCCTTTTCCCAGGTTTGGGCCTAGCTATCAAGCACTTGCTCTTCCCTCCCCTCCACTCAGGCATCCATTTTGAAGGATCACTACCTGAGCTGCTATGAAGCCAGCACGGGAAGAGCAAGCCCCTCCTACAATAAGAGTTCCTCCAGCTTCACACTCTGTGAACATCTGTGAAAATCTTAAAGGTCAAATAGTCTCGACTGCAATAGATAGGAATTGAATACTTTGCTCACACAAAGAAACGATAGCCTTCCGCTAGATTCAGCAAATGCTGGATTTATGCCTTTTCTGGGGAGAATGGAGTGTGGTAAGTGAGGGGAATATTTGACTGAAATTGAATATGTATTAGGCCTCCGTTTTTCAAGACATTATAGGTAAATATTATAACTCAGATAGGGAACTGAAGTGTCAAAGTCGCCAATGACATTAAAGATACAGATTATGAGGACCGTCTTTCAGTTGAGTCAAGCCCCCGGGAGCTCTATAGCATGGGCGTTGCAGACTTGGTTGCGTTAAATTTCTTTACCCAACATTATCGAATGATTAAGCGTTCTCATCACTGATAGAAGAACACCTGGCTCTCCGTAGACTAGCATGGCTGCAGCAGGGTTCTCATAGCTACAATGCTTCTAGTTGATTTTGCATTCAAACCTAAATGTATATATTTGGTTTGTTTCCTCTTATATTTTCCAAGAGAGGGATGTTACCCCTTGAAATGCCATCATTGGCCAGTAGGTGTCATTGGGAGTAAAGGGCACAACATGCACAAGTGAATCCAAGGTTGGGGGTTATTTCATGTTTCCAATAGATACTTCATGGTTCCTGTTGGTTTCGGAGGCTTCAACAGGAAAGAGTTGACATGACCCCTTTAACAGTTTGGACTGCTACTTTGCATTCTATCTGTCTATGTTTTCCTTACAGTTGACAAAATGTTACCGAAATTGTCAATTCTGGTTTCTAGGTCCATTTAGTACGTTTCAAAACTAACTTCATTTTCGTATAACTCCCAAAACATGTAAATCAATTCTATTAAACTTATTAAAGACTGCAAATGAGATATCAACACAATGTCAAAACTGTAGTGTTCGGACAATCCCTCCCACCACGGCTGTATAGATACAAAGAGCTAAACAAAAATCACATTTCTGTGAAATGTATCTGGAAAGTGTTGATTCATCGATGCCCAGTTGGCAGAGAAGCAGTGCAACCTGCGCTCACACGCTCCCATGTACAAAGCAATGGAAACATCCAGTCAAACAGCCCTTGGCACAGGACACTTGCCAAAGAGAGGTCTGCTACTTCCAAGGACAGGATGAGACCTCAGAACCCCTGGAAACAGGAGAAGGCAAAGCAGGGAATGGAAACCAGTGCAGGGTCTGACCCCTGGTGATGGAGCAGCAAAGGTGAAACTCTCTTTAACATGGACACACACTCTCAAGCGGACAGGAGACATGGGATTGAAGGTGATGCGCTGAGTGTTAGAAGAGTGCACAGCAGATGCTTGGCTGACAGAACTCCAAGAAACCAGCGCAAAATATCCCCACAGTTGATTCTGAGACCAAGATCTGAGCTGCCAAATTTGAGGTAGCAGAGGCAGCGGTCAGTGAGGAATAGGGCTTCGGATGATGGCACACGCTGATTTTTAGGGATCTGGATTGCATTGTGGGATGTGGTGGGTCCTATCAAGAGAGCAAACCGACCCGTGACCCCAATGAGAAAGCAACCACACTGGCGCGCGCGGTTGAGATTACCGATATGTCCCATGGCCACACCCAGTGCATCTGCAGGACCAGAGACCAATTGGACATTTTGCCAATTGAGCACGTGTGGGGCTGAATCAGAGATATCGTGCATCGGGTCTGAGGGATCCAGGGGGCCTTGGGTTTGAAATCAGAATGAAAAGCCTTAGGATCTTCTTCATTCATAACCTGGGCTAGGATTATGGATTTGTTTGAGGCACAGGATGCACAACAACTCTGTGGTTGCCTCCGTGCACCCGTGCCACAAGGATGAGAGGACAAGGAAGAGTGGTCCAAGTCCACCGCGTGAGGAGATGAAGTATTTCCTCCAGCATTATCTCCCAAAAGCAGATGCTACGTTTTGAATGGCACAGGCACGGTACTGCACCGAGGACACCAAGATCAGTCTGCGGGATCTTTCCAGCAGGCCCTGAAGTGTGACATCCATACATATGATTCCACAGGTGTTTCTGTAGACAGCGAAGTTTTGGGAAGGACTGGTTTCATTGGGACATTCCCGTGGCATTATAAAGCACAAGCGCACTCTCAGTTTGCTGTTTTGGAATCACTCCAAAATGACATAGAGCAGAATGCAGAGCTGAGAGCCTTTAGAAGCTTCATTTCCACCAGAGGATGTGCCCTGTGAACATTCAGATTTGTGAGATAAGCGTAATGAAAATGAGGTTATGCTAATCGAAATAGTATGGGGTGTTCATCACAACAAAGGCAACACAAGCAATTGGAGAAATACCAGACAACACACTCAGGAACAGGACATGGCATAAATGTCTAGCAGAAATTGTCCTCGCAGAAATCCCATGGAATTGCGTAGAGCCAAGAGTCTAAAATTTCTCTCAACAAAACCCTAGAAGTCTACATTAGATACCTGAAATTACCTGACCAGTAGAGATGAAGAAGTACAGTAAAAGAAACAGGAAGTACCATTTTCAATTCCAATGAGGTTGAAGGCCCAAAAGATAAGCTTTCAAACAACTAGACTGCAAAACGCTATCCAGAGCAAGTATTGAAAATGGAGGTGAGGGAAACACTGAAGAACAACAGTGTCTCAGAATCACAAAAGGCAGAATACCAGAAAAGGGGAAGAGAAAGCCTTAAGACGAGCCAAATAATAACAGAAAACTCAGTGGCTGAGATAATATCAGGGCTAAAATTCAGTCCTAAGCAGACTAGATAATGCGGAGGGACGCGTGAATGACTGTGAAGACAGGGGAACAGAAATCCCTCGGTCAGAAGCAGACATAGGAAAGCAAGTGCAAACCAATGAAAACATTGCTGTTGAATCCTGGGTAAGACAAAGCATGAAAGGCTAGGATTCGAAAGAGTCCCAGAAGGAAAAGCAAGAGATAAAGAAACAAAATATGTCTGAAAAGTCATCTGTAGAAAAATCAGACTGAAACAAGCTGAAAGCTAAGAAAGAATCATCTATGCGAATTCAGGAAGTACACAGCGTCCAAAGGAGGTGGAATCCCAATAGACCTACCAGCAGCTGTAGGATTCAAATCAACAAAGTTCATGAGCATCCCAGTGATTTAAAACACGCCTGGAAAAAATCACCAGAGTCACAAGAGAACCTCCAGAGGGGTTTCAGCTGATATCTCGGGCAGCAATATTGCAGGACAGGGAGGAGTGCCAGGACATAGACCATAACCTGAATGGCAAAATGCTGCCATCTCGGGTAGCCTATGCCACATGACCGCCATTTCTAATAACGGCAGAGCAAGAGATTTCCACAGACCGGCAAATCTTAAAAGAATTCAGCAGTTCGAAACTTATCCTACAAGAAAGGATGAGAATTCTCCCCTGAATAGAAATGCAGCAAGATGAAATGGAAAGAAGAAAACCAGTATTGGAAATGCAAGAAGAGCATGAGTGGCAAAGAAGAAACTAGGAGAAGGCAAGGAGGACATCCAAACCCTAAAGATGGGAGAGGGAAGCAGGAAATCCTAGGTGATTGGAAGCACTATCTTAAGTGAATCAGCTTATATGACTCTCTGTTGGAAGCGAACGGAGAGATGCATGGCCTGACGTGTTTGCAAAACAAACGAGAAGCAGACCAACAAAGAATCAAACGAACAAAAAAGCACCAAAAGGGTACGTTTGGCTGACATATAACAAGGGAACCATGATTATTCAAAAGAAATTACCCAAGGTGATGTCAAGGATGTTTCAGCACCCATTGAGCCAGTTTCGTGGCTTCAATGTACTCAGCACACTTGTATTCGGAAATCAGAGGCGTGCATTTATATTCGTAAATATTGATTGATATGAGCAAATCGTGACCTACCCCAAATGCCGATTTGGAATCAAATGGATTCCTAGTCCGTGATATAGACTTGCAAGTCTTCCAACAGGATGAATGAATGCCATATTCTAGCCTACGTGGAGAAGAAATGGCATAAGCCTATAACAAAGACAAGTAGCTCTGCAAAAGTGTACTAAGAGCAAAAGAGACAGACAGTAAAGTGCACATTGGGGTTGGATTCATTCCTAGGAATTTCAGCCCCCATGAAACCAATGGATCCATGTCCTGAGAGTGCGGGGGCTTCAGCAGAAATCGACCGACGGGTATGTATTCCGGGTGTCCGGATATTACAGGAACATAAGTTTCCTTTAGTGGGTCTCTGTGTACTGTGAACGGTTAGAAAGTTTAAAGACGTGTGAAATAAATCAACTGAAAAAGGACACACTTCCCTCCGTTGGTACTGTGCATACAGATCTGAAGAGAAGGAGAGAGGGAAGAACAAAGGCCCATGGGACGCTAGTGGGTAGAATCACATTTACCTTAGGAACCGCTCGTCGGGTGCAGCCCCTCCCCCAACACTGACAAGATGCAGCAGCCATTGGGGATGGCAGTTAGCGGTTGGATTCCAGGTGGAATGTTGGTGTGTACCGCGAGGCTTGTTGTGGCTGGTGGATCCTAGGTAACCGGGCAGAGTTCTGTGGGTGGATCAGTGTGATGGAGGGGCTGCCGCCCTCTGTGGAGCTTGGCTTAGCTCTTTGTTCCGGGAAGCTGTGTCAGTTCGAGATACTGCTGCTGCCCAAAGACCTGAGTTCACGGGTCAGTTTCCAGAACCTGAAAGGGCAGACAGTGGAAGATCTGCCTGTCATCAGCTTACTGGTGAGGCTCCGAGGTACTTTCAGGCTTGCCCAGTCCTGTTGAAGTCGACTTTATGGGAGACACGAAGAGAAGCTGGCCGAAAAGCTGGCTGCACGGATTGAGGAGAGATGCGAACACACTGAAGAGAGGTGTTGTGCTACAGTGGAGAATACTGGCCTGGAGACAGCTGTAGAGGATACCAGGCTCCAAAGGCTTTCATGAGACATATTGAACCTCGCTGACACCGGCAGAAACATACGGAGTGCCAACGTGGACTTGAGGAAGTTCCTCAATTCTCTGCTCCAAGAACGGGTCCAAGATCCCTGACGTCTAAAAGGAAGAGATGGCAGAGGTGATCGAATCGCTGAAGTTCTTGGAAGAGGTCTTGAGAATCCACACATCCCAAGGGGCATTTCCAAGCCATTCATACCAAAGGGCAGCAAGCCCAGGTAAGCCTTTTCCCAGGTTTGGGCCTAGCTATCAAGCACTTGCTCTACCCTCCCCTCCACTCAGGCATCCATTTTGAAGGATCACTACCTGAGCTGCTATGAAGCCAGCACGGGAAGAGCAAGCCCCTCCTACAATAAGAGTTCCTCCAGCTTCACACTCTGTGAACATCTGTGAAAATCTTAAAGGTCAAATAGTCTCGACTGCAATAGATAGGAATTGAATACTTTGCTCACACAAAGAAACGATAGCCTTCCGCTAGATTCAGCAAATGCTGGATTTATGCCTTTTCTGGGGAGAATGGAGTGTGGTAAGTGAGGGGAATATTTGACTGAACTTGAATATGTATTAGGCCACCGTTTTTCAAGACATTATAGGTAAATATTAGAACTCAGAGAGGGAACTGAAGTGTAAAAGTCGCCAATGACATTAAAGATACAGATTATGAGGACCGTCTTTCAGTTGAGTCAAGCCCCCGGGAGCTCTATAGCATGGGCGTTGCAGACTTGGTTGCGTTAAATTGCTTTACCTAACATTATCGAAAGATAAAGCGTTCTCATCACTGATAGAAGAACACCTGGCTCTCCGTAGACTAGCATGGCTGCAGCAGGGTTCTCATAGCTACAATGCTTCTAGTTGATTTTGCATTCAAACCTAAATGTATATATTTGGTTTGTTTCCTCTTATATTTTCCAAGAGAGGGATGTTACCCCTTGAAATGCCATCATTGGCCAGTAGGTGTCATTGGGAGTAAAGGGCACCACATGCACAAGTGAATCCAAGGTTGGGGGTTATTTCATGTTTCCAATAGATACTTCATGGTTCCTGTTGGTTTCGGAGGCTTCAACAGGAAAGAGTTGACATGACCCCTTTAACAGTTTGGACTGCTACTTTGCATTCTATCTGTCTATGTTTTCCTTACAGCTGACAAAATGTTACCGAAATTGACAATTCTGGTTTCTAGGTCCATTTAGTACGTTTCAAAACTAACTTCATTTTCGTATAACTCCCAAAACATGTAAATCAATTCTATTAAACTTATTAAAGACTGCAAATGAGATATCAACACAATGTCAAAACTGTAGTGTTCGGACAATCCCTCCCACCACGGCTGTATAGAAACATAGAGCTAAACAAAAATCACATTTCTGTGAAATGTATCTGGAAAGTGTTGATTCATCGATGCCCAGTTGGCAGAGAAGCAGTGCAACCTGCGCTCACACGCTCCCATGTACAAAGCAATGGAAACATCCAGTCAAACAGCCCTTGGCACAGGACACTTGCCAAAGAGAGGTCTGCTACTTCCAAGGACAGGATGAGGCCTCAGAACCCCTGGAAACAGGAGAAGGCAAAGCAGGGAATGGAAACCAGTGCAGGGTATGACCCCTGGTGATGGAGCAGCAAAGGTGAAACTCTCTTTAACCTGGACGCACACTCTCAAGCGGACAGGAGACATGGGATTGAAGGTGATGCGCTGAGTGTTAGAAGAGTGCACAGCAGATGCTTGGCTGACAGAACTCCAAGAAACCAGCGCAAAATATCCCCACAGTTGATTCTGAGACCAAGATCTGAGCTGCCAAATTTGAGGTAGCAGAGGCAGCGGTCAGTGAGGGATAGGGCTACGGATGATGGCACACGCTGAGTCTCAGGGATCTGGAGTGCGTTGTGGGATGTGGTGGGTCCTATCAAGAGAGCAAACGGACCCGTGACCCCAATGAGAAAGCAACCACACTGGGCACGCGGTTGAGATTACCGATATGTCCCATGGCCACACCCAGTGCATCTGCAGGACCAGAGACCAATTGGACATTTTGCCAATAGAGCACGTGTGGGGCTGAATCAGAGATATCGTGCATCGGGTCTGAGGGATCCAGGGGGCCTTGGGTTTGAAATCAGAATGAAAAGCCTTAGGATCTTCTTCATTCATAACCTGGGCTAGGATTATGGATTTGTTTGAGGCACAGGATGCACAACAACTCTGTGGTTGCCTCCGTGCACCCGTGCCACAAGGATGAGAGGACAAGGAAGAGTGGTCCAAGTCCACCGCGTGAGAAGATGAAGTATTTCCTCCAGCATTATCTCCCAAAAGCAGATGCTACGTTTTGAATGGCACAGGCACGGTACTGCACCGAGGACACCAAGATCAGTCTGCGGGATCTTTCCAGCAGGCCCTGAATTGTGACATCCATACATATGATTCCACAGGTGTTTCTGTAGACAGCGAAGTTCTGGGAAGAACTGGTTTCATTGGGACATTCCCGTGGCATTATAAAGCACAAGCGCACTCTCAGTTTGCTGTTTTGGAATCACTCCAAAATGACATAGAGCAGAATGCAGAGCTGAGAGCCTTTAGAAGCTTCATTTCCACCAGAGGATGTGCCCTGTGAACATTCAGATTTGTGAGATAAGCGTAATGAAAATGAGGTTATGCTAATCGAAATAGTATGGGGTGTTCATCACAACAAAGGCAACACAAGCAATTGGAGAAATACCAGACAACACACTCAGGAACAGGACATGGCATCAATGTCTAGCAGAAATTGTCCTCGCAGAAATCCCATGGAATTGCGTAGAGCCAAGAGTCTAAAATTTCTCTCAACAAAACCCTAGAAGTCTACATTAGATACCTGAAATTACCTGACCAGTAGAGATGAAGAAGTACAGTAAAAGAAACAGGAAGTACCATTTTCAATTCCAATGAGGTTGAAGGCCCAAAAGATAAGCTTTCAAACAACTAGACTGCAAAACTCTATCCAGAGCAAGTATTGAAAACGGAGGTGAGGGAAACACTGAAGAACAACAGTGTCTCAGAATCACAAAAGGCAGAATACCAGAAAAGGGGAAGAGAAAGCCTTAAGACGAGCCAAATAATAACAGAAAACTCAGTGGATGAGATAATATCAGGGCTAAAATTCAGTCCTAAGCAGACTAGATAATGCGGAGGGACGCGTGAATGACTGTGAAGACAGGGGAACAGAAATCCCTCGGTCAGAAGCAGACATAGGAAAGCAAGTGCAAACCAATGAAAACATTGCTGTTGAATCCTGGGTAAGACAAAGCATGAAAGGCTAGGATTCGAAAGAGTCCCAGAAGGAAAAGCAAGAGATAAAGAAACAAAATATGTCTGAAAAGTCATCTGTAGTAAAATCAGACTGAAACTAGCTGAAAGCTAAGAAAGAATCATCTATGCGAATTCAGGAAGTACACAGCGTCCAAAGGAGGTGGAATCCCAATAGACCTACCAGCAGCTGTAGGATTCAAATCAACAAAGTTCATGAGCATCCCAGTGATTTAAAACACGCCTGGAAAAAATCACCAGAGTCACAAGAGAACCTCCAGAGTGGTTTCAGCTGATATCTCGGGCAGCAATATTGCAGGACAGGGAGGAGTGCCAGGACATAGACCATAACCTGAATGGCAAAATGCTGCCATCTCGGGTAGCCTATGCCACATGACCGCCATTTCTAATAACGGCAGAGCAAGAGATTTCCACAGACCGGCAAATCTTAAAAGAATTCAGCAGTTCGAAACTTATCCTACAAGAAAGGATGAGAATTCTCCCCTGAATAGAAATGCAGCAAGATGAAATGGAAAGAAGAAAACCAGTATTGGAAATGCAAGAAGAGCATGAGTGGCAAAGAAGAAACTAGGAGAAGGCAAGGAGGACATCCAAACCCTAAAGATGGGAGAGGGAAGCAGGAAATCCTAGGTGATTGGAAGCACTATCTTAAGTGAATCAGCTTATGTGACTCTCTGTTGGAAGCGAACGGAGAGATGCATGGCCTGACGTGTTTGCAAAACAAACGAGAAGCAGACCAACAAAGAATCAAACAAACAAAAAAGCACCAAAAGGGTACGTTTGGCTGACATATAACAAGGGAACCATGATTATTCAAAAGAAATTACCCAAGGTGATGTCAAGGATGTTTCAGCACCCATTGAGCCAGTTTCGTGGCTTCAATGTACTCAGCACACTTGTATTCGGAAATCAGAGGCGTGCATTTATATTCGTAAATATTGATTGATATGAGCAAATCGTGACCTACCCCAAATGCCGATTTGGAATCAAATGGATTCCTAGTCCGTGATATAGACTTGCAAGTCTTCCAACAGGATGAATGAATGCCATATTCTAGCCTACGTCGAGAAGAAATGGCATAAGCCTATAACAAAGACAAGTAGCTCTGCAAAAGTGTACTAAGAGCAAAAGAGACAGACAGTAAAGTGCACATTGGGGTTGGATTCATTCCTAGGAATTTCAGCCCCCATGAAACCAATGGATCCATGTCCTGAGAGTGCGGGGGCTTCAGCAGAAATCGACCGACGGATATGTATTCCGGGTGTCCGGATATTACAGGAACATAAGTTTCCTTTAGTGGGTCTCTGTGTACTGTGAACGGTTAGAAAGTTTAAAGACGTGTGAAATAAATCAACTGAAAATGGACACACTTCCCTCCGTTGGTACTGTGCATACAGATCTGAAGAGAAGGAGAGAGGGAAGAACAAAGGCCCATGGGACGCTAGTGGGTAGAATCACATATACCTTAGGAACCGCTCGTCGGGTGCAGCCCCTCCCCCAACACTGACAAGATGCAGCAGCCATTGGGGATGGCAGTTAGCGGTTGGATTCCAGGTGGAATGTTGGTGTGTACCGCGAGGCTTGTTGTGGCTGGTGGATCCTAGGTAACCGGGCAGAGTTCTGTGGGTGGATCAGTGTGATGGAGGGGCTGCCGCCCTCTGTGGAGCTTGGCTTAGCTCTTTGTTCCGGGAAGCTGTGTCAGTTCGAGATACTGCTGCTGCCCAAAGACCTGAGTTCACGGGTCAGTTTCCAGAACCTGAAAGGGCAGACAGTGGAAGATCTGCCTGTCATCAGCTTACTGGTGAGGCTCCGAGGTACTTTCAGGCTTGCCCAGTCCTGTTGAAGTCGACTTTATGGGAGACACGAAGAGAAGCTGGCCGAAAAGCTGGCTGCACGGATTGAGGAGAGATGCGAACACACTGATGAGAGATGTTGTGCTACAGTGGAGAATACTGGCCTGGAGACAGCTGTAGAGGATACCAGGCTCCAAAGGCTTTCATGAGACATATTGAACCTCGCTGACACCGGCAGAAACATACGGAGTGCCAACGTGGACTTGAGGAACTTCCTCAATTCTCTGCTCCAAGAACGGGTCCAAGATCCCTGACGTCTAAAAGAGAAGAGATGGCAGAGGTGATCGAAACGCTGAAGTTCTTGGAAGAGGTCTTGAGAATCCACACATCCCAAGGGGCATTTCCAAGCCATTCATACCAAAGTGCAGCAAACCCAGGTAAGCCTTTTCCCAGGTTTGGGCCTAGCTATCAAGCACTTGCTCTTCCCTCCCCTCCACTCAGGCATCCATTTTGAAGGATCACTACCTGAGCTGCTATGAAGCCAGCACGAGAAGAGCAAGCCTCTCCTACAATAAGAGTTCCTCCAGCTTCACACTCTGTGAACATCAGTGAACACCTTAAAGGTCAAATAGTCTCGACTGCAATAGATAGGAATTGAATACTTTGCTCACACAAAGAAACGATAGCCTTCTGCTAGATTCAGCAAATGCTGGGTTTATGCCTTCCCTGGGGTGAATGGAGTGTGGTAAGTGAGGGGAATATTTGACTGAACTTGAATATGTATTAGGCCTCCATTTCTCAAGACATTATAGGTAAATATTAAAAGTCAGATAGGGAACTGAACAGTAAATGTCGCCAATGACATTAAAGATACAGATTATGAGGACCGTCTTTCAGTTGAGTCAAGACCCCCGGAGCTCTATAGTATGGGGGTTGCAGACTTGGTTGCGTTAAATTGCTTTACCCAACATGATCAGATGATTAAGCGTTCTCATCACTGATAGAAAAACACCTGGCTCTCAGTAGACTAGCATGGCTGCAGCAGGGTTCTCATAGATACAATGCTTCTAGGTGATTTTGCATTCAAACCTAAATGTATATATTTGGTTTGTTTTCACTTGTATTTTCCGAGAGAGGGATGTTACCCCTTGAAATGCCAACATTGGCCAGTAGGTGTCATTGGGAGTAAAGGGCACCAAATGCACAAGTGAATCCAAGGTTGGGGGTTATTTCATGTTTCCAATAGATATTTCATGGTTCCTGTTGGTTTCGGAGGCTTCAACAGGAATGAGTTGACATGACCCCTTTAGCAGTTTGGACTGCTACTTTGCATTCTATCTGTCTATGTTTTCCTTACAGCTGACAAAATGTTACCGAAATTGACAATTCTGGTTTCTAGGTCCATTTAGTACGTTTCAAAACTAACTTCATTTTCGTATTACTCCCAAAACATGTAAATCAATTCTATTAAACTTTTTAAAGACTGCAAATGAGATATCAACACAATGTCAAAACTGTAGTGTTCGGACAATCCCTCCCACCACGGCTGTATAGAAACAAAGAGCTAAACAAAAATCACATTTCTGTGAAATGTATCTGGAAAGTGTTGATTCATCGATGCCCAGTTGGCAGAGAAGCAGTGCAACCTGCGCTCACACGCTCCCATGTACAAAGCAATGGAAACATCCACTCACACAGCCCTTGGCACAGGACACTTGTCGAAGAGAGTTCTGTAACTTCCAAGGACAGGATGAGGCCTCAGAACCCCTGGAAGCAGGAGAAGGCAAAGCAGGGAATGGAAACCAGTGCAGGGTCTGACCCCTGGTGATGGAGCAGCAAAGGTGAAACTCTCTTTAACTTGGACACACACTCTGAAGAGGACAGGAGACATGGGATTGAAGGTGATGCGCTCAGTGTTAGAAGAGTGCACAGCAGATGCTTGGCTGACAGAACTCCAAGAAACCAGCGCAAATTAACCCGACAGTTGATTCTGAGACCAAGATCTGAGCTGCCAGATTTGAGGTAGAAGAGGCAGCGGTCAGTGAGGGATAGGGCTACGGATGATGGCACACGCTGAGTCTCAGGGATCTGGAGTGCGTTGTGGGATGTGGTGGGTCCTATCAAGGGAGCAAACCGACCCGTGACCCCAATGAGAAAGCAACCACACTGGCGCGTGTGGTTGAGATTACCGATATGTCCCATGGCCACACCCAGTGCATCTGCAGGACCAGAGACCAATTGGACATTTTGCCAATAGAGCACGTGTGGGGCTGAATCAGAGATATCGTGCATCGGGTCTGAGGGATCCAGGGGGCCTTGGGTTTGAAATCAGAATGAAAAGCCTTAGGATCTTCTTCATTCATAACCTGGGCTAGGATTATGGATTTGTTTGAGGCACAGGATGCACAACAACTCTGTGGTTGCCTCCGTGCACCCGTGCCACAAGGATGAGAGGACAAGGAAGAGTGGTCCAAGTCCACCGCGTGAGAAGATGAAGTATTTCCTCCAGCATTATCTCCCAAAAGCAGATGCTACGTTTTGAATGGCACAGGCACGGTACTGCACCGAGGACACCAAGATCAGTCTGCGGGATCTTTCCAGCAGGCCCTGAAGTGTGACATCCATACATATGATTCCACAGGTGTTTCTGTAGACAGCGAAGTTCTGGGAAGAACTGGTTTCATTGGGACATTCCCGTGGCATTATAAAGCACAAGCACACTCTCAGTTTGCTGTTTTGGAATCACTCCAAAATGACATAGAGCAGAATGCAGAGCTGAGAGCCTTTAGAAGCTTCATTTCCACCAGAGGATGTGTCCTGTGAACATTCAGATTTGTGAGATAAGCGTAATGAAAATGAGGTTATGCTAATCGAAATAGTATGGGGTGTTCATCACAACAAAGGCAACACAAGCAATTGGAGAAATACCAGACAACACACTCAGGAACAGGACATGGCATCAATGTCTAGCAGAAATTGTCCTCGCAGAAATCCCATGGAATTGCGTAGAGACAAGAGTCTAAAATTTCTCTTAACAAAACCCTAGAAGTCTACATTAAATACCTGAAATTACCTGACCAGTAGAGATGAAGAAGTACAGTAAAAGAAACAGGAAGTACCATTTTCAATTCCAATGAGGTTGAAGGCCCAAAAGATAAGCTTTCAAACAACTAGACTGCAAAACGCTATCCAGAGCAAGTATTGAAAACGGAGGTGAGGGAAACACTGAAGAACAACAGTGTCTCAGAATCACAAAAGGCAGAATACCAGAAAAGGGGAAGAGAAAGCCTTAAGACGAGCCAAATAATATCAGAAAACTCAGTGGATGAGATAATATCAGGGCTAAAATTCAGTCCTAAGCAGACTAGATAATGCGGAGGGACGCGTGAATGACTGTGAAGACAGGGGAACAGAAATCCCTCGGTCAGAAGAAGACATAGGAAAGCAAGTGCAAACCAATGAAAACATTGCTGTTGAATCCTGGGTAAGACAAGGCAGGAAAGACTAGGATTCGAAAGAGTCCCAGAAGGAAAAGCAAGAGATAAAGAAACAAAAAATGTCTGAAAAGGTATCTGTAGAAAAATCAGACTGAAACTAGCTGAAAGCTAAGAAAGAATCATCTATGCGAATTCAGGAAGTACACAGCGTCCAAAGGAGGTGGAATCCCAATAGACCTACCAGCAGCTGTAGGATTCAAATCAACAAAGTTCATGAGCATCCCAGTGATTTAAAACGCGCCTGGAAAAAATCACCAGAGTCACAAGAGAACCTCCAGAGGGGTTTCAGCTGATATCTCGGGCAGCAATATTGCAGGACAGGGAGGAGTGCCAGGACATAGACCATAACCTGAATGGCAAAATGCTGACATCTCGGGTAGCCTATGCCACATGACCGCCATTTCTAATAACGGCAGAGCAAGAGATTTCCACAGACCGGCAAATCTTAAAAGAATTCAGCAGTTCGAAACTTATCCTACAAGAAAGGATGAGAATTCTCCCCTGAATAGAAATGCAGCAAGATGAAATGGAAAGAAGAAAACCAGTATTGGAAATGCAAGAAGAGCATGAGTGGCAAAGAAGAAACTAGAAGAAGGCAAGGAGGACATCCAAACCCTAAAGATGGGAGAGGGAAGCAGGAAATCCTAGGTGATTGGAAGCACTATCTTAAGTGAATCAGCTTATGTGACTCTCTGTTGGAAGCGAACGGAGAGATGCATGGCCTGACGTGTTTGCAAAACAAACGAGAAGCAGACCAACAAAGAATCAAACAAACAAAAAAGCACCAAAAGGGTACGTTTGGCTGACATATAACAAGGGAACCATGATTATTCAAAAGAAATTACCCAAGGTGATGTCAAGGATGTTTCAGCACCCATTGAGCCAGTTTCGCGGCTTCAATGTACTCAGCACACTTGTATTCGGAAATCAGAGGCGTGCATTTATATTCGTAAATATTGATTGATATGAGCAAATCGTGACCTACCCCAAATGCCGATTTGGAATCAAATGGATTCCTAGTCCGTGATATAGACTTGCAAGTCTTCCAACAGGATGAATGAATGCCATATTCTAGCCTACGTCGAGAAGAAATGGCATAAGCCTATAACAAAGACAAGTAGCTCTGCAAAAGTGTACTAAGAGCAAAAGAGACAGACAGTAAAGTGCACATTGGGGTTGGATTCATTCCTAGGAATTTCAGCCCCCATGAAACCAATTTATCCATGTCCTGAGAGTGCGGGGGCTTCAGCAGAAATCGACCGACGGATATGTATTCCGGGTGTCCGGATATTACAGGAACATAAGTTTCCTTTAGTGGGTCTCTGTGTACTGTGAACGGTTAGAAAGTTTAAAGACGTGTGAAATAAATCAACTGAAAATGGACACACTTCCCTCCGTTGGTACTGTGCATACAGATCTGAAGAGAAGGAGAGAGGGAAGAACAAAGGCCCATGGGACGCTAGTGGGTAGAATCACATATACCTTAGGAACCGCTCGTCGGGTGCAGCCCCTCCCCCAACACTGACAAGATGCAGCAGCCATTGGGGATGGCAGTTAGCGGTTGGATTCCAGGTGGAATGTTGGTGTGTACCGCGAGGCTTGTTGTGGCTGGTGGATCCTAGGTAACCGGGCAGAGTTCTGTGGGTGGATCAGTGTGATGGAGGGGCTGCCGCCCTCTGTGGAGCTTGGCTTAGCTCTTTGTTCCGGGAAGCTGTGTCAGTTCGAGATACTGCTGCTGCCCAAAGACCTGAGTTCACGGGTCAGTTTCCAGAACCTGAAAGGGCAGACAGTGGAAGATCTGCCTGTCATCAGCTTACTGGTGAGGCTCCGAGGTACTTTCAGGCTTGCCCAGTCCTGTTGAAGTCGACTTTATGGGAGACACGAAGAGAAGCTGGCCGAAAAGCTGGCTGCACGGATTGAGGAGAGATGCGAACACACTGATGAGAGATGTTGTGCTACAGTGGAGAATACTGGCCTGGAGACAGCTGTAGAGGATACCAGGCTCCAAAGGCTTTCATGAGACATATTGAACCTCGCTGACACCGGCAGAAACATACGGAGTGCCAACGTGGACTTGAGGAACTTCCTCAATTCTCTGCTCCAAGAACGGGTCCAAGATCCCTGACGTCTAAAAGAGAAGAGATGGCAGAGGTGATCGAAACGCTGAAGTTCTTGGAAGAGGTCTTGAGAATCCACACATCCCAAGGGGCATTTCCAAGCCATTCATACCAAAGTGCAGCAAACCCAGGTAAGCCTTTTCCCAGGTTTGGGCCTAGCTATCAAGCACTTGCTCTTCCCTCCCCTCCACTCAGGCATCCATTTTGAAGGATCACTACCTGAGCTGCTATGAAGCCAGCACGAGAAGAGCAAGCCTCTCCTACAATAAGAGTTCCTCCAGCTTCACACTCTGTGAACATCAGTGAACACCTTAAAGGTCAAATAGTCTCGACTGCAATAGATAGGAATTGAATACTTTGCTCACACAAAGAAACGATAGCCTTCTGCTAGATTCAGCAAATGCAGGGTTTATGCCTTCCCTGGGGTGAATGGAGTGTGGTAAGTGAGGGGAATATTTGACTGAACTTGAATATGTATTAGGCCTCCATTTCTCAAGACATTATAGGTAAATATTAAAAGTCAGATAGGGAACTGAACAGTAAATGTCGCCAATGACATTAAAGATACAGATTATGAGGACCGTCTTTCAGTTGAGTCAAGACCCCCGGAGCTCTATAGTATGGGGGTTGCAGACTTGGTTGCGTTAAATTGCTTTACCCAACATGATCAGATGATTAAGCGTTCTCATCACTGATAGAAAAACACCTGGCTCTCAGTAGACTAGCATGGCTGCAGCAGGGTTCTCATAGATACAATGCTTCTAGGTGATTTTGCATTCAAACCTAAATGTATATATTTGGTTTGTTTTCACTTGTATTTTCCGAGAGAGGGATGTTACCCCTTGAAATGCCAACATTGGCCAGTAGGTGTCATTGGGAGTAAAGGGCACCAAATGCACAAGTGAATCCAAGGTTGGGGGTTATTTCATGTTTCCAATAGATATTTCATGGTTCCTGTTGGTTTCGGAGGCTTCAACAGGAATGAGTTGACATGACCCCTTTAGCAGTTTGGACTGCTACTTTGCATTCTATCTGTCTATGTTTTCCTTACAGCTGACAAAATGTTACCGAAATTGACAATTCTGGTTTCTAGGTCCATTTAGTACGTTTCAAAACTAACTTCATTTTCGTATTACTCCCAAAACATGTAAATCAATTCTATTAAACTTTTTAAAGACTGCAAATGAGATATCAACACAATGTCAAAACTGTAGTGTTCGGACAATCCCTCCCACCACGGCTGTATAGAAACAAAGAGCTAAACAAAAATCACATTTCTGTGAAATGTATCTGGAAAGTGTTGATTCATCGATGCCCAGTTGGCAGAGAAGCAGTGCAACCTGCGCTCACACGCTCCCATGTACAAAGCAATGGAAACATCCACTCACACAGCCCTTGGCACAGGACACTTGTCGAAGAGAGTTCTGTAACTTCCAAGGACAGGATGAGGCCTCAGAACCCCTGGAAGCAGGAGAAGGCAAAGCAGGGAATGGAAACCAGTGCAGGGTCTGACCCCTGGTGATGGAGCAGCAAAGGTGAAACTCTCTTTAACTTGGACACACACTCTGAAGAGGACAGGAGACATGGGATTGAAGGTGATGCGCTCAGTGTTAGAAGAGTGCACAGCAGATGCTTGGCTGACAGAACTCCAAGAAACCAGCGCAAATTAACCCGACAGTTGATTCTGAGACCAAGATCTGAGCTGCCAGATTTGAGGTAGAAGAGGCAGCGGTCAGTGAGGGATAGGGCTACGGATGATGGCACACGCTGAGTCTCAGGGATCTGGAGTGCGTTGTGGGATGTGGTGGGTCCTATCAAGGGAGCAAACCGACCCGTGACCCCAATGAGAAAGCAACCACACTGGCGCGTGTGGTTGAGATTACCGATATGTCCCATGGCCACACCCAGTGCATCTGCAGGACCAGAGACCAATTGGACATTTTGCCAATAGAGCACGTGTGGGGCTGAATCAGAGATATCGTGCATCGGGTCTGAGGGATCCAGGGGGCCTTGGGTTTGAAATCAGAATGAAAAGCCTTAGGATCTTCTTCATTCATAACCTGGGCTAGGATTATGGATTTGTTTGAGGCACAGGATGCACAACAACTCTGTGGTTGCCTCCGTGCACCCGTGCCACAAGGATGAGAGGACAAGGAAGAGTGGTCCAAGTCCACCGCGTGAGAAGATGAAGTATTTCCTCCAGCATTATCTCCCAAAACCAGATGCTACGTTTTGAATGGCACAGGCACGGTACTGCACCGAGGACACCAAGATCAGTCTGCGGGATCTTTCCAGCAGGCCCTGAAGTGTGACATCCATACATATGATTCCACAGGTGTTTCTGTAGACAGCGAAGTTCTGGGAAGAACTGGTTTCATTGGGACATTCCCGTGGCATTATAAAGCACAAGCACACTCTCAGTTTGCTGTTTTGGAATCACTCCAAAATGACATAGAGCAGAATGCAGAGCTGAGAGCCTTTAGAAGCTTCATTTCCACCAGAGGATGTGTCCTGTGAACATTCAGATTTGTGAGATAAGCGTAATGAAAATGAGGTTATGCTAATCGAAATAGTATGGGGTGTTCATCACAACAAAGGCAACACAAGCAATTGGAGAAATACCAGACAACACACTCAGGAACAGGACATGGCATCAATGTCTAGCAGAAATTGTCCTCGCAGAAATCCCATGGAATTGCGTAGAGACAAGAGTCTAAAATTTCTCTTAACAAAACCCTAGAAGTCTACATTAAATACCTGAAATTACCTGACCAGTAGAGATGAAGAAGTACAGTAAAAGAAACAGGAAGTACCATTTTCAATTCCAATGAGGTTGAAGGCCCAAAAGATAAGCTTTCAAACAACTAGACTGCAAAACGCTATCCAGAGCAAGTATTGAAAACGGAGGTGAGGGAAACACTGAAGAACAACAGTGTCTCAGAATCACAAAAGGCAGAATACCAGAAAAGGGGAAGAGAAAGCCTTAAGACGAGCCAAATAATATCAGAAAACTCAGTGGATGAGATAATATCAGGGCTAAAATTCAGTCCTAAGCAGACTAGATAATGCGGAGGGACGCATGAATGACTGTGAAGACAGGGGAACAGAAATCCCTCGGTCAGAAGAAGACATAGGAAAGCAAGTGCAAACCAATGAAAACATTGCTGTTGAATCCTGGGTAAGACAAGGCAGGAAAGACTAGGATTCGAAAGAGTCCCAGAAGGAAAAGCAAGAGATAAAGAAACAAAAAATGTCTGAAAAGGTATCTGTAGAAAAATCAGACTGAAACTAGCTGAAAGCTAAGAAAGAATCATCTATGCGAATTCAGGAAGTACACAGCGTCCAAAGGAGGTGGAATCCCAATAGACCTACCAGCAGCTGTAGGATTCAAATCAACAAAGTTCATGAGCATCCCAGTGATTTAAAACGCGCCTGGAAAAAATCACCAGAGTCACAAGAGAACCTCCAGAGGGGTTTCAGCTGATATCTCGGGCAGCAATATTGCAGGACAGGGAGGAGTGCCAGGACATAGACCATAACCTGAATGGCAAAATGCTGACATCTCGGGTAGCCTATGCCACATGACCGCCATTTCTAATAACGGCAGAGCAAGAGATTTCCACAGACCGGCAAATCTTAAAAGAATTCAGCAGTTCGAAACTTATCCTACAAGAAAGGATGAGAATTCTCCCCTGAATAGAAATGCAGCAAGATGAAATGGAAAGAAGAAAACCAGTATTGGAAATGCAAGAAGAGCATGAGTGGCAAAGAAGAAACTAGAAGAAGGCAAGGAGGACATCCAAACCCTAAAGATGGGAGAGGGAAGCAGGAAATCCTAGGTGATTGGAAGCACTATCTTAAGTGAATCAGCTTATGTGACTCTCTGTTGGAAGCGAACGGAGAGATGCATGGCCTGACGTGTTTGCAAAACAAACGAGAAGCAGACCAACAAAGAATCAAACAAACAAAAAAGCACCAAAAGGGTACGTTTGGCTGACATATAACAAGGGAACCATGATTATTCAAAAGAAATTACCCAAGGTGATGTCAAGGATGTTTCAGCACCCATTGAGCCAGTTTCGCGGCTTCAATGTACTCAGCACACTTGTATTCGGAAATCAGAGGCGTGCATTTATATTCGTAAATATTGATTGATATGAGCAAATCGTGACCTACCCCAAATGCCGATTTGGAATCAAATGGATTCCTAGTCCGTGATATAGACTTGCAAGTCTTCCAACAGGATGAATGAATGCCATATTCTAGCCTACGTCGAGAAGAAATGGCATAAGCCTATAACAAAGACAAGTAGCTCTGCAAAAGTGTACTAAGAGCAAAAGAGACAGACAGTAAAGTGCACATTGGGGTTGGATTCATTCCTAGGAATTTCAGCCCCCATGAAACCAATTTATCCATGTCCTGAGAGTGCGGGGGCTTCAGCAGAAATCGACCGACGGATATGTATTCCGGGTGTCCGGATATTACAGGAACATAAGTTTCCTTTAGTGGGTCTCTGTGTACTGTGAACGGTTAGAAAGTTTAAAGACGTGTGAAATAAATCAACTGAAAATGGACACACTTCCCTCCGTTGGTACTGTGCATACAGATCTGAAGAGAAGGAGAGAGGGAAGAACAAAGGCCCATGGGACGCTAGTGGGTAGAATCACATATACCTTAGGAACCGCTCGTCGGATGCAGCCCCTCCCCCAACACTGACAAGATGCAGCAGCCATTGGGGATGGCAGTTAGCGGTTGGATTCCAGGTGGAATGTTGGTGTGTACCGCGAGGCTTGTTGTGGCTGGTGGATCCTAGGTAACCGGGCAGAGTTCTGTGGGTGGATCAGTGTGATGGAGGGGCTGCCACCCTCTGTGGAGCTTGGCTTAGCTCTTTGTTCCGGGAAGCTGTGTCAGTTCGAGATACTGCTGCTGCCCAAAGACCTGAGTTCACGGGTCAGTTTCCAGAACCTGAAAGGGCAGACAGTGGAAGATCTGCCTGTCATCAGCTTACTGGTGAGGCTCCGAGGTACTTTCAGGCTTGCCCAGTCCTGTTGAAGTCGACTTTATGGGAGACACGAAGAGAAGCTGGCCGAAAAGCTGGCTGCACGGATTGAGGAGAGATGCGAACACACTGATGAGAGATGTTGTGCTACAGTGGAGAATACTGGCCTGGAGACAGCTGTAGAGGATACCAGGCTCCAAAGGCTTTCATGAGACATATTGAACCTCGCTGACACCGGCAGAAACATACGGAGTGCCAACGTGGACTTGAGGAACTTCCTCAATTTTCTGCTCCAAGAACGGGTCCAAGATCCCTGACGTCTAAAAGAGAAGAGATGGCAGAGGTGATCGAAACGCTGAAGTTCTTGGAAGAGGTCTTGAGAATCCACACATCCCAAGGGGCATTTCCAAGCCATTCATACCAAAGTGCAGCAAGCCCAGGTAAGCCTTTTCCCAGGTTTGGGCCTAGCTATCAAGCACTTGCTCTTCCCTCCCCTCCACTCAGGCATCCATTTTGAAGGATCACTACCTAAGCTGCTATGAAGCCAGCACGAGAAGAGCAAGCCTCTCCTACAATAAGAGTTCCTCCAGCTTCACACTCTGTGAACATCAGTGAACACCTTAAAGGTCAAATAGTCTCGACTGCAATAGATAGGAATTGAATACTTTGCTCACACAAAGAAACGATAGCCTTCTGCTAGATTCAGCAAATGCTGGGTTTATGCCTTCCCTGGGGTGAATGGAGTGTGGTAAGTGAGGGGAATATTTGACTGAACTTGAATATGTATTAGGCCTCCATTTCTCAAGACATTATAGGTAAATATTAAAAGTCAGATAGGAACTGAACTGTAAAAGTCGCCAATGACATTAAAGATACAGATTATGAGGACCGTCTTTCAGTTGAGTCAAGACCCCGGGAGCTCTATAGCATGGGGGTTGCAGACTTGGTTGCGTTAAATTGCTTTACCCAACATGATCAGATGATTAAGCGTTCTCATCACTGATAGAAAAACACCTGGCTCTCAGTAGACTAGCATGGCTGCAGCAGGGTTCTCATAGATACAATGCTTCTAGGTGATTTTGCATTCAAACCTAAATGTATATATTTGGTTTGTTTTCTCTTGTATTTTCCGAGAGAGGGATGTTACACCTTGAAATGCCAACATTGGCCAGTAGGTGTCATTGGGAGTAAAGGGCACCAAATGCACAAGTGAATCCAAGGTTGGGGGTTATTTCATGTTTCCAATAGGTATTTCATGGTTCCTGTTGGTTTCGGAGGCTTCAACAGGAAAGAGTTGACATGAACCCTTTAGCAGTTTGGACTGCTACTTTGCATTCTATCTGTCTATGTTTTCCTTACAGCTGACAAAATGTTACCGAAATTGACAATTCTGGTTTCTAGGTCCATTTAGTACGTTTCAAAACTAACTTCATTTTCGTATAACTCCCAAAACATGTAAATCAATTCTATTAAACTTTTTAAAGACTGCAAATGAGATATCAACACAATGTCAAAACTGAAGTGTTCGGACAATCCCTCCCACCACGGCTGTATAGAAACAAAGAGCTAAACAAAAATCACATTTCTGTGAAATGTATCTGGATAGTGTTGATTCATCGATGCCCAGTTCGCAGAGAAGCAGTGCAACCTGCGCTCACACGCTCCCATGTACAAAGCAATGGAAACATCCAGTCAAACAGCCCTTGGCACAGGACACTTGCCGAAGAGAGTTCTGTAACTTCCAAAGACAGGATGAGGCCTCAGAACCCCTGGAAGCAGGAGAAGGCAATGCAGGGAATGGAAACCAGTGCAGGGTCTGACCCCTGGTGATGGAGCAGCAAAGGTGAAACTCTCTTTAACATGGACGCCCACTCTGAAGAGGACAGGAGACATGGGATTGAAGGTGATGCGCTGAGTGTTAGAAGAGTGCAGAGCAGATGCTTGGCTGACAGAACTCCAAGAAACCAGCGCAAAATATCCCCACAGTTGATTCTGAGACCAAGATCTGAGCTGCCAAAATTGAGGTAGCAGAGGCAGCGGTCAGTGAGGGATAGGGCTATGGATGATGGCACACGCTGAGTCTCAGGGATCTGGAGTGCGTTGTGGGATGTGGTGGGTCCTATCAAGAGAGCAAACCGACCCGTGACCCCAATGAGAAAGCAACCACACTGGCGCGCGCGGTTGAGATTACCGATATGTCCCATGGCCACACCCAGTGCATCTGCAGGACCAGAGACCAATTGGACATTTTGCCAATAGAGCACGTGTGGGGCTGAATCAGAGATATCTTGCATCGGGTCTGAGGAATCCAGGGGGCCTTGGGTTTGAAATCAGAATGAAAAGCCTTAGGATCTTCTTCATTCATAACCTGGGCTAGGATTATGGATTTGTTTGAGGCACAGGATGCACAACAACTCTGTGGTTGCCTCCGTGCACCCGTGCCACAAGGATGAGAGGACAAGGAAGAGTGGTCCAAGTCCACCGCGTGAGAAGATGAAGTATTTCCTCCAGCATTATCTCCCAAAACCAGATGCTACGTTTTGAATGGCACAGGCACGGTACTGCACCGAGGACACCAAGATCAGTCTGCGGGATCTTTCCAGCAGGCCCTGAAGTGTGACATCCATACATATGATTCCACAGGTGTTTCTGTAGACAGCGAAGTTCTGGGAAGAACTGGTTTCATTGGGACATTCCCGTGGCATTATAAAGCACAAGCGCACTCTCAGTTTGCTGTTTTGGAATCACTCCAAAATGACATAGAGCAGAATGCAGAGCTGAGAGCCTTTAGAAGCTTCATTTCCACCAGAGGATGTGTCCTGTGAATATTCAGATTTGTGAGATAAGCATAATGAAAATGAGGTTATGCTAATCGAAATAGTATGGGGTGTTCATCACAACAAAGGCAACACAAGCAATTGGAGAAATACCAGACAACACACTCAGGAACAGGACATGGCATCAATGTCTAGGAGAAATTGTCCTCGCAGAAATCCCATGGAATTGCGTAGAGCCAAGAGTCTAAAATTTCTCTTAACAAAACCCTAGAAGTCTACATTAGATACCTGAAATTTCCTGACCAGTAGAGATGAAGAAGTACAGTAAAAGAAACAGGAAGTACCATTTTCAATTCCAATGAGGTTGAAGGCCCAAAAGATAAGCTTTCAAACAACTAGACTGCAAAACGCTATCCAGAGCAAGTATTGAAAACGGAGGTGAGGGAAACACTGAAGAACAACAATGTCTCAGAATCACAAAAGGCAGAATACCAGAAAAGGGGAAGAGAAAGCCTTAAGACGAGCCAAATAATATCAGAAAACTCAGTGGATGAGATAATATCAGGGCTAAAATTCAGTCCTAAGCAGACTAGATAATGCGGAGGGACGCGTGAATGACTGTGAAGACAGGGGAACAGAAATCCCTCGGTCAGAAGAAGACATAGGAAAGCAAGTGCAAACCAATGAAAACATTGCTGTTGAATCCTGGGTAAGACAAGGCAGGAAAGACTAGGATTCGAAAGAGTCCCAGAAGGAAAAGCAAGAGATAAAGAAACAAAAAATGTCTGAAAAGGTATCTGTAGAAAAATCAGACTGAAACTAGCTGAAAGCTAAGAAAGAATCATCTATGCGAATTCAGGAAGTACACAGCGTCCAAAGGAGGTGGAATCCCAATAGACCTACCAGCAGCTGTAGGATTCAAATCAACAAAGTTCATGAGCATCCCAGTGATTTAAAACGCGCCTGGAAAAAATCACCAGAGTCACAAGAGAACCTCCAGAGGGGTTTCAGCTGATATCTCGGGCAGCAATATTGCAGGACAGGGAGGAGTGCCAGGACATAGACCATAACCTGAATGGCAAAATGCTGACATCTCGGGTAGCCTATGCCACATGACCGCCATTTCTAATAACGGCAGAGCAAGAGATTTCCACAGACCGGCAAATCTTAAAAGAATTCAGCAGTTCGAAACTTATCCTACAAGAAAGGATGAGAATTCTCCCCTGAATAGAAATGCAGCAAGATGAAATGGAAAGAAGAAAACCAGTATTGGAAATGCAAGAAGAGCATGAGTGGCAAAGAAGAAACTAGAAGAAGGCAAGGAGGACATCCAAACCCTAAAGATGGGAGAGGGAAGCAGGAAATCCTAGGTGATTGGAAGCACTATCTTAAGTGAATCAGCTTATGTGACTCTCTGTTGGAAGCGAACGGAGAGATGCATGGCCTGACGTGTTTGCAAAACAAACGAGAAGCAGACCAACAAAGAATCAAACAAACAAAAAAGCACCAAAAGGGTACGTTTGGCTGACATATAACAAGGGAACCATGATTATTCAAAAGAAATTACCCAAGGTGATGTCAAGGATGTTTCAGCACCCATTGAGCCAGTTTCGCGGCTTCAATGTACTCAGCACACTTGTATTCGGAAATCAGAGGCGTGCATTTATATTCGTAAATATTGATTGATATGAGCAAATCGTGACCTACCCCAAATGCCGATTTGGAATCAAATGGATTCCTAGTCCGTGATATAGACTTGCAAGTCTTCCAACAGGATGAATGAATGCCATATTCTAGCCTACGTCGAGAAGAAATGGCATAAGCCTATAACAAAGACAAGTAGCTCTGCAAAAGTGTACTAAGAGCAAAAGAGACAGACAGTAAAGTGCACATTGGGGTTGGATTCATTCCTAGGAATTTCAGCCCCCATGAAACCAATTTATCCATGTCCTGAGAGTGCGGGGGCTTCAGCAGAAATCGACCGACGGATATGTATTCCGGGTGTCCGGATATTACAGGAACATAAGTTTCCTTTAGTGGGTCTCTGTGTACTGTGAACGGTTAGAAAGTTTAAAGACGTGTGAAATAAATCAACTGAAAATGGACACACTTCCCTCCGTTGGTACTGTGCATACAGATCTGAAGAGAAGGAGAGAGGGAAGAACAAAGGCCCATGGGACGCTAGTGGGTAGAATCACATATACCTTAGGAACCGCTCGTCGGATGCAGCCCCTCCCCCAACACTGACAAGATGCAGCAGCCATTGGGGATGGCAGTTAGCGGTTGGATTCCAGGTGGAATGTTGGTGTGTACCGCGAGGCTTGTTGTGGCTGGTGGATCCTAGGTAACCGGGCAGAGTTCTGTGGGTGGATCAGTGTGATGGAGGGGCTGCCGCCCTCTGTGGAGCTTGGCTTAGCTCTTTGTTCCGGGAAGCTGTGTCAGTTCGAGATACTGCTGCTGCCCAAAGACCTGAGTTCACGGGTCAGTTTCCAGAACCTGAAAGGGCAGACAGTGGAAGATCTGCCTGTCATCAGCTTACTGGTGAGGCTCCGAGGTACTTTCAGGCTTGCCCAGTCCTGTTGAAGTCGACTTTATGGGAGACACGAAGAGAAGCTGGCCGAAAAGCTGGCTGCACGGATTGAGGAGAGATGCGAACACACTGATGAGAGATGTTGTGCTACAGTGGAGAATACTGGCCTGGAGACAGCTGTAGAGGATACCAGGCTCCAAAGGCTTTCATGAGACATATTGAACCTCGCTGACACCGGCAGAAACATACGGAGTGCCAACGTGGACTTGAGGAACTTCCTCAATTTTCTGCTCCAAGAACGGGTCCAAGATCCCTGACGTCTAAAAGAGAAGAGATGGCAGAGGTGATCGAAACGCTGAAGTTCTTGGAAGAGGTCTTGAGAATCCACACATCCCAAGGGGCATTTCCAAGCCATTCATACCAAAGTGCAGCAAGCCCAGGTAAGCCTTTTCCCAGGTTTGGGCCTAGCTATCAAGCACTTGCTCTTCCCTCCCCTCCACTCAGGCATCCATTTTGAAGGATCACTACCTGAGCTGCTATGAAGCCAGCACGAGAAGAGCAAGCCCCTCCTACAATAAGAGTTCCTCCAGCTTCACACTCTGTGAACATCAGTGAACACCTTAAAGGTCAAATAGTCTCGACTCCAATAGATAGGAATTGAATACTTTGCTCACACAAAGAAACGATAGCCTTCTGCTAGATTCAGCAAATGCTGGGTTTATGCCTTCTCTGGGGTGAATGGAGTGTGGTAAGTGAGGGGAATCTTTGACTGAACTTGAATATGTATTAGGCCTCCATTTCTCAAGACATTATAGGTAAATATTAAAAGTCAGATAGGGAACTGAACAGTAAAAGTCGCCAATGACATTAAAGATACAGATTATGAGGACCGTCTTTCAGTTGAGTCAAGCCCCCGGGAGCTCTAGAGCATGGGGTTTGCAGACTTGGTTGCGTTAAATTGCTTTACCCAACATGATCGGATGATTAAGCGTTCTAATCACTGATAGAAGAACACCTGGCTCTCAGTAGACTAGCATGGCTGCAGCAGGGTTCTCATAGCTACAATGCTTCTAGGTGATTTTGCATTCAAACCTAAATGTATATATTTGGTTTGTTTTCATTTGTATTTTCCAAGAGAGGGATGTTACCCCTTGAAATGCCATCATTGGCCAGTAGGTGTCATTGGGAGTAAAGGGCAGCACATGCACAAGTGAATCCAAGGTTGGGGGTTATTTCATGTTTCCAATAGATATTTCATGGTTCCTGTTGGTTTCGGAGGCTTCAACAGGAAAGAGTTGACATGACCCCTTTAGCAGTTTGGACTGCTACTTTGCATTCTATCTGTCTATGTTTTCCTTACAGCTGACAAAATGATACCGAAATTGATAATTCTGGTTTCTAGGTCCATTTAGTACGTTTCAAAACTAACTTCATTTTCGTATAACTGCCAAAACATGTAAATCAATTCTATTAAACTTTGTAAGACTGCAAATGAGATATCAACACAATGTCAAAACTGTAGTCTTCGGACAATTCCTCCCACCACGGCTGTATAGAAACAAAGAGCTAAACAAAAATCACATTTCTGTGAAATGTATCTGGAAAGTGTTGATTCATCGATGCCCAGTTGGCAGAGAAGCAGTGCAACCTGCGCTCACATGCTCCCATGTACAAATCAATGGAAACATCCACTCACACAGCCCTTGGCACAGGACACTTGCCGAACAGAGGTCTGTTATTTCCAAGGACAGGATGAGGCCTCAGATCCCCTGGAAACAAGAAAAGGCAAAGCAGGGAATGGAAACCAGTGCAGGGTCTGACCCCTGGTGATGGAGCAGCAAAGGTGAAACTCTCTTTAACTTGGACGCACACTCTCAAGCGGACAGGAGACATGGGATTGAAGGTGATGCGCTGAGTGTTAGAAGAGTGCACAGCAGATGCTTGGCTGACAGAACTCCAAGAAACCAGCGCAAAATATCCCCACAGTTGATTCTGAGACCAAGATCTGAGCTGCCAAATTTGAGGTAGCAGAGGCAGCGGTCAGTGAGGGATAGGGCTATGGATGATGGCACACGCTGAGTCTCAGTGATCTGGAGTGCGTTGTGGGATGTGGTGGGTCCTATCAAGAGAGCAAACCGACCCGTGACGCCAATGAGAAAGCAACCACACTGGCGCGCGCGGTTGAGATTACCGATATGTCCCATGGCCACACCCAGTGCATCTGCAGGACCAGAGACCAATTGGACATTTTGCCAATAGAGCACGTGTGGGGCTGAATCAGAGATATCGTGCATCGGGTCTGAGGGATCCAGGGGGCCTTGGGTTTGAAATCAGAATGAAAAGCCTTAGGATCTTCTTCATTCATAACCTGGGCTAGGATTATGGATTTGTTTGAGGCACAGGATGCACAACAACTCTGTGGTTGCCTCCGTGCACCCGTGCCACAAGGATGAGAGGACAAGGAAGAGTGGTCCAAGTCCACCGCGTGAGAAGATGAAGTATTTCCTCCAGCATTATCTCCCAAAAGCAGATGCTACGTTTTGAATGGCACAGGCACGGTACTGCACCGAGGACACCAAGATCAGTCTGCGGGATCTTTCCAGCAGGCCCTGAAGTGTGACATCCATACATATGATTCCACAGGTGTTTCTGTAGACAGCGAAGTTCTGGGAAGAACTGGTTTCATTGGGACATTCCCGTGGCATTATAAAGCACAAGCGCACTCTCAGTTTGCTGTTTTGGAATCACTCCAAAATGACATAGAGCAGAATGCAGAGCTGAGAGCCTTTAGAAGCTTCATTTCCACCAGAGGATGTGTCCTGTGAACATTCAGATTTGTGAGATAAGCGTAATGAAAATGAGGTTATGCTAATCGAAATAGTATGGGGTGTTCATCACAACAAAGGCAACACAAGCAATTGGAGAAATACCAGACAACACACTCAGGAACAGGACATGGCATCAATGTCTAGCAGAAATTGTCCTCGCAGAAATCCCATGGAATTGCGTAGAGCCAAGAGTCTAAAATTTCTCTCAACAAAACCCTAGAAGTCTACATTAGATACCTGAAATTACCTGACCAGTAGAGATGAAGAAGTACAGTAAAAGAAACAGGAAGTACCATTTTCAATTCCAATGAGGTTGAAGGCCCAAAAGATAAGCTTTCAAACAACTAGACTGCAAAACGCTATCCAGAGCAAGTATTGAAAACGGAGGTGAGGGAAACACTGAAGAACAACAGTGTCTCAGAATCACAAAAGGCAGAATACCAGAAAAGGGGAAGAGAAAGCCTTAAGACGAGCCAAATAATATCAGAAAACTCAGTGGATGAGATAATATCAGGGCTAAAATTCAGTCCTAAGCAGACTAGATAATGCGGAGGGACGCGTGAATGACTGTGAAGACAGGGGAACAGAAATCCCTCGGTCAGAAGAAGACATAGGAAAGCAAGTGCAAACCAATGAAAACATTGCTGTTGAATCCTGGGTAAGACAAGGCAGGAAAGACTAGGATTCGAAAGAGTCCCAGAAGGAAAAGCAAGAGATAAAGAAACAAAAAATGTCTGAAAAGGTATCTGTAGAAAAATCAGACTGAAACTAGCTGAAAGCTAAGAAAGAATCATCTATGCGAATTCAGGAAGTACACAGCGTCCAAAGGAGGTGGAATCCCAATAGACCTACCAGCAGCTGTAGGATTCAAATCAACAAAGTTCATGAGCATCCCAGTGATTTAAAACGCGCCTGGAAAAAATCACCAGAGTCACAAGAGAACCTCCAGAGGGGTTTCAGCTGATATCTCGGGCAGCAATATTGCAGGACAGGGAGGAGTGCCAGGACATAGACCATAACCTGAATGGCAAAATGCTGACATCTCGGGTAGCCTATGCCACATGACCGCCATTTCTAATAACGGCAGAGCAAGAGATTTCCACAGACCGGCAAATCTTAAAAGAATTCAGCAGTTCGAAACTTATCCTACAAGAAAGGATGAGAATTCTCCCCTGAATAGAAATGCAGCAAGATGAAATGGAAAGAAGAAAACCAGTATTGGAAATGCAAGAAGAGCATGAGTGGCAAAGAAGAAACTAGAAGAAGGCAAGGAGGACATCCAAACCCTAAAGATGGGAGAGGGAAGCAGGAAATCCTAGGTGATTGGAAGCACTATCTTAAGTGAATCAGCTTATGTGACTCTCTGTTGGAAGCGAACGGAGAGATGCATGGCCTGACGTGTTTGCAAAACAAACGAGAAGCAGACCAACAAAGAATCAAACAAACAAAAAAGCACCAAAAGGGTACGTTTGGCTGACATATAACAAGGGAACCATGATTATTCAAAAGAAATTACCCAAGGTGATGTCAAGGATGTTTCAGCACCCATTGAGCCAGTTTCGCGGCTTCAATGTACTCAGCACACTTGTATTCGGAAATCAGAGGCGTGCATTTATATTCGTAAATATTGATTGATATGAGCAAATCGTGACCTACCCCAAATGCCGATTTGGAATCAAATGGATTCCTAGTCCGTGATATAGACTTGCAAGTCTTCCAACAGGATGAATGAATGCCATATTCTAGCCTACGTCGAGAAGAAATGGCATAAGCCTATAACAAAGACAAGTAGCTCTGCAAAAGTGTACTAAGAGCAAAAGAGACAGACAGTAAAGTGCACATTGGGGTTGGATTCATTCCTAGGAATTTCAGCCCCCATGAAACCAATTTATCCATGTCCTGAGAGTGCGGGGGCTTCAGCAGAAATCGACCGACGGATATGTATTCCGGGTGTCCGGATATTACAGGAACATAAGTTTCCTTTAGTGGGTCTCTGTGTACTGTGAACGGTTAGAAAGTTTAAAGACGTGTGAAATAAATCAACTGAAAATGGACACACTTCCCTCCGTTGGTACTGTGCATACAGATCTGAAGAGAAGGAGAGAGGGAAGAACAAAGGCCCATGGGACGCTAGTGGGTAGAATCACATATACCTTAGGAACCGCTCGTCGGATGCAGCCCCTCCCCCAACACTGACAAGATGCAGCAGCCATTGGGGATGGCAGTTAGCGGTTGGATTCCAGGTGGAATGTTGGTGTGTACCGCGAGGCTTGTTGTGGCTGGTGGATCCTAGGTAACCGGGCAGAGTTCTGTGGGTGGATCAGTGTGATGGAGGGGCTGCCGCCCTCTGTGGAGCTTGGCTTAGCTCTTTGTTCCGGGAAGCTGTGTCAGTTCGAGATACTGCTGCTGCCCAAAGACCTGAGTTCACGGGTCAGTTTCCAGAACCTGAAAGGGCAGACAGTGGAAGATCTGCCTGTCATCAGCTTACTGGTGAGGCTCCGAGGTACTTTCAGGCTTGCCCAGTCCTGTTGAAGTCGACTTTATGGGAGACACGAAGAGAAGCTGGCCGAAAAGCTGGCTGCACGGATTGAGGAGAGATGCGAACACACTGATGAGAGATGTTGTGCTACAGTGGAGAATACTGGCCTGGAGACAGCTGTAGAGGATACCAGGCTCCAAAGGCTTTCATGAGACATATTGAACCTCGCTGACACCGGCAGAAACATACGGAGTGCCAACGTGGACTTGAGGAACTTCCTCAATTTTCTGCTCCAAGAACGGGTCCAAGATCCCTGACGTCTAAAAGAGAAGAGATGGCAGAGGTGATCGAAACGCTGAAGTTCTTGGAAGAGGTCTTGAGAATCCACACATCCCAAGGGGCATTTCCAAGCCATTCATACCAAAGTGCAGCAAGCCCAGGTAAGCCTTTTCCCAGGTTTGGGCCTAGCTATCAAGCACTTGCTCTTCCCTCCCCTCCACTCAGGCATCCATTTTGAAGGATCACTACCTGAGCTGCTATGAAGCCAGCACGAGAAGAGCAAGCCCCTCCTACAATAAGAGTTCCTCCAGCTTCACACTCTGTGAACATCAGTGAACACCTTAAAGGTCAAATAGTCTCGACTCCAATAGATAGGAATTGAATACTTTGCTCACACAAAGAAACGATAGCCTTCTGCTAGATTCAGCAAATGCTGGGTTTATGCCTTCTCTGGGGTGAATGGAGTGTGGTAAGTGAGGGGAATCTTTGACTGAACTTGAATATGTATTAGGCCTCCATTTCTCAAGACATTATAGGTAAATATTAAAAGTCAGATAGGGAACTGAACAGTAAAAGTCGCCAATGACATTAAAGATACAGATTATGAGGACCGTCTTTCAGTTGAGTCAAGCCCCCGGGAGCTCTAGAGCATGGGGTTTGCAGACTTGGTTGCGTTAAATTGCTTTACCCAACATGATCGGATGATTAAGCGTTCTAATCACTGATAGAAGAACACCTGGCTCTCAGTAGACTAGCATGGCTGCAGCAGGGTTCTCATAGCTACAATGCTTCTAGGTGATTTTGCATTCAAACCTAAATGTATATATTTGGTTTGTTTTCATTTGTATTTTCCAAGAGAGGGATGTTACCCCTTGAAATGCCATCATTGGCCAGTAGGTGTCATTGGGAGTAAAGGGCAGCACATGCACAAGTGAATCCAAGGTTGGGGGTTATTTCATGTTTCCAATAGATATTTCATGGTTCCTGTTGGTTTCGGAGGCTTCAACAGGAAAGAGTTGACATGACCCCTTTAGCAGTTTGGACTGCTACTTTGCATTCTATCTGTCTATGTTTTCCTTACAGCTGACAAAATGATACCGAAATTGATAATTCTGGTTTCTAGGTCCATTTAGTACGTTTCAAAACTAACTTCATTTTCGTATAACTGCCAAAACATGTAAATCAATTCTATTAAACTTTGTAAGACTGCAAATGAGATATCAACACAATGTCAAAACTGTAGTCTTCGGACAATTCCTCCCACCACGGCTGTATAGAAACAAAGAGCTAAACAAAAATCACATTTCTGTGAAATGTATCTGGAAAGTGTTGATTCATCGATGCCCAGTTGGCAGAGAAGCAGTGCAACCTGCGCTCACATGCTCCCATGTACAAATCAATGGAAACATCCACTCACACAGCCCTTGGCACAGGACACTTGCCGAACAGAGGTCTGTTATTTCCAAGGACAGGATGAGGCCTCAGATCCCCTGGAAACAAGAAAAGGCAAAGCAGGGAATGGAAACCAGTGCAGGGTCTGACCCCTGGTGATGGAGCAGCAAAGGTGAAACTCTCTTTAACTTGGACGCACACTCTCAAGCGGACAGGAGACATGGGATTGAAGGTGATGCGCTGAGTGTTAGAAGAGTGCACAGCAGATGCTTGGCTGACAGAACTCCAAGAAACCAGCGCAAAATATCCCCACAGTTGATTCTGAGACCAAGATCTGAGCTGCCAAATTTGAGGTAGCAGAGGCAGCGGTCAGTGAGGGATAGGGCTATGGATGATGGCACACGCTGAGTCTCAGTGATCTGGAGTGCGTTGTGGGATGTGGTGGGTCCTATCAAGAGAGCAAACCGACCCGTGACGCCAATGAGAAAGCAACCACACTGGCGCGCGCGGTTGAGATTACCGATATGTCCCATGGCCACACCCAGTGCATCTGCAGGACCAGAGACCAATTGGACATTTTGCCAATAGAGCACGTGTGGGGCTGAATCAGAGATATCGTGCATCGGGTCTGAGGGATCCAGGGGGCCTTGGGTTTGAAATCAGAATGAAAAGCCTTAGGATCTTCTTCATTCATAACCTGGGCTAGGATTATGGATTTGTTTGAGGCACAGGATGCACAACAACTCTGTGGTTGCCTCCGTGCACCCGTGCCACAAGGATGAGAGGACAAGGAAGAGTGGTCCAAGTCCACCGCGTGAGAAGATGAAGTATTTCCTCCAGCATTATCTCCCAAAAGCAGATGCTACGTTTTGAATGGCACAGGCACGGTACTGCACCGAGGACACCAAGATCAGTCTGCGGGATCTTTCCAGCAGGCCCTGAAGTGTGACATCCATACATATGATTCCACAGGTGTTTCTGTAGACAGCGAAGTTCTGGGAAGAACTGGTTTCATTGGGACATTCCCGTGGCATTATAAAGCACAAGCGCACTCTCAGTTTGCTGTTTTGGAATCACTCCAAAATGACATAGAGCAGAATGCAGAGCTGAGAGCCTTTAGAAGCTTCATTTCCACCAGAGGATGTGTCCTGTGAACATTCAGATTTGTGAGATAAGCGTAATGAAAATGAGGTTATGCTAATCGAAATAGTATGGGGTGTTCATCACAACAAAGGCAACACAAGCAATTGGAGAAATACCAGACAACACACTCAGGAACAGGACATGGCATCAATGTCTAGCAGAAATTGTCCTCGCAGAAATCCCATGGAATTGCGTAGAGCCAAGAGTCTAAAATTTCTCTCAACAAAACCCTAGAAGTCTACATTAGATACCTGAAATTACCTGACCAGTAGAGATGAAGAAGTACAGTAAAAGAAACAGGAAGTACCATTTTCAATTCCAATGAGGTTGAAGGCCCAAAAGATAAGCTTTCAAACAACTAGACTGCAAAACGCTATCCAGAGCAAGTATTGAAAACGGAGGTGAGGGAAACACTGAAGAACAACAGTGTCTCAGAATCACAAAAGGCAGAATACCAGAAAAGGGGAAGAGAAAGCCTTAAGACGAGCCAAATAATATCAGAAAACTCAGTGGATGAGATAATATCAGGGCTAAAATTCAGTCCTAAGCAGACTAGATAATGCGGAGGGACGCGTGAATGACTGTGAAGACAGGGGAACAGAAATCCCTCGGTCAGAAGCAGACATAAGAAAGCAAGTGCAAACCAATGAAAACATTGCTGTTGAATCTTGGGTAAGACAAGGCATGAAAGACTAGGATCCAAAAGAGTCCCAGAAGGAAAAGCAAGAGATAAAGAAACAAAAAATGTCTGAAAAGTTATCTGTAGAAAAATCAGACTGAAATTTGCTGAAAGCGAAGAAAGAATCATCTATGCGAATTCAGGAAGTACACAGCATCCAAAGGAGGTGGAATCCCAATAGACCTACCAGCAGCTGTAGGATTCAAATCAACAAAGTTCATGAGAATCCCAGTGATTTAAAACGCGCCTGGAAAAAATCACCAGAGTCACAAGAGAACCTCCAGGGCGGTTTCAGCTGATATCTCGGGCAGCAATATTGCAGGACAGGGAGGAGTGCCAGGACATAGACCATAACCTGAATGGCAAAATGCTGCCATCTCGGGTAGCCTATGCCATATGACCGCCATTTCTAATAACGGCAGAGCAAGAGATTTCCACAGACCGGCAAATCTTAAAAGAATTCAGCAGTTCGAAACTTATCCTACAAGAAAGGATGAGAATTCTCCCCTGAATAGAAATGCAGCAAGATGAAATGGAAAGAAGAATACCAGTATTGGAAATGCAAGAAGAGCATGAGTGGCAAAGAAGAAACTAGAAGAAGGCAAGGAGGACATCCAAACCCTAAAGATGGGAGAGGGAAGCAGGAAATCCTAGGTGATTGAAAGGACTATCTTATGTGAATCAGCTTATGTGACTCTCTGTTGGAAGCGAACGGAGAGATGCATGGCCTGACGTGGTTGCAAAACAAACAAGAAGCAGACCAACAAAGAATCAAACAAACAAAAAAGCACCAAAAGGTTACGTTTGGCTGACATATAACAAGGGAACCATGATTATTCAAAAGAAAATACCCAAGGTGATGTCAAGGATGTTTCAGCACCCATTTAGCCAGTTTCGCGGCTTCAATGTACTCAGCACTCTTGTATTCGGAAATCAGAGGCGTGCATTTATATTCGTAAATATTGATTGATATGAGCAAATCGTGACCTACCCCAAATGACGATTTGGAATCAAATGGATTCCAAGTCCCTGATATAGTCTTGCAAGTCTTCCAACAGGATGAATGAATGCCATATTCTAGCCTACGTCGAGAAGACATGGCATAAGCCTATAACAAAGACAAGTAGCTCTGCAAAAGTGTACTAAGAGCAAAAGAGACAGACAGTAAAGTGCACAACGGGGTTGGATTCATTCCTAGGAATTTCAGCCCCCATGAAACCAATTTATCCATGTCCTGAGAGTGCGGGGGCTTCAGCAGAAATCGACCGACGGATATGTATTCCGGGTGTCCGGATATTACAGGAACATAAGTTT
This sequence comes from Vicugna pacos, assembly GCF_048564905.1. Lineage (NCBI taxonomy): Eukaryota > Metazoa > Chordata > Mammalia > Artiodactyla > Camelidae > Vicugna > Vicugna pacos. Next base: position 47,309,315 of record NW_027328741.1, read on the forward strand.
CCTTTAGTGGGTCTCTGTGTACTGTGAACGGTTAGAAAGTTTAAAGACGTGTGAAATAAATCAACTGAAAATGGACACACTTCCCTCCGTTGGTACTGTGCATACAGATCTGAAGAGAAGGAGAGAGGGAAGAACAAAGGCCCATGGGACGCTAGTGGGTAGAATCACATTTACCTTAGGAACCGCTCGTCGAATGCAGCCCCTCCCCCAACACTGACAAGATGCAGCAGCCATTGGGGATGGCAGTTAGCGGTTGGATTCCAGGTGGAATGTTGGTGTGTACCACGGGGCTTGTTGTGGCTGGTGGATCCTAGGTAACCGGGCAGAGTTCTGTGGGTGGATCAGTGTGATGGAGGGGCTGCCGCCCTCTGTGGAGCTTGGCTTAGCTCTTTGTTCCGGGAAGCTGTGTCAGTTCGAGATACTGCTGCTGCCCAAAGACCTGAGTTCACGGGTCAGTTTCCAGAACCTGAAAGGGCAGACAGTGGAAGATCAGCCTGTCATCAGCTTACTGGTGAGGCTCCGAGGTACTTTCAGGCTTGCCCAGTCCTGTTGAAGTCGACTTTATGGGAGACACGAAGAGAAGCTGGCCGAAAAGCTGGCTGCACGGATTGAGGAGAGATGCGAACACACTGATGAGAGATGTTGTGCTACAGTGGAGAATACTGGCCTGGAGACAGCTGTAGAGAATACCAAGCTCCAAAGGCTTTCATGAGACATATTGAACCTCGCTGACACTGGCAGAAACATACGGAGTGCCAACGTGGACTTGAGGAAGTTCCTCAATTCTCTGCTCCAAGAACGGGTCCAAGATCCCTGACGTCTAAAAGAGAAGAGATGGCAGAGGTGATCGAAACGCTGAAGTTCTTGGAAGAGGTCTTGAGAATCCACACATCCCAAGGGGCATTTCCAAGCCATTCATACCAAAGTGCAGCAAGCCCAGGTAAGCCTTTTCCCAGGTTTGGGCCTAGCTATCAAGCACTTGCTCTTCCCTCCCCTCCACTCAGGCATCCATTTTGAAGGATCACTACCTGAGCTGCTATGAAGACAGCACGAGAAGAGCAAGCCACTCCTACAATAAGAGTTCCACCAGCTTCACACTCTGTGAACATCAGTGAACACCTTAAAGGTCAAATAGTCTCGACTGCAATAGATAGGAATTGAATACTTTGCTCACACAAAGAAACGATAGCCTTCTGCTAGATTCAGCAAATGCTGGGTTTATGCCTTCTCTGGGGTGAATGGAGTGTGGTAAGTGAGGGGAATCTTTGACGGAACTTGAATATGTATTAGGCCTCCATTTTTCAAGACATTATAGGTAAATATTAAAAGTCAGATAGGGAACTGATCAGTAAAAGTCGCCAATGACATTAAAGATACAGATTATGAGGACCGTCTTTCAGTTGAGTCAAGCCCACGGGAGCTCTATAGCATGGGGGTTGCAGACTTGGTTGCGTTAAATTGCTTTACCCAACATGATCGGATGATTAAGCGTTCTCATCACTGATAGAAGAACACCTGGCTCTCAGTAGACTAGCATGGCTGCAGCAGGGTTCTCATAGCTACAATGCTTCTAGGTGATTTTGCATTCAAACCTAAATGTATATATTTGGTTTGTTTTCATTTGTATTTTCCAAGAGAGGGATGTTACCCCTTGAAATGCCATCATTGGCCAGTAGGTGTCATTGGGAGTAAAGGGCAGCACATGCACAAGTGAATCCAAGGTTGGGGGTTATTTCATGTTTCCAATAGATATTTCATTGTTCCTGTTGGTTTCGGAGGCTTCAACAGGAAAGAGTTGACATGACCCCTTTAGCAGTTTGGACTGCTACTTTGCATTCTATCTGTCTATGTTTTCCTTACAGCTGACAAAATGTTACCGAAATTGACAATTCTGATTTCTAGGTCCATTTAGTACGTTTCAAGACTAACTTCATTTTCGTATAACTCCCAAAACATGTTAATCAATTCTATTTAACTTTTTAAAGACTGCAAATGAGATATCAACACAATGTCAAAACTGTAGTGTTCGGACAATCCCTCCCACCACGGCTGTATAGAAACAAAGAGCTAAACAAAAATCACATTTCTGTGAAATGTATCTGGAAAGTGTTGATTCATCGATGCCCAGTTGGCAGAGAAGCAGTGCAACCTGCGCTCACACGCTCCCATGTACAAAGCAATGGAAACATCCACTCACACAGCCCTTGGCACAGGACACTTGCCGAACAGAGGTCTGTTACTTCCAAGGACAGGATGAGGCCTCAGATCCCCTGGAAACAGGATAAGGCAAAGCAGGGAATGGAAACCAGTGCAGGGTCTGACCCCTGGTGATGGAGCAGCAAAGGTGAAACTCTCTTTAACATGGACACACACTCTCAAGCGGACAGGAGACATGGGATTGAAGGTGATGCGCTGAGTGTTAGAAGAGTGCACAGCAGATACTTGGCTGACAGAACTCCAAGAAACAAGCGCAAATTATCCCCACAGTTGATTCTGAGACCAAGATCTGAGCTGCCAAATTTGAGGTAGCAGAGGCAGCGGTCAGTGAGGGATAGGGCTACGGATGATGGCACACGCTGAGTCTCAGGGATCTGGAGTGCGTTGTGGGATGTGGTGGGTCCTATCAAGAGAGCAAACCGACCCGTGACGCCAATGAGAAAGCAACCACACTGGCGCGCGCGGTTGAGATTACCGATATGTCCCATGGCCACACCCAGTGCATCTGCAGGACCAGAGACCAATTGGACATTTTGCCAATAGAGCACGTGTGGGGCTGAATCAGAGATATCGTGCATCGGGTCTGAGGGATCCAGGGGGCCTTGGGTTTGAAATCAGAATGAAAAGCCTTAGGATCTTCTTCATTCATAACCTGGGCTAGGATTATGGATTTGTTTGAGGCACAGGATGCACAACAACTCTGTGGTTGCCTCCGTGCACCCGTGCCACAAGGATGAGAGGACAAGGAAGAGTGGTCCAAGTCCACCGCGTGAGAAGATGAAGTATTTCCTCCAGCATTATCTCCCAAAAGCAGATGCTACGTTTTGAATGGCACAGGCACGGTACTGCACCGAGGACACCAAGATCAGTCTGCGGGATCTTTCCAGCAGGCCCTGAAGTGTGACATCCATACATATGATTCCACAGGTGTTTCTGTAGACAGCGAAGTTCTGGGAAGAACTGGTTTCATTGGGACATTCCCGTGGCATTATAAAGCACAAGCGCACTCTCAGTTTGCTGTTTTGGAATCACTCCAAAATGACATAGAGCAGAATGCAGAGCTGAGAGCCTTTAGAAGCTTCATTTCCACCAGAGGATGTGTCCTGTGAACATTCAGATTTGTGAGATAAGCATAATGAAAATGAGGTTATGCTAATCGAAATAGTATGGGGTGTTCATCACAACAAAGGCAACACAAGCAATTGGAGAAATACCAGACAACACACTCAGGAACAGGACATGGCATCAATGTCTAGCAGAAATTGTCCTCGCAGAAATCCCATGGAATTGCGTAGAGCCAAGAGTCTAAAATTTCTCTCAACAAAACCCTAGAAGTCTACATTAGATACCTGAAATTACCTGACCAGTAGAGATGAAGAAGTACAGTAAAAGAAACAGGAAGTACCATTTTCAATTCCAATGAGGTTGAAGGCCCAAAAGATAAGCTTTCAAACAACTAGACTGCAAAACGCTATCCAGAGCAAGTATTGAAAACGGAGGTGAGGGAAACACTGAAGAACAACAGTGTCTCAGAATCACAAAAGGCAGAATACCAGAAAAGGGGAAGAGAAAGCCTTAAGACGAGCCAAATAATATCAGAAAACTCAGTGGATGAGATAATATCAGGGCTAAAATTCAGTCCTAAGCAGACTAGATAATGCGGAGGGACGCGTGAATGACTGTGAAGACAGGGGAACAGAAATCCCTCGGTCAGAAGAAGACATAGGAAAGCAAGTGCAAACCAATGAAAACATTGCTGTTGAATCCTGGGTAAGACAAGGCATGAAAGACTAGGATTCGAAAGAGTCCCAGATGGAAAAGCAAGAGATAAAGAAACAAAAAATGTCTGAAAAGGTATCTGTAGAAAAATCAGACTGAAACTTGCTGAAAGCTAAGAAGGATCATCTATGCGAATTCAGGAAGTACACAGCGTCCAAAGGAGGTGGAATCCCAATAGACCTACCAGCAGCTGTAGGATTCAAATCAACAAAGTTCATGAGCATCCCAGTGATTTAAAGCGCGCCTGGAAAAAATCACCAGAGTCACAAGAGAACCTCCAGAGGGGTTTCAGCTGATATCACGGGCAGCAATATTGCAGGACAGGGAGGAGTGCCAGGACATAGACCATAACCTGAAGGAAAATGCTGCCATCTCGGGTAGCCTATGCCACATGACCGCCATTTCTAATAACGGCAGAGCAGGAGATTTCCACAGACCGGCAAATCTTAAAAGAATTCAGCAGTTCGAAACTTATCCTACAAG